>NC_082640.1:176274734-176928305 GCF_028023285.1 Balaenoptera ricei | reverse complement strand
AGATAATCTTGGTGTTCCAAGTTCACTCTTTTAAATTTGTACAACATTATTTTTTTAATAGAGTCTTTCTTCAAAAAAAAATTATAAGCGATGAAAAGTTTTAGTTTTCTTACATCTTTTTCATTTTTAAATCCGACATTCCTCTTCCTCTCCTGAGGCACACCCAGATATTCTTCAATGGACTTCTGTTATGCTGGAGTGAAGAGAGATTGTCGGTTGGAGCCAACGGATCAAAGGACAGACCTCAGCACTATCCTTTACTAGCTGCAGAGCTTTAGACAAATAAAGTAAGTATGATAATACTTCTCTTAGAATGCTGATATGGAGGAAATAGAATTTTCCTTTTCTTCATGATTTCAAAAACTCAGCTTCTATATTGTATTTCCAGAAAGATGAGCCTAGGGAGAGGCTTTGGTGGATCGTTACGTATGGTAGAAAAATGAAGGATCAGATTGGAGTAACAGAAAATGCGGTGACATTCACTGATGGAGGGAGCAGGGAGTGAAAGAACAGAACACTTGATTGCAAGTGACAGAAATGCACTGCTTTTATCCACCTCCAACTAGTTTAAGATGAAAAAAGGGGAGTTAGGCAACTTAATGGCTCATAAAAACTAAAAGACCAAGGATGGATTGGTTTAGGGCACAGCTATGCCCAGGAATTCAAATGATGTCAGGGCTTCCATTTTTCTCAACTTCTGTTTCTTTCTGCTTGTGGTCCCCATTCTCTCCTATTGCTCCTGTCTTTCTCCTTATAGCTAAGGAGGACAATTTACATTGTCCTTTAAGGTCATAATTCCAGAGAAATAGATTAAGAACAAACATCTCCTAGGAGAGCCTGCCAGAAATTTCCAGAATAGATTCTCATTGGCTGGCTTGTGTCACATGCCCACCCAGATCTGTCTGACTCTAGAACCCATACTCTTCACTGCTCCTGAATACTGTCTTAGCACTTTTTTAAAAAAATTATTTTTTAGTCTGTCTTCCTATTAGAGTCTAAGCTCCTCGAGGGCAAAGAATCATTTATTTTTTACCCTGAGCATCTAGCATTGTGCTTGGCACATGGTATTGGAGGCTTTAAAAAAATGTGTGTAGGACTGAACTGAAATAGACAAATCTAAACTCTGACATATGATGTGTAAACCAAGTTAATTCAGTATCTAGTAAGTACACCTA
Organism: Balaenoptera ricei; assembly: GCF_028023285.1. NCBI lineage: Eukaryota > Metazoa > Chordata > Mammalia > Artiodactyla > Balaenopteridae > Balaenoptera > Balaenoptera ricei. The sequence goes on along the minus strand of NC_082640.1, from coordinate 176,927,130 downwards.
AGTGGCATGGTAAGAAAACACAAGGTAGATGACTTAAAGGGTGGAAAAAAATCATGGAACACTTACGCATGATTTCTGTAAAGGTAAATCATACCGAACTAGCATACTAGAGTTCTCCTAGTGTGCAGATAGACAAAAGGACAAGGTGAAACCAGCAGACCTTATTTGGCTTTTCAAAAAGTCTTTGATAGATTTACACATCAAAAGCTTTTAGAAAAATGGTGTTAACCCTCGGATTTTAGAATGATATTGTTGGTATTGTTTTAATTTTGTTTGTTATATTGTGTCTAGGAAACAGAATCAAAATCAAGCAATGAAGGTTAGGAATAAATGAGAAAGTGTAAATAGTGGGGACCGATCTTATTTCATGTTTAATAAATTATCAAGAGGTGGTTTGGACAACGTAATTTTTAGTTTGCATATAACAGCTCTTTCAGTTAATGCAGTATTTAGCTGAAGACAAAGGCAAAATAATAGAAAATAATGGTAGGTGCCTTGAATTTAAATAAAATTCAATTGTGCATTGAAGTATAACAGTACAGGGGAATTGGAGGTGGGCACACAGAGCCAAACCGTTGCTCCAACCAAATGGGCCTATTTCCCTTGCATTTTTTCACTTTTCCATGCACTTCTTGTCTCCTGTCCACACGTGTGCTCAGTTGAAGAGCCCCTTACCAGCTAGAAGGGACCTTTTTTTTGGACAAGGGAATACTACAATCGCTGCTACAATCTCCAAACCTTCGAGGATTGGGGTTGGGGAGAGATGCATGGGGTGAAAGGGGGAAAAATGAAATAACACAAATTGGAAAGAAATAATCTTTCCAAGGAAGTAAGGAGGTGATGAATGAGCACAAGAAAGATACATCAAATCTGAAGAAAGTCCAGAGAAAAGTAACGATCATATTCAAAGAGATAAAATACTTCCATTGAAGGATGTTAAAAAAAAAAAACTTAAATCTTCCAACCAAATGCAAAACGTATAAAATAATAAAGGACCAAGAATTGGTTAAAAACACATCACAAAATTGGAAATTGCTCTTATTCTTTTAAGCTTAGAGATGGTTTGAGAGCAACAAAAAGACCTGGTGGCATGACTTGGAAAACTTGTTTCTCAAAGGGTGGGGACAGATTGAAAATGCAAATACTTTAAAGGGGGTTTTAAATAAATTCCCAGAGGACCAATATAGGATGTATTGCTAGGGCCTGTCATAGAACTGTGAGAGATAATGTGTCTGATGACCAGGGTCAGAATGTCTGGGTTCTAGTCTTGTCTTGCCTACTTACTAATGCTGCATGTGCGCCCCGGGGCAAACGACTTAGTATTTTTGAGCCTATTTCCTTAGCTGTAAAAGGGCGATAATAATACCTGTCCGGACTACCTCAAAGGGCGGTTTTGGTGTTCAAAGGAAGCCATGCATTTACCAGTATTTTGCGAACTGTAAGGTGCTCCATAAACATAAGTGTTTTTTTGTTAGTGCATCGCTAAACTTACTGCGAACTCCCAGACAAGGGGCATCTAGGGAGAGCGATTTGGCTCTCCCACGCGGCGACTGTGTTTTCATCAATCCTCATCCCACGTTTATGGGGGTATCTTGCTGAGGAAAACTTTTCGGTGCCTGATGAAAAAAAAACAAATCCACTATACAACTAGCAAGGTGGTGTCTGTAAAAGTACCATACAGACAGGGCTTAAGATAAACTGCCAAGAAAACGCCAAGACTGTCAAAAAGGACTTCTCCATGGAAGCGCAGTCTTCGCTTTACGAAAGATGCATCGTGAGCGATAGATCATGATGCCGGCCGCCGAATGGAAACATGAATTGGTAGAACCGGTCGTGCGGTAACGTAGTTATTATAATTCCACTCTGACAGATTTAACGATTTGCCACAATTCCCCGGAATAAGCAAAATGCTGCAACGAGCTTCAGACTCCGAGCGGAGAGCGGGAATAATGCGCGCGCACTCGGCTCCAACCGATCCCGGGTCCCGTGACCGCGCCTCCCCGGCCAGCCAAGGCGCGCGCGCCGCCGCCGGCCCACGTGACCCCGGGCGCGGCGACGGCGGGGATGGGCGGGGGCTCGGGCCGGCTCCGCAGCGCCGCGCAGGCGCCCCAGGCCCGCGCCGAGCCGAGCCCCTCCTGCTCGCTCCAGGCGTCAAAATGGCGGCGAGGGAAACCTGGAGAAGCCCCGGAGCCTGAGCCACTGACAGGAGCGGAGACGGGAGGTGGCGGCGGCGACGGCAGGAGGAGGATGGCCGGGGGCGCTGGCGCCGGTGCGGACGGCGGTGCAGGCGGCGGCGGCGGCGGGGGCGACGGCCGCGGTCCCAGCGGTGGCAGCAGCAGCAGCGGCGGGAGGAGCCTGCGGGGTGAGTGTCCCTCGATGTCTCTGAGGCTGTGAGCCGAGGCTGTTACCGGCGCGGTGCTGGGCGTCCCGACGAGGAAGGGGCTGTGCGGGGGCCGTGGGGTCGCAGGGCTGGGGCCCGGCCGCCGCGGGGGGCGCGGGGCTGGGGCCGGGGAAGGGTTACTGGTCCGTCTGGGGCTGAGGCGGCGGTGGCAGACTGACCGGTCCCGGTGTGCTGCGCGGGGCGGGCTGGGCAGTGCGCCGCCGTCCCGGGGGCAGAGGCGCGAGGTGTGGCGCTTGGGGCGGGGAGAGCGGCCCGAGGTGGCCGCGGCGGCGGCCCGGCCGGCTCCCGTCTCGGGGCTACGAGGGGCGGGAATCGCCGCTCCCAGGACGCCGGGAAACCGCTCCCGAGACTCGGGCGCGTGTTTACCCGGCTGCGGGGCTGCGACCGCCCCGGGGTGGGCGTGAGAGCTGCCGGCCGGTATCAGGGGTCGAGGAGTGCAGGCCTGTGGACGGCTGCTCCCCCGGGGAGAAGTTAAATTGTCCGGGTAAGTTACTGTTTCGGGATCAAACTGGAATTGCGCTTTGACAGGTTGGGAGAGAGACAATACGGAGTCTTTGGTAAAGGATCCTGTGCTTGGAGTACTTGAAAGGCTAAAAGCGTGCATTTTTCAGCGTCTCATCATTTGCACAGCTGTTTATTAGCCTTACCTCGAAGATGAGAACTTTCTCACCGTTTGGGGGGAGAAGCCCTGAGTGTTGCTTCTGCTTTGAACTACAATAGCATCTCTTCACATACCAGCACAGATAATAAGTACTCTGGATTAGGCCTAATTTGCAGAAGCAGTCCTGGTTTTACCAGAGAACTGTTTCCTCTGCTAAAACATCTTACTGTAATGAGGAAATAGGCAATTTTACAGAATTACTTCGTTTTTTCAAGTAGCAGAATCTTTTGTCTCTGAATAGCATCCATTTCTTTTAGATTGCTGAAATCAATTACTTTCTCCCGGAAATGTGGAAGAAAGATTTGAAATTGCAAGAATCATACATGTTAATGGCAGCTGTGATTAAACTTGTCCTGGAATTTTGAAGTCAGAAAAACCTTTAGCGATCTGATGTGACTTGTTTTAGAACTGGGAAACTAGGCCCAGGGAGATGAGTGACTCGCTGTGGGTTCTGCAGCTGGCCAGGGATTGGACCAAAACTAGGATCTAGGCCTCTCTCCGCCCTATTTAGAGAGCTCTTTTCACTACACTCCTGAGCCTCGTATTCTTCATTGATTGCATTCTTCACCACCATCCTCATCCCTGGGTCTTTGTACGATGTAGTTGAAAGGAGAAATCAGAGAGAGCGCCTCACTCTGATTCTTGACAGTTACTGTCAGTTACCACAAGTAACTGATGAATATTTTTTTCCCTGACCTGAATTTAGTAAAAACCAACTGACATTTCATTTAGAGTTTTCATAGGTCTGCGACTGACTGTATTTCTGTCCAGTTATAGCATTGCTTATTTATGCATGCATTCAGTAAAACCAGTATTCTGTCCCACAAAACCTAACTACTATATTGGTTTGTCCCTCATTACCAGCGTTTAAACAGGTTCTTTGTATCAGGCTCTAATTTTAGGATTTAAAACACCTGTGTTGTATTTGCCAGGTTGTACCACCTGGTTTCCACATAGCCACTTGAGTCACAGCAGTTTTCTGTGTTGTGTGTCACAGGTTAACCTTCAGAAATACAGTCATGTCAAATGCTTCTGATTTCATATTCTAGTCATTGAGACTCACACACCAGAGTTGTACCTTGTGTTCAGTTAGGTGATTATTGAAGATCTGCTTTGTATTTTGCAATACTAGGTGCTACAGGAGAAAGAAACAAGTGAAATATGTAGACTTTGCCCTCAGAAAAGATAAGATGTACCCCTCTGAGTCTAGAAAACAATCTATCAATACAAAGAATGCTGTTCGTGTTCTGGTTAGAGGGAGATGAGTGAGGCCCCAGGAGTCTAAATAACTTCCTGGAACACTTGGGACTTGAGCTAGCTTCTGTGAGGGTTTAGATTTACAGAGAGATTGGAGCAGCTACTTTGTGAGGGAAAAGCAAGAGTGTAATGTGGAGATTAGCTTTGGGGGAGGGGAATAGAGAGGGAAACTAGGATGAGCTGACAACTGAATTTCCTTGGGAAGACATTAGACAGTTGAAAAGATATGTTTGTAGAAGGGTTTGAGTACCGGATTGAGGAGATTTGGATTTTTATCCTCTTGTGCAGGATATGGGGAGCCTTTGGAAGTTTGGAGGCCACACATTAATATGATAAAACTGCCAAGACGCACCTGTCAGTGATCTGTTGGTTGAGTTAGAATGAGAAGAGAGTGGAATGAACCAGGGACAATAGTAGCTATTGCAGTTACCTGGGTATGAAGAGATGAGATCCTACACTAAGATAGAGTCACTAGGAAAGATGCATAGCGGGTATCATTTTTTTTGTTGCTGTTTTTATCGTGGTAAAATATACATAACATAAAATTTGCCATTTTAACCAGTTTTAAGTGTACAGTTCTGTGGCATTAAGTGTATTCACATTGTTGTGCAACCATTATCACCATCCATCTCTAGAACTCCATTCATCTTCTGCAGCTGAAACTCTATACCCTGTAAACACTAACTCCCCACTTCCCTTTACTCTTAGCCCCTGACAACCACTATTCTACTTTCTGTCTCTACGAATTTGATTACTCTAGGTATTTCATGTAAGTAGAATCATACAATGTTTGTCCTCTTGTGACTGGCTTATTTCACTTAGCATAATGTTCATCCATGTTGCAGCATTTGTCAGAATTTCCTTCATTTTTAAGGCTGAATAATATTCCATTGTATGTATATACTGCATTTTGTTCATCCATTTATCTGTCGGTTGGTACTTCATATGCTTCCACTTTTTGGCTTTTGGAATAATGTTGCCATGAACATAGGTGTGCTCATATCTGTTTGAGTCCCTGCTTTCATTTCATTTGGGTATATATCCAGAAAATTTTACATTTCCACCAGCATGCGTCAGGGTTCCAGTTTCTCCACATCCTCACCAACACTTGTTGTTTTTATTATTTTGATAACAGCCATCCTAATGGGCGTGAAGTGATATCTCATTGTGGTTTTCACTTGCGTTTCTCTAATGATTAGTGATGTTAGCATCTCTAAAGCTTATCAGCCTTTTTGTATATCTAATTTGGAGAAATAATCTATTTAAGTCCTTTGCCTATTTTTTTAATTTAGTTGTTTTTTGTTGTTGTTGTTTACTTGTAGGAGCTCTTTATGTATTATGGATACCAATCCCTTATCAGATAGATGATTTGCAAATATTTTTGCCATTCCATGCATTGCCTTTTCACTCTGTCGAGTGTACTTTGATGCACAAAAGGTTTTTTTTGGTAAGTTTTTAATGTTAATGAAGTCTAACTGAACTAGTTTTTCTTTTGTTGCTTATACTTTTGGTGTTACATCTGAGAAATTATTGCCAAATCCAGTGTCATGAAGCTTTCCCCCTTTAAAAATCTTCTAAGAGTTTTCCCCTCAAAAAAATCATGTTTTATGTTTAGGTCTTATGTTTAGGTCTTTGCATGTGGATATCCAGTTTTTCCAATGCCATTTGTTGAAAAGACTGTCTTTTTTCCATTGAATGGTCTGGCCATCTTTGTTGAAAATCACTTGATCATACATTCAAGGGTTTATTTCTGAAATCTGTTCTGTTCCATTGGTCTGTAAGTCTGTCTTTGTGCTGTCACCGTACTGTTTTGATTACTCTAGCTTTATAGTGGTTTTGAAATCAGAAGTGTGAGGCCTCCAACATTGTTCTTTTTCAAAATTGTTTTGGCTATTTGGGGTCCCTTGAGATTCCATATGAATTTTAGGATAGATTTTTCTATTTCTGCAAAAAATGTCATTGGGATTTTTTTGATAGGGATTGCACTGAATCTGTAGATTGTTTGGAGTAGTGTTGACATCTCTTCCAGTCTTCCAGTCCGTAAACACCAGATGTCTTTCCATTTATTTGTGTTTAATTTCTTCCCACAACATTTTGTAGTTTTCAGTGTAAAATTCTTTCATCTCCTTGGTTAAGTTTACTCCCAAGTATTTTATTGTTTTTGGTACTATTGTAAACGTGATTGATTTCTTAATTTCCTTTGCGGATTGTTCATTGTTAGTGTATAAACACAACTCATTTTTGTGTGTTGATTTTGTATCCTGCAACTTTACTGAATTCATTTATTCTAACGGGGTGTGTGTGTGTGTGTGTGTAATCTTTAGAATTTTCTACATAAAGGTAAGGTTGTTTTCTAACAAAGATAATTTTATGTCTTCTTTTCCAGTTTGAATGACTTTTCTTTCTTTTTCTTGCCTAATTGCTCTGGCTAGGACTTCCAGTACTGTATTGAATAGAAATGGTGAAAATGCACATCCTTGTCTTGTTCCTCATCTTAGAGGGAAAGCTTTCAGTCTTTGACCATTGAGTATGATGTTAGCTGTGGATTTTCCATACATAACCTTTATTATGTTGAGCTAGTTTCCTTATATTCCTGGTTTGTTGAGTGTTTTAGCAGGTATGTTTTAAGAAAAAAATTCAGTTATGGGTGCTGTGTTTCTACCTGGTGAAAGAAAATTCTTGTGTCATTGGTGGAATGTTATTGTCAAGTTGTTTTTTTTAAGCATCATCTTTGTACATTTGCAGTTATGTTCTGGCTGAAAAAAATAGTGCTATAGTTATTCAGTGGGGAAGACTGACACTAATCAAATAATCATACAAATATATGCCTGAGTAACTGTAGTACTATTTTGCTTCCAGCTCTATTCCCAGCATCTAGCATAGTGCCAGGCACATAGGTGCTCATTAAAGTTATTAATTGAGTTTAAAAGCAGAAGACTAAGATTTAACCCAATAAGCTAAAAAATATATTGTTTATAACTTTTATAGAAAGTGTTTATTCTAAACCACCTTCCCTCTTAACCCAGTCTTGGTACAGTGGTAATAAAACAAAATCAGACTTCTCCACTCTAAAAAGAAACAGGCAAGTGACTTTTTCTAAAACAATTATCTTTTTAAAGATGAGACAACATTTTTCTTTTTAAGTTGATGCTAATGGAAGTTGGTTATCAGAATCCAAAATTTCAAAGGGAAGCATAATTTAAAGGAAACTTTTCATGTACCTACTAACTTCAGATTTATAATGAAATTCAAACATTCAGTACCTAGTTTATTTACAAAACAAGTTCAAATTTTTTAATGCAAGCTTCAGTTCTTTTAATTTTTAAAATTTTGGCAGTCTAAATTTGACATTACAAGTTGAGTCTTTCACAGCATCCTTACCAACTCAAATAATGTAGAAACTTCAAAAACATATAATGTACTAAGTTTTATAAATTGACATTAAATCCATATAATGAACATTACGTTAAAGTTGGAATAAACAGAAATCACTTTAATTCAATACACAACATCCTTTAAATCACAAGATTCAAAAAAATCTGCTTTTTTGAGCATTGTTGGAGTTTTTAGACATAGTTGTGATGTGTCAGAACACTGGACTGGGAATCAAACCTCAATTCAGATTCTGATTACTATTTATAGTTTTGCAATCTTAAGCAATCCATTTTACCTGTCTGAGGCTTAATTTTTCCTCATCTGTAAGAGGGAAAACACACACACACACAGTGTTTTACATAGCAGCTTTGCCACCTTGTATTTTTCATTCCATTCTTTCCCTCTCTGTTACCACTTACTTGCTAGTCTGGACTATTTATTGAACAGCCTACCAGTGGAGTCTCTGCCATTTGTTCTCCCACTTTTCCTCTCCTTCTCTGGCTGTTCTCTGTATTGCTACCACACTTTTTAAAAAATGCAGTTGGAGGATGTTACTTCCCTACCCAAAAAACTTGTGTTGACTTCCCATTGTCTATTGGATAAAGTCCAAATTCAAAACAGTTTGTAGACTGTGTCTAACGTTAGATTTCCCATTACTCTAGTCATACTAAGCTGTTTCTTGTTCCTTCTCCTTCTGTTTTTCATGTGTTTATCCCAGTGCTTGGAGTTCTCCTGTTCTTTGCCATCCAGGAGACTCTGAGAAGATGACTCATCACCCATTTCAGCGGTGGATTTTGATTACTCCAAGCCAATCAGCTCAAGGCATTTCCCTGTAAATTATTATTTGTCCCAGTTAGATAGAAAGGAAAGAGACATTCTATTTCTGGGGGAGAGGATTTTTTCCCCTATTGTTTGTGAGCAAGAGAACATGTGGCCCCAGTCGCCACTGGCAGCTGTCTTGTGACCACAGGGGATGATGAAACATGCCCTGAGGATGGCAGAACAGAGAGGTAGAATGAATGTAGGTGCATGACAACATTATTTTAGACACGTATTGTGCTGGGCCTGGGGCTTTCCCTACCGTGGGATTTCTCCTCGTGAATAAATTCCTATTGTTTAAGCCAGTTCTTTGGGGTTATTTGCCATCAGAAATCTCCTGATTCTTACAGTCGTCTTTATTCTTCAAGACCCAGTTCAAAAGTTAGTTTTACCAGTAATCATACACTCACTCCCTTAGTACTTTGGACCTTTCTTCCAGTCCTTATTTACTATATTATCATCAGTTGCTTGTGTGTCTAACTCCTCCATGTAACTCTTTGTACTTTGAGCCAAAGCCTGTAGGATGTAGCACAGTGTCTGGTAAATTATAGATACTCAGTGAGTTGTTAGGATGAAATAATAACATGAATAAGTGCTTTGTAAACAATTTTTTAATAAATATGAGGTATGTTATTGAGTTTAAAACTAAAGTGAGATGGAAAAATCAATTAGGCCAGTCATGCAAAGTGTTCTTTGCTTGCCCTTAATTGTTTTCTAAAAATATGCACTTAGATAAAAAGTTTGACAGTCTCTTCTGGCTACAGTTCCTTAAATTTTATGAACACTCTTACCTACTTAAAGCAGGAATCATGGAAGGAGCAATAATGAATTGTGTTGTTAGTGTGCAGTTTCCTTCCTTCTTTAGGGGGAGACTGAATGCCAGAAGAATTTCAAGTATAGTGTCTTTTTTTCCCTATATTCTGAAATTATACTTATTTAATTTGTTTTATCTGGAATTTACTTGTGAGTTGTTCTTTAGAGAAAAATTCCATAACATGCTTCATAAGACTTAATTATGCTTGTCTTCAGACTTTCCCAAAATATTTCTTGCTTGCTTGAGACTAGACATGAGAATTTTCTGGTTAGGAAAAAAGCTTTGTGGCAGAACTAGATGAGTTTGTAGTGAATGTTAGTAATAGCTTATGACAGAGAAATCTCATTATAGCCTTAATTATGAAGTCATAGTTCTGTCACATGCTTCAACGATAAAGTCTGACAAGGGAGGAAGGATAGGGAAGGAGAGTTAAAATTCCTAACTTGGTGTACCTCACCATTTGTTGGCTTCAGTCAAATAAAACTTTGACATAGTAATTTGTAGTTATTTTTAAAACAAGGTAAGGAGGAATACAGTACACATTAGAAATTGTAAAATCATCTGTTGGGATGAGTATGAAAAGACAAATTTGTCTATGAAGAACAGCCTTCTTTTGATGTCTAGTTGTTAGTTCCCTTGGTACCTTAGTTTCCACATCTGTAAAATGAACAGTGTCACCCTCTTTAGGGTTCTTTGATTAATTAAGGTAATCTATGTGAAAACACAATATAGTGTTCTGAGCATAGATGCTCAGGCATTCCTTTTTTTTTTTTTTTTTAAGCAGAGATTATTTTATTTTTTATTTTTTAAAAAATATTTATTTGGCTGCACCGGGTCTTCCTTGTGGCACGTGGGATCTTTAGTTATGGCACACAGGATCTTTAGTTGTGGCATGCGGGATCTAGTTCCCTGACCAGGGATCAAACCTGGGCCCCCTGCATTGGGAGCGCGGAGTCTTAACTGCTGGACCACCTTGGGAAGTCCCTCAGGCATTCCTTTTAATATTGAGCTGCATGAGCCGCTTGTATATTTTGGAGATTAATCCTTTGTCAGTTGCTTCCTTTGCAAATCTTTTCTCCCATTCTGAGGGTTGTCTTTTTGTCTTGTTTATGGTTTTCTTTGCTGTGCAAAAGCTTTTAAGTTTCATTAGGTGCCATTTGTTTATTTTTGTTTTTATTTCCATTTCTGTAGGAGGTGATTCAAAAAGGATTTTGCTGTGATTTATGTCATAGAGTGTTCTGCCTATGTTTTCCTCTAAGAGTTTTATAGTGTCTGGCCTTACATTAAGTCTTTAATACATTTTGAGTTTATTTTTGTGTATGGTGTTAAGAAGTGTTCTAATTTCATTCTTTTACATGTAGCTGTCCAGTTTTCCCAGCACAGGCTTATTAATTCTTGAATGAGAAAAAGTCTGTCGGTTTGTGTGTGTGTGTATGTGTATGTATGTGGGTTTAAGTAACAAAAACTCTCTAGAATAAAGTTCAAACTCCCTTTCATGGATCATATGGCTTTTTGTTATCTAGGCTCTGTTGCTTCTCTGGGCTCATACCTTATTACTGCCAAATACCTTCCTGTTAAACTCTGCATGTAGAATTGCTTTAATTTCCTTAGTGAGCCAGGTTTTGTTCTTTCCTTGGGCCTTCACATAGTCAGTTTCCTCTGCCTTTTAGAGTATTATTTTGGCATCCCAACCCCTCCCCACCATTACCTTCACCAAGAAAAAAGTTCACACTTATTGTCAGTCTTAGATCTTATCTCAGATGTCACTTTCTCAACAGCCCCATAAGGTAAATACTTTTAAATATTATCAGATACAGAAAAGATAAACAATTTGACCAAGATCACAAAGCTTATAAATAGCAGATCTGGATCCAAACCTAGACAGTTTGGCTCCAGAGTTCATCTTCACTAATCTGTGCTTCCTCTACATTGTAACTGCCTATTTATCAGCTTGTCCCTAAGTAATTTAAAAGCAAAAATTATGTCTATCTAGTTCATTGTTATATCCTCATGTGCCTATTATCAGCACATAATAGGTGCTCAGAAAATGTTTAAATGAGTGACTGTCTCTTATTTGAGAGCAGAATTTGTGATTAAACTCCTCTTTGTACCTTTCACATAATACATGTCAGTAAATAGTCTTTTCATGCTTATGATACAAAGTGAAATTTATATGATCAAGTTCATTGTGGCTTTGAAATATATTGCACTTTATAACCAAAGATAGTTACAGCCTCATTTTTATAATCACTGTTAACTCATTTTATCCTTTTATAGCAATGTTACTTGGCATCTTAAACTGGTGCTTTTCTAGGCTTCCTTTTCACATGGTATCCCTATGAACTGTTAAAATACAGATTATTTGTAACTCATTTCTGAATGGTACATGGGAGATTTTAAAAAATAAAATTACACTAGTATATGCACTCTGATCATTTATATCTATTAACCTTTTAATGGATGTGATTGCCGAACATATATGGAACTTAGAAAAAAGTAAAAGTACCCACATTTTAAACCTTGATCGTATCCCGAAAGATAAATGGTTTATCTATATAGAATAGTCACAGGGTAAATAATGATTTAAGGCATGCACTTTGTCGTTCATGTTGATGGGAGAAATTGGAATGTTGTATTTCAGTACACTTTTCAAATAAGTAATGCCTGAAGCTACTTCCAGGTTCATGCTCTCATCAGGGTCAGTAGGTTAAAGAACCAGAAAAGTCTTCCTCCTCCATGAATGTTCTCACTTTACCAAAGACTTTGCTTCTTTGGTTAATCATTCTCTCTTCCGTATCCCCTATGCTCTGGTACAGGGTTTCTCAACTTTGACACTACTGACATGTTGGACCAGATAATTCTTTGTTGTGGGGCGCTGTCCTGTACTTGCAAAATGTTTAGCAGCATCCCCAGCCTCTACTCACTAGGTTCCAGTAGTACCCTTCTTCACTCCTAGTTATGGCAACCAAAAATGTCTCCAGGCATTGCCAAATGTCTCCAGGGGAGCAGAGTCACCCAGTTGAAAACTGATGCTTTACTGCATCATCCCTACTCATTTGTTACAATATCTCCCTCTCTTTCATACACACACGTTTCCAGACTTTCACATCCTCTCTATTACTGCCTCATTTCTTGGCACCTTTTGCAGTCTTTTTTGAAAAGAGTTATAAAACATTTGCTCACTCCATTTTTACTTCCAGTTCAGTTTCCTCTCTTCAGTTCTATGAAACCACATTTTTCTGGTTTTCCTTTACATCTGTGGCTGCTCCATTTTGGTCTCCTTTATCAGCTCTACTCACTGGACAATGGCATAATTTTTGCTTCTTTCTTACTTTTTCTTATCTCGTCAACTCCTGCCTTTCTTGCCTCATTTCTTTGTATGTTGTCCCTCATATACCTATTAATTCTTAAGCTGTTCTCTCTGTTGAAATGCCCTTACCTATGTTTCTCCCTATTTAAATTCTAACATCCTTCAAGAACCAAAGCAGATGTCATCTTTCCATGAAAGCCTTTTCTAATCACTAAAGCCTTTTCTAGTCCTCTAACTTCCATGCCATGTTCCTATTCTTTCTCTCTGTCTTCCACTTGCAGCTTTGTGTTATTTATGTATTGGAATATGTCCTGCACTAGACAGTAAGCTCATCTTTGTATCCCTGACATTACCTGGCTAAGTGCCCTGCACATAGTTGGTGTTTAGATAGTTGTTGCAACAATGATGAGGAGGTAGCAGTAGAGTGGAAAGGATTTAGTAAAAACAGTAATGACCTGAAAGGTTGTTAAAAGTAGGAGAAAGAGAAGAAAACTGAAGAAAATTTAAAACTGCTCATGGAATTCTTTACATTCTCTCCTTTCATGGTTTCTTTGATATGGGCCTTTTCTGGTTTCATTCTGCATTTCTAAGCACCTTATTTGTTAAGGACCCATTATGAGCCAGGCACTCTTCAAGATACTTGGAATACAGTTACTGGAAAAGGAAACAGTCCCAGTAATGTAGGAACTTAGTCTCTTTGAGGATGTAGAAATCTTAACAATTAATTGCCCCTACAGAGTGGAAAGTACTGAAATTGAAGTGTATCCAAAACTTTCCGGTAGCACAGAGGAAAGGGGTGACTTCTCAATTTGAAATAAACCTCATTCAGATGCCACTTCTTACATGCAACCTATTCTGGTCACTACCCAGCCTGATTAGTGTTTTCCATGCTTTCCTTTACTCTGTTCTCTTTCAGCTACCAAATTATAAGCATTTCCTGTGCCTCAGTACTTAGCCTTCCGGTCATTCTTTTATATCCTTTTCTTTAGGAAATGGATTTAGTTTTGAGGCTTCAGCTGACAAGTTTCAAAGCCATACCAGCTACAACAAAACATTTTTTTTGTTGTGAAATAATACACATGCAAAGAAGCATAGTAAACAAATTTAAGTTTAACTTATTTTTTTAACAAATTATTTTAAAGCTGACACCACCATGGTCACGAAATAGAACAGTGGAAGCATGCTCAAAGCCCCACTCATGCCTCTTCTCAATCACAACCACCGTAAAGGTCACCCCTATTCTGCTTTTTATGGTAATTGCTTCTAAGATTTAAAAAAAAAAGAAGAAGAAGAAGGAGCCCTGTACCTGAATACCAACTAGATATTTATTCCAAAACAATATAGTTTCATTTTGGGAGACTGGGAGACAGAGGTGGAGGGAGACATTTCACAGTATTCTGTCTTGTTCTTGCACTGAAACCCCGAAGAACATCCCCAGGTTCACTAGGAGGACTCACCTGACAGAGCATATAGTCATACTCATGGAGATCATTTATTACAGCACAGGATACAAAACAAAATCAGCAAAGAAAAAAGACACATGAGGCTAAGTCCAAAGAAAAACAGGTGCAAGTTTCCAAGAGGTCTCTTCAGGTGGAGTCACACGGGTCACACTTAGTTCCTCCAGCATTGACTTGTGACAGCACAAGTGAAATATTGTCTACTAGGGAAGCTCATTAGAGACTCGGCACCTAGGGTTTTTACTGATGGCTGGTCACACAGGCATCTACTACCTAACATGTATCAAAATTCCAGGCTCCCAGAAGGAAAGCAAATATGCAGCATAAACCATACTGTTTGCACAAACAGTTTAGGTACAGTGAGCTGTCCTTATCAGTTAAGGAATGGTAAAAACACGGAAAGTCCAAGTTCCCAAAGACCAACCAGGGCCAGCCTTTCAAGCAGGCCTTTCTAAGGATAGCAGTTTCAGGCCTCCTGTGGCTAACTTTTTTCTGCTTGATATTTTTCAATTCAAAATTTAAATAAATAAAAACTCAGCTTTCATATTGTGTCATTTTCTCTTAAAATGTATCAACACTAACCCAGTGCAAACCTTCACTTTATACCTCCACTACTATCATATGATTGAAAGTATGTTCTGTGGAACATTGGACATGGCCTATTATTGGTTTTTCTTAGATTAAAGTTCAGCAATACTGAATTAAGCAAAGTTATACAGGTTACTTAGCTGCAGGACTCTCAGCCTTTCGCAGTGATGTGTGTGACCTGGCCTCTCTCTACCTGTCTTGCCTCATCTTACATTATCTCCCTTCCCTACTTCCCCTGCGTCAGCCACCTTGGCCTTCTTGCTCTTCCTAGAATTTGCTAAACTATTGACTCTGCTGTAACTCTCCAGTATCACATCACTACTACCTCTGTCAATAAATAATATCAAGCTTTATTTATTTATTTATTTATTATTTGGTTGCACTGGGTGTTGGTTGCGGCAGGCAGGCTCCCTAGTTGCGGCTCATGGGCTCCTTAGTTGTGGCATGTGAACTCTTAGTTGCAGCATGCATGTAGGATCTAGTTCCCTGACCAGGGATCGAACCCGGGTCTGCTGCACTGAGAGCGCAGAGTCTTATCCACTGCACCACCAGGGAAGTCCTTCAAGCATTATTTATGTTTATGTACTATTTATATTTATGTATATGTTTAAGGTCTTTCTTCTGTATGCTGTATGTGTTCTTTATGTCTTGTGGGCTTATTAATGTCAATAAATCAACTTATTCTTTCTCATAGCAGCCCACGCCTTTCATGGCATTTATCTCAGTGTATGATTTTATTTTTGTAATTATTTGTTTAAATGTCCATTTCTCTCACTTGATTGTAAGCAACATGAAAACCAAGACTATTTTGTTCACAACTATAACCTTCAACACTTAGCATAGAACACATAATTGGTACTCAGATTCTTGATGAATAATATAAATAATTCTACAAAACTAGGCTATAGTAAACAGTGTTTCCCAAACGAACCAGGATTTTTTTTTAAGGCTCATTTCATTGTATTTTGCAGGACTGATGTTGTGTAGAATACACTTTGGGAAATACTGATATACTTTAAAGTGTAAAATACTTTACATAGGTAGGATTTGTAGCTAGGAGTTTGTATTTATTGTATATTCTTTTTTTTTTTTTTTTTAATTAATTAATTTATTTATTTATTTATGGCTGTGTTGGGTCTTCGTTTCTGTGTGAGAGCTTTCTCTAGTTGCGGCAAGTGGGGGCCACTCTTCATCGCGGTGCGCGGGCCTCTCACTATTGTGGCCTCTCCCGTTGCGGAGCACAGGCTCCAGACGCGCAGGCTCAGCAATTGTGGCTCACGGGCTTAGTCGCTCCGCGGCATGTGGGATCCTCCCAGACCAGGGCTCGAACCCGTGTCCCCTGCATTGGCAGGCAGAGTCTCAACCACTGCGCCACCAGGGAAGCCCTATTGTATATTCTTGATTGAACCTCTGTTAGGAAGATTAGTTCAGTGTTGGTGTGCTAGATGAATTAGACTGGAAGCAGAGACCAAGATTGATTTTTGTGACAATTCAAGAGAGATAATAAATAGTGACTTAGTCTAAGTGATTAGCAGTGGGATTGGTGCACCAGTTTGATATAGAGGAGAAGGATGAGGGAAAGACGCCTGCAGTTCTGACACTGGATGCCCAGGATATCTTCAGCAAACGACATTTGAATAGATTGGAGTAATTGAGTTTCTTCTTCCGGAAAGCATCCTCCTGTTAATCTGGAAAATACATCCATCTTGTTTCCAGGCAACACCAGATAATTAAATTATCTTCATATTTAGGAATTAATAAATTTTTTAAAATTAGCATACTGAATTACTTAATAATAACTGTGCTGTAAACTCTTTAACTATCTAATGACAGCTTTCTGCTGTGGTTGAAGAGTGTGTTTACCTACATAATCTAATTTGGAGATGACAACAAAAATTGAGAACTTTTTTGTATATTGTTCTAACTACTTACATATGTATATAGAAATCTGTTTTCTGATGTAAAAATGTTTACAGGAAGGAGCATGAAACTCAGACGTTACTAAAGGAAAAGACGGAAACAAGTGACTATTTAAAAAATTTAAACATTTATGACAAAAGCCATCATAGTTTTAAAAGGCTAATATGAATATTCTCCCTTGATATTTTAACATTAATATAAAAAGTGTCGCAAATTAATAAAAAGAGCAGCCACATAGAAGAATGGGCAAAGATTATAAAGAAACACAGAGGCTAATAAATATATTGAGATTCAGTTTCACTTATAATTTTTTTTTTAAATGAAGATTAAAATCATGAGATCATTTTTTCCTCCATCAGATTGGCAAAGATCAATAATGACCAGAGTTTTGATGTTCTCATGCAAAGTTGATAGGAATGTAAATTGCAACTTTTCTGACCAATACATCTCCAAATTAGAAATATATATACCCATTTATCCAGTAATACTATTTCTTTTTTTTTTTTGGCCGCACCTAGCGGCATGTGGGATCTTAGTTCCCCGAACAGGGATCAAACCCGTGCCCCCTGCGTTGGAAGCACAGAGTCTTAACCACTGGACCGCCAGGGAAGTCCCAGTAATACTATTTCTTGATATTTATTCTAATGGCATAGTTTACAGTGGTTAAAGATAGAGGTAAAAGGATTGCAGGACTGTTTATAATATTGAAAAATTGGAAATGATTCTCAGTACGTTTTGGTGAAATAAACTATGGCATATTTATACAGTACAGTTCTATTTAGGAGTCTTTAAAAGATAAAGTAAAATTTGTATGTACACATGTTTCTATATCCCTGGTATATTATGAAATGAAAATAGTTTTTTACGGAACTCTTTGTTAAATATCCCTACTTAAAACTATTTAAAGTTAATTTATGTCAAAAATGCTAGAAAAGCAGAAATCAAATTGTTACTAGTTGTCTGTGTGGGAAGGGAGGCAGATGTTAGGGAATTGCCTTTTGTCATACTCTCCTGTGTAGGTTTTTTGGTTTTTTTGTTTTTAATTTAAACAACAAACGTATAATTCTCATAAATGAATGGGGAAACATTAAGGTTATGGGGTGGGTAGGATAGAGAAAATTTAACATGTATCTTGTTCTTTGTATATTATGATCTGTTCTACAGTCTTTAAAATGCTTTTGAGTCAACAGTGTAACTCTCAACTTTTCAAACTCTAGTAATAGAAGGCAAAAACACTTCTGGGGAGAGAAAGAAATACAGCTAAAAATTACAGAGATGCTAAAAATTATTTTTTTCCTATTTTCAATAAAGAAAATAAACTCATATTTTAATCTTGTAAAACAGTAAAACTAAGAGAGGGAAGGGGATGTACAGTGCTTGATGGTGGTGCTTGTGTACTGTCACCAAATAGTATGATTAGTTTTCTATTCAAATTAGATACCCCATCTGAAAATGTTCTTAGGAGCACAATGACTTTTCATCAGAAATTTAATAATTAAACATAAACGTTGAATAATTATTTAGGGGTTTAAAATTCAACAAAACTAATGGTCTCTTCTTTATGCAGAGGAAATGTGTGGGTATGGAGAAAAATAATTAGGTTAATAATACGGAGTCCTGTAGCTAATCATGAAATTTGGAAACAACCCCCTAAAATATTGTTCTTAAATTTAAACTAATTCAAATGTCTAGCAGTGAAACATCTGTAACGTGGTTTGATGTCTAGCAGTGAAACATCTGTAACGTGGTTCACTTTAACTTTTTGTTTTTAATGACTATTTACACTAAATGTTAGCCATTTCTATTCTTGGATAACCTACTTAAATATTGGTATTAATTTTACATTTAACAGACATCCGAATGCATAATAGTTTTCAAGTTTAACATTAAATGTACGTTTAAAATTATTTCGAAGAATTTAGTATCTCTTTTAATGATTCTTTCACTGGTTTTGGTTTTCTTATCCTATTTAGAATGATCATCGCTAGTTTTCCCTAGTGATTATTCCTAGGCTGTTCATGACTCCTTGAAGATTATCGTTTAAAAATCGTTTAAAAAACTAAGAGATAACATATTTCTGACCATGCTGAATGTGCATGTATGAAGCAGGTATTTTATTTAGGAAGTATTTTATAACTAGAAATATTAAGAATACCAAGAATATATAGTATCAATATGAATCTGCACTGTAGCCAGAGTTCTAAGAACCAGGCTCACCTCATTTATCTACATTTTTCCCCTCATTTTCTAGCTTAAAAAATTTTAATGGTTACCCTTAAAAGAATGTTGCATAAACTGGTGAAATGGGATGTACTTTTAAAAATATTCTTTTAAGAATACATTTTTAATCGGAAAAAAAAAGTAGCAGCAGGAGACTGACAGCTGTTTTGAATTATAATAGGTTCTGTTAGAAGAAGCCCACATGGGCTTAATAAGATTCTCCTAAGCAGAACTCTAACAAGTAATCTCTATTTGCAGTAACACAACTTAATTTTATAATGCAACTTAAAATATATCTTTGCTTAATATGAACAAAAATGTTTTCTGACTTGCCTTTTATTGGTGGTGGATGGGTAAGGAAAATACTATTCTTATACATGATCTTGAGCTACTAATTACAGGTGCACAATGTCTTATTTATAATTTGAAATTCTAAGAGTTCTGATAACCATTTCTTTAGGGAGACTCACTTGATGGCAAACAATGATGTGACCTGAATTCATTTGGCAACAAAACCTAACCTGAACTAACACAGCTTAGTTTAAATGTTTAATATATTTTATTGCAAAATATGGGGTAATATGACTAATCTCACTGGGTGTGTTTACATAGTATACAGTAAATGTTTCATATACCATATTACTTTCTTTTAAAAGAGAGAGAGCATGAGAGAAAGAGAGAGAGAAGGAAAAGAGTCTGAATTTTAGAATGTATCTAGCTCCAAAAGTTTCTCCCTGGTAAGGAATTGTGGACTTGTATTCTGAATAACACTCTTAAACTGGTGTTTTAAATTGGTGATGAACATTAAATAAAATTTTTATTGGTAGAACTAAGATTGAGAAACAGTGTAGTATGTAACACTTTATCGTTTAATTCTGTAGATAGAGTTTAATTACCAAATATGCAGGAAGAATATATGAAAAGTAGAATAAGCTAACAGATTATAGATATCAACTGTAAATTAAAACATATTACTTAAAATTAGATACTGGAGGAGAGAGATAGGAGGAAGAAGATACTAGCTAATTTCAGTATTGCTCATAGTAGGGAGCCAGTGGATAGTAGCCAGAAAACAGGGAATTTGGAGTATTATATAAAAAAAATATTAGTAAAGTTACTTGTGGGGTAGGGAGAGACTAGGTTGAAGTAGACAGGGGGAGCAACTAGTCTTTGAACATATCTTATTTTGTGGTTTTGACTTTAGACTCATCTAAACATTTTACAGAATTATGTAGCAAAAGTTAATTAAAAATGCTGTGCCTAAAAATCAAAAGTGAAATAAAAGTGTGCTTCCAGTTAGTGATGTAATCACCCAGAGCAAACTATTCCAAGTGACTTACGTACACAGTAATTTATAGGATATCCTGAGTTGGGTATATCCTAAGGGTAAAAAAGAATTGCCAAAAAAAAAAGATTTTCATTTATCGTAATGTTGATGATAGTGTTGACATTTTAATTCTTGGCTATTTTGTGTGTATTGTGGGATAAAATAAATGAACAATTATGTAGGCAGTGTTGAGAATGGGGTTTTGACATGTGAGAAAGGAGAAACACGTGTAAAGTTAATGAGATTAAGTAAAAACTCTCTAAACCTGAATTTGAATTGGAAGCATCAGTATACACTCATGATATATGTGTATGTATCTAAATACACATGTGTAGAAAACTCCCTAACTCTGTGTACTAAAAAGGCAGTCAGCACCCCCTAGCACCCAGACTGTGGTTTCTAAATACCATTTCTCACTGAAAGGAATTAGGGCTCCTTTAAAGAGATGGTTGATTACAGGTCTAAGGTAAGAAAAATACAAGATATGCCTAGAATAAGGTATAACCCTAGAAAGCAAAGAAGCTCTCAGAGACAAGTAGTGTTGTGTCATATGTGATCTCAGGGACCAATTTGAATAAGCTTCCACTGTCCAAATATGGGACAATTTGAGCCTCAATTGGGATAAATACAAATAATTGAAACCCATCAAATATATTTAAATCCATGAACACATAATTTTTTTAACTTGCTGATCATCTTTAGAGAATGCTAGGATGTTAATTGTTTTGAAAATTAGTAAATAAAGGTAAAGAATCATTTATTCTTACCTTTCTGTGCAAACAACTGAATAGTTGATGAGTTCCTCTTACAGAAGTATTCCAGCTAATGAATAAAGAAGGAGTGATAGAATATCACCATGTTGCAGCCCCTAATGAATTAATGACTCTAGTTGGTGATTACTGATAATTGTTAATATTAGAGAATGAGAAGTAGACGTTTGGTACCTACTGTTGGAAGTACACATCACCACATGTGAAGCAGTCTTGACAAAATAAACTTTAAAAGTACAAAAATGACACTAAATCTGATTAAGTTGTTAGATCTATAAATTTCTGTAAATACAGGGCTGCATCATGGTGATGCATTTGCCAAAATTCAGACTATGGGAAACTACCATATAACCTGATTTCTTCAACAACAACAAGGAAAAAAAATTGCAAGGGGGAAAGGGTTGGGGAGGGACCTTTTAAAGGAGATTTAAGAGACATAGTCGTCCAGTCACAGTGCATGGGCCTTATTTGGATCCTGATTCAAACAAACTAAGAAAAAATAAACCAGTGGTGGAAATGTCAGCACTGCCTGGGAAGTTCATATTAAGGGATTGTTGTTCATAATTTTAGATGTGATAATGGTACTGTAGTTGCTCTTTTGTATCCTTTCTTTTAGAAATTCATAAGGAAGTATTTACAGATGAAATAATATGCTATCTGGAGTTTGCTTCAAAATAATCCAGAGAGATTGGGTAGAGAGTGGATTGGGATGTAGTGATACAGGACTGCCACAAATTGGTAATTACTGAAACTTGGTAACTGTTGAGCTTTGTCTTACTATTCTCTCTACTTTTGTTATATTTTTCTGTCCTTTATTACAGAAGCTGCAAAACTATCTCCTGCACAGGAGGAAAAAATAAGTGATAGATTGGAAGGAGTGAAAATACAGAAGCATAGTCATATTTGTCTTTGGTGTTTGAATGCTAAGGGGTTTGATATTTATGGAGTATAATCCACAATCCAGAAACTTTTTTTTTTTTTAAGTTGAATTCATACTGTATTTTCAGTTTTTTTTTTTTTTTAAACTTTGGGTTTATTTATATATTTATTTATTTATGGCTGTGTTGGGTCTTCATTTCTGTGCGAGGGCTTTCTCTGGTTGCGGCAAGTGGGGGCCACTCTTCATCGCGATGTGCGGGCCTCTCATCATCGTGGCCTCTCTTGTTGCAGAGCATAGGCTCCAGACGCGCAGGCTCAGTAATTGTGGCACACGGGCTTAGTTGCTCCGCGGCATGTGGGATCCTCCCAGACCAGGGCTCGAACCCGTGTCCCCCGCATTGGCAGGCAGATTCTCAACCACTGCGCCACCAGGGAAGCCCCCAGAAACTTTTTATTGTTCACCAACAGTGAGGACCCAACGCAGCCAAAAGTAAATAGATAAAATAAACTTATTTATTAAAAAAAAAAAGACTTGTGACAAAAACAACAGTGTAGTTAGACATGTAGACGCATAAGGAAGACATGGCTGTTCCCATCAGAAAGGTTGGTATAGGACTGAGGACTTTTAAGGTACTTCCTTGTTTAGGGGGAAAAACACTGAATTAGGGATCAGAATGACTGGTGTCTGGTTTTGGCTTTGCCATTTTACTGTATATTAATATTTTACTTTGGATAAGTCACTTCATCCTTTTACCTTAACTACCTAATTCAGAGATTAGAGAATGAAGCCTGTCCTATCTACATTGAAGACTTAATGTGAGAATAAAATGACAATGTGTAGAAAAGCATTTTGTAAACTATATATCCCTGTTAGAAGATACTCCTGCTACAGTCATTAAAAGAATGTAAAGAAGGGGAGCACATGTCATTGCTTTTTTAGTGGGGCTTTTTTTCCATTTACTTTTTAAAAATTATGATTAAAGATACATATAACGTTAAATGTACCATTTTAACCAGTTTTAAGTGTACATTCACATTGTTGTGCAACCATCACCACCATCCATCTCCAGAACTTTTCATTTTCTCCAGTGGAAACTCTGTACCCATCAAACACTAACTCCCCAGTCCCTGGCAACCTCCATTATTCTTTCTGTCCCTGTGATTTTAGCTACTGTAGATGCCTCATATAAGTAGCATCATATAACATTAGTCCTTCTGTGCCTGGCTCATTTCACTTAACATAATATCCTCAAGGTTTATCCATGTTGTAGCATGTATTAGAATTTCCTTCATTTTTTTTTTAATAGTAATCTTTTATTTATTTATTTATTATATTTATTTTTGGCTGTGTTGGGTCTTCGTTTCTGTGCGAGGGCTTCCTCTAGTTGCGGCAAGCGGGGGCCACTCTTCATCGCGGTGCGCGGGCCTCTTCACTATCTCGGCCTCTCTTGTTGCGGAGCACAGGCTCCAGACGCGCAGGCTCAGTAGTTGTGGCTCATGGGCCTAGTTGCTCCATGGCATGTGGGATCTTCCCAGACCAGGGCTCGAACCCGTGTCCCCTGCATTAGCAGGCAGACTCTCAACCACTGCGCCACCAGGGAAGCCCCAGAATTTCCTTCATTTTTAAGGCTGAATATCCCACTGTACATATATACCATACTTTGTTCATCCGTTTGTCTGTCGATGGACATTTAGTTTGATTCCACCTTTTGGGTGTACCACCCTGTTTGAGTCCCTGTTTTCTTTGGGGGGGTTATATAGCCAGAGGTGGAATTGCTGGATCACATGGTAATTCTACATTTAATTTTTTTTGTTTTTACATTTAATTTTTTGATGGATCATGGTGCTTTTTTTTTAAAACAATACTGTTTATATATTTTGAAACATCTCAACAGAGTCATATTTGAGACTGTATGCACACTGTGATCTATACTTTTTTTTTTCCCTGAGAAATGTTTTTTTACTCCCAAGAAGTAGTGCAGTTTTAAAATCACACTCTTGTAAGAGGCTTAGGCTGTATATGTGGAATATGGATCCTGAGAAACAATTTTCGGACTGAAGAGCTCAAAGAATGATTACAAACAAGTCTTTCCTTATTAAATGGTTATTTTTTTAAAAACTGATTTCATTCAGCTGTTTTCAGCTCAATACTTCCTATATGCTAGGCACTGTTCTATGTGCTGAGGATTTCGTGTCAAATAAATGAAGTTCTGGCTCAGTGTAAGTGGAGCTTACATTGTAGCATGAGACAGTTAAGCAAACAAGTATATATTCAGTAATTTCAAGTGCTGAAAAGTGCTACAAAGAAAAATAAAGTGAAGAAAGGGGATAGAGAATGATGGGATGGGACAGGATGTTGTTTTTAGACGATGATTAGGGAAGGCGTCTTTGAGGAGATGGCATTTGAGCAAAGGCCTGAATAAAGTGAGAGAGTGAACCATGCGAAGACTTTGTGGAAAAGTGTTCCAGATGAAGGGAATAGCAGGTCCCAAGGTGGGAGCTTTTAAAGGAGACAACTCAGAAGTTAAATGAAGATCTATCTCAGCCAGTACCCAGTACCCATATGAGGAAATGGATTGGTTTAAGGTATCTCATTGGAAAGAAAAGTAAGAGAAAAATAAAGATGGAAAAAATGTTAGGGAAATTGATTTGTATATTCTGTTAATAATTTTCAAAAATATTATATATCTATTTGTGGGGTGGGAGATGCTGGGAAGATATTGTGGCTGACAAGACGTTTCACTGATGATTACCACATAGAGGATGTACCGTCTTCCTCTGAGGTGTAGTTTCCTTGGCACAGTGAACCCAAAGGCTCTTATCTTCTGTTCAGAGAAGAAAGAAATGAAACAACTGATAAAGAGAGTCTCAGTTTCAGGAATTGATCTCTAAAAATCTTAGCTAATAGGGACTTCCCTGGTGGTCCAGTGGTTAAGGCTCTGAGCTTCCACTGCAGGGGGCGCAGGTTCGATCCCTGGTTGGGGAACTGAGATCCTGCGTGCTGCGAGTTGTGGCCAAAAAAAAACCTCTTAGCTAATAAAATACTTTAATATCCAAGGTATCTTACTGATAGTATATATGACAATAATACAAATACTACTGGGAGAAATCATAGGCTCAGGCACGTTAAGGATTGGAAGAAAGCTTGGATATCACCTTTGTTTCCCCATGTGCTGTGCAGTAATGCCAAGTTATTCCAGAAACGACTTTGGACGTCAAGGAATAAGCATTGTTACTTTTGAGACTCTCCATTTATCTTTTGCAAACATTGATAGGACATTTATAAATAATATCCTCAATCAGAAGTAGATGAATTATCATATTGAGATAATGCCGTATTATAATGTATATCTGTGTGTTACCTCTAGAACTATGAAAATATTATAGTCATCCCTCGATATCCAAGCGGGATTGGTTCCAGTATCACCACAGATACCAAAATCTGTGGAGGCTCAAGTCCCTTACGTAAAACGGCATAGTACTTGCGTATAACATACACATATCCTCCCATATCCTTCAAATCATCTCTGGATTACTTATAATACCTAATATAATATAAATGCTATGTAAATAGTTGAGAGCATGTGTCAAATTCAAGTTTTGCTTTTTGGAACTTTCTGGAATTTTTTTTTTCTGAATATTTTCCATCTGTAGTTGGTTGAATCTGCGGATGTAGAACTTGCGGATGCAGAACATGCAGATACAGAAGACCAACTATATTAGGAAACTCTTGTTTTTAGATTTCTTTTTTTATGTATTCTCTGTTTGCATTATTTCTTCCTTGGTATGTCTTTCTGGGACCTCTAGCCCATTATCCTTATTACTCCCAATTCACCCACAAATTGCTGGTCCTATGTTTCTTCTTGGTTCACAGCATGGCTAACCACCCGGTCATGCAGAGTAGACCTCATCATCATTCCCTTCTTCCTCTCCACCACCACCCTCACCAATTAGGTGAGCATTTACTAAGTGTTCTGTAATAAGGACTTCATCTGGGTTATCTTAATTTTTGTTATAGATGTCCTAAACAAATGCAAAACATCTTAAAAGTGTTTTAAGATGTAGCCTTGTATTGCATAAATAGGACCTAGAATATCTGTTCCAGTCTGATATATTTGGACTATAATATCCTTGTCCAGTGTTTCTGCTACAACAAGTAGGTGCACAGGATAAGCAGTGGGGTTGAGGAAAGAAAGAGAAAAATATTTTATCATAGTTCCAAGAAAGGCCTCATAAAATCCTTACGAGGGGAAGAGTTTTGTCTGATTTTCTACTTCTTGTTTTACCTAAGAGGCATTGTTGTCTCTGTAAGAAGGTCCTTCATAACGGAAGTTTCTTAAAGCATACTCATAATCAAGCCCACAGATACTTCTTTCACTAGGACTTCTGTCTACAACATTCTTTCTAACTGAGGACTTCAGGAGAATTTTAGAAGGAGAAACACATCTTCATTTGACATCCCAACAAAGATTCTGTAAGTATTAGAGGTATTCTGATGGGCAGAAGCCTACTAGAATGGAGTGAGTGGCTATTGTTAAGGCTAATGCCACATTATATATAGCTTGCTCTTTGCTGAAAATTTAAACTAGTGGGTTTTCCCCCCGTATTTATTTGGACTCTCTTACTCTGAGTGATGTGAGGAAAAATAGAATTTTAGTACAGAATTACCTCCAGCTCCTAAACCGTTATTATCTTCCCATTTATAAGAACTTGAATAATTCAGGGACCATTCACATTACTATTCCCATGATGATCTAGTAGTTTTCGTTTGGCATTTGATGTCCTTATGAAGACTGCCCTGGATGAAGATAGCTTTGAGTGTTTGTATTCATGTTTCTGTTTTGTTCTTTATTCTTCTCTTCTCCACGTGCAGCCATAGTCTCAGGCTTACTGTCAGGTTCACCAGCATGTTTTCTTCTCCAGCTCTTCCAGTGGAGCCCACAGAAACTCATTAACAAGAAATGCGCTCTTGTATTTTTTTTTTTTTTTTTTAACATTTGCTAAGTTGGGTCAGAAAATCTGAATTTTTTGTCTTTTTGTCTTTTGTCTTTTTTTGAGTGAAGTTTATGAGAAATTCCATGTTTTTCTTTTAAATTCAGTTGCTTTGAATATGTTCTCTGATTTCAGCTATAGTTCTCTCTGCAAATCCTCTGTAGATTCAAATCTAGACTCAGATTTGTCATTGCCTTCTCCATATCTTCCAGAGCTCCTTTGTCTAATTGTCCCCAATTAGAACAGTGATTTCATTTATTCACTAAAATATTGTGTGCCTGGCTCAAAACTAGTCTTCCTATCATGAACACAGAAGTTCCAAATGGCACCATTTACCATAACAGTTGATTGAGCAAGTTCTACAGTCTATCTTGGAGGGCCTCATAATAATTTTCCACCCTCTGTTTATAGGCCCTTTTTCCTACCTGTTAGAGAAAATTTATCCTGCTGCTTCTAGAGCTGCCTCAGTTTGGGGGAATATAGTTGCTAGGAGAAGACAACATAGGCTTTGGTGTTGGGGATGCTGGGCCAAGCAGCTCCTGCACCAGCTGCTGTGGGTGTCGCTGCTGTGGCCCACGCTGCCCCATTGGGTCTCACTTAACCTCTGCCAGAGACCCAGGCAAGGGGGCAAGCAAGGCTCAGGGGCTGAGGATCAGGCTTTCCTCTGGGAGCAACCATTTCAGCCCTCTGTTCTCATTTTCCACCCATTACTTCAGAAGGATCTTATTCTGAGGTATTAGGTCCAGGTGAAGCATTTTGAGTATGAGCTCTGAGGTAAAGGTGGTGGAGTAAGAGTCTTCACAGGGTAGCCACATAGGTCCTTTACCCATCAATTTCCAGGAATTGATCCTCAGCTTTAAATGTCTAGAAACTGAGTCTTTCAGAATACCTTAACCTCTGTAAGATGTATTGCAGTCCAGGCCAGATCAGTCCTGGCACAAGGCCCGGCCCCTCACATGAGAGCCCTTATCTTGTGGTGGGCTACTTCTGTTTTCCAATGTCAGTCCATATTATCTTATTTAATTCTTAAACCAACCTTTTGGTATTATCCTCATTTTAGAGATATGAAAAGCCAGATCCTTATTAACACTTGCCTGGACTGCAGCAAGAATCCGCTAAAAAGTCTGCATCAAGTGTCTTCTGCATTCAGGCCATCTCGTAGTCTTCCTAAGACACAAATGTCATGGTGCTTCTCTCCTACTATTCTGTGCTTTGCTCCAGTAGTTCCCCCATTGTTCTGAATAAAGGGCCATACCTTAGTATGGGATTTGAGGCTTTTTGATCCAACTGCTACTCATACACTCAAACATATGTACTCCCTAGGCCTTAAACACATTATTGATCCACATTCATGATAATAGCTAACATTTATTCACTCAAATGTGTGTATACTTTGTGTTCTGTGGTGGATAGTAAGGATTCTAATAAGATAAATAAGCTGAAGACCTACCCTGGGAAACTTACAGTTCAGAGGAAATGTAAGTAATTATGCTGCAGGATTGGTAGATAATCGAGGATTGGGGTTATGAGAACTGAGAGTTGGATGCAGACTGGGATGGGAAGTATTCCTATTTATTCATTCTATTTCTTCTACCTTAAATGACCTTTCCTTTTTTACTTGATGCATTGCTATTAATTCTTGAAGGTCTGGCTCTAAACTAGGAAGCCAGATCAGTAGTCTTTTTAATTTCATAGGAAATGCTACTTAGGATGCAGTCACTGATAGGCCTGTATTCCTAGGCCTATCAAAAGTGCTTATTAGCACATGGCAGGTGCTCAGAATTGGATGGTTGGATGGGTGGGTGGATGGATGGATGATCAAGCATAAAAAATGTTCCTCATCTTGCCATCAAGGAACATGTAGTGTAGCTGTAAATATCCAGAAAGGCACTCTTGCTATGATTTCATAAGGTGTACTTTCAGTTAAGTCATTTTTTGCTTTATATGAGAGATCCTTTTAAGTGCCAAAAGTAACACTGTCAGGTGTGTACTCACTTCCCGTTTCTGGATTGGAACTATATTTGCTCTGGAAATTTCCCTTCAAACATTTAGGAGAAAAAAAACTGAAAGGTAACATTGTTCATAGATATTGATACATAAGAGCCTGAATGCAAAGCCTGATTCTGCAACTTACTAGCTCTGTGACCTTGGGTAGGTAACTAAGCCTTCCATGCTTGCTTTACCTGACCTCCCAAGTCTCTGCTTATGTAAAGTGGGGATAATAATAGACCTGTACCTCACATTATTGAGACTATTAAAGGAGTTAATTCATGTAAACTGCTCAGTACTCAATAACTGATGGGTGTTATGGTAATTAAGTCACAATTTACATGTATCTCTTCAGATTTTTATTTCTGTGAAGCTGATAACAAACATTTAAATTCTAGCTAGAAGCTTTACACGTCAAATTTAAGCATTTAATATAAACTAAAACGACTTTGGGGACTTCCCTGGTGGTCCAGTGGGTAAGACTCCACACTCCCCGGGTTCCATCCCTGGTCGGGGAGATAGATCCCACATGCATGCCGCAACGAAGATCCCGCGTGCCGCAACGAAGATCCGGCACAGCCAAAATAAATAAATAAATAAATAAATAGAGAGATAGACAGATGAATACATACATACATACGACTTTGATAATTCTGGAATCACGGTGGGTGATGGAGGCTTACGGGCTTGTATACTATTCCCTTATGTATATTTTTGAAATTTTTCATGCTACAGTTTAAAATCAGAAATATATAAATATGAAAGAGCAAATAACATTTTTTCTAAATATAAAAATTAAAATGTACTACATTATTTCTGGCAAACGTTATAATTTTATAAAATACTGTTTATTTCATTTGATGTTGAAATATTTATATATATATTATTAATGGGTGATAAAATGAAACATTCCTGAAATGGAAGGATTTTGCCTGTCTAAATATTTTTTCAAATGAGCTCTGTGATACTTGAAGAGAAATATAGTAATAACTAATCTATTTTACTTTACCTGGAAGAGATTTCCTTAGATAAGTGAATTTTTAACCTTAGCCATAAAGCTTCACAAATGTATATTTTGTGATGACAATAGTTTTTTGATGGCAATGTTTGTAAATTTTTTCAGACTTTAAATTGTGGTAAAAATAGAACATAAAATTTACCATCTTAACCATTTGTAAGTGTACAGTTCAATGGTATTACATATTGTTGTGCGTACATACTGTTGTTCATCTGTCACCACCCATCTCTCTTCATCTTTCAAAACTGAAACTCTCTACCCATTAAACACTAACTCCGCATTCCCTTCCTCCCGCCTCCAGCCCATGGACACTACCATTCTGTTTTCTGTCTCTATGATTTTTACTACTTTAATTGCCTCATGTAAGTGGACTCATACAGTATTTGTCTTTTTGTAACTGACATTTCACAGCATAATGTCTTTAAAGTTCATCCATGTGTGTAGCATGTATCAGAATTTCCTTCCTTTTTAAGCCTGAATAATATTCCATTGTATATACATACCACATTTTGCTTTTCATCAGTTGATGGACACTTGGGTTGCTGCCACGTTTTAGCTACTGTGAATAATGCTACTATGGACATGGGTGTACAAATATGTCTTTGAGACCCTGCTTTTAGTTCTTTTGGGTATATAGCCAGAAGTTAAATTGCTGGATCATATGGTAAATCTATTTTTAATATTTTGAGGAACTTCTGTGCTGTTTGCCACAGTAGCCATTTCCACAGTGCACAGCAGTGCATGAAGTTTCCAGCTCTCCACATCCTTGCCCAACATTTGCTACTTTCTGTTTCATTGACAATAGCCATCCTAATAGGTTTGAGGTGGTATCTCATTGCAGTTTTGATTTACATTTCCCTAATGATTAGTGATGTTGTCTTTTTGTGTGCTTATTTGGCTAGTCATATATCTTCTTTGGAAAAATGTCTATTCAAGTCCTTTTCCCATTTTCTAATCAGGTTTTTTTGTTGTTGAGTTGTAGGAAATCTCTGTATATTCTGGATATTAATCCCTTATCAGATATATGATTTGCAAATATTTTCCCCCATTCTGTGGGTTTATAATTAATTCACTTTCAAAAACGAGGTTGACCAAAATAAAATTGAAGTCCCTTTCAGCTCCATGTGTCTGACTTCTCTGCCTTAATAAGTATGTTTAATGGAACATAATTTCACCTCAGTGAGTTGCTGCTATCATAAACATTCTTGTTCTGTGTCACTGGAATGAATAGGGTTTGTGGTACTGGGTGGAGGTCATCTGCCTCTGTGTTAGATGGCCCTAGAGAGACATATGAGCCTAGTTGGTGGCTTTCTAAACTCTCACTCTGATCTCATCTATTTGAAGATGCCTTCAAAAGGCAAAGGTCTCTTGCTGACTGCTTCTGATTTACTGTTCACAGTCTCTTTTTGTTTTGTTGTTCTTATTAGGTGTCCAAGGATAGAACTGAAGGTTACAATATCTGTGACTTTAGCCAAGTTACTAACCTCTCAGACTCATCAGTTTAAAAAAGCGGGGAGGAGTATTTGGAGAATTAAATGGGTTTAATACGTATAAAGGCTCTAAGAACAGAGTCTGGCATATAGTAAACCCTCAATAAATGTTAGTTGTTATGTTAAGTAAAACATGTTTGGGTAATGAGAATGGGCATACGAAGTTATATTCTTTTAACTTAGTTTTTTTCTTTTTTTTTTCTTTTTAAGCTTTATTTCTAGCTGCTCTGGAAATGTGAGATTTGGCTATAGAAGTGATCATTCATCCCACTTTGCCTCATTAGGCCTGGGCTGTACCCCTTTTCAATCTCAAGTATCCTGATTTGAATGATATGATTTGAATGATGTGGTCACCTTAGATTTGACAGAAGTGAAATATTACTATAGTTTTGCATTTCTTTTTAATTATAATTGTTTTTCATATTCACATACGCCCCACATTCCTGTTCTTCTATAATTATCCATAAAAATCGGACTAAGTGGAAAGCATGTTTAAATTCCAAAGTCCAATTGCCTTTTTTTTCTCTGTACACTAACGTTTAATATAGAAGTAACCCCCCTCCCCATCCTCATTTTCCAAATCAATAAGTATTACAGCTTCAACGAATTTTAGGAACCCTATTTTGACGTAATTTATAGATGTTGCAATCCATACATTTCAGTTTAGGTTTATAAAAACTGAGACACATAGAAGTTAAATGTAGCTTATCCTGTGTAAGTGGTAAATTAGTGACAAGAGGGAGAACTCTATCCCAGATACCTGACACTCATTGTTCTCTCTACTGCCTAAAGTGTAACAAGTATTTTTATGCAAAGGTCAGAGTTTTCTAAAGTGTGTTCTGCAAGTCCATTCTTTTAATGCTCTGTGGGGCAAAGGGCCTCCTTTAGATTATGCTGAATACTTCCTCTTGGAGGTTCACAGTGCCTTACCACTTTAAAGATGCTAAAAAGTTCTGAAGTAAAGAAAAGTAAAGCTTTGTTTAATACTGCATTTTCCAAACATTGCGAAAACTGTTTGGAAATGCTAGCCTAGGGATTTTGGGAGGAGAGAGAGGTTGATTTTTGGTTTTGAAATTTTTTTATAGGGTTGTTAATTCTCTCTGTTGCATTCAGCATGATTTTTCTCCCTTAGTTGGGTCTACTACAATCACTGAAGCTTATTTTAAGCCAGTTGGATCCTCTGATTGAGATTGGTCATGTCAACTATTAACAGAAGGAGCTCCCCCAGAAAGGTGATTCTAGGAAAAGGGTTTATGAGCTCTCTAGGGCTATTTGCATCCTCTGGGCCTCTCCCAGTCCCATAGGCCCTCTCTTTCCCTTTCCTTTCCTGTCATATCATCCAAAGATTAGATTTCATCTTGTTCCGTGTAGGAGACAGACAAAGCTTGCCTGGAATGAAAACATCCCTGGAGAGGTAAGACTGTGACTGACTCTCACTTCCAGCATTTAAAGGCAGTGGATTTGATTAAGAAATAAATAACATCATACTGTGTTCCATTTGGCATGAGGTTTTGGTTACCTAAGAAATAAATTGTTCTCTGAGAATTTTGAGAGATACAGCTTTAGTAACTTAGTCAGGGTTACCCCCAGGATTTGGAATTGGGGACACAGGGTGGACTTAAGGGTTATATCTGATCCAGAAAAGATTCTCCCACCAAGTCTTTCCAAGGCCTATGTTTATTTTAGTATTAGAGCTCTAGTAGAAGATACTAATGTCACCCAAATCAGTTCATCTTGAAGGGGATTTCCATTGACTAGCAGCTACCAGGAAGAGACTCTGTCCCTAAGTCCCAAAGACATTTTTATTTGAAGCCACTTCACCAGAGTGAGACCCCAGCTGTCCCGGTGGTGCTAATTATAGTGGCAAATGGCCAAGCATCTGTATCTCAGCTGTGGCTTCTCTAGTGCTTGCTAGGTGTTCTTGTGTCTTCAGTGGGTCTGGTGATGTCTTCTAACCCTTTTATGGTTGCTTTAGAATATCTAATTGTGCTCATCATAAAATTGAGATTTTTTTAAGGCATTTTTGGCATGGTTTACATCTCAAACAGACCAATGTAATAATGTTTGGTGTCCCTGCAAACTGTACAAAATTCTCAGATGAAGATAGTTCTCGTATATGTGTGTGCATGCATTTATGTGACAAAGTGAGAACAGTTAACTCTGTCCACTTCTATAGATGCTCTGACTTTTCTTCATCTGGAAGCAAGCCTCCATTCTTCCTTGGTTTGTTTCGACAGCATACTTTGTGCTATGTTAGTGGGTTTACTCTGCAGTCATTAGAAATCAAAAAGCAAAACAGAACAACAACAAAAAATGAAGCAACATGGAACTTCAAGAATTGAAGTTGGAAGAATGGGACTTCCTTCCTTAAAGAAGGAAGTGAGACGAGGACTACCATTAGAGTGACACTTTATTATTTATTTTTTTAACATCTTTATTGGAGTATAATTGCTTTACAATGGTGTGTTAGTTTCTGCTGTATAACAAAGTGAATCAGCTATACATAAACATACATCCCCATATCTCCTCCCTCTTGCGTCTCCCTCCCACCCTCCCCATCCCACCCCTCTAGGTGGTCACAGAGCACCGAGCTGATCTCCCTGTGCTATGCAGCTGCTTCCCACAGCTATCTATTTTACATTTGGTAGTGTATGTATGTCCATGACACTCTCTCACTTCGTAGAGTGACATTTTAGAAACACTTTATCAGCACTTTCCACCATCCACCATTACTTCCAGATTTAAAGCTCATCTTTTTAATCTTTTTTTTTCTCATTTTGGTAAAGGCTTTTATTTTGCATGTTTTTATTCTGGATTTTTCTTAATATATTTCAAATTTTTTTTGAGAAAGGATTGCCTATGCTGTTTTTATGTTTTAAATACAAATCTTTAGTGACTGAGAATAGGATTTGACCTGTAAATGAGGCCACAGACTTGGCTTTCCAGGATCCTATTTTCTTTTCCTTTTTTTTTTTTTAAAATATTTAACTATGGTTGATTTACAATATTGTGTTAGTTTCAGGTGTACATCTTCAGTTTCTTTTCCATTATAGGTTATTACAAGATACTGAATATAGTTTCCTGTGATATACAGTAAATCCTTGTTGTTTATCTATTTTATATATAGTGGTGTGTATCTGTTAATCCCGTATCCCTCTCCTTCCCTTTTCCCCTTTGGTAACCATAAGTTTGTTTTCTGTGTCTGTGCGTCTGTTTCTGGTTTGTAAATAAGTTGATTTGTATTGTTTTTTAGAGACCCTATTTTCTTTTAAAGAACCAGTAAAAATGCCTGCTAGAACCTTGAAACTTTTTAAGGAGCTCAATTTGAAACCTAAGATTTATTACTTAGACTTACTGTTTTTTAAAGTTTGAACTGAAATTAACACAGGCACATTTAGTTTCCGTTTTATAAAAGTTGACAACATTCAAAGTGAATTACCAAAAAATTGCTTTTTCTACATTTTTAATATTTAAGAATAGAAAACTGTGAATTTACGTACACTGAGCATCAGCCTTTAAGAAAACTGACTTTTCTGGAAGAAGTAATTTTCTTGATTAAACCCTCTGGATTCCTTGCTGGGTAGTTCTTAACAGAATGTACTGTCGGGCTTCCCTGGTGGCACAGTGGTTAAAAATCCGCCTGCCAATGCAGGGGACACGGGTTCAAGCCCTGGTCCGGGAAGATCCCACATGCCATGGAGCAACTAAACCTGTGCGCTACAACTACTGAGCCTGCTCTCTAGAGCCCACAAGCTACAACTACTGAGCCCTCGTGCCACAACTACTGAAGCCCGTGCACCTAGAGCCCGTGCTCTGCAACAAGAGAAGCCACCGCAATGAGAAGCCAGCGCAGCACAACGAAGAGTAGCCCCTGCTCGCTGCAACTAGAGAAGGCCCGTGTGCTGCAACTAGAGAAGGCCCGTGTGCAGCAACGAAGACCCAACGCAGCCAAAAAAAATAATAATAAATAAAATAAATATTTCTTAAAAATCTAAAAAAAAAACCAGAACGTACTGTCACATCTCTTGCTGCCGTGCATCAGTAACGTGCACTGAAGTAAAAAGTCTGTAATGTGCTGTGTTCTCCTAGGGTAGGTAGGTAAATTTCAAATAGGAAATTAAATTTGCTCATGTGAGCATACGATTTGATTGAAGTTACTGCTACTTTGCATAATATCTAATTAGTAGAAAGTTTCCCAGTTTTCTCTTGAACACTATAGGCAGATAATTCTATGCCTAGATAAACAAATTTCCACATATTTATAGCAGGAAAAGATTGAAGGAAAGCACAAATGTTGAGTGATTTTCTTAAACTTGAATTCCTAAGGTTACACTGTGTAACAGAGATGAAAATAGATTCCATGAATCTTGACATAGTTCTGTTTTCCAGCAGGTTTTTTGTGATGTGTATGTGTGTGTGTTTAACTCTTATTTGTTAAAACGTTTCATCCTTCATTATGAGGCCAGATTGACTGCCTACTGGTTGGTTTCCTAACAGTTCCAATAATAGATTTTAAATTGTGTTTTCTCTTAAGCCATTATTGCTTTTGGTCAAATAAATTTTATATATCTGGATGGTATAAATATTTTGAAGCATTCCTATTAACACTCAGAGAATTTCTTCTCTTTGCGCTTATATCTTCTGCTTGCAGCTCTGAGAGTTAAGGTTCCGTGATGTAGAATTTATTCTATAATTGTTAAAATTATCTCTTAAACTGGTACTACCCTGTCCCTGTTAACTCATAATATCAGGTAAAAGAAAGTAGTGTTTTTATTTCAGGGCTTTATGGAGAGGAGAGATAAAAGTTTTTGTTTTTCCTTGTGTCTCCTCACTGTACTTATTATAACTTCTCTCAAAATTGCTATAGAACAAGTAGCCTAAAGATAATTTAGTTTGAACTGTCCACCTTTCCTTCCCCCTCTTTCAGTAAAATGCCTAATTACACAGATTAAGGATCAATTTAAACAATTTTATCTAAGGTAGAAAAACAACAAACCATTCAATTATCTGTTCTCTGTATGTCTGCATCAACATACATGCATTTGCACTACTGGTATCAAACACCTCTTAAGTGTTTGTAAATTGCTTAGAATGTTAGATTATATTGACTGGTGGTTGCTTCTAAGGAGTAAAAAAATTTTTTGAGAAGTTTCTTTTTAGTCTAAATACTTTTCCCTGTGATTTGAAATATTCTTTCTGTAACTATATTTAAATAAGTCTGATATGTTACTTTTTACTTTCTTAGAAAGTATATAATTGGTACCTTTTATGGCTCAAGATTGCAGATAGCACTGATTCATAGTTCAACTATTTGTTTACATTTTCTGAAATTTTTACATGTGAATTTGACAGCATGTCATTATTTGCAAATAAAAGCAGTTTTCAGTAGCTTGCTTTTTTTTTTAACTGTACAATTTGAGATACATTTGAAAAAATGAATAAAATTATTTTTGTTTCATATCAAGAAATGGATGAAAAGAGGCTACTGGATCCAGGGTTGAAAGTTCGTAAAGGCCTCTGGGATTATACTCTGAAGAACCAGCAGATGGAATGCCTGAGTGACTGAAGAAAATGGGTGCTAATGCATCTAACTATCCTCATTCATGTTCCCCGAGGGTAGGGGGAAATTCTCAAGCCCAACAGACTTTTATAGGTAACTGTTTCAGTTTTTCTAATTTCATTTTCTTTTGTGAATATAAATAGAATCGGGTTTTCGGTGGTCTTTTTGGATTAAAAAAGGATTAAGCTATGGAAAAAGTTATTACAGATAATAATTCTGTAGCATCCAGATTTTTTCCCATCAAATGTAAATCTGGCTTATATGGTTTTTATCCTAAGCAAGCTGCTACAGCACGGTTGAGCTTTTCTTTGGTTGTCTTAACCATAATTGCCAATTACCCTAGGAAAACTGGGAATCTCCATTGGTGTGGAAATAGCAAAATGTTTCTTGTGTCTTGGTCCATTTATTTTGCCCATACAAATGCAGCATTTTTTTACAATTAATAATCTGCTTTGTTAGTCCCTATTCTTTATTTAATATAAAAATGAGTTATTTGAACTCTTCAGTCTTCCTTTATGAAAACAGAAATCAGTTTTATTTGAATGGTTCAGAAATGTCTGTCTGTAAATATTTTTAGCACAAAATGCGTATTAAATTGAATGCTGAAAATGACTGTCACGAAAAAAGAGACAAGTTTTCATTTGTTTAATTTCCTTCTTAGGGACATCATCCTATTCTCAGCAAGGCTATGGTTGTGAATCAAAATTATATAGCCTTGACCATGGCCATGAGAAACCACAAGACAAAAAAAAGAGAACCTCTGGCCTTGCCACTCTCAAGAAGAAGTTTATCAAGCGTCGAAAATCTAATAGGTCTGCTGATCACGCCAAGCAGATGCGAGAACTCCTCTCTGGGTGGGATGTTCGAGATGTCAATGCATTAGTGGAGGAATATGAGGGAACTTCAGCCTTAAAGGAGCTTTCTCTACAAGCCAGTTTGGCTAGACCAGAAGCCCGGACATTGCAGAAAGATATGGCCGATCTTTATGAGTACAAGTATTGTACTGATGTAGACTTAATATTTCAAGAAACTTGTTTTCCTGTTCATCGTGCCATTTTGGCGGCAAGATGTCCATTTTTTAAAACACTACTTTCTTCCTCACCCGAGTATGGGGCAGAGATCATAATGGACATCAGTACAGCTGGTATAGATATGCCCATGTTTTCTGCGTTGTTACACTACCTTTATACGGGAGAGTTTGGAATGGAGGACTCAAGGTTTCAAAATGTTGATATCCTCGTTCAGCTTAGTGAAGAATTTGGAACACCAAATTCCCTTGATGTAGATATGCGTGGACTCTTTGATTACATGTGTTATTATGATGTCGTCCTTAGTTTTTCTTCAGACTCTGAACTGGTTGAAGCTTTTGGTGGAAATCAGAACTGTTTAGATGAAGAGCTCAAAGCTCATAAGGCTATTATTTCAGCACGGTCCCCATTTTTTCGAAATTTATTACAAAGGAGGATACGGACGGGTGAAGAAATCACAGACCGAACTTTAAGGACTCCCACAAGAAT
Source organism: Balaenoptera ricei (assembly GCF_028023285.1). Lineage (NCBI taxonomy): Eukaryota > Metazoa > Chordata > Mammalia > Artiodactyla > Balaenopteridae > Balaenoptera > Balaenoptera ricei. The sequence goes on along the minus strand of NC_082640.1, from coordinate 176,888,763 downwards.
TATATTAGATGAGTCCATTATACCAAAAAAATATGCGAAAGTTATATTACACTGTATGTATACTGACGTGGTGGACCTCTCCGTTTTGCACTGTAGCCCCTCTGTGGGGAGTCTCAGTGAAGTTCAGGCTCTCGTCGCAGGGAAGCCAAACATGACTAGGGCAGAAGAAGCCATGGAACTTTACCACATAGCACTGTTCTTGGAATTTAACATGCTTGCACAAGGTATGAAATTCTGATTTTTAATCTTGATTTCTAGAATGACATATTTGTCTTCCAAATTGAAAACACAACCAATATGTTCCATGATTTCAGTGTCTGGGATGTAACAGGGTCAGTTTTTCAAATCTGTAGTTATGACATCTGAGACAGAATGAGGGTTAGTGTTAATGTGGCTCTTCATTTGGTATTAAAACCAAGCATTCAAAACTAATGACTAAGCAACAGATGAGACTTGAGGCTCTTTCTTCCCTAATGTAAGATGATAGGTGTGGGGATATATAATTACCCAGCTACCACCCACCTACACCCTGTCTGCTCTTGAGCTTTGAGCTAGCCCTGTTTCCCAGATTTCAAGGTTATTCTTGATCTAAGACTCCTTAGGTGACTTAGATTCTCATATTTACACCAGTGCCTTATTGATTCTTAAATATTTAGAATAAGAATGAAAGTTAATTACAGAAATGAAGATAGTCCCATTTGGATACAAATTAATTGAATCAAAGAATTGGGCAAGGTTTCTGACTTAAATTTTAAAATATTCTATATATTTTCAAGTTCAACTTGTACCTCAAGCAACAGTTTACAGGGCATAAGGCAGAGTTAGTGCTTAGACTCGTGCCTTCATTTAATTTAAACTAAAACTAAGTTAGAATGGCACATTTTTTGTGTTACAGGCAAATAAATACATGAAAGTTACATTAAAATAATTGTATATCTGTTGGTAAACGTTAGAATCTTAACATTTCAGAGCTGGAAAGAGATCTTCCATGGGAGAGCAAAGGGAATTTGCTGGCTTGACAGAATGCACTCTTAGCTTTCTATGGCTGTATATTAAAAGAAAACAAGCTATATGACATGAAACTACTTGTGAAATTTAGCTGATGAGTGTTTGCTAAAAGAACACTACAAGTTGCCAATTAGAAGAGAATGTTAATGGTTTGGGTAAAAGACATTAATTTAAATAAGGAAAGCTAAGCACATTTTTCTAACTTGAAAAAAATGTATGGCTAAATCAACAAATTAATAAGACTTTGAGAAATAAAAATAAAAGCCCCAGTTAAATAACAACGTCAGTGACAAAATGAGAGAGATTATCAGAAGACGTTATAAACATGAGTGAAAAAGTTTAGATTTCTGTTACATAAAGAATCTTTTAAAATCTTATTTTACCATTACCTGTGTAGTAACAGTACTAATTTTATTACCATAATCAAAATGTCATTAAAATATTTTCTTACTGGTTTAAAACAAAAATTATTAGTAATAGTAGACTATTAGACATCAGAATATAGGAAAATATGTCACAAAAATAACCTAGCAGCTTGACCTACCATTCTTTCATTCTGTAAATCCAAATTTGTCAGAAAATGCCTCTACAGAAAAATTTAAAGGTTGCAACATTACCAAAAAGATATAATAATCTCTATTTTCTCAAAATGGCTTTACTTTTTTGACAAGTTTAAATAATAAGAAACCAAAATGTACTGTGTATACTTTACTGTTTTTAAAAATGGGAAAGCATCCCTTAATGTTTTTTTGTTTTGTTGCTGTTAAGTTTTTAATGGAAAGTAAAATGGTGAGCCAGTTCTCGGATCTTGGCTAATACTTGATCTAGAGTTCTTTTATGTTAAGTGAGTTAAATTTTTTATATATATATAATTTAGCTAGAAATTGTATTTTTTGGAGCACATTTAAAGCTATAAAACAACACTCCTTTCAGACCCTTAATTTTGGTTACTTAAAACAAGCAAACAAATATTCCCTTAAATTTGGGTGTACATGACTCTCTGTTTCCTTTCATTATTCAAAATATAGAGTTTGGGTTATTTGGTGTTTTGTTTTTCGCACACCATGTAGGCCTTATCTTTCTCCCATACCCATTATACTGTTCATACTAGGGTTTATAGCAGACCATAACTTCAAGGTAATTTTTACCTATTCCCATGGGAAGGAGAATATTTAGTCACTTGGAGAGGGATTTTATATCATAAAGCCTAAGACCTCAGGCTCTGGTACCAGACAGGCTGGATTTGAATCCTTTACTATTGTGTTTTAACTCGTTTGACCTTATAAGTCATCTCTCTAAGCCCCTGTTTTCTCATTTGTAAAATAAGAATAGTAATGCTGTAAGGTAGGTTTATGAGGATTAAAGGAAATAATATATGTTAAGTGATCTGAATAGTGCCCAGTACATAGTAAGCATTCAATAAATGTTAGCTGCTAAATGATAATCATCACAACATACATTGTTCACTACCACAGTCTTTTCTAAAACTAACTTTTTAAGTTTTAAAAAATAATTTTATAATTATATTGACTAAACCGCATATTGAGAATAGTTTACAGATTTTTTTTTAAGTAATTACTGTTGTTAAGATTTTCTTATAATTTTATCACTAGTGAGTTAATGCATACCACTTATCAAACTGTCGTATCTGGCTGTTTGTCACTCAGCTCTCAGCCAGAGTTCTGCAAGCAGATTAAACCTCTAATCCTCTGAGGCATCTATTATGTGTAATGAATTAGCATCTCTCCCATGCATCCAGCATGATACTAGTTACATACCATTTTGGAGAGAATTAAGAAAACAGTCACCGAAATAATTTTCTGTGTTCTATGATTCAGACGAGGACTCCCAGTTAAGAAAGGCTGTGAGACTAGACTGGCAACTTGAGGATAGGACCATATTGTTTTCATCTTTGTGCCCCCAGTGCCTGGGGCATACTAGGCACTCAGTAAATGTTTATGAATTAATGACTGTTACCTTTTATTCCAAATTAGATTTAACTTTAAAAGTTAAAGCCCAGTTTCAAAAGGAGACAAATTCTATCAAGGGAGGCTAGGACCTTGAGACAACATATGCCCTTAAAGGTGCAGAGGTGATTTAATAGTTTTAAGAACATCATAGGGCTTCCCTGGTGGCGCAGTGGTTAAGAATCCGCCTGCCAGTGCAGGGGTCACGGGTTCGAGCCCTGGTCCGGGAAGATCCCACGTGCCGCGGAGCAGCCAAGCTCGTGCACCACAACTACTGAGCCTATGCTCTAGAGTCCGCGAGCCACAACTACTGAGCCCACGTGCCACAACTACTGAAGCCCATGTGCCACAACTACTGAAGCCCACGCGCCGAGAGCCCATGCTCCGCAACAAGAGGTGCCACCGCAATGAGAAGCCCGCGCACCATAACATAGAGTAGCCCCCGCTCACCACAACTAGAGAAAACCCACGCACAGCAACGAAGACCCAACGCAGCCAAAAATTAAATAAATAAATAAATTTATTTTAAAAATTAAAAAAAAATAAAATAACATCATAAAAAGAGGCAATATAGGCAGACAGCCGGAGTGGTTTGGCAAGTAGATAAAAGGGAGTATTCCTGGCCTACATTGAGAATGTGTTTTATTCAGACAAGTAGGCAATCACTGTTAAGGAGGTGAATTAACAGGTAATGAGGCCTCAACTTACTGTGTGCCACCCTTTATTAAGCTCCCATGTATACATGGGTTAGTACTTTCTCATTTTGTTTCAGTGGTCCATCTGTCTGTTCTTGCATTAATATCACTTGCAGCCAGGTGGCAAATCCTGACCTCTGCCCCCTCAATTCCCTTCTAAACACAAGAGACCTGAGGTTTATTTTCAAACGAAGTGAACTAGAGAGATTCCACATCTGGAAATAATGATAAAGAAGGGTGGGGGTAAGGTACAAGGTTGAAATCTAGGATTATGTGAAAGCCTACAAACTAAATGGTGAAGTCATTCCCTGACCTTCACCTGCTCTGGTCCAAGCCTGGACAGATACAAGACAATAAATCGGGCTCCAGAAGTGGTGAACAGCCCAAGAGCATATAGACCTGTTTTAGGGTTTCGTGATGAAATTATACAGTGAAAAAGCCAGTATACCTTCCAGTGGTTCTACAGAGAAGACTACAGTCAGCAAGCCTCCTTCTGTAAGAGCTTCCAAGTAGGTATTTACTGCCTCATTCTTAAATATAAAAACCCTGGACATTTGAGGAAAGCTTCCAAACTGAGACAGAAATAAGAACAAATGCTAGAAGAAACAGACAATGAAGGGAGCAGAAGAAAACGTCAGTAGAATCAAGATATCCTTACATAAAAGAGCATTTTATTGAACAATGAGAGATAAATAGAATGCTATAAAAGTAAAAACAGGAGCTTTTGGAAATGAAAACTGTAATAGAAGGATTGAAAGGGAAAGTTAAGAAATCTAGAAAGTAAAATAACAAAGAGATGGACAACAGTGGAGACAAATAAGAAAACTAGAGTATTCATCCAGAAAGTGTAACGTCTTAAATAATGGCTTTAGAAATATATACTAGAGAAAATGGAAGAGAAGACAGTATCTAAGGAATAATACAGTCAATATTGCCAAAGCGAAAGGGATTTCTATATTAAAAGTTTCATCCCTTTCACTAGAAAACACCAGGGAAAAAGAGAAGATTCTGAAATGATTTAGAGAGGAAAGAATCAGTTTCCATACAAGAAATAGGAATCAGAATGGTATTGAACTCTTCAGTAGCAACAACTGAATTACATATTGCCTTTAAAGAGCTGATGGAAAATTGTTTTAAACACAAAATTCTATGCTTAGCCACACTGTCAATCAAGTGTCAGGCTAAATAAATGCATTTTTCAGTCCTGCCTCGAAAAACTTACCTCCCCTGTACCCCTACTCAGGAAATTACCAAGGATGTGTTCCACTAAATGATGAAGTAAACCAAGAACAAGGAAGTGTGGGATCCAGTAAATGGGGTCTAACACCAGAAAGAAGAAAAGAAAATCCTAGGTACGAGCTGTATATTCGGTGTAGTGGGCATCTAGTCTAGACTGGACTCAGAGGAGGAGGAAAGGCTGCAAGAAGTAAATATCTAGGAAGAAATCAATTACCTGAATGTTTGAACATTAAGTGACAAGTGACATTGAAAAAGGTGTTACAGATCTTTTGGTACATTTATGAAGAATTAGCTATTGTTAATTTATAAAAAATGAAGCAAGTGAGAAAAGAGGAAATTAATATTTGTCAGAAAAATTTAAAGTTACATATGGAAGAAAATGTAATTCTAATACACAGCCTGGCTCAGCAGTTAGTAGTATTTAAATAGTCATCATAGGGACTTCCCTGGTGGTCCAGTAGTTAAGGTTACATGCTTCCACTGCAGGGGGTGTGGGTTCATTCCCTGCTGGGGGAGCTAAGATCCCACACGCCTTGTGGCCAAAAAATCAAAACATAAAACAGAAGCAATATTGTAACAAATTCAATAAAGACTTTAAAAATGGTCCACATCAAGAAAAAAAAATAGTCATCATAATTTGAACATTGAATGTTAGTTTAATAAAATTTCTAAAATTTTATTTTCATAAAATTTTATAAAAATTATAATAGAAAGAGATAAATACCAGAAGATACTAAAATACTAAAAAACTGAGAGTAGTTGCCTCTGGGAAGCAGGACTGGTGTGGAAGAGAGATAGGGCAGGAGGTTTTATTTTTAGAGTAAGCTTTTTATTGCTAAGTAGAAGACTTTCTAAATTATGAGCATACACTGCTTTGACTACAAAATTGATTTTTTATAATAAAGATACGACGTCAGTACCCAGAAGAACCAGAAAGATCTAGATTGGCCACAATCCTGAAGAACTGGGGAATTTATCATATCTATCAGGACTGTTAACTAATGAGATCATGCTTATACTTTTGGTCTACACAGGGCTTTTACTTTCCTTCTCATTTGGTTATCTTGACAACCTATGAGTATAGTAGGGCTCAGAGATTAATAACTAGCCTTTTCCTAAGCTTGTAAGTGATGAAGTTGTGACTCATACCAGCTCTTCCAACCCCAAGCCCAGGAATTTGGGCATGGTGAGGCACGGGAGCAGTATGAGAACCAATTTTCAAGGATGATGGTGGGAGGCCAGTGTGGCCTAGTTGCAGGAACAAATCAGCAGACTAGTGATTGAAGCATCAACTCAGAGGAGCCTCAGCTGTAAGCCTGGTGGGACTGAACCGCTTGCGGATGGGGCTAAACACATATGTGGGGGAATTGTGGGCCAGCTGGAGATTTAAATACCTGGGTAGGTCACCACTCAGACTGCTTCAGAGCACTTTGCCAGAGAACAGAGGGCTTTGTACTGAGTGGGCCATTCTTTCCTGAATAGGCAAGTATTCCCATATCAGTTATTTGACTTTTTCAGCTGCCCAGAGTAAGGAACTCCTTCCTAATGTTGGGAAATTCCTCACTGTGTAGGTCTTCATAGAAGGCAGAGCCCACCTCCCAGTGTAAAAACCTAAAAGGTCGGATACTTGCTTTCTCAGCCTTCTCTGTGTTCAGGGCTTCAGCACATGACCTAGGCTTTTTGAATCTAGAGCTGATGGCACAGAGAATCGGGGACTGTAGAGAATTCTTTCTGGAAGCAGGGTAGGAGCAGCAACACCTAGTGGAAAAGGAGACCGGTCAGCGACAGTGGTACCAATGATGGCATTCGCTGTCCAGGAGTGGTTTTGGCCAGGGTCCCAAGGCTGCACAAGGTGCTCACTGGACTGTTTCTGTGATGTAGTACTCACTCGCAGCCTTCCTTTGTTGTTTGTTTTCTGAGCCTGCTCTCCAACTTTCCCAGCAGCTCTGTACTAACAGTATCCTTTCAAATAAATTCCGTTTCTGCTTAAGCCGACTAGAGTTGTTTTCTGTGGTTGCAGCTTAGAAGCCTAGTTCATAACAGTACCTGTATTAAAAAGACTAGTGTATAAAATTCCAAAATAGATGACTAGATTGGAAGAGCCTCAAAAGAAGGACCAGGTGTTTGATCACTGACTTTGCACAATGACCTTAGCATACACTGTGTAACAGCTCTGAAAATGTGAGAACAGTGAGAATATACTATTGATTCATAATTTTTTTTAGTAAAAATCCACTCTTTAGGAGAACTGTAGGTTTTCTCATGAACTTTAACAACCCACAGGCCTACAGTAAGAACTTCTGTTTCCGTGTCGTAAATAACCATTGACCTCAGAACAAAATAGCCCAGAGTTAGCACCAACATCTACATGCATATTCCAGTCCAGGACATTTTACAGTAATATGCTTTAAACTGCAGATTTATTTTTTCATATTGATCAAAACTGTATTTTTCAATCTTTGGAATATGAAATTTATGACTTTAGTTCCAAAATAGCTTCTGAAATGCATTGTCCATATTTTTAGTCATAATGCATGTGATTATATTTTATTGAATTAAAAATCTAACAGAGAAACAACTGAAAGCAATGACCTAATTTTTTCCCTTAGCAACTTGGTCAGATTCCAAGAGTGTGTGACTTGAAACGAATGCAAAATAGCAAAGACTAACTGTCCCCACTCTAATCCATTCCTCCCTCCTCCCATCCTCTCCATTGTCCCCATGTTGACACTCTTCCTTCTGTCTCGGTTTGGTTGAGCTGACAGTTCATTTTGCTTCTGTCTGTAGTTGTTTCCTCTTCAGCAGATTAGTCTGGATATACTTCCTAGAGAACAATGGAGCTAAGTTAAAGACCATTATCAACAGATCAGAGTAGTAAATATAGGTTTCAGTTAAATATGTGACATAGGTGAAGAATTAATCTCAGTTTCAGGAATGGCAGTTCAAAAGACTCAAGTTATACATCTCTAATCACAATAAAATTTAACTTACAAAACTTACTCAAAATTGTAACATGTAATATTTAAAATATTTAATTGCACATTTTATTTTAGAACTTAAACCGTTTTTCATATAAACTATAAACCCTTCACCTCTGACCCTCTACTCACACTTTTCTTTGGTTTTGTAATATCTTTGACTTTGTTCACTAAATGTTCAAATTCTACCCTTGTCTTTAAGACCAAACTCACATTATACTTCCCTTGTTTGGTCTTAGGCATTACAAATTAAAAGTATTTTCTGCTTCTTGCAAACTTCTAAAACACTTTGATTATTCTTTTAGGTTTTTACATCTTCTGACTTATTTTGAAATTAACCTATGTAACTGTTTCATTTCCTCTACCAACTAGTATCAACTATATTCTCTAAAGACAAGGTCAAAATCTGGGTCATCTTTGAATCACCCAAAAAACCTAGCACAGGGCTTTGCTCCTGGTAGACTCTCAGTTATATATTTTGAATTATGTTTAGTACCTATGAAAACTGAGTAACTTTTTCTTTTAAAAGGGGGGGAGGGGTATAATAAATGTTTAACCCTAGAAGTTGCAAATAAAATGAAAGCAGTGAGCCTCAATCGAGGAGATAAATATGAAGTATTATTTATAAAAGTAAATTTAGATGTGGTCCAAATGATGTATAACTCTGTACTGTTAAATGCAGTTTTAAGTTAAATTTCAAGTAAAATTGTCTCATCACCTCTTTGTTGGTCCATTGATATGAAATAGAATATCAATTGAATTTAGAATATTCTTGGAAGCCAGTCAAGGCTATTAATCTTTTGAAGCCAAAAAAGTTTAATCCAAGTATAATCTTACCTTTTGTGCTAATTATAATTTAGATCAAAGAACTAATTATGTATCTAAAATCTCACTAATAAAAACATATTTACAGTAATAATGCAAATATAATTCAAAATGTTAAAGTAACTTGGGAATTCTTATTCTAAATTAGATACCTTTTTACTTCTTATTTATCCTGTTTTATTAAAGGAAAATAAAATTGTAAAGGAGTTGCCATTTTCTTGTCTATTGAAAGTAGAGTGTTTATTCACCCTTATTTTATATACTTAGAAGACAGTGAGTGTAAATATTATGGCTTGTTATATGACTTTTTGAATGTAAATGTACACCAGGCACTTTGCAGTCATGGCAAGTGTTATTTTAAAATACATACAGTTTATTTGAAGTAAAGTCTATCAAATGTCTGTTCCTTTTTGTTTAAAATTATGCGGAGTTTAATTAGAAGCCTTTTCTCAACACTAAGCACAACCTTTTTTCTGTAATACTGAAATTCCAAGGATGCCACAGTGAAGGGAAATGAAATAGAGGAAGATTGGTTTGGTTTGGGTTTTTTCCCCAACCCAAGTTGTGTGTTTATTTCAGTCAGTGTCTAAGCAATTGGATTTAATTTGAACTTTATAGATATTAATCAGATAAAAGATGAAATGCTATACTCAGGTCAGTATGGATATGAACACAAAACTTTGAACAACAGTATTACTTCTCTGGGATAAGAAAGAGCTGAGCATTTATATTATTTAAAGAGTATGTTGAATTCTGGCCACTTGGAGGATAGCAGATAGCACCTGCAGTGTATTCTGAAACAGAGATACTTGATTTCAGGTTAACATTTTTTTGAACACTGTTGCTATACAAGATGCAGTGCCAGGGAGAAGAGAATTACAGTTTTCAAATGCCACTGTGTACCTAGCAGGCACTTCAAATATGCTGATTCATGTCATCTCCCATTTGCTCAGAGAGGTTCGGAGATAAATAACAGTGCCCAAATTTAATGGTATTTTATAAACACCATTAGATGGGGTTAGATCTGTGTTCTAATCCTGCCTCTGCCACATACTAACCATATCAATTCTGTCCGGATTCCTCAACTTGAGCTCGTTTATTCCTCTTCATAGAAGTGCAGGCACCAAGCACTGTGCCTGGCTCACAGTTGGGCTTTAACAAATGGTTTTAAAACTGGATTACATTAACTCTGAAGTAGACAATTTCTAAAGATAAGAATTGAGTTATTTTCCTTACACATCATTTGACAGCACAGTTCCAAGTTTCCGAAGTCTAAAAAAATTACCAGATTCAGACTTTTTTAAACACAATGATGCAATTGCAAGAAACGTCCAATGTTAGATGGCAAAACAGAGCCATTACAAAAAATGGTCCATAGAACTTTCTCTATGGTGGTGGGCTATTTGGTGTATACTCCCATTTTGCTTTGATTCAGTTATAGTTCCCTTTTCTCTTAGAAACACTAAGAAAAACGGCCTAAATTGTGGCCTTTTCCTAAAGCCCCAACTTATTTTTATTTTTCTGACTCTGCCATCATCAGATTTTGACCTTCCTCTTATACCTTCTATTGCCAAGGAGTGCAGAAACTAATGCAGTCTAAGATGCAGGTTATACCAGTACAAGGAAAATAGGATTGGGAGAGGGCATTATTAGTGAGTTAGGAGGGGAAATGACAGGAGGAAGAGCCTCTGTATTGTACAAGTATCCTGGCTTTTCAAACTCAGTGTTGAGATACATAGTTGACGTTTCTGCCTTAAAACCAAATATTGCACTTAACTCCTAAAATATCCAGAGTAGAAGGACTCTGCCCAGATACAAGTATTCTGTCTACTTCTGGTTTTAAAAGTGGCTGGAGGAAACTATTCCAGGAATTAAGGTAGATTAGATGTTTTAGCTATTACAGTGTGCAAAACATTGAGCTAAGCTCTTTTTGTGTAAGACCTCCCTTAATCTTTACAATAGCTCGTATGGTAGCTGCTATCATCCTGCCTGTTTTAGAGATGAGATGAGTAACTTAAGTTGTTACTTCCCCAAGGCCACTTCTGCTGATCAAAAGATGGACTTCAAAACAAGAATTTACCGACCACCAACTCTATACACGGTAGCTAAGCTTCCTATATACTTTGGTTTTTTGGGGGTTTTTTTGGCCGCCCCGAGCGGCATGCCAGATCTTAGTTCCCCAACAAGGGATCAAATCCATACCCCCTGCAGTAGAAGGGCAGAATCCTAACCACTGGACCTCCAGGGAATTCCCTATACTTTGTACTTTAAAAAAGTTTATAGGCAGTGTGTTTGGGAACATTCATAAGTAAACCATTCCTTGTAACAACTTTAAATTTGAATGAATTTATTTCAAAAGCAGTGTATGCTCATTGTTGGAAAAAAAAAGAGAATAGTACAGAAACATAGCCTAAAGTGTATTTTCACCTATTACCACTCCTTTCCCCAAATCCTTATTGATGACATGCTTTGAACAGTTTGAGTTTCCTTGCAAACCTTTGCATGTGTATGAGTGTGTGTGTGTATTTCACATGCATATCTTGTTCTGTTGTAATATAATAGTACCACACTATACATGTTATCCTGTGTCTCGCTTTTTACATACTTAATAAACTTTGGGAAAATTATGTCGTTACATAATAGTTACTTTATTTTAATAACTGTATTTTTGTTTGTTTCTAAAAATGTAAGGATGCCCTGGTTGGATATTCAGATAATAAAAATAATACAAAAGGTGTTGAAGAACCCTTCAGAATCACTACTCAGTGAAAAACACTTAACAAATAGTACCTTTTTATAAATATCTCCTGAAGACTGAATCAGAGTTTGAAGTGTTAATTTATGAGCCTGCTAAAACATGCAGTGAATATAAACTGACTAGAAAGTTCTTCCATCCAGCTATTTTTTCATATATGTAGATGAAAAGGAGTATCAATTCCTGTTATAAATTAACATGGGCTAGCCTCACTAAATATGTCTCCACGAAGGGGGTAGCTTTGATATATTAAAAGGCTTTGAGCTCTGGTTTTGTTCTCTCCACTGAAACATGCCTCATACTTAGCAGTGATGTGTCCATAAGACTTCGAGTAAATGTTTTTACATGTCAAAGTACTTGAAGGTGAAATATCCACACATCTGAAAGTCATGCCAGAAAACTGAAAACACTATTTGCACACTTACATGGCTTTGTTTTTAACCATGTTCCTCTTCAACCATAATAGACCCCTGAAGTGGGTTTGTTTTAATACTAAGTTTTTGCTGTCAGTGTTCCTTCCTAATGAAGTTTACATTGAAGAACAACGCTGGAACTTCCCTGGTGGTCCAGTGGTTAAGACTCCGCACTTCCACTGCAGGGGGTGAGGGCTCAATCCCTGGTCGGGGAACTAAGATCCCACATGCCGTGTGGCACGGCCAAAAAAAGAAAAAAAAAACAATGCTGAATTTTGGAACCTGATTCACTAAACTATTTCTAGAAAATACGTGGGCATCACCTTGGTTTTCTAAACCTTGATATCTGTCTGAGCTTGTATCTAATTATGAGAGGTTCAGAAATGTATGATTAAATAATTTCTTTGTTATTTTTATGCCTCATCGTAAATTCTAGATTGATAGTTTTTTGTTTATAAGTGTAAAGAAAAATATTAAGTATCTAAAGTCTTCAGTGGTGTGAACTCCCCCTCCTAACCTAGTTAAATAGAAGGTAGTAAGTACTAAGTTAAATAGAAGTAGATAGATACAGTGTCGTAAATCTGGTCATCATGATAGGTCTGTAAACCTGAGAGAACAGCAGCTGCCTGAGTTTTCAAGCAAATAAAGGTAACAATGGGGCATTATGGGGGGAGGGAGGAATATAACCTGTTGATTCAAATGGATCCTTGTTATAGAATTAGCAGTATGACTCCTATACTTTATTCATTTAGCAAACACTTATTGACCTCTTACTATATGCCAGACCCTGAGAGTAGAGAAATGAATAGGATAGTCCAGTGGTGAGTGCCAATAGGCAATTCCAGTGTCAGTGGTGAGTGCCAATAGGCAATTCCAGTGTAAGTGCCCTAATAGAGTAAAGCACTGAATGGTAGGGAGCACATAGGAAAAAGAGGAGCCTCAAACCTCAATATAGGGAGTTAGGGAAGGAGAGACAGTTAGGGAAGGAGGGACAGTATCAAGAACTATACAAGAACTTTACAGAGAAGTGACCTGGAGAATGAAAGGAGTTAAGTAAATAAAGGTTGGAGATAAAGAGGCACATATCAGGCAGAAGGAACTGCAGGTAGCAAGGCCTAGAGATAAATGAGAGCGAGGCACTTTTGCCTGGTGCCGAGGGGAGGGGTTGCAGAGATAAGAGAGGTATGGTATGGAGAAATGAGGCTATAGCAGCCGGCAGTGCTGTGTAATGAAGAACTTGGTGTACCATGCTGAGACATTTGGCTTTATCCTGAGCCTGTGGCCTGATTAAATTTACATTTCTGAACGCTGTCTTTGGTTGCAGCATGCAGAGACCATAAGAAATGTTCCAGAAATAGTGTTTTTATTTTAAATGCATACATTCTTTAAGCAGATAAAATCTATTAATTATGCATCAGAAATTACTAATTCTTTTTTAAAAGTTCCTTACTCTATTTATTCATTTCTTTAGTAGAATTTTTTGAGCACCTATTTTTTGCCAGGCACTGTGTAAGCTCTTAGCTCACATTATCCTCTGTGGTAGGTATTACCTCCATCTTACAGATAAACTGAGGCTTGAAAATATTGTCACCTGGGGTTACAACTAGAAAGTGTTAAGGCCTAAATTTGAATCCTGGTTTTTCCAACTCTAGAGCTACTCTTTCCCATTTGAGGGGGAGAGGGAATATGATCTCTGTAAGAAGAAATCATATATGAGGTACACTGTTTCAAAGGGAGTACACGATTATATTGAAGAGATAAAAACCAGTAGATATCAAAAAGTTTTCTGAAAGTCATAATTACTTGGCTCTACCCCAAGAGCTTTGGACTTTTCCTTTATTATGATAATGGAATTAAGGATACTAGCTTACTGTTTTGTTACTAGTGGGAAAATGGTTTAAGAATAATAAACATGGTATAGGTATAAATGGGTATTTTGTGTTTTTAGATAAAGAGGCATAAACTTCTGAGTTTCTCACGTAATAAGTACTAGGACTGGGTTTATGTAGCATTTTAATAAATGATCTGTGAGAGAAAAGTGCACAAACATTTAGGTTGTCACTGACCCTTTCTGTTCCCTTTATGACCTTTGACTTGCTCTGCTGTCTTGAGATTATGCTCCCTTCCTACCCTCTCCTACCCCCGCAAATCCCCATACTTGCTTTTGAATTAGAATACACCAGTACAGTGGGTGCCCTCTTCAAGGGAACTTAATTATAGTAATAGCTGCCATTTATTTAATGTTTATCGTAAGTTAATGTGCTAGATGCTGTGTGTATATTTTCTTATTTAATCTTCAAAATAACCCGATGAGGGAGATTTTTAGGATTAGGAAACATTTTTCAGTTGAGGAAACAGGCAAAATTTCATACATCACACAGCTAAAGGGAGTTGGGATTGGGTCTCGGATCAGTCCGACTCTAGTGGTGTATCTTGGCATCTCTCTTCCAGTAAGATGCCTGCACGTGAGAACGTGTGTTCAATTTCAAGGAGTTCAGGCATCCTGTAGGTCCCAGAATTAGATCCCCTCGCATTTTAGTTTAGCAGAGGCTTATATATAGTGTCTGTGTCCAGAGAACGGACATCCCCTTGAATGCTTCTCCCGTTCATTATGCTATTCTCACCCCAAAAAACACTTAAGCACAAATATTAAAAATGTCATATTAGAAATGTTAATTTATAACAGACATTAAAGAAATATAAATCTATATTCAACTAAGTATCTTAGGAATTCTTAGTCTTTTTTTTTTTTTTTCCTTTCATGGTGTAAAGAGAAATCCTCAGTCTTTTGTCAGTTGTTGTCTGTGTGCTTTAACCTCCTCCTTTAGTTACTAAAGTTGTTCTTTAGACATTTTCAGCTTCTTTCCCGTCTTTGTTTTTCCCTTTCACACAGCTTGGCAGAGCTGTAAGAGTAAAGAGTACAAGCACTCTTTGTACATTTTCACACACAAGTTACATGAATCTCAGTGATTGTGTCTTTCCCATCAGAAGGGAGTAATGTTCTCAAAGCAGCGAACCTTCTCATTTCCTTCCCAATATTTGCTTGGATTTTGTGGTCATTGATTGATTTTATATTGAGCACTGAGGGAAGGAACTCCTGGCACCTTCCATAGCCTGGTGTTTTTTGGTTTTTTTTTATTATTTGATTTTTTGAATAGGTAATCATTCAAATGGAATAGAATTCAAAAGGTACAAAAGGGTCCTCAGCGAAAGGTCTCCTGCCCTCTCAACTTTTTGTCCCCCAGCCCCTCAGTTCCCCTTCACAGAGGCAACCAGTGTTATCGGTTTCTTGTATATCCATCCAGATAGACAATCCAGAGATTGTATTAGAACATAACTTTTAAAATATACTGAAAGGGAATTTTAAAAGATATTTGGAATGGATCTATAATACTAGTAATGCTTTCTGGCATTTAGCTATTACAAGAAAATCTTACAAGGCTATTAAAAGGGGCAGAAGTTTGAAAGATATACTTCCACATAGATAAATATGTTGCACTTAAGTCTCTGCCTGTATGTTAATGCCCTTCTACCCAACAGGGACATCCAGGTTCTGAACATTAGCCAAAAGAGTATAAGAAATAAAACCCAGAAAAACTCAGCCTACTTTTTTTTTTATAATGAAAATAGTTTTTAATCCAGAGTTATTTTTCCCCCAGCTTTATTGAGCTATAATTGACATATAGCATTGTGTAAATTTAAGGTATACAATGCAATGATTTGATACATGTGTACATTGCAAAATGTTTACCACAATAAGATTAGTTAGCATATTCTTTATCTCACATAATTAACATTTTGTTGTTGTTATAGTGAGAACATTAAAGCTGTGCTCTCACAGCAACTTTCAAGTATACAGTACAATATTGTTAACTAGTCTCCATGCTTTACATTAGATCTCTGGACCTTATTCATCTTATAACTGAAAGTTTGTACCCTTTGACCAACATCTTATTTTCCCTGCCTCTCAGCCTCTAGAAACCACCGTTCTATTCTCTGTTTTATGAGTTTGATGTTTTTTGATTCCATGTATAAGTGATATCATATTTTTCTTTCTCTGACTTATTTCACTTAGCATAGTCCTCTCAGGGTCCATCCATGTTGTTGCAAATGGCAGGATTTCTTTCTTTTTATGGCTGAATACTGGATATAGATATAGATTATAGATGTAGATATCTCATATTTCCTCTATCCATTCATCTGTTGATAGACACTTAGGTTGTTTCTGTGTCTTGGATTGGCTATTGTGAATATTGATGTGATGAACATGGGAGTGCAGATATCTCTTCAAGATAGTGATTTCATATCTTCAGATATATATACCCAGAAGTGGGATTGCTGGATCATATGATAGTTTTATTTATAATTTTGTGAGGAACCTCTCTACCGTTCTCTGTGGCTATACCAATGCACATTCCCACCAACAGTGCACAAGGGTTCCCTTTCTCTCCAACCTTGCCAGCATTTGTTGTCTCTTGTCTTTTTGATAGTCATTCTAACAGGTGTGAAATGATGTCTTATTGTGGTTTTGATTTGCATTTCCCTGATGATTAATGATGTTCAGCACTTTTTCATGTACTTGTTGGCCATTTGTATGTCTTTGGAAAAGTGCCTATTAAGTCCTTTGCCCAGTTTTTACTCAGATTGCTTGCTATTGAGTTGTATGAGTTCCTTATATATTTTGGATATTAACCCCTTGTTATTTATGGCTTGTAAATATTTTCTGCCATTCCGTAAGTTACCTTTTTATTTTGTCAATTGTTTCTTTTGCTATGCAGACACTTTTTAGTTTGTTGTAGTCCCACTTGTTGATTTTTGTTTTTGTTGCTTGTGCTTTTGGTGTCATATCCAAAAATACTTGCCGAGACTGATGTCAAGTAGCTTTTTCCCAGTGTTTTCTTCTAGGAGTTTTACAGTTTAAAGTCTTTAAGTCCTTAATCCATTTTGAGTTAATTTTTTGAGTGGTATTAGATAGGGGTCCAGTTTCATTCTTTTGCATGTAGGTATATCTAGTTTTCCCTGTACCATTTATTGAAGAGACTATCCTTTCCCTCACTGAGTATTCTTGGCTTTCTTATCAGTCCTTTTTTTTCTGGCCAAACTATGATACACCTTTACCTAAAATACTGATTGCAGTTCTTACTGCTCTTCAGAAATGTAGTAACGTTAGACATGTTCTGAGAAAACGCAGCTAAAGCAGATCAAAGAAATGAGTACTATGGCAGACTAAAATGATTAGGATTGTCCAGTATGTCAGAAAGGATATTGCTAAGACGCTTATAAACTTACTGTGACCCCTAATGATCCTCACCTTCAGGTATTCATACCATTATGCAACCCCCTCCCCTTAAGTGTGAGTGCGACATAAGACTTGTTTCTAACTAATACAATATGGCAAAGATGATGGGATATCACTCCCATGGTTGTATTAGATTATATAAGACTCCATCTTCATAGTAGACTTACACTAGAGACTTTTTACCTTGCCAGCTGTGAAGAAGTAAGCTACTATGTGGTCAGATGGCCTGTTGAGTGGACCGCATGGCAAGAACTGCAGGCAGCCTCTTGGAGCTGAGTGTGAACCCCGCAGCTAATAGCCAGCAAGAAGCTGGGCCTTTAGTTATTACGGCTGCAGGGAAATGATTTCTGCCAGCAACCCAAATGAGCTTGGAAGCAAATTCTTCCCCAGCCTTCACATGAGAATGTAAACCCAGTTGGCACCTTGATTGCAGCCTTAAGAAACCCTGACTAAGGACCCAGGTGACCTGTGCCCAGACTCCTGACCCACAGAAAATATGGGATGATATGTTTGTTGTTTTAACCCACTAAGCTTGTGATAATTTGTTACATAGCAACGGAAAACAAATACATTATTTAATCTTCTGATTTTCATAGGTTAGAATGGTTTAATATCAACAATTCCATGTGATTTAACTTAATTAGGGGAAATCAGTAATTTAAATCTAATTTATCACAGAGCCTTCAAGGTGATAACCAGCCACACCTCTAATAAAAGACTCAGTTCAGGAAAGATGGTGCTATCAGCCACAGTCCCAGCTGCTACAACTGGCTGGAGGCTATAATTGATATTCTCATTGTAACTATATCACTCAGAGTTCAGTCAGGGAAGCTGAGCAACTCTGACTTACGGGGTAGGGGAATTATTATAGGAATTGGGCCTTACGCAATTGTGGAAGAAGCTGGGGAAGTGAAGGTCTGAAAGGGAGAGGAGTTAGACCCAAAGGAGTTAATAATCAGTCAACCTGGAAAGCCAAGGACATTGAGCCACTAAGGTGGAGCTGCAAAGGGGGAAGCATGAGGACAGTGGCAGTTGTATCCGTGGATCTGCAGCCAATCATCTGGTGGTTGCCTGGGGCCAGTATTATCACCAGGGCTGCAGTTGGGAGGGAGAGCTGGATGCAGAGCTGAGGAGAGCAAGGACAAGCTAGAATCTACGGGCACCTCTGTGTCTGCCTGTCACCACATCTAGCTACAGTGACTTTTTTTGTTGTTTGTTTTTGAGTTTTTTTGTTGTTTTTTTTCTGGTTTTTTTTTTTTTGGCTGCGTTGGGTCTTCGTTGCTGCGCGTGGGCCTTCTCTAGTTGCAGCAAGCAGGGGCTACTCTTTGTTGCAGTGCACGGGCTTCTCATTGCGGTGGCTTCTCTTGTTGCGGAGCACGGACTCTAGGCACACGGGCTTCAGTAGTTGAGGTGCGTGGGCTCAGTAGTTGTCACGCACGGGCTTAGTTGCTCCACGGCATGTGGGATCTTCCCAGACCAGGGATTGAACCCACGTCCCCTGCATTGGCAGGCGGATTCTTAACCACTGCGCCACCAGGGAAGCCCCTACAGTGACTTTTAGAGAGTAATGGCTGCTGCTGCGGCTTCCTTTCAAATCACACATTTCTGTTTTGGCCAACTTTAGCTTAGAAACAGACAGGGATGGAGATCGTGGAAAAGAGTTTTAGCTTAAGCAACTTTAAACAGTACAGGTCAGCACAGTCTCCCTCTTCCATCACCCAACCTAGATTTTCTTCATGCTTTACCAACATTTCAGCAGGTCTAGATAGCCTTCCAGGTGAGATGACCCAGACCTTCATCCCAGAAGTATCTGCAGTTGCCCAGCCTCCGTTATCACTGACCAAGGAAGCACCAGAAGGTACTGCAGTTGAGTCCCTCAGATTCTGGACGAACACCTTCCTGCTCCTTTTGTACTGCCCCAAACCTAGCGCCCTGGCACAGCACTCTCAGTATCCACTCTCACCGTATTTATATCCAGGTCTTGTAATTCCTTGGGTGTGTGTGCTTTCTTCCCAGAACAGGGACTATACTTTCTCTCTCAGAATGTGATTATGCTTGAACAGATCCTGATTATTGGTTTGGAGCTAGTGAGAGGAGGCAGGGGCAGATATTGAAGAAGACAAACCCTGTCTTTTCAGGCACCTCCAGGGTCTTCTGGCAAGAGAACACTACTGTCCTCTAGCAAGGAGTTGGGAGGTGCTGCTCCTCCCAGCCCAGAAAGTTCAAGTGAATGTTGGGGTTTAGCATTCCTAGCTCATCCACCCAAATATCCCCCTTCCAGGTTTCTGTGTCCACCTGTTCCTATCAAGACCCAGATTTTGTCAGAGATTTGCCAAGACTTTGCTCAAGTCTTCTTTGTAGTTCTGATATCCTTAAAATTAAATCTTGAGCCTGAGTTTTGGCAGTCTTTTCTGCAGCTGCAGGAAATAAGGGTCTCTTTGAACACTGATCTAGAAGTTCCCTGATTTTGACAGAATTCTTAGACTTGAGGGGTGACTAACTGTCATTTTCTTTTTTTCATGACTTTTCATCCAGCCACATCAGGTCCTTTGAATTACTAATGTTTCTGTTCAAGTTCAGCCACTACTACTGAACTAATACTTCACTTAGTGAAAAATCTTAGTATTGTCATGCTGCTACAGGCAGGGGTTATCACCACCCCACTTGTCATTAGGAATGGGGTCCTCTTCGCCATTGTACCAGTGAGTGATTTAGTTCCAGAATCTCACTCAAGAATCTTATTTCTGGGCTTCCCTGGTGGCGCAGTGGTTGGGAATCTGCCTGCTAATGCAGGGGACACGGGTTCGAGCCCTGGTCTGGGAAGATCCCGCATGCCGCGGAGCAGCTGGGCCCGTGAGCCACAATTGCTGAGCCTGCGCGTCTGGAGCCTGTGCTCCGGGACAAGGGAGGCCGCGATGGTGAGAGGCCCGCGCACCGCGATGAAGAGTGGCCCCTGCTTGCCACAGCTGGAGAAAGCCCTCACACAGAAACAAAGACCCAGCACAGCCAAAAATAAATAAATAAATAAAAAAGCTTCTTTCCTTCTGCCCCATTTAAAAAAAAAAAAAAAAAAAAAGCTATCCTATTTTCACTTATAAAAAAAAAAAAAAAAGAATCTTATTTCCTAGGGCCACTTATCTTACTATCATAGTGTGGGTGTCTCCTCTCATTCCCCCATAACCTGTGCTGAAACAGCCTAAAACAAAGGCTTGCTTGCAGGTAGTTTAATTGGTAAGGAATCCCATGAACAAGAGTGAGAATTGGGGGGATTGAAAAAGGGGAGGAAGGAAAGCAGCATAAGAGTGGGCCATTGTGTTGGTTACCACTGGAGGCTACTGGGCTTCAAGCCTACCAGGATCCTTGAGGAGTTTTGTAGAATCTTCTTCAGAATGGTCCTCCTGAAGGATAACAGAGAGGAGCCTTTATCCAGCCAGCTCTCAGATGTTGCAGAGTCCAAGGACTAGCAATGAAAAACACTAAGGCATAGATTGACTTGTCTTCTAACCCCCATGTCTGATGCTTATTCTCTGCCTTGGATCTGGAATTCTGGTTGCCTTTTTAAAATAGATGTGCAGAGATGATATGTTGATGGTGGTGTTTTAGAAAGCAAACCTTTCGGCTGCGTGATCATTATGGATTAGAATACTGAAGGGACAGAGATAGTGGGAAGCTTTTCTATAATTAGTGTGTGAGGTACTGAGGATTTGAACCAAGGTGGTGTTAATAGGAATGGAAAACAAAGCTAATCAAAGAGCGTTTTGAAGGAAGAATCAGTAAGAAACATTAACTAGTTTTGTGTGTGTGTATGTGAGAGAGAGAGAGGAAGAGAGTTGGCACAGCTGATTTAAGATGTCTTGCCTAGAAAAAGGATAGTGTTCATGGACACATTGGCTCCCCAATATTATTTAACATAATCCTCAGAACTCTGATGGGATTATTTCATCCTGGATGTGAGGAAATGACACTAGCAGAGGGTGGTGTGCTTTGATCCAGTACAGGCTGGTAGGTGAGAGCCAAGAGTTAGTGATATAATTACCTGAATTCAAAGCCTTATATGCTCCTCCTGCTACTTCATGCTGCCCTCATTTCCCTCTTGTTTCATAATTCCTTTCCTTAGGATTTGGAATCAGTCATGTACGGGTTAGTAGGAAAGAACTGAAACAACTTTTCTCTCGAGCCTATTTGCACTTGAAGTTGTAATTCTAACTCTGGTGCCACTGAAGAGTCACTATGCCTGCTCTAAGGCCAGCCTTCCTCTAACCTTATTATATTGTTTTATGTTGCATGGCATGTATTTCTCACAAATTTCCAGGTCAGTTGAAATCACAGATTTAAA
Organism: Balaenoptera ricei; assembly: GCF_028023285.1. Taxonomy (NCBI): domain Eukaryota; kingdom Metazoa; phylum Chordata; class Mammalia; order Artiodactyla; family Balaenopteridae; genus Balaenoptera; species Balaenoptera ricei. The sequence continues at coordinate 176,867,248 of NC_082640.1, read as the reverse complement.
TTTGCAACCCTGGACTCACTCTGATTGCCACCGTGGTTGAGTAGGGTCGGTGGCTCTGTTCCCACTGCTGCTCATTTTCCTCCTGGGACCAACAAACTAGCCACAGTGTGTTCTTCCCATGGCAGTGGCAGAAGGTGAGAGGGCAAGTCTAGTTCCCAAAAGTACTTTTGAAGCCTTTTGTCACATCACATTCACTAACATTTAATTGGCCAAAGCAGATCCCATGGCCAATTCCAAAGTCTTGGGGCAGGGAAGTACACTCTGCCCGTGGAGGTGGTGGGGCACGGGGATCAGAAGGCTGGTAGTAGTGAATATGTCTAAACAGTAATCGAGCACGTGTGGGTAATAGTCTAATAAGCTCCAAAGTTCTAGTTTAAAAAGATAAAGTAGCCATTCTGACTGTGTCGTTTAGTTGTCTTTAAAGAAATATATGTACTGTTTAATCTGTAGTTAGGAAATGGAGTCAGTAAGCTCTACAGGGAAAAAAGAGAGAGCGTGCCCTCTGTAAGTTAATTAGTACTGAATGGGAGGAAACAAACCTGACTTCCATATATCCTGAAACTGGCAAAGGGGAAGGAATTTTAGCACAGTGCTACTGAAAGTGTGTCTACAGTGAGATAAGTACAGAAATTGAGAGTATGAATTTTAAATCTTTTGTAGCAATTTGACATTGCCATAGTATTTAAGCAGTGTTTTTACTGAATTTTACTGAAGTATTGGTCCATGGCAGATCAGAAACTTAAAAAGAGGCAAAAACAAAAAACTGTTCCTTGACCCAAGATAGTTTGAGAAGAGCTAAGATAGATTATGACTTTCAGCTCACTAGAAATGAATACCTGCACTGCACATAAATGGACCTTGTGATTTATACATTGGTCTTTTGGGATTTGGGTTATTATCACTTTGTCACCAAGGATCTGACCATCTTTCAGTGTGCTAATAATGTTTTTGGACTTACGAGACTGGTCCAGATTTTACCAAGGAAACGGCATTGTGTGAAGCCTCTTTGCATCTTACTTGCTAGCCTTTCCCTGCCAGCATCCCTTTGGCCTTGCTGCTACAGTATTTACATTTTCATTCCATTATTGACAAGCTTGACAAAAGGCAAATTACCACTAATTGATATTCTTTGCTATAATATGAAAATGCTAATTTTGACAAAATTAGATAAATCTCTTTAAAATATACGTTCCAACTTTTTTGGGGGGAACCTAATTGTCTTTCTTTTACATTTGTGAGTTAATATTACCATGTTTGGTATATTTTCTATTCATGAGAGAGGCAGTTCTAAGTGAAGAAGTTCTGATGAGCATTGATTAGTAGAAGACCTAAAGTTAGAGGCATAAGAAGGAGATGGAAAGAGATTTATAGGATAGAAGGGAAGGAAAGGATGTGTTTCATTAAGTATGACTTGTCCTCTTCCTAGCTGTATGACCTTGGCAGATGAATTAATCTTTGTGAGTCTTAGTTTTCTCATCTGTAAAATGGGAATCATAATATACCTTCTTCAAGAAGAAGTGCTAGGATTAAATATTATCTAAATTAAGCACAGAGCTTGGTACATAATAAATTTCAAAAATGTTAGCTATTATGTTTGTTTTTAATTAATTATTTACCAGGTGTCAGGTAGATAGATAGAATCAGATATAAGATGGGGCCACTACCAGGACTTCCCTGGTGACGCAGTGATTAACAATCCGCCTGCCAATGCAGGTGACACGGGTTTGAGCCCTGGTCCAGGAAGATCCCACATGTCACGGAGCAACTAAGCCCGTGCGCCACAACTACTGAGCCTATGCTCTAGAGCCCGTGAGCCACAACTACTGAGCCTGCGTGCCACAGTTACTGAAGGCCGCACACCTAGAGCCCGTGCTCCTCAGCAAGAGAAGCCACCACAATGAGAAGCCCACGCACCTCAACGAAGAGTAGCCCCCTCTCGCCGCAACTAGAGAAAGCCCGCACGCAGCAATGAAGACCCAACGCAGCCAAAAATAAATAAATAAATAAATTTATTAAAAAAAAATAAAGATGGGGCCACTACCCCAAAGGAGCGCTCAGTCTGATAGAGGATTCAGACAAATATATCAGAAAGATAAACTAGGATGGGAGTTTAATGCTATTACAGAGAGAAACACAGGACACCATGGAAACTTTTAGGTAAGAGGAACACCTGACTTTTGACTTAGGCTTTGGGGAGTGGGTTCAAGATAGGTTTTTGAAAGAGGCAATATCTAAGCTGAGTCTAAAAGATGTGGAGGAGTTACGAAGGAAAATTAAGAGCATTTCAGAAAAATGGAACAACATATGTAAAGGCCTAGAGGTGAGAGAGTTCGGTGGAATTCTAGGAAATTGTAAGTAATGCAGTATGACTAGAGTACAGAATATGAACCGAGTAGGGGCTGGAGAAGTTGGCAGAGGCCAGATCATCCAAAAAACTGCAGTTTGGATTTTATCTTGAAGTCAAGCTACTGAATAATTTGTTACATACTAACAAAGTTGTGTGTGTGTGTGTGTGTATATGTGTGTGTATATATATATGTGTGTGTATATATATATGAGGAGGGAAGTGCTAGAGGAGGGAGGAGGAAGGGCTAGATTTCCCAGAGGAAACGAAGTGACTTTTGGATTAAAGATGTCTGCAGAATATCCATGTGAACTCTGGGAAGTTAAGGAATGAGTCTGGGAAGTTTAAGAAATGAGTCTGGATGTCAGGAGAGAGCTGTAGGTTGGACCTTGAAAGACATAAGGATACAATGGGAGTTAAGGCCATGGGGACAGGTGACATTACCCAGGAAATTGTGCAGTAGAAAGAGCTTTGTAATTACAGCACTTGGCAAGTAGGTACTCCAGAATGTTCAAATGAAGGAAGAATATCATCAAGGATACGGTCTCATTTAAATCTCATATAATAACCCTGAGTTAGGAATATAATCCAAGTTTTACAGATGAAAACATTTCAGGCTCAGGGAGGGTAAGTGATCTGCCCAAAGTGACTTTTCTGCTAAATGGTCAAGCTGGGATTTCAAGTCAATTTGATTTCAAAGTCCATTTTTCCTATCATGTCTAGCTTCTTTGTAAACCTCAGAAGTTTAAACATATGATGTTATCTTTAATTCCCTTTCTTCCCTCTGCCAATATCCTGGTTTTAGTAGGATTGTGACACATTTTTTTAAAAACCACATTTTCTCTAATTTGCCTGGGTTTGTCCCCAAACATGTCTACCAGATTGCCTTTCCTGTCATGTTGACTCATACTACTTGACTCCACTTCAGTGCCTGCTTTGAAACAGCAGACTGACAGAAGTCCTCCACTGGCTACTGGGTGAGGCCTGTCCCCCTCAGCTTGGCATTCAAGGCTTACAGTAAAATCTTGAGAACTGTTCAGAACTTTTCCATATTTCCCACTTCTCATCAGCACACATTCATGCCTTTGATGTTGTTTACATGCAGATTTCATTTATAAGGATCTCATTTTAATGTTTAGATTAAATAAATTAATCTTTAATCTTTAGATTTAATTACTCTTATGCTTACTCTGTTATTTCTAAAAACGATTTTATCTTTGTGGCAGAAAAAGCTTGGATGTCATCCTACCTTAGTTCCATACCCAGTGTAAGGGTTCTTGGTACTCTACCCGTAATGCGATGAGCTAGCCTCCTGCCTTTTTCTAGAGGGATCCTTGAGGGGAGGTAAGGAGAGCAGTTCTAATTGTTAGAAATTTCTTAATAATGAGTCAAAATCTCTCTTCTTTTGCCATCATGTGTTTCCCAGGACTTGCCCTTGCAACCACAGAGAATGGGTCATTTCTTTTCTGCCTCATGAGGTTCCATCAAACATTGAAAGATAGCTCTTATGTCTCTCCTCGGGTTTCTCTTACATAAATCAATAATAATCTTGTTTGTTCAGAGCTTTTCTTCAGTAACAGGTCTCAAACTCTCCACTGTACTTACACCCTCCTCTGAGAATTCTGGAGTTTTGTCATTGCCTGTCCAAACACAGGGCTCAGAACAGAACACAGCACCCCACAGGAGAGCAGTGCAACATTATTCCTTTGATTATGACTCTATGCTTGTATCTTAAAAGCCTGAGATTGCTTTAGTTTTATAGCAGCCATGTCACATTTTGCATTTGTTCAGTTAACATACCCAGATATTATCTTTAAATAAGCGGTTATAGTTAAGCTAGCTTGCCCCTATCTTCTACTGTGCCGTTGCTTTTCTTTAATCTAAATATAGAACTTTCTGATTTTTTTGGTTAGATTTCATCTTCATTTCGATCCATCTTTTTATCTAATTATGATCATTTTATCCAGTGTATTTTTAACTGCGTTTCCCAGCTTTAGGTCATCTCAAGACTTTGAAGCATTCTTTCCACAACTTAATTCAAATTCTTGATTAACATCGGAAAGACAGAGACTCTCCACTCCATCCTGGGAGTTAATCAGTGCTACTTGCAAATGGTTCTGTTAGCCACTGTTCTGTCATCCCTCCACATCTTTTTGTCTTATCTTCAAAGATCTCATTTGTACATTCAGCAAATTTTTATTTAATGCCAACCAGGTGGTAGAAGGTGCTAGAGATACAGTGAAGACAGCGGTCCCCGTCTTCTGTAGCTAACAGTCTAGAGACATCATGAAGTGTTTCGTTAAATGCTTTGCAGAAATCAGGTTACACAATTCTCTATGATATTCTGCTTATCTGGTACCATATCAGAAAAGGGGAGGAAGCATTACTTTTTACAAACTCTATATTGGCTCCTAATGATCTTATATCACCTGAAAATGGGAATTGTTATCTTTCTCTTTTCACTTTTCATAGGTTCACAAGAACTTTGAACTTTGGAAGTCTCCAGGGTTCACTGCTGCCCTTTCTGTCTTTTACTACTCTATCTTTTAAACCTCTGAGCTCATTAGAGAGCAGCTTGTTTAGCCATATTTTTGTTGTTGGTGGTGGTGGTGGTGTTTAAACAACCCCCCCATTATTGGGGTTCTTTTTTTATTTTATAGTAAACTTAGTTGTGAAGAATTTCTGTCCAACTTTAGCCATTTTCCTTTACACAGTCTTTGTCACTCTAATTTTACTTATATTTTATCTTTGTATTTTGAAATTATCTTTCCTAAGGAAAATAGATGACTATCCTCAGATTTTCTTCTTCTCTTCTTTGAGCTCTTAAGGTGCCATAGTCACTTTTTCCAGGATCCTGGTCCTTTTCACTTAAACCACATATTTCTTTTTAGTTCACCAGCTGAACAAAAAACTGCAGTATTTTATCTGTATTCTGAGGGATTAAACTATCGACGATGCAAAGTGTTGTTTTTTTATTAGAGTAATACAAAAAACAGATGTCCTCATAGTTCCTAGAAGATAGCTCACCTGTCTTACCCCCAAGGGTGGATTCTCTTATCAGTCAGGTGTCATCCAAACCTTCCTCTTGCCAGTTCCCACAACTGTACCATTTCTACCTATTCTTCTTTCTTTCCCGTTTGGTCCAGTGCCCTCCACTATAATGTCTTATACAAATTGTTGAGTTGCACATAGATGTTTATTTTCTTAAACAATTATGAGGGTTCCTTGCCTTTTTCTATGGATCTGTCTTTATGGAACAGCAGATTTCCTATAGATGTCATAATCTATTATAGTTACCAATTGTTACCCCGTCCCACCAAGTCTTGGTGATTACCATGAGATTTTATTTATCTCCTTGTTCTTTTTTACCATTGCTGCTTTTCAGGTTGGTGTCTAACACACTGATGTTCAATAAGTAATATTTATGATTAATCTCAAGAAGTATTTGCCTTCTCTTTTAGGCTGTGAGGATATCATTGCTGAAAGCATCTCATTAGATACCTTAATTGCCATCCTCAAGTGGAGCTCTCATCCATATGGCTCTAAATGGGTACACCGACAAGCTTTGCATTTCCTCTGTGAGGAATTTTCCCAGGTCATGACTTCGGATGTTTTTTATGAACTCAGCAAAGACCATCTGCTTACTGCTATCCAGTCTGACTACCTACAGGTAATCATTTATACGCCTCTCAAATTCAGTGTCATTCATAGGTGCACCAAGCAACCCATCTGTGCTCTGTTACTCTCCCATCTAGGGAGATCAGCCCACCCAGGGATGCCCTCTTCATTTTTGTACAGCCACAGCCTTCTAGCTCTCTGGCCCTTTGTGCGCTCTGCCGCCATGATTCAGCATTGTGAACCGGCCCAGGTCCTAACCAACCACGCCAAAGGGGTTGTGCCAGTAGGCAAAAGGCAGGGTCAGAAGCATATCCCAATGGTGACTCTCTTGGCTTCTGTTAATAATATATTCACTGTAACGGTTTCATTTATTTGGTGAAGTATCAGAAGATACTTAGTTAGTTTAAGCAGCACAAAGTAAGAATAATATTCAATTTCTGACCTACTCAAATGCTTATAAAAACTCAATGTGTGTGTCCTGCTGAAGTATAATAATGCTTTCAACTACTTATTTTTAGTCAGAAGTACTTTTAAGCAAATTCTTGTGCCCTTGACTTATATGTCCTTTATAATTAGGTAATTTAAACTAACAATAGATTTAAAATATTGTAAAAAAATACTTTCAGGTAGAATATGTTCAAGCTTTTTTTTTTTCTTTTTTTTTTCTTTTTGCATTGGCTGTATGAATTTTATGCTAGAAACTGTACAACAGTTTTAATGTTATGAAGTCATAAACTCATTGAGCCATTTCCTGTTTCTTTGTATTTGTACCAGAAAAATTATGAAATGCTTCCATCTCAATCAGAAATGAAGATTTTAAAAATCCACTTAGCATCTGTGTTTTTCCTTCATATATTGCTTTGATTGCAGTACAAATGTTGTCATAATTGGTTTTGGTTTATTTAGGATCTGTGTTCATTAACCTTATTTCACTGTCCTGATGCAGACATTATGGGAGTTAGGATTTGTCAGTTCTCTCAATTAATTGTTTTTAGAAGCTTTGCATTTCTTCTTAGAAAGTAAAAACCTTGGACAGCAGCCTAGCTTTTGCCCTAAGATTTTAAATAAAGTACAAAAGAGGGGCTTCCCTGGTGGCGCAGTGGTTGAGAATCCACCTGCCAATTCAGGGGACACGGGTTCAAGCCCTGGTCCAGGAAGATCCCACATGCCGCGGAACAGCTGAGCCCGTGCGCCACAGCTACTGAGCCTGCGCTCTAGAGCCCGCGAGCCACAACTACTGAGCCTGCGCTCTAGAGCCTGCAAGCCACAACTACTGAGCCCGCGCTCTAGAGCCTGCGAGCCACAACTACTGAGCCCGCGCTCTAGAGCCCGCGAGCCACAACTACTGAGCCCGCGCGCCACAACTACTGAAGCCTGCACGCCTAGAGCCCGTGCTCCGCAACAAGAGAAGCCACTGCAATGAGAAGCCCGCGCATTGAAATGAAGAGTAACCCCCACTCGCCGCAACTAGAGAAAGCCTGCACACAGCAACGAAGGCCCAACACAGCCAAAAAAAAAGTACAAAAGAATGAGGGGCACATTGCCATTTCACAGACAGTGCTTGAAGGGTCCTTCACCAGTCAGTAGCATACTTTGTGGAGATTGTAGTGTTTTCTGCCAAAACAAGTTGCCATACTTGTTTTTTTCTGCTCCTGCAGGAGATAGTGGTCACACTGTATCCTTACACTTTTACTTTCATCTGTTTATCTCCATATTGTCCCAAAAAGAATTTAAGCCAGCTCTATCGAAACCGTATAGTAAGATAAATTTAAAACAGGGGAAGAAAACAGGATAAAGAAAAAATAAAGATGGAAATAAGAATAAAAATGTAATTAGAGCCAAGAGTGAGGTTACTGGACAAAACACATGTCATTCGGTCTTGTGTATTTGCTGCTGATACACCACAGGTTTAGCTCAGACACATTGGAAACAGCCAGTGTAAAGAGTGAAGCGTGGCAAGTTGCACGTTGTATTTACTTTATGACCTAGGAGGAGTCATTAATGAGATTAACCGTCTATCTGATTGCACTGAAATAAATGTAAACCATTTTTTATTATAGGCAAGTGAACAAGATATCCTTAAATATCTGATTAAATGGGGTGAGCATCAGTTAATGAAGAGAATAGCAGACAGAGGTAAGCTCAGAAAACTAGCTTGCAACTGTAAGCTTTTCCTGAAAGTTACTGAAGTGCGGCTGCACATCAGTCTTTTGACGGTTGCCAGTGTTGCCTGGTGAAAACAGAAATTTTTACAATCAGTAGAATCCTTTAGTGACAAGGGTATACTTTGTTAGAAATAAATATACCAGAAAATTTAATTTTGCAACTTTAAAGCGATACTCTTAATGCTATCTTTCTATGTGTTTAATAATATATGTTGACTGATTTATGAAAGTATTAGACTGAAATTTTTCATTTAATTAAAGTGTTACAAAAGCATGTCGTTGATGAAAATGTTCTAGAATTAGATAGTGGTGATAGGTGCACAACATTCTAAATGTACTAAAAGTCCCACTAAGTTGTACACTTTAAGATGGTTAAAATGGTGAGTTTTATGTTATGTGAATTTTACCTCAAGGGAAAAAAAATATATGACTACCCAAAGAGAGTATATTTGTTGTTTATTTTAAATTTTTGTAGAAGGTAAAGGAGAAATGATCCTTTTGAATGGCCTCCAGCTGGGGATACTGCAGAAGAGATAGAAGCATCATATGTAGCTTATGATTTTAACTGAACTTTGGAAGCTTATGATTCTATAGCAGTCTTATATTTATATCTAGGGTTAGCCCACCCACCTGTGCTCCTTCTTTCATAGAATATTGTGTTCCTCTATGTAGTGAACCCAAATCAAAATATTAGAAAAATTAAATGCAGGTTTCCCTTTCCTGTCATTTTCAACAGCTTTATATAAATATAATTTACATACCATAAAGTTCACCTTTTTAAAGTGTTCAAGTCAGTGTTTTTTAGTACACTTACAGAGTTGTTCTGCCCACATTTTAAAATATATTTTAAAAAATCAAGCTAAACCTGCCTTCAAATCTTTTTATAGTGTCCCTTTAATATACTACAACCCAAGCGCGCTAGGGAACAAAAGCAGTTCTCCTATCTTATTTCTCCTAATTTATCTTTTGCTAAAAGCCTTTAGCAATTTCAGATTTGAAATTTTTTAAATACAAAAACCACTACTATTAATTTGGGACATTTTTGAAATGCCATTATACAGTCTATCCTTATTTGCAGATTCTATATTTTCAAATTCACCTACTTGCTAAAATTTATTTGTGATCCCCAAATCAGTACTCATGACACTTGCATGTTCATTTGCAGAGATGTGCAGAGTGACACAAAATTTGAGTCATACGTTTCCAGCTTAAGGTAGAACAGAGTGACACTCTCCCTTCTTATTTCAGCTCTCAAACCACTGTCCTTTTCATAATCTTTTTAGTGCCGTGTTTTTCACATCTTTATGGGTTTTTCTGGTGATCCCACGGTCTAAAATGGCCTCCTAGTGTAATGCTTAATACTGTCTAGTGTTCCTAAGTCCACGAGTGCTGTGATGTGCCTTACGGAGAAAATGTATGTGTTGATAAGCATAGTTCAGGCACGAGTTACAGTGCTGTTGGCTGTGAGTTCATTGTTAATGAATCAACAATACGTACCAATAAGGTGTCTTTAAACAGAAACACACATAAAACAAGGTTATGTCTTGATTGGTTAACAAAACTGATGCGACCAGAGGCTCTCAGGGACCGAACCCTGTGTTTCCCTAAGAAGCAGTGGTTCAGTGTTCACTAACTGTGGCGGCTTTAGAGAACAAAACCACCCCAGATAACAAGAGTTGATTGTATATAATGCTACATAATCATCACAGGCTTGTTCGTTGATGTAAGGCTGGTAATGATGAAATGTCATATTTATTTTGAGCAAATAATGAACATCCTTGATAAAATTTCCCTTACAAAACAGTGGTTTTCAGGCTGGGTTAGAATGGAAGGCTCTTTCACAGGGATGAGGAAGGAGGACGCTGCATGAACCAGGGTGCCCTTTGTCTCAGTCCCCTTCATACGTAAGGTTTCTGCCCTTACCTGTTACATATTTGGGAATTTCTTGTAATATTTCGTTTGAAACCAGGACACCACTACTTTGAGAAAAAATTTCTTTCAAAAAGCAGTGCCTTTTATAAGTACTGAAGCCAAAGCATAGCAAGACAAGAGAAAAAAAAAAAACCCTTGTTCCACACACGTGCAATAATTTTATTTTGAATGACTCCAAAAATATCTTACCCTCTCAAAAAACAATATCTCTTTATCTATCTATCACGTGATTTAAGGGGAATACCAGTTTGCCTGTAGTGTTTGCAAAAAATCCAGCAATTATACTTGTGAATGATAAAGATCTTTTTTTTTAAGGAAGAAAAAGATACAGCCCCCTGGTTTAAAGATATGATAAAAAATTCCCCAAATATGAAATTTTCCTTCCCACCTCAATATCAAAAGCATATATATACACTTCAGATTTTCCCCTTTCACTAATACTCAATGAAGAAAACATTTTATTCTCTGCTCTGGACAGTGGTATTACACATCAGATGTCAAAAGGTTCACTTTTATGCATTAACATTCCCATATTACGGAAATTTAGGAGGCTCATAAAATTCTTAAAGTCAGATAGAGTGTACATTAGGTTTTGCTGCTTTAAGATACCAGGTGATATAATTTTAGAATCTCATTAAATTGCTGTTAAATATACATAGTAGCCTAATGAGCATACTGATAACCTACAGTGATCAGAAATAACATTTGGCCTGCATTGCCCTTATTGTACTTTTTAAAAAACTGGTCGCAAAAGTGAGAAACCTTAAGAAAAAGCCCTTGGTCAAACTAGATTTTAATAGATTGTCGTTTTTTCTCCTTTGAGTTAGTATATGGAAAAGAATTCTGTATTCTTTAATGCAGAACAATCATAAAGAATGTTATTGTACTGTTGACACCATGCTTTTTTCTTTGTCTGAGAGTATCTCTATTATGAAAACTTCTTAAGACATAAAAATTATTTATAATGCTTTTTGAAGCAGATATACTTAATATAAAGAGTGTTACTGAAAGTGTACTGGAGAAGAAAGAAAGCCTTTCTCTGAAAATTTGGATTTGGTTGGAGACTTCTCATTTTCTGTCTCTATCATAGAGCCAAACTTACTGAGTGGCACTGCTCACAGTGTGAACAAGAGAGGTGTAAAAAGACGAGACCTGGACATCGAAGAGCTTAGAGAGATCCTTTCTTCTCTCTTACCTTTTGTGCGAATTGAACATATTTTACCTATAAACAGTGAAGTCCTAAGTGATGCAGTAAGTGTCTTTTTTCATTTATCCCTTTCATGAAAAGAAAGTGTCTTTTTTTTTTTTAAATCATTGTAAATAATTTCTACTAATGGAGTATCATTAAACTAAATTCCATGAGGACAGAGACAGATGTCTCTTTTGTACTGTATCGTGTCCCCAGTGTCTGGCACGTGGCACAAATAAATGTTTGGTGGATGAGAGTTGAGTGGATATATCAGTCTTACTTTTGCAAGAGGATTGTTTCTAGTGGAGTTGATCCAGCCATTTATCAGTGTAGATCAAGTAGTCCTTATTAAAAAAGGAAAGGGTAGAAATTACCTTTGGAGACTCTAAGAATAGCAGTAAATCAGAGAGCAAGAGAGAAGGAGATTAGTTCAGTGTAAAAGGGATGAATGAATCTTATAATTGTATTTCAGGTAAAAATTAATGGAGCTGACTGATTATGTTACTTTCATAATTTTTTAAGTGAATTTTTTAGACTGTAAGAATTGCTGTAATTGATGGATGGGGAAAATAAATATTCTTCACATATTGGTTTATAACTTTAATATGATGTTGTAAACATCATAATAGTTTATTATTCAACTGCACAGAAACATTATAAAAGTCATCTGGAAAAAAACTGATAAGAATTTTTTTAAGTTCTCTAAAAAGAACATAATTAAGGAGGGATAACTCTTCCATAATATAAAGTATATTTTAAAACTCTAACTGTTAATCTGTGGTGCTAGCATAATAGAGAAGACAAAATAGCCCAGAAAAAGATCCTAATTAATATAAGAATTAAACATATAATAAGCGAGCTATCACAAATCACTGCAGTACTATACTAACCATCAGTGGGAGAGGGAAGAAATGTGCTTAAAGTTAAACCCTCATTTCACTTGCACACAAAATTAATCCCTGTTAGATTGAAGAATTAAATATTAAGTTGAAATATGGAAAAACTAGAAGAAAATAATTAAATATTTATGGACTCTCTGATTAGAAAAATGTTCAGTCTCACTAGTCATCACACACACACCAAAGAAAGCAAAATAAAACAGTAAGTTAGCATTTTTTTACCTATTAGGTCACTGATTTTTGAAATAATATTACTGTCCCATAGGGGAAGTATAGCTGGTACATTGGTAGCACCATCATTAAATTTTGGGAAATAGCCTAAATATCTAATAACAGGGAAAATAAATTATAGCACGACTACTTGACAGAATATTTTGCTGCCTGCCCTGACCAATGGTTGTAAAGACTAATATAGCAACATAATAATAGAATATAATTTTAGAAAGAAGAATAAAAAATGTGTTTCTTTTTTACTTCTTTTTTTTTTTAACATCTTTATTGGAGTATAATTGCTTTACAATGGTGTGTTAGTTTCTGCTTTATAACAAAGTGAATCAGCTATACGTATACATATATCCCCGTATCTCCTCCCTCTTGCATCTCCCTCCCACTCTCCCTATCCCACCCATCTAGGTGGTCACAAAGCACCGAGCTGATCTCCCTGTGCTATGCGGCTGCTTCCCACTAGCTATCTATTTTACGTTTGGTAGTGTATATATGTCCATGCCACTCTCTCACTTTGTCCCAGCTTACTCTTCCCCCTCCCCATATCCTCAAGTCCATTCTCTAGTAGGTCTGCGTCTTTATTCCCGTCCTGCCCCTAGGTTCTTCATGACCATTTTTTTTTTTTTTGGATTCCATATATATATGGGTTAGCATACGAAAAATGTGTATTTTTATGTATTCTAAAATTTAGTTAGGTAAAAATTTATTTGAAAAAGACTGGAAGGAAATATATCAACATTATTACAGTTGTAACAGATTCGAGTTGTGGGTTTTCTTTCCTATTTTCAAAATATGTCTATTGCTATATTTTATTTGTTCAACATGATTTTAATGCAGCAATTAGACGTTTATTATATTTAACAAGAATAATATTAAAGAAACAATGTTTGGTTTTGTTTAAAACCTGGGACTCAAACCAAATTGATCCCTGAATTTGGTTTAGAAAAAAATTTTAGAACTTTTGTTTAATAGACTTAGAAAATATATACCTCTGCTCTTAATCCCCTGCCTAACACATAGCAAGTGCCCAGTAAAAGGTTGCTAATAATGGCTGTGAACCATAATGCTCTTCTAGTGTATGCTGAGCGCTGTGCCAGGCGCTGCTTACCTTCCTTACCTTCATTCACTCCTCACAGTCACCTCATGGGCTCTAAGGACTTGATTTATAGTCTCCTAGCGTAGGTGTGGGAACAACAGGGCCACCACATTTAGTTAGTTGTGCAGTGTCCCATCTCCAGGGCTATCTAGGGGCCCTTAAGGTGAGGCCCAGGTAAAAGGAGATGTCCATGGTCACGTGGCTGTTAAATGGAGAGTTAGGGTTCGAGCCAAGTTCGCCTTCCCTTAGAGCCCCTGCCCCTAATCACCATGCAGACTGTCCCTCTTTGTACTGTAGATACAGGCCCAGGAATGTGCTTGTTTTGTCTTGAGGAGGGTAGGGTGGGAAGAAATCAGTTCCCAGATGAGTAAGGAAAAAAACAAATTGGTTCTCATTAAGAGTTCTGAAAGTTAGTCTGACTCATTATATTTTTAATTAGTATAGCTCTTGTTTTTAAAACATCATTCCTCTATGTAGAGAAAAATGGAAAATTGTAGTACCTTTTTATGGCTTGCTGAATCCTTTAAATATTATTGAACATTTGAAGTATTTTTAAATTTCACATATATTCCTAAATTTGTATTTAAATGCTAAAGTTCTAACATTTTGATTTATAGGTATAATTATTTTTATCTTTGTAATATTGTGGTGCTACACAAATCTCTGTTTCTGTAAAAAAAAAATTTTTTTTTTCAAGATGAAAAGAGGCTTGATTAGTACTCCTCCGTCAGATATGCTTCCTACAACAGAAGGTGGAAAGTCAAATGCCTGGTTACGGCAAAAAAATGCTGGAATATATGTTCGTCCTCGACTGTTCTCTCCCTATGTAGAAGAAGCAAAGGTAATAAAAACCATTTTAAGATGTTAGACTACTTTGTTACAAACTATAAACACAAAGACATTTATTGTGATATTACTTAAATATTTGGAAATAGTCTAAATGTCCAATAACAGGGAAAGTGAAAGTAAATTCTAGTTTGACTACTCACCAGAGTAGTTTTCCAAATGTTGAGTTATCAAGCATGTTTTTATCTTTATAACTTAGGTCATATTAAATTGCATTTTATATTTTTCTCATCTCAGTTTTTCTTGCAAACTGTTAGCTTGGAAAAAATTTTTCATTTTACTGAAATGGTCATCAGTATTTTGTGATCTTCAGGGTGGGAAAAATGTTTGAAAGAAGATTGCACACATATTTTCTTCCTTTTGTAAACTAAAGAAATGCCATGACTTCTTGTAACATATTTTTGTAGTGGCTGCTGGAAATTGTGTTTAGTTTTGGAATAAGTATACAAACTTAAGACAAAATTTTAGGCCTATTAAGTAAAAAGTTGGCGTTATGTATATTATAACATAAAGAACTCGCCACGTAAATATGGTAATGGAAAATGAAATACTGTAATTTTTATTAGAAATGTTCAGCCGTAAGATCTTTGGGGTGACCTTTTGAGGAACTGACAATCTTTGAAAGTCAGAAATCACCAGTAAGCTTAATGAAATGAATTAACAGGCAAAACAATGTGTTTGGGTATAGAAACATAGTTATCTTAAAATTTTCTCATTTTTATTGTTGGAGTCCCTAGTTTAAGATATGTCTATGAAAGGATTTGTGAGAGGTTTATTTTATTGAATAGGATGATAATCTATCCCTTATTGAGTAGTTGACACTTTTTTTTTTTTTCCAGTTTACCGATTTTATTTTATTTTTAACTAATTTGTATTGGAGTATAGTTGATTTACAATGCTGTGGTAGTTCCTGCTGTACAGCAAAGTGAATCAGTTACACGTATGTCCACTCTTTTTATTTATTTATTCATTTTTTATTTTTATTTTTTGGCCACACCACACAGCACACAGGATCTTAGTTCCCCGACCAGGAATCGAACCCGTGCCCCCTGCATTGGAAGCACAAAGTCTTAACCAGTGGACTGCCAGAGAAGTCCCTATCCACTCTTGTTTAGGTTCTTTTCCCATATGTCACTGCAGAGTATTGAATAGCGTTCCCTGTACTATACAGTAGGTTCTTATTAGTTGTCTATTTTATATATAGTAGTGTGTATATGCCAATCCCAATCTCCCAATTTATCCCTCCCCGCCCCGAGTAGTTGACACTTTAAATAGTTGTAAAACAGAGGAAAAAAGCAGAATGGTTGGGTCTGGTCTTTCTGAAGTAAGTTCGATGATTAAAGTCACTCAAGCAGCTGAGGCCTCTTGGAAGGTTGAGTCTGGTGATGAAAGGTCCATAATAAACTAGATCTACCCTCCCTTCTGCTCTGTCTCAAAACGGAGCAGCAGTAAGCGGATCAGACAGTCCTCCTGTACCCATGCATAAGCAGAAAAATGCCCCCAGTAAATGCGGAAAATGTTTTTACATGATGCCATTTTGACCGTTCTGCAGTTTGTTGAGATAGATTCATCTGAAACTTACTTAACAGTTAGGTCTGTTGAATTTAATATCAGTCTTTAATATTTTATATTTTGAGCATTTCTTGTTGGCTCTGATATTTATATACATTGTTGTATATACATACATATAAATATGTACATAATAAATATGTACATACATATAAATATGTACATAGTAATATATATATAAATATATATGTACATTTATATACATATATACATTGTTTTCTTTATAGTAACTTTATGTATAAGTTACTTCTGATTAATTTTATATCCCTTCTTCAAATTTCAAATACTTCAATTAAAAGCAGATTTCTCAGGCTTCCCTGGTGGCGGAGTGGTTAAGAATCTGCCTGCCAATGCAGGGGACACAAGTTCGAGCCCTGGTCCGGGAAGATCCCACATGCCTCAGAGCAACTAAGCCCGTGCACCACAACTACTGAGCCTGTGCTCTAGAGCCCATGAGCCACAACTACTGAGCCCATGTGCCTAGAGCCCGTGCTCCACAACAAGAGAAGACACTGCAATGAGAAGCCCATGCACCACAACAAAGAGTAGCGCCCGCTCGCCGCAACTAGAGAAAGCCCGTGCATAGCAACGAAGACCCAATGTAGCAAAAAATAAATACAAGTAAATTAAAAAAAAAAAAAACAGATTTTTCAGAAAATGATTCTTTCTTTTCAAAGATGCTCCAAAAAGATCCTTTAAAAATTAAAGAGGTAGGAAAAAATTAAAGAGATTAGGGTACTTTTTCCTTTCACCACTAATTTTAAGCGTCA
The DNA here is from genome assembly GCF_028023285.1 of Balaenoptera ricei. Taxonomy (NCBI): domain Eukaryota; kingdom Metazoa; phylum Chordata; class Mammalia; order Artiodactyla; family Balaenopteridae; genus Balaenoptera; species Balaenoptera ricei. Next base: position 176,850,595 of record NC_082640.1, on the reverse strand, counting down.
TACACTGGAAACAATAAATTAATTCCCTTTTTATATGATGATGGCGGTAATCTTTCTCTAAATGTGATTTAGCAGAGGTGTAAGGTTGACTAATTCTGTTAATACTGAATTGTTTTCAGTCAGTGCTAGACGAGATGATGGTGGAACAAACAGATCTTGTGCGTTTGAGAATGGTTAGAATGTCCAATGTGCCAGACACACTTTACATGGTCAATAACGCCGTGCCACAGTGCTGTCACATGATCAGCCACCAGCAGATCAGCAGTAACCAGTCAAGCCCTCCTTCGGTTGTAGCAAATGAAATCCCAGGTAAGGCAGTAACCTTGTTTCAGGCATTGTATTTAAATGAATAATCTGATCATATTTTGCATAGTCAGGACTCAAAAAATTATTTGAATAAAAGAGTGAATATATTTAAAAGACTTCTGAAATATCCTGAGATTCAGAAGAGAATATATGCTAGTAAAATTTTATTTGGACTGTGAACTAATAATGCAGTTCAGGAGCTGTTTGGTATTACCAAGAGCCTTTTGGACACAGTGAAATTTTAAAACCTTAAGAAATAATTAGAAGTATATAAATTACTATCTTTCCAGGAAATTAAAATACTATCAAAAATTTATGAGAAGATTCTGATGCAAAACACATGCTTTTTTTCTTGCAATTCAACAGATGGTCTTTTGTATAGCTCAGGTATTGTGCCTACAAACTATTTCTCTTCTTCCAGTTCCTCGTCTCCTCATTATGAAAGACATGGTCAGACGTCTGCAGGAGCTACGACACACAGAGCAGGTGCAGAGGGCCTACGCGCTTAACTGTGGGGAAGGCGCCACAGTCAGCTATGAAATTCAGATTCGAGTACTGAGAGAGTTCGGGCTCGCAGATGCCGCTGCAGAGCTCTTGCAGGTGGGAAACGGCACTAAACCATTTAAAATAGGGAGCCATGTGTTAGATTGTCAGTTATTATTAACAATGAAAATATTATGGTATTCTTTTGGATTTTGTGATGTTGTGTTATATGTCATATTTTAAAATTTGCAATTTGTGATTTCTAATTCTAAATAAATATTCAATTTTTTATACTTGAAAAATAATTAAAATATAGGGAGCCTTGACTGTCACTCAGGCAGTGTCTTAGGTATCCCAAGGAGCCCTCGTAGCATGTCTTCTGCTTTGTACGTGCTCTCTGACTGTCCCTGGTGCCTTGGATGAGCTGAAAGCCCCCAGTGGGAGGCAGTGTGGTAGAGTGGACAGGGCACAGGCTCACGTGAGAACTGGGTTTATATCCTGGCTCTGCTGCTTTTACCAATTAGTTAACTTGGAGCAAGTTACTTAACCACTCTGCGCATCAGTTTCCTTACCTGTAAAATGAATTGTTGTGAAGATAAGAGCTGCTGTATGTAAAGCAACTATGCCTCTTGTATATAGTAAGCACATAAATGCTAACTGCTAAAAGTTCATGGTGTGTACGCCCAACAGAAGTGGAAGAGAAAGTAGAAAATTCTGGCCTTCCGCTGCTTTCTGTCCCTGGTTTGGTCACTAGATTTCAGGTTTTAGCCTACTACATACTAAACAGACCTTCCATATGCCCCTCTTTTTCCCTCTCTCCTCCCCTTTATTATAAGAATTTTTTTTGCATGATGGTTCAAACCCTATAAGCATGAGAATCAAGGAATGAGTGCTTTTTTTTTTTTTAAACTAGCACAAAGAAACCCATTTCTAGTAATTATTTGGTACAAAAAACAGTAGCATTTTTGTATAAAATGTGTAAAGTAGTCTTCACAGCAACTAAAGTAGAGCCTAAAATAAAATTTAATTTCATCTGGTCAAGTGATTGAATTGTTTTCTTGCCACTGACTGCAAACCACTTTAGCCTGAGTTTTCAAAGGGGAACATGGTATGGTGGCCTTAGGCAAGGAGCAGGCCATTTTTAGGTTCTTGATTTTCAATTTTTACTGTGGTTTCCATCTCTAAAACAGGCTTGTTTTCTGTTCATTTCTATTCTCTTTGCCATTCTAAATTGTATCTTAATTTGATCTCTTAAATTGTGTAAGTTTTACAATTTAAGAATTTCCATATAGTGTTTATCAAAATATTAATCAAACTTATTTCTATATAATAGGTAAGGAATAGTATTTTGTAGTTTTTATTTCAGACTGAAAGTGTACAGATGTTTTGTCAGAAAGTTCTAGAATCCTCACTTATATGCCTTTTCCTCCTTTTTTTAAAACTTTTTTATCTTTTTTATTTTTTTAACATCTTTATTGGAATATAATTGCTTTACAGTAGTGTGTTAGTTCCTCCTTTTGTTTTTAATGGTAATTTTATTTTCTTAGCAAAGACATATTTGCATTAGGTTTTATGTCCTGTTTTTGATTATCACATAATCTTGCAAGAGATTACTGACCTGCTTTCTGGAGTATTCAGTTAAGCTGCTCTCCTTGATAGCTGCTGCACTCTACCCTTTTATACTGTTTTTTTTTTTTTTTTTTTTTTTTTTTTTTTTAAATTGCTTCTGTCAGTGTAAACAGAATGCATTATCTTCTTTTATTTTTTTTTTTTTAATTTTATAACTACTTTATTTATTTATTTATTTATTTATTGGCTGTGTTGGGTCTTCGGTTCGTGCGAGGGCTTTCTCCAGTTGCGGCAAGCGGGGGCCACTCTTCATCGCGGTGCGGGGACCGCTCTTCATCGCGGTGCGCGGGCCTTTCACTATCGCGGCCCCTCCCGTTGCGGGGCACAGGCTCCAGACGCGCAGGCTCAGTAGTTGTGGCTCACGGGCCCAGCTACTCCGCGGCATGTGGGATCTTCCCAGACCAGGGCTCGAACCCGTGTCCCCTGCATTAGCAGGCAGATTCTCAACCACTGCGCCACCAGGGAAGCCCTATACTGTTTTTAAGGTAATTTTTCCTTGGGCTTCTGGCCTAGAAAAGTCTGTTGTGCCTTTTACTGTTGCTGAATGTGGTTTTCCTAGGTACTCACTTAACTCTCTCAGCCTGTAAATTTCTGTCCAGGAAATCTGCTAACAAATATCCTACCTTTTTTTCCCCCCCATTCTTTCTTAGAATCCTCACAAGTTCTTTCCTGATGAACGTTTTGGAGATGAAAGTCCACTCTTGACAATGAGGCAGTCTGGGAGATGTCGAGTTAGCAGTACCCCCGCTGCAGAAACCGTGTTTACAGATCCGGACTCTTTTGTGGCCTTCCATCCACCCTTGCCACCTCCACCACCGCCGTACCACCCCCCAGCTACCCCAGTCCATCACCACCTCAAAGCGGGCTGGAGACAAAGACCTCCCAGCCAACACCCTTCACGTTCGTTCTCTTATCCCTGTAATCATTCACTGTTTCACTCCAGAGCAGCTCCTAAAGCAGTGCCCCCTCCAGTCTGTTTGCCAGGTGTTCAAGCAGCAGGACCTGACTGTGCCGGCACCACAGGGCTGGGGAGACAGACGGTAGCCGCCGCCGCCTCAGCAGCAGTAACATCTGAGAGACAAGTGGTAAGTTTGCACCTCAGTAGCTTGCCTAAAATTACAAGCTTCTGGAATGTTAGAAGCAGTTTCCTTGGCCCCAGGAGCCCTACTGGGACTCAGCGGTGTCCAGAAGTGTTACTGACAAGCTGAAAGCATAGACTTAAGGGGGTATGGAAAAGGGAGAGAAAAAGTGAGTGTAGGGGGATGAGAAAGGATGGAGAAGAGAGGCGAGGTGTTTGTGGCGAGAGTAGGCCAGGGCCTTCCCTTATGTTCGCGTGCAGGTGTCCAGAAGGGTGGGGTTACTGGACAATGCAGATGACGTTACCGGTTTCATAGTGTGCTGTTCAAGCACGTGTCTGGAGTCTGGCCCTGACCTCTATTCTGTAGAGTCTGCTGTTCTACCAAAGGCTTTGATGGGGCAGGAAGGGGAAGCTACTTGTAGCTGAGTATACCATCGGGAACAGTGTGGCAGAAGACTCCTCATTCATAAAATGGGCAGAAAATTAACCCGCATGCATGTCTCTGCCTCTAGCAAGCTATTCCATCAGAACACTCATTTGACAGTCGCTAGCGCTAGTAGGTAGTAAATTAAGCAAGAATTCTTTGCTTGATCTTGCACTGCATTAGAGGTTAAATTTCTGTTTTATATAATACATTTGGCAAAAAAAGTGGTGATTTTTAAGTCTGCCTGCTTAGTCACATACTGTCAATAGCGTTCAATATAGAGAAGAACAAAAGATACATATATTAGTTAAGGGAATCTTCATTAAAAGATGGCCTTTTGGAAGCTGTGGACTAGTGTACGCCTTGGGTCAAATTATGGTCCTTCCTCACCTTATACCCTTCTATCCGCTTTCCCTGCTGTCCCCCCCAACCCCTCCAAAAAGAAGAAACAGCAAAGGTTGATAGTGTTAAATAAACCAAATTCCCATCTTATTCGCCTGGCCCTCAGTTCTACAGTTACAAAAGTTCTACTACTGTATATTTTATTTATTTATTTATTTTTTATAAATTTATTTACTCTTGGCTGCGTTGGGTCTTTGTTGCTCCACGTGGGCTTTCTCTAGTGGCGGCGAGCAGGGGCTACTTTTCATTGCGGCGCACAGGCTTCTCATTGCAGTGGCTTCTCTTGTTGCGGAGCACGGGCTCTAGGTGCATGGGCTTCAGTAGTTGTGGCTCGCGGGTTCTAGAGCACAGGCTCAGTAGTTGTGATGTGCGGGCTTAGTTGCTCCGCGGCATGTGGGATCTTCCCGGAACAGGGATCGAACTCATGTCCCCTGTATTGGCAGGCAGATTCTTAACCGCTGCACCACCAGGGAAGTCCTACTTTATATTTTAAATAAAACTCCCTCCAAAGGTGTTTTATCTGTATGTTCATTACAGTCTTGATTATAATAATGAAAAATTGGAAACAACCTTAACGTCCAACAGTGGAAGAATGGTTAAGAAGTCATGCCTCATCAATACAGTGGAGAATAGTATGCAGTAATTTAAATAGTATTAGTGGCAGTGTTATATATGTACTAAATTTTATGAAAATATGTGTGCAAAATATAAAAGGTGAGATAACTGCTTCAAAATGCTAGTAACAATGGTTATCTCAAGTAGGGAAGGTTAGGGTTTTTGTGGGGTTTTTGCCTTATAGTTTTCTATATTTTTATCATTTTAAAAATAAGCAGGGGAATTTCCTGATGGTCCATGGAGTCCAGGTTAGGACTCCATGCTTCCACTGCCGGGGGCCTGGGTTCGATCCCTGGTCGGGGAACTAAGATCCCACAAGCTGCATGGCACAGCCAAAAAAAAAAAAAAATCCCCCCCAAAAAAAGCATGTGTCACTTTTCTAATGAGGAAACAAAAATCAGTGAACATCATTTGAAAAAGAGGGAGTCTCGGGCCTTTTTCTTTTAACCCTCCCCCTGTTTTGTTTCTGTTTGCAGTGTACACAACCTGTGCTAAATGATCTAATGCCAGATATCGCCATGGGAGTGTCCACACTGTCACTGAAGGACAGGAGGCTTCCCGAACTTGCTGTAGACACAGAATTAAGCCAGTCAGTTTCTGAAGTAGGACCAGGGCCTCCCCAGCATCTATCGTGTATTCCACAGAGGCATACACACACATCTCGAAAGAAACACACACTAGAGCAAAAAACAGACACTCGAGAAAATCAGCAGGAATATCCAGATTTCTATGACTTCTCGAATGCTGCTTGCAGACCGTCCACTCCGGCTCCTGGCAGACGCACCCCTTCCCCTTCGCAAGGTGGATATTTTGGTCCTGATTTGTATAGCCACAATAAGGCATCACCAAGTGGCTTAAAGTCAGCCTACCTACCCGGCCAGACCTCTCCTAAAAAGCAGGAAGAAGCTAGGAGAGAATATCCACTTTCCCCCGATGGGCATCCGCACAGACAAAAGAATGAGCCGGTGCACCTCGATGTCGTTGAGCAGCCTCCCCAGCGGTCGGACTTTCCTTTGGCAGCCCCAGAAAATGCCGGCCACGGTCCAGCCCATGTCAGGGGGCGAACAGCAGTGGAAACTGACTTGACTTTTGGGCTGACTCCTAACAGACCTTCACATTCTGCATGTAGCTCTGAAGCTCCAGAAGAGAGATCTGGTAGAAGACTGGCAGACAGCGAGTCCTTGGGCCATGGAGCTCAGCGAAATACAGATTTGGAAAGGGAAGATTCAATCAGCAGAGGAAGGAGGTCACCAAGCAAGCCAGACTTCCTCTACAAAAAGTCTGCCCTTTGAGAGCAACCTCCAAGTCGTCTGTGCCTGAGATGTGAAACATCCCATTTTATGATGTAACCCAACAACTTAGAGTATTGATGCCAGCTGATAACTCAGTTTCACATTATTTTATTCTAGTTTTTGTATATACATGTTTATTAGACATGGCATGCTAAGAGGGTTATTTTGAATGCTGCATCTGTCTATTTTGTGTTTAAACAATTGTGTGGGGAAGCATTTTTCAGAGCAAGCAAGCTGGCCCTTTTTTTTTTTTTCTCTTTACAAATGATGGAATTTTTTTGCACTTGTACTTTTATCTGTATTGTTTTTATATCAGTATGTTAAACTTTATTGCCACATTTAAAGGACTGTATTTTCATACTTTTTTGCATTTTACCTTTCATCTAGCAATTTCCACGTGCATTGGATTGCACACTAAGATGTATTTTCTTATGAAATAGTTCTGTGTTTATTTTTTAATTATAGAAATTCCAAAGAACAGCACATCAAAATGCTCCTCTCTTTTCAGTAATTGCTTTAGTTCAGAAATCTTCCTGCTCAATCTTCATAAATCTAATGTTGTACTTTTTAAATAAGTCTTGGGAGCTGGTCTTCATTCCTCCAGCAGGAGTCCAATCAGGATCCTGAAGTTTCCTGGTTCAGTAAAGAACAAGAAGGAGAAAAGCCTTTTGTGTCCAGACTAAAGCTATTGCTTTATTCACAGTGCAGATGCTGTTAGAATCACTGCAGATTCTGGTAGTGTGGATTAGAGTTTCACTAGATGAGGTTCTAAAGCGATCGGCTTTCCTGGAATCCTAAAGAAGTGGAATTAGCGAAGTAACTTAAGCTTGCCCTACGGGATTGCTGGTTCTGAGCTGCGACTCTCCAGATGAGTCGGGGGAGTGACTGCTTGTTGCCTTCAGTTGTCTTGCTCTCTGTGGGAAAAAAAACAAAAAACAAAAGGGCTTCAGCCTTACGGATGTCATTTGGTGTTTGTAAGCATATATTTTCTTTTAAGTGTTTTTCAAAGCGTGTCTGAATTTTGGTGTCCTTTAAAAAAGTTGTTGTATAATGCATAATGCTTTGTCACCAAAAAAGAAAAAGAAACCTTTTTTTTTTTTTCTTCAGTGAAACACTACATGTCCTACTTGAACTCCACTGGGGACGCTGGTTTGGGATTTTACTGAACCACTGAGCACATGGGATCTTTTAAGATCCTCTCCCTTAGAAGGGCAATGTGTGAGCTAAGGACTGTTTTTTTCTTACTCTCCAATGTAAATACATTAGTATTTGAGTTTTTAAATCACTTCAACATTATTTGAGCGTTCACTTTCTATTTTTACACATACACACACAGCCGTAGCACTTAGAAGAAAAGAGACTTTCTGAACACTCCCTCCCGTGAAGGATGTTTGGGAGCCTCTTCTCTGTGTATGTATATATATATAAAACTCTGAATCACTCACACTCACTCTAAAACTATGCAGGGCTAGGGAGCCTTTACAAGCTACCATATAAATGAATGACATGCACTTTTAAGTAAATAGGTTTCTATTGGGTGTCAAGAACTCTGATTTCTCCCGAAACTGTAGTTTCTCTTACAATCTTTTCCTACTTTTACCCTGTGGATATACACTCAGGAATAATCTGACATTTAAAAAAATCCTAACAGTAGATAGTCTTAAAGATGGGAACACATCAGTTTGTCTGTCTACACCGGCAAACCGCTGCCACTCGCTCTGCTGCCTGGCTAGTTAGCTGCTGCCCGTGCGTCCCTCGATGTCGGCCAAGCTGCACACCGAGCCCCAGATCTCCCAGAGTCAACACCAGGCTACTGTGAGGTCGGCTACACATCGTCGCCTTTGAGGCTCCTTTTTTTAAAGATGAAAAACGTTTAGGACTCTGTTCTCGTTTTTAGGAGGTTTTTGACTTTGTAATAGATGACGGTGTCTTTTGAAGCCAATCTCAGTCTGTCTCTCCTCAGAAACACAAAGTGTTAATTCCATCATATTCCTTAATGTGTATTTATATACATGTGTTGACATGAATTATTTTGATACAGTTTTAAATTTCTATTCTGAATTCAGACTGTGCTGTGCTGGTACTGCAAATAAGAGTGAGTAGACATAGTTGGTGGGGGAAAGCTTTCTCATCTCCAACCTGTTTTTTTTAAAAATGTTAGACAAGAGCTATTGGTGCCACACATGCATTTTTCTGAAAATTTATTAAATATTCTTTCACGTCCCTAAAATATAATTATAAAAGAAGTGGCCACTGTTCATAGTTTTATTTAATTTATGAAGTTTGCTTTTAATAATTTAGTAGCATACCTGGCTAAACTCTATGTGTAGAGAGAAACGTGCTGTGGATCGTGGACTGTTGCAGAAGGTAAACAGATGTGGGTTTTGTGTTAGGGCAGGTGTTAGTGGACTTTTAATGTATCTTGTGAAGTATGGTCAGTAGGGTAGGTTGAATAGCTATGTGCCTCTGGCTTCTGAACCCATCTCTTCAGTTTTCTTTAATGCTTACTAAGCATTAAAATCTTTCAGTGCTGTACGAAGATAAATGTGAAGTCTGAGTAAGATTGCTCTCAGAAATAAACATGTATAATATAAAATTTAGGCCACGGGACCTAGCATTTTACTCGGTGTAGAAATTTCATGAGAACCAAATCTCAACACACCAGATCTCCTCTCAAGGCCGCGGACAATCAGGCCATTAGACAATCGCCACCTTTGGTGTCCGCCGTGTTGAGGTTAGCGAATACCAGTTAGATCCTGGAGTGGAAGGAGAAGATCTACGTTTCTTCAAGATGCTGTTGGTCTGTTTCTTATATTTCTGTTTTAGTTTTGTGATTTTGATTAGTAATTTCAGTTCAGAGTCACCTGTGACTCCTAAGGGAAAAAGATAGCATGAAAGGCAAAAATTATTCCTGAAAAAATCGTTGTTTGAATTTACCATGTACTATACATACTCTTTCTCACACGCCCCTGTAGCTTTTTCTAGGCGTGTCCCTAGACCTAATCTCTCCTGACATTTTGGTAACCAGGTAGATTTTAAGGATTTTAAATGAGTTCTTTTTATTTGAGTTTTGTTTTGTTTTTTGGTTGAACTCTCTATGAAACTTAATTCTTGTTTATGCTTCCTTAAAAAACTGTTCTTTATTGGGTCTTCTTTGGATTTGTTGTTCAAGCTCTAGTAGCAGTGGACCATACTTGTCCCTTAGGATTTAGGTGATGATGGAGGGGAAACAGCATAGACGGAATCAGCAGCAGGGTGCAAAGATGACCCCCACGTGTTGGCAGCAGCGGGACGCAAAGATGATCCCCGCGTGTTGGTCTCTAGAGGTGAAAGGTGAACACTTCTCAGTAACTACTCATCAAAATATGTATTTTCATGTTTAAATCCGCCTTTTAGGGGAAAATGTGTTTTGTGAAACACTTGTAAGATGCTGGTTTTGCAATTCTAAGGCATTTATGTTTTTATCTTAGGACTGAACTCAAAGGGAAATGTTTGACTTTTTTTTTTTTTTTTTTTAATTATTTGGTTGACCTTCAACTTACTGTTGAAAGTTACTATTAAAGCAGCAGTGATGGGTGCTATTCCCCGTTCTGCAATGGTTTACTTTGTCTACTAAGGAGTTTACTTTAAAACCTCATTACAGATAACCTTACTAAAAGAATTACCGTCACACACTAAAGGGTATTGTATTATTTTCCTTTCACACTGTTGTACGAACAGTGTTTTATGAAATGTTAAGTTGTCTTTTTGTCCTGTCGATTGCAATAGGTGTTATGTAATTGTTGTATTGGCAAGTTTTTTGATTTTTCTTTTCCTCTAGAAAAGCCTCAGACCATGAGTCAATCTTCCATATTCTGAATATTATAATGCTGTGGCCGTTTCTATAGAAAGATTACTTGCAAGTGTGTGTCTCGAAAATAACTTCTTGTGTCTGTGTGTTTACGTGGGTTCTGTCTAAGAGCTAAAATGAGCTCTGGAAGCTTCATCGTGTACCTGCACGTGACTGTGTATCTGGGTTCCGTGGGCACGTGGAACGGAATCCTGCTCTTAGGTGGGGTGGCTGAACGATAAAGATTCCTGAACTCCACTTGCTGTTTATGTACCACGTCTGTGCATCAGAGAGGTGGTATCTTCTACAACACTGCATTTCTTGTGGTTGTGCTGTTACTGGTATAAAGTCAAGTGCCTTCAATGCTAAAGGCTCAGAAATTTTTCTTAAACTGATTTCATGTCCTATGCAAGTGTTTTCTACAACCTGCATAACCAGTACTTTGTAAAACTTGTTTACGCTTCAAATGTACATAGTGTTTTTTAAAGAAATATATAGTATTTTTATTTAGGTACCTCCAAACTTGAATTCGTCTGTGTGAAGCATTGTAAAATGATACATTTCTCTTTTGAGTATCATTACAGTTGTACAAAGGTTTTCACTGGTTCTATTTTTCTACTGTTACTGACAAGCATGTAACACTGACTTTATCCTACATATAGTTGGCGTTTCAAATAAATGGCTTGGATAGAACCCACTGAGTTGGATACAGTCTGTTTTAGCAGGTAGCACACAGCCCTCAGCTATAGAAGCGATGTTGTCCCCACCACTAGGGTAGAAGTGGGAGGTTTTCTAGGTGGACTTCTCTGTCTCTATGCTTTCAGTTATTCAGAGGCTTTTTAAAAGTATTATGGATTTCTTGGAAATACCATGTTTCATTTGATTCAAGTTCAAAATTTTCTGTGAGTTCATTGGGGCATTTCTGAGAGATGTCATTTTACAATTTGAGCAAAAAAGTAACTTGCACAGGGGTCTCCAGAGGAAGTTCAGCATTCCAAACACAGGGACCCAGCAACTGGAATGAATCAGTCACTGGAAGGGCTGTGGTCAGTCGGTGAGAGACCCAAATGCACCCCAAGATTCACAGGCCTCCAAGTGTCAGACACCTGGCTTAGATTCAAACTCAGGAGCATTAATATTTTTCAATTTGAAAGGGAAATGGAGTCATGATCTAGAGCCTAGTTTTACCAAAAAAACATGCAAAATAGAAAGTTTTCCAATTTCCGTTTTTTAAAATCACTATTTAAAATTTTTACTTTAATCATTTCACTAATAAGTTCCATCCTAGCATTTCACCCTTTGTGCCTCACTGTGGCAGTTCTCTTTTTATATTTCGTAACCATCTTAGGTTTAACTGTGGAATATCAAGATAAAATAAAACCTAAGGTTTCTGGAGGTGAGCTTCCTCAAAATCTAAAACAGGAAATTGAGTAAGTCAACTTTCACTTCTGTTCTTGTGGATTCCCCTGGAAGAGTGAGTTCAGGCCAGCTTCCTTAGCTACTTGAGGCCTTACCTCTCCTCAGTGCATTAAGGAATATTTCTTGAGTCCACTCTTCCCAGAGTTTGGGAATGTGGAGCAGCAGATAAAGCAGACAGGATACCTATTCTCAGAAGCTTTAAACTAGGGAGAGACTTCCCTGGTGGTCCCATGGTTAAGAATCCGCCTTCCAATGCAGGGGACGCGGGTTCGATCCCCGGTCGGGGAACTAAGATACCACGTGCCGCGGGGCAACTAAGCCCTCCCGGGGCAACTAAGCCCTCCCAGGGCAACTAAGACCCGACGCAGACAAAAAAAAAAAAAAAAAAAAACTAGCTAGAGAGACAGTTGGAACAGTACATAGCAATAGGAGGTTACTGTGGCTGAGGGGAAGGCTGGCTTGACATGGCCCAGGAATGAATGGGAGGAGAAACATGCTGGATTCAGTGCAAAGCACTTTATTTTTTTTCCTGTAATCAATGAGTTAAGTATTGTTTTCTTTAATCCTCTGTGAATCACGTATTATTATTAGTGCATTTTACAAATGAGAAAACCAAAGCACAGAGATATCGAGTGACTTGTCCAAGGTCACACAGCTAGTAAGTTGACAGAGCCTGAGTTCAAACCCAGGCATTGTGGCTACAGAGCCCAAGTTCTCAACCACGGTGTTGTACTGCACACCAGAAAGCATGGTGGCCCAGGCAGGGGGACCGTAGTGTGCAGAGAGTGGAGGTAGGTACAAGCATGGCATTTACTTGTTCAAACATTTATCCAATAAGTAAGCAACTTCTACCCGCCAGACCCTGCTAGGCCCTGAGGTGACAGGAATGAACAAGACAGTCACAGCCCCACCCATAAGAACGTTAGGGTCTCAAGGAAGAAAAGACATCGTACCATTACAGAGGTAAGGCTGGGGGTCTTACTGGTCCTGGGATTGGGAAGGCTTCCCTGTGGAAGTGATCTTCAAAGTGCAGGGGAAGGCAGAGTCATGGGGCTAGGAGGAGCGGGTTTCCTGGGAGGTTTCCAGGACGAGGCAGAGCCTGAGGCAGGAGGGGCTGAGCCCTGGGGAAACCAGTGTGGGCTGGGACAAGGGTTGAGCCCATCTTGCCAGCCCTTCCAGGGCAGGCCAAGGATTTTGAAGTTGATCCTAACAGGATCAATGGGAAACTGCTATAGGGTTTTAAGCAGGGGCATAAATGTAATCAGATTTGCATGCCCCACATCACTGGATTGAGGAGGAGCAGGAGTGGGTCAGGAAACCAGGCAGGAGGCTGGCACAGCCATCCAGGGGACAGCTTGAGTAGCCAACAGAGAGCAGAGAGAAATATGGCTAGGGCGTAATATCTACAGGACTTGGGCATTGTTTGGACGTGGGGAGAGAGCAGGAGGCATCAGATCTAGGGGAAAGACCATGAGTTTAGACCAGATCTAGGGGAAAGACCATGAGTTTAACATTGCTTGTGTTCACTTGGTGGTGATTCCAGGTAAGCTGGGAACTCAGAAGCAAGGGGCCAAGCTGGAGGTGCCAGGTGGGAACTGTCCACATACATGGGTGGCACTGAAATCCTCGGGAGTAGATAAGGTGACTTAGTGGGGAAGGTTTAAAGATGAAAAGAGAGCCTAGGAATGAACTTTGAGGAACTCCGACCTTTATAGGTCAGCTTGAGGGAGCTGCTGACCAAGGGCAGCCTACCAGGTAGAAAGAGAACTAGTGTGGTACTCAGAAGGCCAGGCAGGGGCTGTTCAAAAAGGACGGAATATGATCTTCAGAATTTATAAAGTGAAAGAAGTAAAATACAAAATAGGGCATATGGACGCTCCCACTTGTGGAGAAGACAAGAAAAAGGAGCTACATAATAAACTTGTATATTCATAAATACGTCTGCAAAGACCTATGAGAACATTTGCAGGACTGCCTCTGGAGAGAGAAGGGCATTGTAATCGGGTGGGGGGAACTTAGCTGTATACTTTTTGTACTGGTTGAATTTTTAAATTACCTGCATGTTATTACTTTTTCAAGTTAAAGGTTAAGAGATGAAGGATCCATTCCACCCCACCCCAAAAGTTAACTCAGCGGCTGCTGCTCGGAGACTTTGGAAAATCAGGCTCAAAAGATGCTTTGGGTCGGCACCATGGAGAAGGTGAGTGAGGTTGGCAAGAGCGGTTTGGTGGCGGGATAGGGAGAGAAGCCAGGTGGGGTCGGGTTGGTGCGGGAGTGTGCGTGGGAGATGAGGCGATGGCCTGGGTGAGGAGCTCAGGGTGGAGAGGCGTGTGGAGAGCACGGAGGCTGGGGCAGTGGTGAGGCGTGGGGAGTCATGGCCAACCCCCCTTCTTCACCTCCACGCGTCCCTCATGAGAGACTGTCACACGCCCATGTGCAGCCCAGCTGGGGTCTATCCCCCATGGAAGAGGAGGAGGCCAGCTCAGCATAATTTGTTCTTAAAAGACTCTTAGTTCCGGGAATTCCCTGGCGGTCCAGTGGTTAGGACTCCGTGCTCTCGCTGCTGAGGGCCCAGGTTCAATCCCTGGTTGGGGAACTAAGATCCCACAAGATTTGCAGCACGGCCAAAAAAAAAAAAAAAAAAAAAAAAAATACTGTTAGTTCCTAATCACAGCTACTTTCTCCAAGTATCAGAAATCATTCAGGGACTTCCCTGGTGGCCCAGTGGTTAAGAATCCGCCTGCCAATGCAGGGGACACGGGTTCGAGCCCTGGTCCGGGAAGATCCCACATGCCGCGGAGCAGCTAAGCCCGTGCACCACAACTACTGAGCCCGCGTGCCTAGAGCTTGTGCTCCGAAACAAGAGAAGCCACCACAATGAGAAGCCCGTGCATCGCAACGAAGAGTAGCCCCCGCTCACCGCAACTAGAGAAAGCCCGCGTGCAGCAACAAAGAGCCAATGCAGCAAAAGATAAATAAATTAATTAATTTTAAAAAATCATTATCTATGTCTTTAAAAAAAAAAGAAATCATTCAGCAGTAGCAGGAGTTCATTTTAGAATTCTCTAGGGAGGGGCTTCCCTGGCAGTCCAGTGGCTAAGACTCCGAGCTCCCAATGCAGGGGGTTCGATCCCTGGTCAGGGAACTAGATCCTGCATGCGGCAAGTAAAGATCTCACATGCGGCAATGAAGATCCCACACACTGCAGCTAATACCTGGTGCAGCCAAAATAAATAAATAAATAAGTGTTTTAAAAAAAACCTCTAGAGAACCCCAGTGAAGGTCCCTGTCCTTAGTTGCCAGAACCTGCCATCCCCCTTGTAACAGGACCAAAGCAGATGAACTGAGACATTTGGTCATTTCTAGTATTGGTCATCTGTCCGATTGACAGTAACGTGACAGCTCCCCGGAAGGGAACCTCACGCTCCCCAGACCCTCCCAGACCTTTGCCTCCACGTTTGCTTATTTGTCCGAGTTTGAGGGATGCTCCCTTCACAGAAAGTATGGAAGTGAATCGTGGGTCTGCTCTCCATCATCCGCTAAGCCTACATTAAATGTCCCAGCTCCAAATGCAGCTTTACACTTGACAGTGATAACGACACTGGGACCATGGGCCTCACCTCGGTCTTGACTTCACCTCAAGGACCCACCGACACGTCCCTTGTCTGCACACCTTTTGCCCTTGGGCTCCTTTTTATTTGGTCTCTAAACCCCCAGAGCTCACCATTCCGAATAGCCTCAGATGCCGGCCCTGAGCCTTTCCGTCAGCGTCAGGGTTAAGATGTCCTCCTCTGAGGTCTTCCCGGTGGGTGAGCCTCACATCTTGCAGAGCCTTGGATTTGGGGCCAGCGTCACTTGTCTGTAAACTTCGAGGCATCTGCATCCACAAAGTCTGGTGTCCAAGCATGCTTGTGACCACTGCTGGATGGTGGCCGAGCTTGGGAGAGAGTGAGGAAGCCGAGACCAGAAACCCCGAGGGAGGAAGGGCTCGTGTTCCGGAGGGAGACTTGCCTAGTGGGGACCGTCACCGGGGCGCCACGAGGAGCCTACGGGTCCTCATCCTTAAATGGGGTGACAGGAGTTCACAGAGTTCACGGAGTGAGCTTTGACTGTGGACTTTAAGTATTTTGCCTCATAAGCCTCGAGTCACCCTGAGTCTTCTCCCCATTCTCAGGTGAAGAAGCTCCTCAACACCCCTGGCAGGCCTGCTGTGAGGGTCTGTGGGCAGCTGTTGCCTTTCGCACTCTCCTCCTGAAATCCCTCACCTTAAACCCATGTAAACATCCTCCATTTCTGGAACCTTCCATCAGATGAACCAAATACCTCACCACCCTCTGTGACCAAACTAAAAACATTTGTTCTTCCCATTTCCCCACATTCTGACAGATCCACCCAAACTCTGGTTAGTCCAGGTGTGGGTGGCCCTGAGAGGCCCGAGTGCCCCGACTTCCCAGCATCCCACCGGGGCTTCCAGGACTGTGCCCTTTGCAGCGACGGGGTCTGTTGTCCCCCTGGACCTGCTGTCCCCGCTCTCCCAGGTCGCTTGCACAGCCCCCTGGATTCCCAGGCCGTCCCCCAACCCCATCTGTGTTGCCCACCTTTCCTGCATGCTTCCCCCACCTTCCCACTCTCTCCTCTCCTGCCTCTTGCCTTAGCTGAGGTCCAGCCCTCCTCCTGCCCTGCAGGCCTCTCCCGAGAACTGGCATATCGCACTTTCCACGCTTGAGGGTCAGGGTGGGCAGTGTGTGGCGGCCCCCCTGTAACACCCCTAGCACCTCTGCAGCCCCTGCCATCTGGCTGTCCCACTCTCAGCTCGTGACCGTCACCCTGTCACTCGTTTCATACCCCGAGGCCTTGTCGCAGCCTCGCTGTTGTCCTCTTGTTCCAGGCCCGGCCATCAACCTGGGTAGCACCAGGGACCATCTCCAGCTACCTGCTCTTCTATTCCCCTCCCCCCTACTCTGTGACCCTTCCCCTTGTCCCCAGAAGGGCTCCACCTTTGAAACCTTAGCTCACTTCCTGTTCTCAGGCCACCATGTCCCAGATGCCCCTCCTGTCTTCCTCTGGAACCTCTGACCTCTGGCCTCCTTGCTCCCCTCTCAAGGACAGCCCAACATCCCTAGGTGTCAGCCTCCTCAATTTGCTCACCTTCCCACCAATTTTCTGGCCAAACTCAACCCATAAACAATGGACACGTCCATCTCCTAGGTCTGGACCCAGCTTTGGGGGACAACTGAAGACAGCTATACAGCCACGGTCCCCATGGTCCCCACGGTGCCCGGGCTCCCGGCCTCAGTGCCCAGGCCAGCTGAGTCGGCCCTCACCCAGCTCCCGGCCACTTTCCACCCTCGCCTCCTCTCATGGGGGCCACCCTCCAGCTCGCTCCTCACTCCCGGACCTCATGGGCAAAACAGGCTGCCACCGTTTCCCTCGTCCTCTCTTCTGGATACTCCTTGTGGGCGAAGGCACCACACTCTCCTCTGGGGTCGCCATCCGTTCCCAGCCTCTCGCCTGGGGACGCTGCACTGGGGTCGTGTTTCTTGGAAGGCTTAGGAAACCCTCCCTGTAGTGGTTTAGATGCTGGAAGACAGTCCAGTTCTGTCATGTAAGTATAAGTGAATTTACCAAAACAAAACCCAGAAAAGAGTCAATGTCCCTCCTATCCCAGGGCAAAATATGACATCCTGTGATTTATGCAAAAGCTATTGGCATCTTCCATCATTTCTGCTCCAAGAATTTTTTTGGCCGCACCACACAGCATGCAGGATCTTTGTTCCCCGACCAGGGATCGAACCTGAGCGCCCTGCAGTGAAAGTAAGAAGTCTTAACCACTGGACTGCCAGGATAGTCCCTGCTCCAAGACTCTTAACTGTTCCTGGTGCCCCACTTGAATGAGGCCGGACTGTGGAATGAAATGAGCTGGGAGTCACCCCTGGCAAGCTGTGGACCCCCGGTTTCTCAGAGCCTCAGTTTTCACATCTGTAAAACGGGGACGGACAATCATACTCTTCAGGCTGCTGTGGGTGGGTGAATGAGATCAGGCGCACAAACGCGTGCAGCCCGCAGCTGTGCAGTCACCTGACAGCGGGGCAGGCGGCCCCCAGGTTCCAGCCCTTTAACCATGAGCTGGAAGGACAGTCCCTGACCTCGCGGAATTTACCGTTTAGTGGGGAGGACAGATACTAAGCAAATAAACTCACGAATATGTCATCACTAACAGGGCTAAGTGTTACGAAGTGAAGTAATGATTTGAATATTAGCCACACGGTGGTGTCTCTCCATCCATAGTGAAGAGTTCGTGGAGGGGAGGGGGGGGGAGGGGAGGCTGGGCAGGAGAGAGCCGGAGGCCTCCGTCACAGCAGCTGACCTGCCGATGCACCGAGAACAGAACCTGAGGATGGAATCAGTGGCTGGCTCCACAGCTTTGTGAAGAAACTGGTGGGGAAGGTGCGTCTGTCATTCTCAGCAGCTTCTCTCTGCTCAGCTGCTGCCCCATTTTATTCACAGCTCCAGGCCTGAGGGAGCGGAGAGCCCCTTCCCTCGCGGCTGGGGTGCTGTGACCCCAGCGTGGTCTCAGGGGGCCTCTTACAACGGGAACGGCCTGAGCGGCACCTGGGGCCCAGAGAACGTAACAGCCGGGGCACAGGCCACGGCTCCAGACCACAGGCAGCCTCTCTCACTCTACAGGTGCTGCTCAGGGTGGAACGAGACAAACGGGTCGCTTGTTGTGGTGGCTGATTTTCTGTGTCAACTTGACTGGGGCGTGGGGTGCCCAGACATTTGGCTAAACGTTATCCTGGTGTGTCTAGGAGAGCGTTTCTGAGTTAGATTAGCGTTTGTACCTGCAGTCCGAGTAAAGCAGGTGAGCCTCCCAGTGTGGTGGGCATCATTCAGTCCACTGAGGGCCTGAATAGAACAAAAAAGCGGAGGGAGAATTTACTCTCTGCCCGTCTGAGCTCAGACACCGGTCTCCTCTGGCACTAGGACTGACCCTGACTTACATCATCAGCTCCCCTGGTTCTTGGACCTTCGGGCTGAGACTGGAACTACTCCACTGTCTTTCCTGGGTCTCCAGCTTGCAGACCTTAGATCATGGGACTTCTCAGCCTCCACAGTCATGTGAATCAATTCCTTGTTTTATAGATTTATATATAGAGACACAGAGAGAGAGAGAGAGAGATGGGTGTATATATCCGCTATTGGTTCTGTTTCTCTGGATAACCCAATACAGCTGTAGAACTTTTCAGTTTGGCTCATTTAACTACAGGTCAGCTGCATCCAGGAGCCTTAAGGCCTGAGGCAGACGCAAGAGAGGGAAGCCAGGAGTCGGGGACGTGAGTGGGAGAAACAGAGCAGCACAAGCCCCAGGCTCCACACAGGAGGATAGATGGCTGAGGAGAAACGCAGCCATCTTCAGGGGGATGGGAGTCTCCAGATGCGGCAGTTGAGGCAAAGTTAAGCAGAGGCTGGAGAACACCAGCAACAGCCAAGGAATCCCTGGGAGAAGACCAGAACAAAGATTTGGATGGGAGGCCAGTGGAAAAGTCCAGAAGTGTCCAGACTTTTTCCACAGGAAAAGGCACCAAGACTGGGAGAGCAGGGGACGAGCGCCGTGTGCGGTAGGGAGCGCCCCGTCACTAGAAGCGCTCAGAAGCAGCAGCTAGAGAACCGCAGAAGTGCTCCCGGCTACAGAAACGTCTACAAGTCGTATGAGCTTCAGACGAGACTTACCCAGTGGCTCGGTGCGCGAATCACCGAGGGCCTGGTTTTCTCTCCTCTCCACCTTCCAGGGCGCTGGCTTCTCCTAAGCCGGGCTCCACAGGGCTCACAGGATTTACGCCCGCAGCTGAGAGAGAAGAAAGGCCAAGGCGCCTCAAGTCGCCCGGCAGGGAAGGGGAGGCGTTGCCACCAAGAGCATGGAGGCATGGAAGGCCGGTGGCCGAGACCAGCACTGGTCCCCCGTGGGGATCACCCGCCAGGGAGGGACCCCATCCCGAGAGGTGAGGCTGGGTGACTTCTCACATCCCTTCCAACCTAGGGATCCTGTGACTAAGTATGGAACGCAAGCTGTCTAATGCCCCAGTGGTTCGGGGCACAAGTGAGGTAGAGTGTGGCTTTGGCCCGGTGCCGAATGCCGGATGCCCCTCAGGCCACAGCTTGTGTCTGGCGGCCGCTTCCAGGCGAGCTGACTGGGGGCAGCCTCGCTGGTGCTGGGAGCGCTGCTGGGTTGGCTTCCTGCGCTCCCCGCCTTCCCCAGAGCACGCTCACCCTCCGTGGGAGCTTAACTAGGTCGCTGCCGAGGTCCGGTTATCACTGGGATTGCTCTTTCGATTTCCTTCCAGTCCACGGGGGTCCTCTGGGGGAGGTGGGAGAACTGCTGTCTTCCCAGCATCGATGGTTATATAATCCTGCGTGTTCAGAGATGAGGGCAGCTCCGGGCCTACACAGAGCACTTCGTTCACTTGAGCTTAACTCACCACAGGTGATGACCTCAAGCGTGAATCATTTCCAAGCAAGAGCTGCGGGGAGGCCAAAGATGGGCCTCTACACTGGCTTCTTGGTTTGTTCTCACATTTACTTTTGAAATAATGGCTATGGAATGGCTATGGATGAGGTGGACCTCATCTCTTCCTTGGCCTGTGGGCTCCCAGCCCTCTCCCCTGCACACAGGAGGACCTGAACCCATTGCGATAGGTCATGACCCACGCCCATTTCTTTGTACTCTGTTCATCTAGGCCCCAGAGGGAATCATGGGCCCCTCCCTCCTCAGGGGTGTCGTAAAGTGGGGGTGGGGAGGGGAGTGAAGCAGCTCTGCCAGCGGGACCTGGGATCAGGCCTAATCGGATAGAACAGCAGGAGAGACAGCAACCATCCCCGCTGCTGGAGCAGGGCCCCAGGGCAGGCAGAGCCGCCGAGTGGGCCCATTTTCTTACAGCCTGCCAAGGGAGGCTGTGTACATTTAAAAGTGACTAAAAACAATCTGAAAAACCACTATTCTGAATTGGTTTATTTAAACTTTACAGAAACCTGATTAGAGTTAAGTATGTAATTATAAGTCCAGTAACAATTCTACAAAAATGCACATACAATGCCAGAATTCCTTAGAAGTAACTAATATCATATTCTTGTTTTGCATAAAACATGCATTAATATCAACTGCCACATGTTGGCCAAAATCAGTCTCTACAAGAAGAGACGGTCCAATACAGTCAATAAGAAAACTAGTTGTTAACAATAGGTAAAAAAAAGAGGTTTTCTGGTTAATGTAAAAGGAACAGTACCTTTCCTAAAACAAGCCCTTCACCACTGGGTGATTTGTGTTGTGCTGCACAGTAATGCATCACCTCCAAGACTGGGTCCTGGCCTGTCATAAGGAAGGAAGGAACTTTCTGATAGTTAAATCAAACGTCTGAGAAGATATAAACTTTCAGGCCACACGGTACACAACTAGTACCACCTTGCAGAGGGGGTTCAAAAATCCTCAGATTTGGGACAGAGTTCCCAAGCTGGGGATGTAAACCATCTTGAAGATGCCGCGAGCTCTCACCCTAGCCTTTCCATCCTTTCTACAAGGCCAGCTCAGAGCACGCAGGCAATCTCCTGTGGCCACAAGACCGTCCAGCTTCACACGTCACTCTTCATGAGGATCTGTAATTAGGAGGTTTGATGCAGAAAAACGAGTTGTACTATTTCTTTAAGTCCTTGACTTTCTGTAGGCCTAGTTCAACTTATCCAGGGATTGGTGGGCACTTGTGACTGCTGGACACACAAAAAATATTAATATACACTTGTGGCCCCAAAGCCTCAAATGCGTATAGTCTCACACCTCAAAGTATGTCGTCTACTGTCAGGAAAGACCACGCTCCTCCAGAGGGAGAGAGCAACTGAGGGCTCTTTGTTTATCAAAAGGTGTTTTCCACATAGACTGAGGGGCTTTAAAGAGATTTCAAACCAACTGAAAGGACATCCCCTCAAATATGGGGTTTTATACAACATCCCATGAGGTTCTTCAAAAGATCTCACAGTCATTAGGGACTCAGCTGTGGACAGTAACGTTTATATACATAAAGCTCATCATGTGCACAGCCTAGGGCCTTGCTTGGGATCTCTTCCACATAGTCCCCCAACACAGAGCACTCACTGCCCTGCTCGCTACAAGTAAGCTAAGCCAGTATCTTTTTTCTTCAGCACAGATTTAAGGGGAAAAATAATAATTTATTGGGGGTTCTAATACCATTTTCTTAACGTAACAATATCAAAATAGGTCTGTTTATAATCTAGGCTTATGAATATCCCTGATAATATAAAGAAACCCAGAGGACTTTGTAAACCACCAAGATTTCACAGGGTAGTACCCAGTCTATTTTCTAGGCAGCAGAGAGGGACCAGTATAATGGCAGATTTTCTCCAGGAAGCCCTGTGAGCACTACAGTACTGAAATTCTAATATTCTAGTGCCAGTAGACTTGTGAATGAAATTTTCACTTTAAATTTATTAGTAAAATTTGTAACAAAGGTAGGCTTCCTCAATCCTGCCATCAGCCAATCTCCTTGCCTGTGATAAACATCTAGGACAGGAAACCATCAGCCCTGGCTACTCCAGAGGTTTGGCCTGGAGGAAGCAAGCTCTGAGATCCCTTCTAAGCTGTGACCAAACCTCAGAAAACAGGGATGTGGGAGAAGGGGCAGAACAGGCTTGAGGAAGCTTTGACCCAAGGCACCACGATCGTAGGGGTGGGGGGATCTATGGAGGTTGGAGCTGACAGGAAGAGAACTTCACAGAGCCGGTCCTGGAAGACGGCGGCTCTGTGACAGGGCAGACACACTTGGGAGTTAAAGAGCAAATCATAAGGGAAAAAAAAACCAAACTAGTTTACTTTCTCAAAACCAAATCAAACTTCTTGAAACTCATGAGCAAATAACCCTGGCTGGACTGGCGTGGTGGGGCTCAAGTCTGTGGAATGAGCTGCATTTAGCTGAGTCAGAAAGAAGAATGCTGGTTGTGAAATCAGCAGGAGGAGGCCTCTCCAAGGAGAGGACAGAAAGGGGACCAAAGGTGAAATATGCCTCTTTTATTCCTGGAACAGTAAGTGGCACCTTCACTGGCTGGATGAGAAGGCGCCATACTCCAGTCTAGCTGCAGTAATACTGCATCCCATCCACTCTTCTTCTCTTTTTTGACTGAAATTCTTCAAAGAACTGCTGGATGTCCTCTCTCTTAACCACCTGTTGAGGGAGAGCAAAGAATAGGACAGGGAACATCACAGAACAGCACTAACTGGCTGTAACATTCACAGTCAAGTCCAACAATACTGCTGATAAGGACTGTTTTAACGTGTAATTAATTATCCTATCTCCATTGCATAGACAAGCTCGTCCTGGCTCAGAGACCGGCCAGAGTCACGCGGCAGGCAGACAGCACACTGGTACGGAGCGTGGGTTCCACCACCGCCCTCGGTTTCCTCATTAGAATGAGATGAAAGCAGCACCCATCTAACAGGGCCGTTTGAAGAGCAGATGAGATGTAAGGCCTGTAAAACACTGCCCAGCACAGAGTAAGTTCTCAATGAATATCAGCCGAAGAGAAAAGTGGCGGAGCCAGGACGAAAACTGAGGGGACTAATGGTCGCCTGAGGCCACTGCCCTCCCTCAGGACACAGCTGTCTTGGGTATGTCCTTCAGTTCCGCAGAAGCACCCACAGCAAACAAAATCTGCTTTTTTTGAGATGTGTGCTCTCTCCTTTACTGAAAAAAAAGGAACCCCCAAACTCTTTCCTCTTCAAGAGTCCAAAATTACAGATGTTTGCTATATAAATAGAAAAATAATTGGCAAAAACTATGGAAGCAGTACTCCCAGTAAATGGAATATCCATGTTATGCAATAAAAATGAGAAATTTATCTTGTATTTTATCAGAAAAAGGACTAGAACATCACATAAAAGTGTTTCTATTAGCAAAATAAAATATCAAAAATAAGAAAATAAGGGGAAATATGGATAAAAAAGTAAACCAGGCCTACCCGGAAGGAGTCCCTGCTCACCCCAAGAGTGAGTCTGTGCCGCAATTGACAGGTTTGTTAACATGGTTTTTAATTACAAAGGTAACACATTCTTATTATTATAATGGAATAAAGGTGGGGCAGGGAGAGGGAGGGAAAGAGAAAAAGAAAAAGAAAGCACTGGAATACAGTGAGCAAGAGGGAGAGAGAGAGAAAGAGAAGTAAGAAAGAGGACAAATACTTGTGTGTAAAGCGAAAACTTCCCTCTCCACTCCCCAGGGGTAAGAGCGCGACATCCCCAAATGGCACAGGCAACCTGAATAACCCACTGGGGTGAGACATGATCTGACAACTCCTCGAAATGAAAGAACTCCACACCAGACTGGCAGCTGACACACCAGTCTCACAGGCACCAAGAGTCAGCTGGGGGTCAACCTGTGAGGAATGAGAACCCCTCACAGACTCAAGATCGAGATGCTCATGCACTCGGAGGCAACCACAGCTCAGAGCTCTAAGGCGCTGGGCTTGGGAACGCACACTTACAAATGCTAATAAATAGGATACTGGGGAGTTCCAATGTGAAGGATCTGTCCCTAGCTCGGATCACAAACATTAAATGCTGAAAGGCAATACAAGGACATTTCTCTGGCAAGGATATAGTAGGAGGAGACCTAAAAGCCCACAAATTACACAAATTAGAGCGTGTAATCTTTAGTTTCTAGGCATCCTCAAATGGTCACAGCCAACATGCAGAGTAAAAATGTTAAAGAATAAATACCTGGGTCCAATAATGAATCATTTTATTGGTTTGTCCTAGAAAATGTGTAGTGTCTAAGTGTTATTATTATTTTTTAGTCAGACACAAACATTAAATAAAGGGCAGTCCATCATTTGACAACACCCAGACCTTATTAGCATTCTCTTCTATAGCCAAATACAACCAAAGCAGACGAGCTTTATGACAACTTAAGGTGTTTGTAAAGATCTAGTTAGTAATGTCAAAAACAAACAATAAAAAATATTTTTCTGTCCTTTTAAATCATCACATCAGATTATCTCAGACTCATGAAGAATGGCTCTAGCTGTCACAAAGATCCACACACTGAAGACACATGTGAAGACTCCGGATAAAATTGTTTCAAATGTGAATGGAAAAAGACAATATACCTACTTTTTTTCTTTTATGTGAATTTAAGTGTGTGTCTAATAAAATCAATAAAGAGCACAGCAACCACAAACTACACAAAAGCAGAGGCAAGAGCATGTGCTTTGACACAACTGAAAGACCCTAAACGTCCACTAACAGTGCTGAGGTTAAAACAGTTACACCCGGGGCTTCCCTGGTGGCGCAGTGGTTGAGAGTCTGCCTGCCAATGCAGGGGACACGGGTTCGATCCCTGGTCCAGGAGGATCCCACATGCCGTGGAGCAACTAGACCCGTGAGCCACAACTACTGAGCCTGCGCTCTGGAGCCCGTGAGCCACAACTACTGAGCCCATGTGCCACAGCTACTGAAGCCTGCGTGCCTAGAACCCATGCTCTACAACAGGATAAGCCACCACAATGAGAGGCCCGCATGCAGCAATGAGAACCCAATGCAGCCAAAAATAAATAAATAAATTTATTTAAAAAAAAACCCAAAACAGTTACACCCATGGACCCTCTTAGTTCCAGTGAGAGAGAAGCCTGAGGCTGCATTAAGCAGAGGACAGCCTTTGCAACAGAAATGAGAATAACTGTCTGTTAAGAGCTGCTGGGAAGCAGGAAGACGTCCGTCCCTAGTGACAGTGAGGAACATTCTCTAAAAAATGAGAAAACCATTTAGGAAGTCTCTTTAACTTTGGACTCCACAATTCATTTTGCAGAAAGGCAGCATTGCCAGATATCCAGGCAGCTACAAGTTCTTCCCACATTTATGAGAAAGCACTCGGTTGGCAGAGACTTCTTCCAAGAAAGCAAGTTTCCGGGCATGTCCCGAGTGTCCGTCAGACCCATGTCTGACTTCATTTGTCTGTCTGGCTATAGCAGAGCAAAACATTTTTTGTCCAGAAGGACAACTGTAGGCCATGAAAAGAAAAGTTTTGCTTTATATCTGCCTTTGGAAGATAGAAAAGTATTCTAGAAGAAAAAGTCCATCATAAATGTATGAGTAGTAAAGGGCTAGGAAGTATTTGTAAATTCAACTGGAAAACTATTTTATAAATTAATTAATTAATTAATTTATTTTTTGGCCTCACCCCGTGACATGTGGGATCTTAGTTCCCTGATCAGGGATCAAACCCACGCCCCCTGCAGTGGAAGTGCGTTGTCTTAACCACTGGACCAGCAGGGAAGTCCCTGGAAAACTATTTTAAAAGATTACATGGGAATTCCCTGGCGGTCCAGTGGTTAGGACTCCTTGCTTCCACTGCAGGGGGCATGGGCTCATACCTGGTCGGGGAACTAAGATCCCACGTGCCACGTGGCCAAAAAAAAAAAAAAAATTTACACATTATAGAATTAGTGTCACCCTTAAAGGCATATAGACCGTCCTAACCAGCAAGAGAAATGTTTTAGCCCCCCAATATAAACTTCTTTTATTTTAAACTAGAACTCAAAAATCACAGAAAAGGGGTCTGGCTTTCATTTTTTTCTGCCTGGTCATTTTTCCTTCCTTCTCCAAAAATCCCTGCTTGAAGGTCGGGACTGGGAGAATCAGTATGGCTGATCCAACGGCCCTCTCCTAAGTTACAACTGTTCTCTCCAGATCACGGATGACTGCTCCGTCCCTCATCCGGAGGGTTGGGAAGGACTCCTGCTGTGGCTAGTCCATTGCTGTTTCACTACTATTGATTTCCCTTTCCTCTGCCTGCATTAAGCTCTCAGTCATCTTTTTCATCAAAGAAAATGAACTATGGAAAACAGTACGGAGGTTCCTCAAAAACCTAAAAATAGAACTACCATATGATCCAGCAATCCCACTTCTGGGTATGTATACAAGAAACTGAAAACACTAATTCGAAAAGATACATGCACCCTAATGTTCCCAGCAGCATCATGTACAGTAGCCAAGATATGGAAGCAACCTAAGTGTCCATCAACAGAAGAATGGTTAAAGAAGATGTGGCACGCACGCGCGCGCGCACACACACACACACACACACACAGACACAATGGAATATTAGCCATAAAAAAGAATGAAATTCTGCCATTTGCAACAACATGGATGGACCTAGAGGGTATTATTATGTTTAGTGAAATAAGTCAGATAGAGAAAGACAAATATTACATGTTATCATTTATATGTGGAGTCTAAAAAATAAAACAAGCAAATGAATATAACAAAACAGAAACAGACTCAGATATAAAGCTCAAACTAGTGGTTACCAGTGGAGAGAGGGAGGGGGAGGGGCAAGTGAAGGGTAGGGGATTAAGTGGCATAAACTACTATGTATAAAATAAATAAGCTACAGGGATATATTGTACAGCACAAGGAATGTAGCCAATATTTTGTAATAACTTTAAATGGAGTATAATCTATAAACATGTTGAATCACTATGTTATACACCTGAAACTAAAATAGTACTGTGTATCAACTATACTTCACTAAAAAAAAAAGATACTTTATTCAAAACATACAAGGCTATGATTAAAACTCTAACTCAACTTACTGTGCCTTCATCAGCAAATCTCTTGAAATAGTCTTTAAGTTCAGTCTTCAAGTCATTGTATTCTAAATCAAAACAACAAAAAAGGACATAAACTTTAGATAAGCCATTTGCATTTAGAAACAAAATATTTCTTACCATTGACATTTGAGTATGTTAGTCTAAACCACATTTTTCTTTAAGTGAAATCTGCATAGAAACGTGTTTTCAATTTCTCTCAAATTCCTCCATTTTGACATCTGGGACCCTTTTTCATTTAAAAACCCTCAAAAAACAGAGATATCCTCATTCCCAAAAAGATTAGCTAAGAATTTTTTTTAAAGTTTTCCATTTCTCTGGATTTCTAGTGCTTGAAATATCTTGTACTTGTCAAACATTAAGTTTTTTTTTTTTTTTTTTAAATTTATTTTATTTATTTATTTTTGGCTGCGTTGGGTCTTCGTTGCTGTGCGCGGGCTTTCTCTAGTTGTGGTGAGCAGGGGCTACTCTTTTGTTGCGGTGCGCGGGCTTCTCATTGCGGTGGCTTCTCTTGTTGCGGAGCATGGGCTCTAGGCACCACGGGCTTCAGTAGTTGTGGCACGTGGGCTCAGTAGTTGTGGCTCGCGGGCTCTAGAGCGCAGGCTCAGTAGTTGTGACACACAGGCTTAGTTGCTCCGCAGCATGTGGGATCTTCCCGGCCCAGGGCTCGAACCTGTGTCCCCTGCATTGGCAGGCAGATTCTTAACCACTGCGCCACCAGGGAAGCCCCAAACATTAAGTTTTAAAACTCGGGCACTCACTCAACAATTTATATTACGTACAAGGCACCTTGAGGGCTACAAAAATGTTTTAGATGCAGCCTCTATCCTCGGAAAGCTTTCAGTCCAATAAAGGCAAAAGGAAATTAATCAAACAGTTACAAATATAAGACAGGAATAATCAATGTCAAAAAAGGGGCACAAAAGTGGTTGCATCCGAGTAGAAATGGCTAGGATAGAAATCACTAAAATAAGTTGGGCATACTGGGGGAAAAAATGTAAAAGCCTGTAATTAAGGGTTTGGGAATGTTTCCCTTCTAGTGGTTTCCTGTGAACCACTGAAGCATCCTCAAGAACTGTCAAAAAGATGGCATGGTTTGCTCAAAAAGATGACACGTAATGTTCAATGAAAATTATTTCAGTGGATGGAAAAAGAAATTGATTTCCTTTTATTGTTTACTCATACATCTACCCTTAAGCAAAAGAGCATGTTACGGTTTCTCAAGCATGTAACCCTAATTCAATGAAAATAGCAGCTAAATACCCAGCAACATTACAATCAAGCAAGTGTAGGTGAGGCCTACTATAAAATTCCAAACTTAAACCATCTTTGTGTTAAATTAAAATAGGTATTAGTTGTCCTCCTTATACGTAACTGTTTTTAATAGTGAAGGAAACTTCATGAACTTCATGAACTTTCACAAACAATATTTACCACAAATAAGTTCCACTTGCTGGACTCTGTTCATGCTGTTAAGGGTGTCCATTAGAGGGTCTCTCCTGTCAGCCGCCTGGTCAACCTTGCCTTTGTTTTCATAAGCCAGAACTGTGTCACATTCATCTGTCAGGAACAGGATATCTAGATCGCCATACATTTTCTTTAAAAAATAAAACCAGTTTCCCCATTAGAACTGTATGTCATTCTCAGAAAGTCAACCTCATGAGAATCACTAAAAATTTATTTAATTAATACCCAGAAAAACCTGAGCCTTTTAGCAGAGTTGCTTGAAGGTTTTATTCTTTTTGCCCAAATCTCTTTTAGAAACCTCCCAACTTCCCAGTAGATATTGTACGATCTAAGAGATCTTTATTTAAAAACCACTGACTTACTGTAACTTTCAAGTAATATGTGTTTCCAAGCAATTTTATGATATAAAAAAGATAAGCTATTTTCCACTGAAATGAAGCTAAGTAAATAAAAAGTATTGCATAATTCTTAATTTCTTCCATAAGCATTAGGACTGCAAATACTATTTCATAAATTTGCTTAATATAAAAAAATTTTCAGTTCTCTATACTCTAATATCAGTTTTATAAATATACTTTTCAGGTGCTCTTATTTTAGGCATCAGTCCACAAAACATACTAATATTGAACTTGATCAGGTACTTACCATACAGTCTTTGCAGGTACATAACTTGCTACGCCAGTTCAGGGGCCAATAGGTGGCGGTGTCTTTCTTTATAAACTGCTTAGCTTTAAGCTCCTGAAGTCTGCAGCCGGACTGTGATTCTGTGTTGAGATGCTGATTCTTAAATGCTGTCTGAAATTAAATTAAGTTTTGAAGTGTGTTTTTTAAACTATCATAGTTTTCATACTTTAGATTTTGTCAAAGAATTTATTTAGGCAAAGGGTACAATTGAAACCCAAAGCTATATAGCTTACAGAATTAATTTTGCTTAAGTTTTCATGCTCAGATTTCATGTTACCTGGAGATCAGCTTCAGAACTAGAGCTGGTACATGGTTCGTTCATCTGCTCTGCTTTAAATTCCTTCTCAGCAGCCCTTCCACGTTCTGGAACATCCTCTTTGAGGGCACCATCATGATAAGCTCCATTTTCAGGTTGGATAACTTCCTGGTCACCTACCGCATCAACATTCAGCACCAACCCATCATCTTCAGCAGTTACTTTGGTTACTGTGGGTTCATTGAAAAAACACACACACATATCCACAGACCAGTTAGCCAATGAAATCACTTAGTCTGATTAAAACATACTTCAGAATCTGGAAAAGGAGAAAGTCAACCTTAATCTCTGGAATAATACGAAAGGAAATAACACTTTTTTAGGTTATGCCTGCCTAATCCAAAGAGTCAAACAACTGAAAAGATCATTTAAAAATACCAATCACTACTTAAGCACTTTCTACGTAAAAGAGAAAAAAAAATACTATACATGTTAAAGACAGAGAGGGACACCTCAAGAAGCAAGAGGCAATAGGAAGAGATTTAACTGCAAATACAGGTAGAAGGGCAGTTTTAGAAAAAACAACAGCTTTTCTTTATGAGAGAAGGAAATCAGAAAGGGTGCATGTAGAGACAGAAATACTGTGAAGGAGAGAAGAGAAATGATAAGGGAACTCAGTTTGCATGATGGCATCTCAGTTTAGTAGGAAATGAGGCCATCTGCTGACAGGGAAGGAAATGAAGGAGGGGCAGAGGGGAACGGTTAAAAAAACCTGATGAATGCGAAATAAATTCAGGTCCAGCAGAAAGTGAGATTTAATTGGAAAGGGTATGAACAGAAGAAAGCACACCAAGTTTAAGAACTTTGAGACAAATCAAAAATGTCTGATGCTGCTTGTGGTTTGTATGGTGAAGTGTTCCCTAAAGGTGAGAAGGGCAAGAAATTATGAGGCCAGAGCAGCAGGTAACTGCCACTTTAAAAATAAACACATATAGCATTACAAATAAAATAAAATATTTAATGCCTCAAGAACATTCACTGCTGATTAGTGGTTTGGGGTCAATTTCTTAGAGTATAATAAAAGCACTATATGACAAACTATACCACCACCCTCTCCCCAACCAATAGCATGTCTTACATTTAAGAACAATGTTTATCTCTTTATCTTTCAAAATCCCATTCAAAACTGCTTCCTCCATTTTCTCTAATTCTGGTCTCACCCATACTCTGCATCATGCCATTTAAGTACAAATTTGTTCTTGGTAGTCTCCCAATCTATCTATAAGCACCTTGTGGAGAAGGAACAGATCTTATACTTTTTTCCGCAGAGTCCAGTTAAAACTAGTTGATAAAAATTATGTACTGAACATACAAATTGTTCTGAACGTACAGCACAAGTTGGTGGAATACCAACTCCACAGAGACATTTACCTGCCAAATGTGCAGCATAAGCCCACAAGAAAGAACAGCGTTTCATGCAAGCCTGGCACACCATCTCTTGGAAATCTCCACTCTCAGGGGGAATGGCACCAAGATGCTGTGAACACAGAAAACCGAACATTTTCCTTGTGATCACTAAGTTGTCCAAAAAGCCCATTATTTTATAAAATATTGCAGGACTTCCCTGGTGGTGCAGTGGTTAAGAATCCGCCTGCCAATGCAGGGGCACGGGTTTGGTCCCTGATCCGGGAAGATCCCACATGCCATGGAGCAACTAAGCCAGTGCACCATAACCACTGAGCCTGCACCCTAGAGCCCACGTGCCACAACTACTAAGCCCACGCGTCGCAACTGCTGAAGCCCAAGTGCCTAAAGCCCGTGCTCCGCAACAAGAGAAGCCACCACAATGAGAAGCCCACGCACCACAACAAAGAGTAGCCCCCACTCGCCGCAACTAGAGAAAGCCCGCGTGCAGCAACGAAGACCCAACGCAGCCAGGGGGAAAAATATATTGCACTAGTATGCTGATCATATCTTTACTATATTTTTAGAAGAGTAATTATAACATAAAATATAGTAAATTCCAAAAGACAAGATCTTTTCTCTTTTTGTAAAGACAATGTCTTTAAAAGGTAAAAGCTCTCCTTACCCTTCCATGGAACCAGTCTTCACAGACTACACATTGGATCATCTCATCTGGAATCTAACACAGGAAAGCCATTTGTTTGTTAATGATTACAGCGAATTCTGGGATACCAAAGTAAATCTGGCACACGTTAGAATTAGACATTAAATAATTCTCTACCAATTCTGTAAAACTGCTATCCACATGCCAGAAGTCAAGGGGACAGGGAGAAACAGCAATTTAAGGGGCCAAAGAAGTTCATTCTCCACGAACTGGTGTTACAGAAGGAATACATTAAGTTAAGCACTTTGTGAGCAATTATCAAAGCTTTCATATCAGTTACTTAATATCTGACTCCCATAAAACTTTATAAATAAGTAATGTATTCTCACTTCAGACATAAACCCAGGCCCAGGGAGGTAATGTGAATTGTAGCAAGTTGCAGAAGTGAATGCACAGAATTTTCACTTTTGTCAAAATAAAGGGAAACTAGAAATTAAAACTCACATTCACTCACTTATATGTGCACAGAAAAAGGTTTAAAAATACATATACCAAAAAGTGTTAACAGTGGTTGTTTCTGGGAGGTAAGAAGGTACACGAGTGAGGAAGAAGAAAAATTCTTTTTAAATTTTGTGTGTACTTCTAATTGAAATTTTTAAGAGGATCCAGTTTGTACACCCTATTTCTTTCCTTGCAGGGATGCAAGAAATTGAAGGTCATTTTCTGGAGAGTATTCAGGGGAATGGAGCAAACAGGCAGGCAAAGAGGGGGAGGAAGGAAAAAAGTTCTGGCCTTGAGAAAGTCCTGTCCAATATTTCATTCTCATGATACAAGAATGAGAAGAATAGTTGGGATCTGTTCTGGTTGTAGCTCCAGCCCAGATTCATAAGAAGGGATAAATCTAGAATCCTTTCACAATCCCCAAATCCCTGCTGAACAGCTAAAGGGTCAAATATGACAAAAGGCTGAAGAGTGAAGGCTAGAGATGACACAGTCCCGGTGCTAACCTCTAAATCTCTTACCTCATCTTCAGGATCAGGATAAGGTCTCTTGCAAATGCAGTACAATCCAAAAAAGTTGTCATTGTACTTATTGCCACAATTTATCTTTGCTTTGTCCTGAAAGATATTAATTTCAATATATAATATGGTCTAACTTTAACTATAATTTCATGCATCATGAAATTTATGCGTTCAATAAATTTGTGCATTAAATATCTCCCCCCCCCCGCCACAGAAGCTGGTCTTTAACTTTCAAAGTACAAAGGAAAAAAATTCATTCCTATTAAAGGGATACTTTTTCCAGGATACAGGGAAAAAATAAAATTTATTTTCTATGCCTTCTTTGTAGCAATTGGGGGAAAATGAATCATAAATATTAATTATCAACCTATGTAAGCTGACATTGGCCTAGAATTTCAAAAGACTTCTTAATGCCCAGCTGTGATAGCCAAAGCCCCCAGGTTACTAGGAGGTAAAAAGCAGGCAAGGAAATTGTCTAAAAATAATCTTTGAGGAGGGAAAAAGCATGACAGTTTTAGCAATGACTGAACAATGTAAAGTCCCTTATTTTCTCTTTCATTTCTGTTATTTCATTGAAAGCGTATAAGCATAGTTTTTATTATCCAAAAAGCACTGAAAAACTTCTGAGTGCACATACCCACTCATTATTACCAAGTTTTATTTATTCAGTTTTTAAAGTCAACCCTTTTGCTTTAAAAACCTTAAAGCATAAGCACAATCAACATAATTAAACCTGAATCACTTTAGAACATTCCCCCCCAAACCCTTCATATTAATTACAATCTATACTGTAGGCTCTGAAAAGGTTACTTAGTTTTCCAAAAAGTAATAAATGGGATACAGTCTAATATTGATTTGTCCATTTACAAAGAATAAGCATAAGAACTGCCTTTTTGGAAAATACTTGGTTTTTATCCACTCGGACAAATATCGATCACAGCTACTTTTCATGCATTTATAGTTACCGTGCTTACTTACAGGAAATAATTTACATTCCAAATTTTTAAACTTGTTGTTTCCACAATCACAACGAAAATTTCTGAAACAAAGGAGGAAGAGCCGATTTTAATTTTTCTTTTAAATCTAATGACTTACTCTTTAAATTCATGTCATAGCCTCTTTCAACTGGCTTCTAGGATCTAAAAAGTGACCTTGGTTGTTGTTCATGTAGCCATCCAGAATTTCTCCAAGCACATAACAATAAAAGATTTAATAATTCTAAAGATTAACATGCATAAAGACAAATATCTATATTACACAAACACTAATAAAATAATGGCAGAGCAGCAGGAGTAGTTTGAGTTTGCACCATAATTTTATTTTAAAAGGCCCTCTG
The DNA here is from genome assembly GCF_028023285.1 of Balaenoptera ricei. Lineage (NCBI taxonomy): Eukaryota > Metazoa > Chordata > Mammalia > Artiodactyla > Balaenopteridae > Balaenoptera > Balaenoptera ricei. Next base: position 176,816,622 of record NC_082640.1, on the reverse strand, counting down.
GGGACTTCCCTGGTGGCGCAGTGGTTAAGAATCTGCCTGCCGGGCTTCCCAGGTGGCGCAGTGGTTGAGAATCCGCCTGCCAATGCAGGGGACACGGGTTCAAGCCCTGGTCTGGGAAGATCCCACATGCCGCGGAGTAACTAAGTCCGTGCGCCACAACTACTGAGCCCACGTGCCACAACTACTGAAGCCTACGCTCCTAGAGCCTGTGCTCTGCAGCAAAAGCCACTGCAATAAGAAGCCCATGCACCACAACAAAGAGTAGCCCCTGCTCTCCACAACTAGAGAAAGCCTGCATGCAGCAACAAAGACCCAACACAGCCAAAAATAAATAAATTAAATAAATAAATTTATTAAAAAAAAAAAAAAGGCCCTCTGGAAAAACTGCTCTCTCCAATTATATTATATAAAAACACATCACATTTTACCAGTGCACAACTACTTTGAATGCCAAAAAAAAAAAGATTAAGAAAAAAAAGTGCAGCTGGAAAAGAATCTAAATATTTGAAAAGCATTCAGCATCAATTTCTGACCGTTTTACCTTTTTGTGTATAGCTCAAAAAGTTTATGACTTCCATGACATTCATAACTGCAAGCTAGGCAAATTCCTGCTGGTTCTTCTCCCTCTGGGGTGCAGGTACTACAGGCATATAGTGCTTGTCTCTTTACTGAGCCCTAAAAGACAGCCCCAAAATGGAAAAGGAGAGAGAAAAAATGGAAAAAACATGGCAGAGTCACCTAATGCCCATACTATGATCTAAGAAATAACTGAAATCAGATTACCTGTGGTCAAGATTTTCCTATAAAAAACACTGAGGCTAATAAAAAAGCTTATTCAACAGAATACCAAAACACTGTTGCATGTTTCATACACTTGTGCTTGTTTTCATATAATTTTTTCTTAAAGTGATAGAAAGAAGTTTAATATTTTCAGTCAGCTGTGAATAAGCTGGTCTGCTTAATCATTTCAACACATAAAAATGTAGGAAAATGTGTGTAAGTTTATGTAAGTAATAATCATACTTAATTTTGGAAAATGCTTGTGGTTCCACCAAAGAGAAAACCAATGCATTAAATGAATCCCTTTGATTTTTAGATGTATGCTGAAGTATTTAGAGGTGTGGTGTCATGGTCTGCAACTTATTTTCAAGTGGTTGAGGAAAAAAGAAAAAAGAAAGTCTATTACAATGAAGGGGTAAAAGAAAAAACAAATGTTGTAAAATGTTAAAAAGTGAATATATGTGAAAGTACACAGGTGTTCATACTATTATTTTTTCAACTTATCTGTAGACTTAAAATGTTTCAAAGTAAAAAGCTAAAAGAAAAACAAGCAAATCCTGATAATGGATAGTACCCTCTTCTGGGAAGGGGGGAGACACAAGGAAGATACAAGGAAGCTTCTGGTATGCTGGTAATGTTCTATTTCTTGATCTGGGCAGTAGGTACCTGCATGTGTTTTTGTTTATGCTTTCCCAACACTTATACATGGTTTGTGCACTTTTCCACATATTTCACTACAATAAAAAAAATGTTAAGGAAGTCTGTTTCAAAAACCTAACTACATTTCAAAGGTAACTTACATACAGACTTTTTAAAAAAAGGAAAGCAGAGAAAAAGTTGTTTCAGTGGTGACCAAAGGTTTTTAAATACCAGCCAACATTAAACACATCTGACACAAGGTGTATTAAAAAAATGTAACCACTTTGCAGTGTAAACTCAACGGGACAACGATGACAACTGGTATTATGATCTCAGTCCACACCACAGAATGACCCCAAGTCTCCCTCCCCATCCTTCAGCGTTCCACTCCACCCCCTTGGAAGGTAACCTTCCTCCTACCAATTCTCACCTCTTATTAGTTTTCTTCTACCCACCTTTCTCCATTTTTGTACCTAGAAATATAGGATGAGTCACCAAACACGACATCACACCCCCTCAAACCCTTGTTCACAACATCTTCCAAATGCTTTCTCTCCTCCCCTCCCCTCCTCTGCCAGTGCCACCAGCTGTTCGGGTTCCGGTCTATCCCCCTGGGGGGCAGACTGCAGACAGATGCGGTACTTGCTTCTTCTCTCCAAAAAACCAGCTAGCACTTGTCAAACTAAATTGCAGAGGAACCAGCTGTCCAGGAGCCCAGCCCACACGGGGAGATTTTCAAATCCCGAGCTCTCTCCTTTAACTCTGTTTTGACTCTCCCATTCGATTCCTAATAAATGCTCTGAGGATGGGAAAAGTAGGGACAAAGATGTCTGGATATGAGAGGTCACGGGGACGGTTTCGTGAAAAGCAGCTGAGGCACCGAGAAGAGACGGGAAAGGAAGTAAAGAGCAACCGCTCCAGGGCCAAAGCCTGGAGAATCGTGGGGGGCCGGACGGAGGAAGACCGAGAAAGAAGGAGAGCCCTGCTGGACACAGGCTGAGAAAGGGGGCTCAGGAGACTAAGGGTAATAGGACAACTGGGCCTGCGATGGGGAAACGTACGACGAACAGCGGCCCCGGACCACCACGGGGGTGCCGGCCGCGGTAGGCGGGAAGAGGGTAAGTCCAGCGGGAGAGAGAAGGTGCAGGGGAGCCTGGGGAAGGCGAGGCCCGGGCCGCGCGCCCACCTGCGAGTAGGAGCACTTCTCCGAGTCGCTGCCGCCCAAGACGGCGCACGCCTCATTCTCCAGCTCCTCGTCCTCCTCAAGTACGTCGACCAACGATACCACGGGCTCCAGCTCCGCCTGCCGCCCCGCTGGCTCCTCGGCTCCGGCCATGCTCAACTGTCACCCGAACCGCCTCTCGGCCGCGGCGGAGGCGGGAAAAGCGGCCGCGAGGGGCGGGGCCGGAGGAAGCGGGGCCGCAGTGCCAGGCACCAATCCCAGAGACGGGGAGCGAAGGAAGGGGGAGGAGCGACTTCCGACAAACGGAAGTTACTCCTCTCCCTTCTCCCGCCTGCGCCGGCGGCGAGCTGGCTTCCGCTTCCGGGTGGCGCGTCACCGTGGTGCGTTCTGGAAGCTCGGCGGTGTCCATGGAGTTGTTGGCCGAGTACGTGGGGCAGGAAGGTCAGCGACAGCAGCTGCGGGTGCCCTGTGAGGCGCCGGACGTCGCCGACCCTTTCCAGGGCTTGTTGTCGGGCGTGGCTAAGATGAGGGAGCTGGTGACCGACCTCCTCGGCTCCCCGGTACAGCGGGAAGCACAGGACCGGGTGGCGGCGGCTCCAGACGAGGCGTTGGACGGTGAGCTCTGAGACGGTGCTGGAGCGACAGATGGGCGGGCAGGGGCGCCCGGGGAAAGTCGGCTCAGGGAGCCCGCGTGGAGTGGCAAACTTGGAGAAAGTGAGCCTGGCGGGAAGAACTCCAACTAAAAATTGTTAGCACCTTCCGCCAGATCTGGGCTGTACTTGGGCTCATTTACCAGGGCTGCTTTTCACGATTCTCTTTGCATTTATATCACACACACACAAAAACATGCTGAACGTCTACTGCTCTATGCCAGTCATTGGGCTGAGCTCTGGAGAAAGAATGAAACTCAGTTCCTGTCCTTGTGGAACTCTGACTGCTGAGGGGTTAGACAGATAAACACTCTTATTAAAGACTAGAAGGATGACCCTAGGCTCCTCTGTAGCTATTGCAAACCTAGAGAACCCAAGAAGACTTCAGAGAGGGCGTGACTTCTAAGCTGGGTGTTGAAGGATGGAAAGGAATTTTCCCCGTGTGAAATTACAAACAAGTTTGGAAGACTGCCATCTGTCACAGAATAGGAGCAGGTTCCGAAGATTGCAACAGATTTAAGATGAACAAGTCTTAACTCTCAGGGACTCCTTTCCTTTCCCAGTTTTGTAGGTGCAGTTTGAAAGTAGAAACGGGAAATTTAAGTGTATTCGTTTTTTTTTAAGTCTTGACTACCCTGAGCTGAAGAACCTAGAACTAAATATTAGAATCAGGACTTAATTCCTCTGTAGAGGAGCTTAAACTGCACTGTACTTTCCTTTCTTTTCCATCTTGTTTCCATCTTGATTGCCAGATAATGTGAAGGAACCAATTCAGAATATTACACGAACTTCAGATAATAGATTGTTTCCATGAGAGAGAAGTCCTGGTTCTTGGCTCCAAAAGTTCCTCTCTAATCCGTTGAAAATATTATCATTGGAATAAGGACAGGTATAGGTAGAGCCATTTAATATATATATATATATATATATATGTCATTACTTACTGAAAAAGTAACTGCTGCCTGTTCTACTAATAGTGGGTCAGGAATATCTTCATACAGGAAGACATGCTTTTGTATGTTTAATGAGGTCCCCATAAAGCTTCGGTTTGAATTTCCTTTGTTAAAAGCTGTAGAGGTTAAAATGACAAATTTTATCTTATATGAATCATATCTCAACATATACAAAATTTCAAAAATGTAACAATTATGAAAGAAAAGTGATAGAACGCAACACTAGAAAGACAAATAGTGGTGATCATTTTGTGATGTACAGAAATATTGAGTCACTGTGTTGTGCACCTGGAGCTAACAGTGTTGTGGGTCAGTTATACTTCAATTGAAAAAAAATCATCATAATGACCAAAAAAAAAAGAATCCAGTTACCAAATGTGCAGAAGACTTGAATAGACAGTGCTCCAGATAAGATATACAAATGGCCAGAAAGCACATGAAAAGATGCTCAGCATCATTGACTTTCAGGGAAAGGCAAATCAAAGCCACAGTGACATACCATGTCATGCCCACTAGGAAGGCTGTAATCAGAAAGAACCATAACAAGTCTTGGCTAGGATGTGGAGAAATTGGAGCCCTCATACATTGCTGGTGGAAATGCAAAATGGTGTACCTTCTTTGGAAAACACTTTGGCAGTTCCTCAAAAAGTTAAACATAAAGGTGTCGTACGACCCAGCAGTTCTCCTCCTGGGGTTTCCTAGTTCCACTCCTAGTTCTCCCAAGAGAACTGGAAACGTATTCCCATTAAAAACAAACGCACAAATGTTCATAGCTGCATTATTTGTAATAGCTAAAAAGTGGAAACAACACAGATGTTCATCAGCTCATGAGTAGATAAACAAAATATATATCCATACGATGGAATATTATTCAGCAACAAAAAGGAATGAAGTACTGATAAATGCTATACAACATGAATGAACTCTGAAAACATGATAAGTGAAAGAAGGCAGACACAAAAGGCCACATGTTTTATGATTCATTTTTATGAAATGTCCAGAATAGACAAATCTAAGAGATAGGAAAGTAGATTAGTGGCTGCCAAGGGCTGAGGGGAATGGGAAGTGACTGCTAATTTGTATGAGATTTCTTTCTGGGAAGATGAAGAGTGTTCTGGAACACTGGAATTAGTGGTGATGGTTGCACAACCTAGTGAATATCTAAATCAATATACTGTTCACTTTGAAAGTGAATTTTATATGAATATGAATATGTATATGAATCATATCTCCAAAAAAACTGATAGAAAAGAAAGGTTTTAAACACCAAAATTCCCAAAGTCTTTTTAACTGTACATATTTCTAATTTGATATATCCATTGTTTTATTAATCCCTAAAGTGAAATGGTCTCATTATCAACTGCTTTAGCTATGTATATTTCTTTCAACCAATGAACATATTGTCATACAACAAATATTTATTTTAAAAGGTGATGATGAAGATGATGCAGAAGATGAAAATAACGTTGATAACAGAACTAACTCAGATGGACCATCTGCAAAACGGCCAAAAACACCAACTTAACTGTAGCTTTTATGAAATTTAAAAGACTGCTACGATATCTTATTTATCACACACTGACATTTAAGGAAGACTTGTGCTCTAATTTGGAAAGCATTTGTTTTGTTCCCCTGGGACAGTTTTTTCAAAGAAGAAACTTTTCTGCTGTTTCCATCAAAGAAAGATAGAATAAATGTTTAGAAAGGAATCTTTTTTCTTGAGTGAGAAGTAAGTTTCAGACCATGGAGATAAAATAGACATTTAATAATGTATAAAATCTGCTATGTTGGCAACTGAATTCTTTCTTTATACTTTTTAAATAGCCTCTGGATTAAATTGTGTGATGTCTACATCTTTTAGCTTCTGCGTCTGTTATAAAAAGTACATGTCAAGGCTCATGGACAATTACATTTCAAGGAACTGACATGAACAAGTGGTGAAAATTGGGTATTAAATTTAAGAATGGCAGTTCTGTGCCGCAGACCGGCTGCAGAAAGCTAGAAGTTCCTGGTGGTGAGGGGTAAGGAACTGAAAAGCACCAGTATGGGGTCAGAAGGGCCAAGACAACTGATGGTTGCAAGGCAAGTTTATTCAAAGAGCATGAATGTATATATAGGTTTAGTACGGAACGAATATTAGACAATAAATCAGTAAACCTTGTATTTCCACATAATTCTGTCGCCACTATCTATGCGCCACTATCTCTGCGTCAGCATGCCTTATGGGCCATTCTTCGGAGATACAGACTTCCCCCTCAGGGCAGCACATCCTTCTTCTGGGGAACAACCAGGGGCTCTTAGATCCAGAGCAGACACCTGGAACGAAACTGCCCGCAAGCCATTTTCCTTTTTTATGCTCAATACCGCAGCGTCAGGAGTGCATATCAAGAAAGAGACAAGCAGTTCTCCGGAAAGCAGAAAGCTGAATAAGCTTACAGCTTGGGGGCCACCACAGTTCTGTATAAGTAGAAGGAAAATGGGAACGGAGAGAAATACTGAAGAGAAAGGAGAGCCCTTGAGAGAGACCCAAGGAAACCTTGAATCCACACTCAAACACAGTACACAGGCTTCTGGAGACAGTACCACTCAATGGATGTATGTTTAACCTGTACCTTAAGAGAGTTAAATGGGGTGTGTTTTTATGCTCTGATTTGCTATTTATGTTAACACAAATATAAGTCTTTAGGTAAGCAACCTGTGTTGAATATAAAAAGATATTTCGTGTCATCCTGTAGTCAAACTTTGATTTTGCTTAGCAAAGGACTATCAAATCCTTTAAATATATATATGTATATATTCCTAAAATTTATGTGTGTGTGTATGTATTCCTTTTCTGCTTGTCGAGGGACTAAGGCATTTTTCATTTACTCTGCGTGTTTCCTGATTCATTTAGATAGCTAAACTGCAGAGAAATCAAGTAGCATGTACCTACTGAAACACAAATTGTCATAGAATTTTAGAGTTGGAAGTAACCTTACAGATTATATGATTTATTTCAGAGGTGAATCAAATGTTAGGTATTTGCCCTGAGTTACAGAGCTTATTGGCAGAGCTTGGGTTATACACTTAGCCTTTGAAAGATTCCCATAGCACTTTCCCAGTTACACATTCTGAAACCTATAGCTTACAAAGTACATGCTATTAAGGAAACTGAATTTACACACCTTTTTATATCTTTAAAGTATTGTTTTACTTGGAACATCAGCCTTCCACTAAGTACTCTTATGTAATTAAAACAATACCAACTAGAAAAAGTTTTATAAATGGTCAGAAATTACCTTGTTTAGTTTGTGATAATGTCTCTAATATTGGGACTTTAGCTCAGTTACTGATTTATAATAATCTTTCATCTTTATACAATCCTTAAAAAAACTTAACCTGTATAATTAAAATAGTTCATATTTTTAAAGTAGTAGCTGAACTTTGCTCCTGAACATTTTGTCTCCTTCTGTGTTTAGTAAGTATGTTTATGAAGAAGAAATGTCAACATATTTTTGCTTGTGGTCTAGTGTTTGGAGGTCTGGGTTATAGGTCTGATCGATCTTTTTCTGATTCTAATACTGTCTTCCTAAGTGAGCCACATGCATGACAAAAAAGATTTTGAAGGTTTGAGGGACCAGCTTGAAGGACCAGTAGAAAAGAAATGCCTTGACTGGTTTTCTAATCTGCTGCCTTCTAAAGGTAAAAACGTTGGCCACAGGCATACAGGATACAGTTATTCTCTGAAACAGCTCCAACTTTACTGTTATACAAGAAAGTCAACCCCACAATCCTACCTAAAAATAAGCTTGATGCTAGACTTAGATAATCTTTTAAAATATGAAACATATGGAGTTCTAAATATGAAATATATGGACATATGCAAATATGTATGTATGTAAGTGCTTTTGTGTCGCATTAAATACTTATTTTAATAGAGTTCTGTGGCCAAGGACAAGAACTTTTACTCTTTTATAATAGGTTGCTGTTGCTTGGCTGTAATATTAGTTAGGAAGTTTGAACATTTAAACATTTCCTTCAGCAGAACTTTCTCAGCTTCTGAGACAATGTTAGGTCCCCATACTATATGTTTCTGTGGAATCTGGCCCCCTGTACTTACCCCCTCATAAAATGTACTTTATTAGAATTATTTCTTCAAGCTGCTCAAATTTTTTTTTTTTAATAAATTTATTTTTTGGCAGCGTTGGGTCTTCGTTGCTGTGCACGGGCTTTCTCTAGTTGTGGTGAGCGGGGGCTACTCTTCGTTGCAGTGCGCGGGCTTCTCATTGCGGTGGCTTCTCTTTGTTGTGGAACACGGGCTCTAGGCGCGCGGGCTTCAGTAGTTGTGGCTTGCGGGCTCTAGAACGCAGGCTCAGTAGTTGTGGCGCACGGGCTTAGTTGCTCCGCAGCATGTGGGATCTTCCCCGACCTGGGCTCAAATCCGTGTCCCCTGCATTGGCAGGCGGATTCTTAACCACTGCGCCACCAGGGAAGTCCCTCAAAATTTTTTTTAAACTTTTATTGAGAAGGCTTGTATTTTTAAGGAAATAAAGTTTGTTTTCTTCCAAATGGGAAAATCAGAGACATCTGTGGCCCTCAATTTATTATGTAGTACTTTTCCCTAGATCCTATTTAGCCTATTAAAGATACACCTATTTCTCAGTAGAACTGTTCAATCTACAAACATAGAATATCATTTCTTATCTAACATACTGCAGTAAGATGCATACATGAGACATCTTAAAAACCTAGGCTTTTTAACTCATGTTGTGGTAAAATGATTAACAAGAAATTCCTGTTTGAACTTACCCTGGTGGGCAGCTGAGCACCCCCGAGTTAAAACTGTATTAGGGTTATGTAATTTTGTAACTGTGATAGTTCCAAATAAAATTAACATGTTTGGGGAAATTAATCATACTACAATCATCTTGTGATGTCATTTTTCACATTTAAGTATATAGTAAGATTAGAGTGTAAAATTATTATAGAAATTGGAGAATATTTGTAAAATAACACTTTAGGTTTTAACAAATGAGAAACAAGTTGGTTAGTTTTTGTGATGAAGTTGGGTTCTTTTCTCACTACCTAGGGCATGATAAATTTCAGGTAGATTCAAGATGTTTAGTATTAAAAAAAAAAAAAAAAAACCTGTAAAAGTACTAAAAGAAAATGGACTAAGAGTTTTTATAGTCTCAGAGTGAGGAAGGTTAACTAAGGAAGATTTTTAGAAATCCAGACACCGTGATAGAAAAGATCAGTAAATGCAATTACATAATAATGAAAATTTCTGAACATTTTGTAAATGAGGTTAAAAGACAAAGTGGGAAAAAGTATTTAGTATTTTCAACAGAAATGACTAAGAACTAAAATTCCTTTTATAGCTCTCACGTGTACCAGTCAGAAAGACAATAGAAAATTTCACTTCAAAGAAGTGAAAAGTAAAACCACAATGCAGTAGTTTTCGTACTTCTCAGACTGAAAGGGCAAAAGTTTTGATGCAATATTGAGCTGGAAAGGGTGTGAAGTCCATAATATATTGGTGGTAAGAGTGTAAATTGGTATAAGCTCTTCAAAAGTCAAGTTGACGATTCTGTCAAAATGTTAAATGTGCGTGCTCTTTGACCCAGCAATTTCACTAATAGAAATTTATCCTATGGTTAATAGCACACATATGCAGAGATAAATATATAAAACTATTCATTGTAGCATTATTCTTGGTAACAAATGATCGTAAACAACCTAAATGTTCATCAGCAGAAGACCCTAGTTAATTAAATTAAAAAAGAAGCACATTAGTACAATAATTCTGTGCAGCCATTAAAAAAAGACCAAGGTATAGCTCTATGTGTTGTTAAGATCAATATGCAGTATATGATGTTAAATGAAAACTAGCAAGATGTAGGACAGAGTGCAGAATGCTTCTAGTGGAGAATATTGGCTAGATATGCATATAGTATCTCTGAAAGGACAGTCAAACTGCACCTGGAAGAAGGAATTGGGGTTGGGAGTGAGAGCGAGAATTTTCATTGTATGCTCTTGTTCTCTTTGCTTTTTTTTTTTTTTAATTTATTTTATTTTTGGCTGCATTGGGTCTTCATTGCTTTGCGTGGGCTTTCTCTAGTTGCTGTGAGCAACTACTCTTGGTTGCGGTGCATGGGGTTCTCACTGTGGTGGCTCCTCTTGTTGCAGAGCACGGGCTCTAGGCACGCGGGCTTAAGTAGTTGTGGCACATGGGCTCAGTAGTTGTGGCTCGCGGGCTCTGGAGCACAGCCTCAGTAGTTGTGGCGCACGGGCTTAGTTGCTTGGCGGCATGTGGGATCTTCCCGGACCAGGGCTCGAAACCGTGTCCCCTGCATTGGCAGGCAGACTCTCAACCACTGCGCCACCAGGGAAGCCCTCTCTTTGCTTTTTTAAAAAAGCATATGTTACATATTTTTCTACACAAACAGAAAAACAAAAAAGTCATGCTTTTTTAATAAGGGCACATCAGCCATATTAACAGTTTAAAACATTGTCATGTACGTAATTCAGGGCAAAAATTAACGAACCCAGACTTAAACAAAACAAAATGTCCACATTTCCCATCTGACTACTACTTTGTCAGAAGAGGGAGTATGCAACTTCTAAAGAGGTTTACGAGAGCTGGGCTAAATATGAGAATAGGGTACCATCAATGAAAGGGAGGAGGTATTTCTAAAACTGATGGGCCCAGCCTTAACCCTCTAGCCAGTGCAGTATTCTCAAAGTATAAAAAGAATTTCCCAATGTTACTGTAACTATTCCAGTTCTCAGGTGACCTTTGGGATCAGAGTTGCTCTATTTAAAGACATGGTCCAGACTTCCCAGGTGGCACAGTGGTTAAGAATCCACCTGCCAATGCAGGGGACGTGGGTTTGAGCCCTGGTCCGGGAAGATCCCACATGCCGCGGAGCAAGTAAGCCCATGCGCCACAGCTACTGAGCCTGCGCTCTAGGGCCCGCGAGCCACAACTACTGAAGCCCATCTGCCTAGAGCCTTTGCCTGCAACAGGAGAAGCCACTGCGATGAGAAGCCCGCGCACCGCAGCGAAGAGTGGCCTCCACTCGCCACAACTAGAGAAAGCCCGCGCGCAGCAGCAAAGGCCAAAACGCAGCCAAAAAAATAATTAAAAAAATAAAATAAAATAATATAAAGACATGGTCCAGGAAACAGTGAATGCTAGACAGTAAGCCTCTATTTAAATCTTTTAAAAAGTAGCAGCTCACGCTGGGGCAGCAACAAGGCAATTGGGGTACAGTTTTAAATAGAAATTTACTCTTATGCCAAAAATTCTCCTGGGGATAGAAGTAACTTCTGGAAGCACATTACTAGTTTAAATGAGTGCTTTATAGGGCCAAGGTATTGCCCCTTGATACCAGAGTACTGAAAGTGTGTGCTGTAGCTCTAAGATGTCCTCATGATACTTGCTGCATATGTTTGGTGGTTTAGGAAACCATTGTTTTCATGATTGTAACTTAAGAATTTCTCAAGACTAACCACCACTTAAAACCTTGTTTGTGACTGTGGTCTGTGTTGTTCTCTCATGAATAAGGAAAATCCCAAGACAGCCAACATCACAAGAACTGTTGGAAAAAATAAGTTGAGAGACTCATTTTAAATCTTGGCCTTGGAAAGAATATATCCCTACATGCTGAAACTGGAAAGAGCTTAGTAACCAAACTTACCTAGAACACATGACAAATTATGCTATACACTTAGTAACTTTATTCTCTCTAGATTGTTTTGCAGCCTCGTGAGAGAGTTGTTGAGTGGCAATAAAAATCACTCATGTCGTAAATAATTACTGAGCACCTACTATGTGGCAGGCACTGTTCTGGGCATGGGGCACATGGCATGAAGAGACAAAATCCCTGCCCTCATGAGGTTTAGATTCTGACAAAATGTATAACATGTCATATGACAGTAAGTGCTCTGGAGAAAAACGGGGGAGGCGTATGCTTAATTTTAAACAGGGTGGTCAGAGGCAGCCTCACTAAGCTGACAGTTGAGCAAAGGTCTGAAGAAGATGATGGAGCCGGTCAGGGCTGAGCATCCAGGCAGAAGGTACACTGAGCGCAGAGGCCCTGAAACATGTTTTTCTGGCATGTTCTAGAATCAGCAAGAAGACTAGTGTGGCTGGAGTGGAGCAAGGGGTGGAGGGGGTCGTAGAAAATGAAGTCGAAATCGAGGGCCACTTACTTAGAACTTTGTGTGCCATGTTAAAGACTTCGGCTTTTATTCTGAGAAGGGGAGCTATAGAAGGATTTTTGAGAGGAATAACATTTTAAAATGATCCCTCGCCTATTGTTTGATAGTAGACTTGTAGGGGACTTGAGGAGCAGATTTTGGTGGGTGGAGAGATCAGCAGCTTATCTTTATAGACAGGTTAAGTTTCAGGTGCCTGGTGAGATATCTTAGTAAATATCAAGTAGGCAGTTAGATATTCAAGTCTGGAGCTCAGGAGAGAGATCAAGGAAGTGATAGAAATTTGGGTTTTAAAGCCATGAACCTGGATGCGATGACAAGGGATTAAGTGTAGAAAAGAGAAGTGGGGCATGCTAACACTTGGAAATTGGGCAGATCCTCAAAGAGGAAACAGCAAAGGGGATAGGAGAAGCTGATGAGGAAGGAAGCAAATCAGAAAAGTATCTGGAATTGGACTAATACATGGTAGCTACTAGCCACATGTGACTGTTTAATTAAAATTTAAAATTCAGTTCCTCAGCCGCACTGGCCACATCTCAAGGGTTCATTTCATGTGGCTCCTGGCTATTCATAGGGACAGCACAGATACAGAACATTTCCAACATCACTAAAATTCTATTGGGCAGTACTGATCCAGAAGCCAACCAAAGAAAATAGCTCAAGGACAAGGGAGTGTGTCAAAAAGTAATTTGAGGGACTTCTCTGGTCCAGTGGGTAAGACTCCGTGCTCCCAATGAAGGGGGCCCGGGTTCGATCCCTGGTGGGGGAACTAGATCTCACATGCATGCTGCAACTAAGAGTCCGCCTGCCGCAACTAAGACCCGGCGCGACCAAAATAAATAAATAAATGTTTAAAAAAAAAATCCATTAAAAAAAATAATAATATGAGGGGGAATTCCCTGGCAGTCCAGTATTTAGGACTCCACGCTTTCACTGCCAAGAGCCCAGGTTCAATCACTGGTCAGGGAACCAAGATCCCACAAGGCACGGCACAGCCAAAAAAAAAAAAAAAAAAGTAATTTGAGGACTGAGACTTGACCATTGGGTTTAGTTACATGTAAATGACTGGCAACCTCTTGACAAGAGAGCAGCTTTGGTAGAGTGGGAGGCAAAAGCCTGACAGAAGTGTATTCAGGATAAATTGGACGATAGGAATCAGAATCACAAAATATAGACATCTCATTCCCGACCTTGGGCTCTGGCTGGCAGCTGTCTGCAGTCCACCTGGTATGGTCATGTCTACTCCGCCGCCACTGCTGCTGAGGGGCCTGACAGGCCCGGCCTGCAGCTCCCGTTGCTGCATGCCCAGATGCATTCCAAGCCACCGCAGGAGCAGCTCAGGACCATGGATGTTGCCATTGGGCTCACCTCCTGCTTCCTGTTTCCTCCTGCCTGGGGCTGGGTCTCGTCACACCTGGAGAGCTACAAGAAGCAGGAGTAAAGAGGGCTGTCTTCTCCCTTATCTGTGACATGACCACCCCCAGCCTGTCCTGATCATGTCTACTGCATTCCTGGCTGGCCTCCCCTAGATCATGGCCTTCAGTTAGTGACCTTCTGCAGCTGACCTTCGTGACCTCTCTTTCTCCATGCTTCACCTCCTGGGACCACATACATTAGTTTATAAGCCTATTTAACAATAAAGTCTATTTAAACCTTGGAAAAAAAGAAAAGAAAGAATATATAGACACCTTTTTAAAGATTTCCACAATTCAGACAGCTGGGGTAAGCCTACCATGAAATAATTGTCGACACTGTTCCAAAGACAAACAAACACAGTTCTCACGAGTAACAGTTGAAGCTTTATGGTACGTAAAAACCCCTGGCCCAGTAACTCTCAACCCTAATAGACTTGCTTGAAGACCTCCTAAAACAGGATTGCCTTGGCCCCTCCCCCCAGGGATTGATAGTTGGGAGGGACCCTGGCATTGTTTATGAGGAGTTTTGCTTTGTTTTTGTATTACCTTGAGTGATTCTAACATTCAGCCACAGTTCAAGACCCACTCACTGCCTTAGACCAAAACAAAAATACCAATGCATAATGATTCCCAGCCACGGTCCAGAGCTATATGGAACTTTATCAATATATTGGAGAATTTATAAAGTGATGGCACATATTTGATGCAAAAATGAGTCATGTGGTACTGCGGTAAGCTTTTCTGCCAGTGATTTGGAGATTGAGAACGTTAAATCCATCAAGAAGGAAATCAACACCAGATAATCTTAACACAGACTTTAACACTACCCATGGTGAACAAACATGGTTTGTAATCAAACAGGTTTGATTACTTTATGGGTGCTGTTACTCTCGTAGCACTTTATCTGATGATTCCACTTCTGCAAAGAAAAGCTTGTTAATTATAAAAGCTTTGTTTGAAGTAGAATCAAATTCTAAACTCGGGGAATCACATTTTTTACTTTGAAACTGGTAGCCTCTTTAAAACCAGAAAATTTGGGAATTCCCTGGCCGTCCAGTGGTTAGGACTCCGCGCCCCGCCACTGCAGGGGGCACATGTTCGATCCCTGGTTGGGGAACTAAGATCCCATATGCCGCAGGGCAACGAAGCCCTAGAGCCCACACACCAGAATTAGAGAGAAGCCCAGTGCCACAACAAAGAGCCCGCATGCCGCAACTAAGACCCGACGCAGCCAAATAAATAAATAAATATTAAAAAACAAAAAAACCCACTAGGAGCTGTAACTGTTTTTCTCAATCTGGAAGCAAATATCACTGACTAGCTCTAGATCCTAGGATGTGTCCCTTCCCTAAAATCCCTGAAGCACTGTCTATATTTGCCATTTATCTCATTATCTAATCCTGTATTCACAGCTTTTTGTATTGTGATGTGACTATGAAATAAGTGATGATCTGTTATAATACACAGGTCTCCTATCCATTGGTTTCAACCTCCACCTCAATCTAATAGAGCTAAGAGACTAATTTCACCTTTCTCTCTTTACCAAAAGAGTGATTTGAACTATTAAATAGCCATTGAGAAAATAGGAATAATCTAAAACTTGGATAATTCATTCCTAAATAATCAAATAATCAAATTAACCCTGCAGTCTAAACCTTTGTGATTGCATTGGAAATACTACATTACTCCTACTCTAATTATTTTAATATTTCTACTATCAAGGCAATATCTTGAAAGAAAGAGATGGACTGAGCATTTACTCACCAAATCCCAAAATACTAGAATCTTAAGTGTAAGAAAGTCTACTTCAATAAAAAGGAACTACTACCTTACAAGACAAATAGCAAACTCACAAACCTTGCATTACATCAAGCATTTATAAAACAAAAAATAATGGAAATAATTTCCTTAAATCATTTCCAAACTATCATTGCCTCAAGACAAAACAAGAAACTGCTCAATGACTTTCCTTAATCTTTTTTTTGATAAGCAGTATAGTGGAATGATAGAGCTGGAGATCTGAAACCAGATATCCTGGGTTCAAATCCTAGCTCTTCCACTTGCTGTGTGACCATGAGCAAGTTATTAATTGGTATGTGCTTCAGGTTTCCTCATTTTCCTCTTCTGTAAAATGGTACTAGTACCAATACATACCTGCCTCATAGGACTCTTGTGCAGCATGAATGTGTATCACTCAGGAAGCTGCCTGCAGCATGCATACTTTTAGTAGTATTCAAGAGATACAAGTGATTTGGTTATCTGACCCTTGCAGAAACATATATTTCAAACTGCTGCTTAATTTGAAGATTCAATGTATTGTAGCAAAAAATATATCATTTCAGTAACTAGACCTTTGGAAGTAGTAAAGGAGAGAAATGAGATTAATTGGAGAAGAAGAGAAGAATCTGATGGTACTGCTTTTGAGTTACAAGAGTACCTGCTTTATCTTTCAAGTAAAAGCTTGCTATGGAATGCTCAGCCTTCCATTCTGGTCAAACCTGATATAAGGTAAAGGTTGAGGTTGCTTGAAAACTTTTAGATTTTCAGTAGCTCACACAAATTGAGAAAAACCTTTCTCAGTTCTTTTCCAATCTTTAGCATGGTTAGGCAGACAGTACCCAGTGCTGAAACATTTGTCACAGCTCAGTGATTAGGAATAAAGGCATCAGATGCCAGGTTAGAACTCTGGCTCTGCTTCTTGGCTGTGTAACCTTTGGCAAGTTACTTAACTTCTCCACCTCACGGTCCTTATCTGTAAAATCTGGATAATAATAACTGTTACCTCATAGGGTTGTTGGGAGGACTAAATGAGTTAATTCATGTAAAGCTCCTTAGGACAGGGCCCAACGGAGTAAGCACCAAAAAATGTTACGATTCTTATTCAAATCGGTCAGTGTAAACATTTCCCTGGTATTGATGACATCACTGTATAAAAATATATCTTGATCTCACCCAGAAAAAAAGAAAAATAATCCTAATATCTAATTTTCCATGTTTTAGTTACTTGTATTGTTACCAGACATGAGGTAGTAAGTACAGATGCAAAGGAGGCAGTACAGGGATCACATCTTCATGCAATTAATCTAACGTCTGAAGACTGGACCTTAGGCAGAAAAGAAAATCAGGACGATGACTTGAGAGCATCTTTTAGATGTCACACATCTGACAGGGACTGGCTTAAGTATTTTCATTGAACACCTTGTTTCCATCTTCTATGTGTCTGTTAGATTTCTCAACTTTCAAACACTTAGTCTCTTCCCAAGTAGTTTAAAAAAAAAAAAGTTGCATGAATAATTCTAGCTAATTAATAATGCCAGTAGCATTACCAAACGAAGAACACATTTTGCTTCTCAACACAGCCATCACCTCAATAATTTTATACCAATTTCTCACAAGCTGATAGCAAACAAGCATAAATAGTTGGCTTAGCTACAACAGGAAGAACTGGTGTTTTAGTCTGAAGAATTTTAAAGCAAGCCAAGTAATTGTATAAAATTTAAATTTTATGACCATGTTTGGACCTTTTTACATTAAACGCAATGGAAATGTTCATTTTTTCCCCAAAGGAAAAATTTCTGAATCATCACTATGTTGCACAGTAGAATAAAAATATGAATCCAGGTACTTATTCAAGTTTCTAAAGAATGCAAATAACAGATAAAATTTTACTTCCAAAATCTGAAGTCATCAACATGATTTTGTAGTACTGTATCACAGGCTTTACCTAAAAATTCAATATTCAGATAAAGATAGTCCCCTAGTCCCATTCTTTAAAAAGCCTCTGCCCCACCACAGCTTCCTGAGATCTGTGAAGAAACTGCAGTCTTGTGATCAGGCTTCATACGGTACTGGCAGTTTTGTACTTGTAAGGAAAAAATGGTGACTGATTTTATGTGTCAATCAGTTGTAGTCTGCTGATCTGATTAGAAGCCTTGACAAATGCCTGGTGGCGATTGCATATAACTGCCAAGCATATGGGAATAATACAGTAGCCCACCGTTTTGGGGTCAGCTCTCGTACAAGAATAAAGGAACAAAAACATCTGCAAGTAAGGTATCAGAAAAATAACTGTCCAAAACCAAAAAGGCAGGGAGAGTAACCGAGCTTTCAAGGAGTGTGTCCATGTGGTTCCTTCAAGGGGCTCCTCTGGGTGCTGTTGAATGTGTTCCAAGGCCAGCCTATTGTAAGTCTCGTTGATTTCAAAAACATAGTAAAATGCTGCTGCACTTGCTAACAGATACAATCCCACTCCAATCCATCCCATACGCTGACGGAAGTTCATCATTCTCCATGCTCTGTGCCTTTGAGTTAAAACAACAATAAGAACACAGTGAGGGTCTAGTAATGCTGTCATGTCAACTATCCCAAATGTACGTACTTTTTGTCCAATGAGCTCTAAAATACTCCCTAACACATTTGAGGTTTAAAATAACTAAGTTAAATTTACATCTGTTAAGAAATATAAACATCTTACAGGTTGTTTTATGTAATAGTTATGCGGAAGTAAAGTTTCAGTATGAAGTGTGCTTTTTACTGAATCCCACAGATAAATAAATCACTAAATCTGGCTTAAATAGGTCCAGCACACGTTCCCTTAAATTGTAATTAAACTAGTTTCCTAGGGAACATTTCACTTCTATACTTCAAATACTTTCTGAATTAACAGTATTGCTTCAGACATGAAAACTTGGTTCTACAAGTCAAACCAATGTCGGAGCCCCCAAGTTAAGACAGCAACTCTTAAACACTTACAGTGGTCCCGAAAATCTTCCTGTTCCCACGGCAAGCGTTAAAGAGTCACTCAGCTCTGAATAATCGGGTGGCTTTGGCATTTCAGAGAAAGCCACCATAAAAGAAATCCCCGGGGTCACCGGCTGGGAGAATGGTGAGCACGGCCAGCCAGGAGCAAAAGCTAATTGTGATTAAGCACAGCGTGACTGCAGCCGGTCACGCGGCGGCCCGGCCCCTGTCGCCGTTGCCGGAGCCCCAGCCTGTGTCACTCGGCCCAGCCGGGAGGCTCCCCAGCCACCCTGGCCTCCCCTGCAGCCGGCCCCGCCCCCTGTCGCGCTGCAGCGCCCGCCGCCGCGACAGGGCTGCGCGGACGGCGCCAGACCCGGGCCTCTCCGCCTTGCAGCGCCGGGAGCCCAGGGCCCGCCAGCGGCCACAGGCCGAGCCTGCAGGGCTGGGCAGGTCCCGGATCTCACCTCCTGTCCCGGTTGGCCCACCCGCCCGCCGTCCCGGATGCTGCCACAGTCGGGGCTTCCGGCTCGGGCCGGAAGCGCGCTTGCCCCGCCCCCGAAATGCCCGCCCCCTCGTGACGTCAGGGAGCCTCCCCGCGGCACCGCCTCCCCAAGCGCGCCCGAAACAGCTCTGCTGGGACTCGGGGGAGGCTACGGAGGCGCCGGTTGTGGCGCTACCCTTCAGGTGGGTGAGAGTCTGGGCCTGGGCGCTTCAGCGCTCCTCAAAGCCTCTCCCCGTCGCTTCGCTTGCGGCTCTGATCGCCCCCGTCGTTCCTCGCCGCGGAGAGCACCGCAGCAACGGGCGGTCAGCCATCCCCCGGCGCGCCTCTGCGCAGTTCGGGTATCCCTCTCGAGTGTCCATCCGAGTGCAGGAGAAGCCGCTCTCCCGCCCCTCAGACCTGGCCGCCCGGGAAGCGTCGGAAGCAGGCCCTGGCGCCTCGGCCACCGGCGACGGACCCAGACATGACTACTAGATAACTGCGAGGGGAAGTGGGACCCCGCTGTCTGCTGCGGGGCGCCCGAAGCCGGGAGAGGGTAAGGTGGCTGCTTGCCGCAGTGCGGCCGGCCGCCGGCGCGGGTGCGCGGGGCTTCTCCGGGCTCGGGTTATTCATTTACAACTTGAACTAACGTGACTACTTCATCTTCACTGCCCGTCGGAACTGCAGAAGTTGATGAGACTTAACTCGGTTACCGCGGAGGAATACTGTGAATTGCAGTGGCATCAGTGGCCGGGACAAATTGGAATTTAAATGTGTTGTTTTGGGCATCATGACTCTGAGGCTCTTAGAAGACTGGTGTAGGGGGATGGATGTAAACCCGCGGAAAGCGCTGTTGATTGCCGGCATCCCCCAGACCTGTAAAGGGCAGAAATTGAGGAGGCTCTGCGATCTGGTTTAGCTCCCTTGAGCGAGTACCGACTGCTCGGGAGGATGTTCCGGAGGGAAGAGAACAGGAATGCAGCCTTAATAGGACTTCCTGAGGAGACGAGTCATGCTCTGGTCCCTAAAGAGATACCCGGAAGCGGGGGTGCCTGGAGAGTGATCTTTAAGACCCCTGACCCAGACAATGAATTTTTAAGCAGGTTACATGAATTCCTAGAGGGAGAGGGCGTGACATTGGGTGAGTTTATCGAGCTCTTGGGTATGGAAACGACCTTTTTGACCTAGACCAGGACGTGATCCCAGAAGTGCGGGCTCCTATGTTGGCACAGGCATTAGATGAGGCTCTTCAGCCTGCCCTGCAACACCTGAAATACAAAAAGCTGAGAGTATTCTCAGGCAGTGATCCTCCAGAGCCAGAAGAAGAAGAGTTTGAATCCTGGCTGTTTCATGCCACTCAAATGATGAAGACATGGCAGGTGTCAGATGCCGAAAAAAGAAGGCGATTGCTAGAGAGCCTTAGAGGCCCGGCATCTGATATCATTCGTGTCCTCAATAAACAAGCCTTTAATTACAGTCCCTGAATGCCTGCATGCTCTGGAGCAGGTATTTGGGGTTACCGATAATCCTAGGGTGTTGCAGGTCAAATATCTGACCACTTACCAGAACGATGAAAAAAAATTGTCTGCTTATGTACTAAGGCTGGAGCCTTCACTACAGAAACTGGTAGAGAGAGGAGCAGTTGAGCAAGACGTTGTGAATCAGGCCCGCCTGGAGCAGGTCATTGCTGGAGCAGTCCACAGCACACGGCGCAGGAAGTTTGCTCTGTCAGAGGACGGCTCAGCCCCTGGCTTATTGCACTTACTGACACTAATGAAGGATGAAGAGGCAGCTGAGGAGGAGGAGGAGGCCCTCCTCCAGGCAGGATTAGCGGGGCATTTCACCTGAATCTTGGGAAATCAGGAAGGGCTCTCTGGCAGTGAGCAGAGCATAAGGTAGAACAGTCTGTATGCTCAGTGACAGACATTAACCAATCCCTATCTTGTGTTGCCAAGTAACTCATTTTTGTGCAGTTCTCAGTATAATCCTTTGTCATTTCTGTGCCCATTTAATGTCTCCTAAATGTGTCATTGACTAGAAGGATGTAGTTCTGCCCTGGTATTTATATATTTAAATTCACCCTGTGAATTTTTTTTTTTATCACACACAGTTGTACAAAAAGTCTCATCACTACACACATGTGATACTCTGAGAGGACAGGCAAGGCTCAGGTGCACATGCTGATCCGATCTCGTTCAGATGTCAGCTTGTGTGATAATAGGTGCAAGTGTAGCTGTCAGATGTGATAATGTGTCATAGATAGTTCTGGGGTGTGTACGGCCCTACATTAATCATGAAGATCGTGAGCAGGGGTTAAGAGGTTATTTTCTGTGTGAATCGGAATTTTATTGATTCTATGCCATCAAAACAAGAGGCAGAATTAAATGCTGCAGTTGGTCTGTTTGCAGCTGCTACCTCTAACCCCAGATTTCTGATGTGTGTCTCAAAGCACTGGTCAGTTTGCAGCTGCTACCTCTAACCCCAGATTTCTGATGTGTGTCTCAAAGCATCTAGTTCTGAATATCATTTTAATAGGTTACAGAATTATAGATATGAACTTATAAAATAAAGAAATGTGAATAAAATGACCTTTTTACCTAGTTTGTTTGTATCAAGGTTCCAAGGGAGATTTCACTTGAACAAAGGGTTCCAAAAGCATGAATCTGAAAACCACTGAACTTGCACAGTCTTAGTCCTTTGGACACTTTCCTCCTGGTGCCCAGGTGGGTAGGGAGTAGTTTTCTAAGTGAGAGTGCTGGCAGTACCTTCTCCTGAAGTACAATAGAGTGAAATGAGACTGTATAAATTAGTGCAAGTAGCAGGTTCAAAGGCATCAGGGCGTTGAATCTGGAGGGTGAAAAGAAAGACAGGAACATTGCATACCTCTGCACGGCAGATTGGACTAAATGTTCCATGTACTTCCTCACTTAATCCTCTTAAAAATCCTGCAATATAAGAAAACAACTAGTTTCAGAATTCTGTCATCTGCCTTATGGCAAGGCCAATGTTCTTTCCATTGCTAAGGAAGAGAAGCAATCCTAAGGGTGTCTGGACCCAGCCTCACAAGGGAAGCAGGGCAGATTGTTAACAACATTTAATAAATGAACTGTTAGTATGCGTTAGTGTGGACTACATCTTAATCACTACTGCAAACTGGACACTAAGAAGTGGGGAGTATGAGAACCTGTAAGACCCACAGGCAGCAGGGAGGGTGGACCTGGGTTAGTGATTTGGTCTCTAAAAAAAAAGAATGAAAGCATGAAGAAAAATGAAAATTGCTGAAAGATCAGACTGAAAGTCTTTATCTTTAATAAAAAATACCCCCAAAGAACCAATTCTGGGATATACGTTTTTGGTTTAGATTTGAAGGCATAGTATAATGTTTCTGTTATGACTAAATGTCATGGTTTCGTTCTTTATAAGTTCCCATAAGTTCTCACACTATGGAAGGTTAAATACACATCAAACCATCATGTTGTACCCCTTAAATGTATATAATTTTAACTTGTCAGTTACACTTCGATAAAGGTGAGGAAAGAGAAGCTAAATACTAGATGACATATGGATAAATGCAAAGGTGTAATTCCGATCTTGTTTATATGCATATAGTCATTTATTTGCCAACTTAGTAGTAAGAAGTGTTATTAGCTGCATTTTGCTGATAAACAGACACTGTGAATGTGTGCACACATAGGTGTTAATAAATGTTGCACCTCGAGGCTTCCCTGGTGGCACAGTGGTTAAGAATCCGCCTGCCAGTGCAGGGGGACACGGGTTCGAGCCCTGGTCTGGGAAGATCCCACATGCCTCGGAGCAACTAAGCCCGTGCAAACCACAACTACTGAGCTTGCGCTCTAGAGCCCGCGACCCACAACTACTGAAGGCCGCGCGCCTAGAGCCCGAGAGCCCGTGCTCCACAACAAGAGAAGCCACCGCGATGAGAAGCCCGCGCACTGCAACGAAGAGTAGCCCCCGCTCACCGTAACTAGAGAAAGCCTGTGCGCAGCAACGAAAACCCAACACAGCCAAAAAAAAAAAAATTAATTAATTAATTAGAAAAAAAATGTTGCACCTCTCCTGTATGTGAGGCACTGAGATGGGGGGTGGGCAGGGGGAGTAGATTGTATAATTAAATTTAGGTTATAAGCCCTGCCATGTCAACAATAATAGCTGACACTGAGCACTTGCTATGGAATAAGCGCTGAGCACCACTGAATGCATTTGGTCCTCCAACAATAGTGAGAAGCAAGGCCTTTTGTTTTCCCATTTTACAGATGAAACCATGGCACAGAGATGTTAAGTTACTTGCCCAGGGTTTCCTAACTAAATCCTTCCAGGGTCAGGATTTATACTCAGGCCATCTATTTCCAGGGTCCTTGCTGTTAATCTACTCTATGCGGCTTTGTTAAATTCTGTGAAAAACATACCATCATTTCCTCGCTTTTCTGGATGAGAGGATTGAGGAGCAAAGATTCAGTGCCCCGGGGGCGCGGGAGGCACATAGTCCGACTCCAGAGAGCTTTTCTTAAGGTGTTCTGACATATGCATCTGGTAAACACAACATAATTGTAGAAAATGGCAGTTATGTTTATGAAATCAGGTGAAGTAATAAAACATATGTTCTTTATAAGCTATGTTTCAAAAATGTAAATGACAAACAGATCACTAAAATACCAGTTGTGGTGGGATGATGGGACTATAAGGGTAATTTAGTTTTCTTTTATTTCCTAAATGTGTTGTTTTTTAATATTAAAAATAAATATGCAAAAGAAGTGCTCATAAAGCAAAAATCAGTTGGCACATCAAAGGAACACAGGAGCAAGCCTGAAAGAGCTCCCACTGGCGAAACCTACAATTAATTTGAGGAACAAAATAAATAGCGTAGTATTGGGTTATAACCCAAAGTATAAAATAAGTATCCATGAGTTCATTATGATATAAGTAAATGTGGGAGAAGAGTCTAGTTTTCCTTACAGAAGAATTTCAAATCATTAGTGTGGCTATTTCCCCCTTTAGGAGTTGGAGTTTATTCCTGTCCCCCTTTAAGTGTGGGCTGAATTCGGACATAGAATATGGAAAGGAAAAATAGTAACTTTTCAGTGAACAAACGTGGCAAGGACTACCTTGCTAAGACAAGGTTAATATCAGTGATCAGTCAAGTTGATGGCACGTATTCCTGATAACGATGCAATGACAAGGGCACTTTATTTCCTCAGAACCCATAACCCAGTCTAGTTACGAGAAAAACACCAGACAAACCCACGTGGAGGGACATTCTACAAAATACCTAACCAACACTCCTCAAAACTGTCAAGATCATGAAAAACAAGACTGAGAAACTGTCACAGACCAGAGGAGAGTAAGGAGACCTGGTAACTAAATGTAATGTGGTATTCTGGCAGGGATTTTGGAACAAAAGACCTTAGTAGAGAAATGAAATCCGAATATGATCTAGAGTTTAGTTAGTAGTAACATATCAATGTTAGTTTCTTGGAGGTGACAAATTACTAAGGTAATGAAAGATGTTAGGGGCTTCCCTGGTGGTGCAGTTAAGAATCCGCCTGCCAATGCAGGAGACACGGGTTTGAGCCCTAGTCCGGGAAGATCCCACATGCCACGGAGCAACTAAGCCCATGAGCCACAACTACTGAGCCTGCACTCTAGAGCCCACGAGCCACAACTACTGAGCCCGTGTGCCACAACTACTGAAGCCCACGCACCTAGAGCCCAAACTCTGCAACAAGACAAGCCTCTGCAATGAGAAGCCTGTGCACCGCAACAAAGAGTAGCCTCCGCTTGCCACAACTAGAGAAAGCCTGCATGCAGCAACGAAGACCCAACGCAGCCAAAATTAAATAAATTAATAAATAAACTTAAAAAAAAATCTTTAAAGATGTTAATAGGGGAAACTACGTGAGTATACACAAACTCTGTACTGAGAAAGACAAATACCATATGATGTTGCTTATATGTGGAATCTAAAAAAAAAAAAAAAGATACAAATGAACTTATTTACAAAACTGAAACAGACTCACAGACTTAGAGAATGAATTTATGGTTACCAGAGGGGAAGGGTGGCGGGGAGGGATAGTTAGGGAGTTTGGGATTGATATGTACACACTGCTGTATGTAAAATGGATAACCAGCAAGGACCTACTGTACAGCACAGGGAAAAAAATACCAATAGCCAAAAGACATCAACAGCTATTTGGCTGCTCTAGTAATCAAAGAAATGCAAATAAAAATGATAAAATTCTAAAAACGGACAAACAAAAACTCTCTGCACTATCTTTGTAACTTTTCTGTAAGTATAAGACTATTCTAAAATAAGATGTTCGTTGAAATATATACACAGATACTTAAACATACATACGTACGCAAGCAGGTAACAAATGGCCTTGGAATTAAGTCACTAGGGAGCGAGTAACTGGAGTGCCGGCCCTTCCCCAAAATGGTTATTCATCTAAACACCACCAGGTGGCGGTAAGCACTCAGGTTAGGCCTTAGCCAGACCAAAGCGGGGACAGGGATTATTTCTTATGTAAGTGTTGTCATACCTGCCCCCCTCAAAGACTGGAAAATTTCTCAAGTCTTTTTAAAAATTTATTTATTTATTTTTGGCTGCATTGGGTCTTCATTGCTGTGCGCGGGCTTTCTCTAGTCACGGCAAGCGGTGGCTTCTCTTGTGGAGCATGGGCTGTAGGCACGCGAGCTTCAGTAGTTGTGGCTCGCGGGCTCTAGAGCACAGGCTCAATAGTTGTGGTGCATGGGCTTAGTTGCTCCACGGCGTGTGGGATCTTCCCGGACCAGGGCTCGAACACCATGTCTCCTGCATTGGCAGGCGGATTCTTAACCACTGTGCCACCACGTAAGTTCTCTCAAGCCTTTATGTGGAAAAATATTTAAATACTCAATCTGAAACAGTGACTTCCTCTCTAGGTCCATGACACTTCTAGAATCTTTTTTTTTTTTAATTGAAGTATAGTTGATTTACAATGTTGTGTTAATTTCTGCTGTACAGCAAAGTGATTCAGTTATATATATATATATATACACATTCTTTTTTAATATTCTTTTCCATTTGGTTTATCACAGGACTTTTTTCTTTTTTTTTGGCTGTGCCGTGTGGCTTGCAGGATCTTAGTTCCCTGACCAGGGATTGAACCTGGGCCACCGCAGTGAAATTGCCAAGTCTAACAACTGGACCGCCAGGGAATCCCCTATCACAGAATATTGAATATAGTTCCCTGTGCTATACGGTAAGACCTTATTGTTTATAGAATCGTCTAACTACCTTGGCAGAGAGGCCTGGCCATGACAAAGGGACTGATCTATCTGTACAAATGAAGAACATCCTTAGCGATTCCACTGCACTCCCAGCGCATTTCACAAAATTGGAAACTAGATGGTTTTAGAGATCAGCTTCTGGAAGTCTCTTATTTTATTTTTTAAAATATTTATTTATTTATTTATTTGGTTGTGCCGGGTCTTAGTTGCAGCAGGCATGATCCTTAGTTGTGGCAGGCGGGCTATTAGTTGCGGCATGCATGTGGGATCTAGTTCCTTGAGCAGGGATCAAACGCAGGCCCCCTGCATTGGGAGCATGGAGTCTTAACCACTGCACCACCAGGGAAGTCCCTTGACAGTACTAATCTTTAGCTATCATAGGTTTCCCATACACTCTCCTGCCTCTGCTGGTAAGCAAGCCTAACTCTGCTTTCAGAGGTGTTAGTTTTCTTATGTGCATGTGGGTTACCATATAAACTGGACCAGTATGTTAAATAATTCAGTGTAAAGTAGGGCTGTAAGTCTCTTAGTCCCCACCCTGAGGGGTGGGTTGGGAGTCGCAGGGGTGGGGTCTAGAATGATAGAATATTGCTGATGAGGCAAATGAGGCTCAGAGGAGGTGATTGGTTTGCTCAGGGAACACAGCTAGTTAGTGGCAGAGCCCAAACTTGAACCCAAATCTGAGCCTGCCTCTGGCTTGCACTATGACCTGAAGTAAAGGCACTTAATTCCTCTTGGACTTCAGTTTACTTTCCTACAAACTCTATGATCCCTTATAACTCTAAAACTGTGTGACTCAAAAGATCTTCTAATTATCTTTATTTGAATATCCTTAATGTAAAAACTGACTCTTCGTTGTGGTGCGTGGACTTCTCATTGCGGTGGCTTCTCTTGTTGCGGAGCACCAGCTCTAGGCACGCGGGCTTCAGTTGTTGTGGCACAGGGCCTCAGGAGCTGTGGCTCACGGGCTCTAGAGCTCAGGTTCAGTAGTTGTGGCTCTCGGGCTCTAGAGTGCAGGCTCAGTAGTTGTGGCTCACGGGCTCTAGAGCACAGGCTCAGTAGTTGTGGCGCACAGGCTTAGTTGCTCCATGGCATGTGGGATCTTCCGGACCGGGGCTCGAACCCGTGTCTCCTGCATTGGCAGGTGGATTCTTAACCACTGCACCACTCAGGAAGTCCCTGACTCTAAATTCTTAACACGCCTAATATTTGTCACTTAACATGTGTTCCCAAATATTATCAGGATATCTTTTGATAAGTGTACTAACTCCCTAACTAGGTTCTGTGTTTTCCCTGATATCAAGGTGTATTTTATCCCCATATAAGCCCAACATGGTGTTTCTCACTTGGAAGGTAATAAATATTTCTTAATTAATCAGTAGTGTTGTGATGTAATAATATATATAATGATAATTATATGTATAGATATAATATATAATGATATATAATAATTATGATATATAATTATTATATATTATATGATATATAATATATAATCATGGCTGTCATTTGTTAAGCTCTTCCTATGTGCCAGGCATGGTGCCGAATGCTTTACATATATTACCTTATTTAATTCTGACCACAACCTTTGTCGGTATATTTCTATCACTAATTTCAAAGAAGCAAACAGACTTTTGGATAGGTAAAGTGCCTTGCCCAGAGTCACACAGCTAGAAGCTACCAAGATCCGTCTGTCCTAGAGCTAGTACCTTAACCACTGTGCCAGACAGCCTCCAAGAGTATCTTGGCTCTGAACCAAACAAGCACGACTTCAAGAATGGGTATGAGAACATGAATATAATCACTGGTAAACCAGGTTCTGACTATATAACCTGAAACCCTATCCGTCACCACTCCCTTCTCTCTTCCTCCAAAATAAATAATAATACTACAACCCAGCTTAGGCTGCAGAAGAGACAATAGTTAGCTACCACCCCGCAACCATTAACCCTTCCTCCTTTGTATCCAAAGCCAGATTTGTTCACCCACTTCACAGAACTGTGAATTTCAGGTGAAACCTAGCCTTTCCCTGGCCCCTGCAGGGAGTAGGGGTGGTAAATCTTGATTAGTTTAAGATGATTCAGTACCCTTTGCCAAACTGCTTGTTTTGGGCGTGGGCAAATAATGCAATTCTATCCACTGAAATATGAGCAGCTCTGTTTTCATCTTTATTTATGTGAGCATGACTCTGGTGCCAGAATACCTCAAATAAGATTCCAGCTTCACCATTTTCTAACTCTATGGCTTTGGGAAAGTTTATTAACCCTTTCTGGACTTCAGTGTCTTCAACTGAAAATGGGAGTGATAACAGCACTTGCAGGGTCATTGTGAAGACCAAATGAATTCATAATGTAAAGTGCAGAGAACTGTACCTGCTGCACAGTAAGTTCTCAACAAACAGCTATTGTATTTGTTCTCTGTTCCTGCACAACTAATTGCCCCCAAATTTAGAGGCTGAAAACCAACAGTTGATCCCTGGATCAAAAATCTGGGAGCGACTTAACTGGGAGGTTCTGGATCTCTGACAGAGGTGTCAGCCAGGGCTGTGGCCGTCACTTAGGAAATCTTCCAAGCTCACCCACGGAGTCCTCGCCACACGGCTGCATCGTGATACGGCAGCTGACTTCCACCATTTCCACCAGAAGCAAGCAATCCAAGAGAGATTGAGAGAACACCCAAGATGGAAGCCACAGTCTTTTTATAATCTTATCAAAAGTGACATCCCATTACTTCTGCCATATTCTACTCATTAGCAGCAAGGCAATAAATCTAGCCTGTTCTCAAGGAGAGGAGATTGCACAAAAGTGTGAATTCCAGGAGGTGAGAATACTGGGGGGCATTGCATAGGCTATGGCAGCTACTGGTTGTTTGTTTGTTTGTTTTACAAAGTCTATATTTTTGTTACTTCTACTTGGTATTTACCTTTTTTTTTTTAAATAAGAGGCTCTTTTCTGTTTTGGGTTTTTTTAAAAAAATTAATTAATTAATTAATTTATGGCTGTGTTGGGTCTTCGTTTCTGTGCGAGGGCTTTCTCTAGTTGTGGCAAGCGGGGGCCACTCTTCATCGCGGTGTGCAGGCCTCTCACTATCGTGGCCTCTCTTGTTGCAGAGCACAGGCTCCAGATGCGCAGGCTCAGTAATTGTGGCTCATGGGCCCAATTGCTCCGCGGCATGTGGGATCTTCCCAGACCAGGGCTCGAACCCGTGTCCCCTGCATTGGCAGGCAGATTCTCAACCACTGCGCCACCAGGGAAGCCCCTATTTACCCTTTAAATGACCAAATTCCTCTATTAGATCCATGTTAAAAGAAAAATAATCCTCCATTACATTCCTTTTCTCTAATTTAACTCTTTCATGGATCAGAGTAAGAAACACAGATTTGTTCTTTGTCCCTTCTAAAGGCTGCCGTGGGCCCTCTTAGGTTTTACAACCAGCATATGTTCAGCTTTTTAGAGTTACAGGCATAATTACCTCCTCAGTCTCTCTCTGCTCCAAGGAGTAAATGTCCAGCTGCTTCCTAGTTTCTGATTCCCTTCTGATTTCAACTCCTTCCCTTTTGACTGCCCTTTAGGGAGAAGCAATAACCCCCAGGGCCCCTGACACTCCCATCCTCCAGGGAGTGGGGAGAAGACTTACCTTGTCCCAACCAGCTCTGGCTTCTCAGAAACTATTCCTTCAGTATGCAACAAAAGCTTTTAAACTGCATTCCTTTGTGGGGCGGGGGGATAAATTGGGAGATTGGGATTGACACATACACACATATATAAAATAGATAACTAATAAGAACCTGCTGTATAGCACAGGGAACTCTACTCAATACTCTGTAATGACCCATATGGGAAAATAATCTAAAAAAGAGTGGATACGTGTATATGTATAACTGATTCGCTTTGCTGTACACCTGAAACTAATACAACGTTGTAAAGTAATTATACTCCAATAAAAATTAATTTAAAAATAATAAATAAAATGTACATTCCTTTAATCTAATGTATTCCATTTATAGAAATGTATCCCAAGATACTAAGTAAGAATGGCCACAAAGGGACTTCCCTGGTGGTCCAGTGGTAAAGAATTCAACTTCCAATGCAGGGGACGGGGGTTCAGTCCCTGGTCGGGGAACTGAGATCCCACATGCCGCAGGGCAACTAAGCCCGGGAGCCGCAGCTACTGAGCCCACACACTCTGGAGCCCGTGCGCCACAACTAGAGAGAAGCCCACGTGCTGCAACGAAGATCCCGCGTGTCGCAACTAAGACCCGACGCAGCCAAAAAAAAAAAAAAAAATAAGGCCACAAAGAATGGGCTAAAAGAGTTTTCCATTGCAATATTTTTTAATCATTGTGAAAAAAAATTGGAAACTAAGTGCCCAATAATAAGTGATAGGCTGAATAAATTATGCCATGCCCAAACAGCTATAAAATCTGCAGTGGTTAAAACAAAATTATGCTGGGTGAAACCATATGCAATCACTGTTTCTGTAGTTCAAAACTCAATTTTGGTAATTCCATATGGTTCAGCCTAATAGAAGGATATTTGTTGGTATACAAATAGGTTTACAACCTACTATTGAGTGAAAAAAGTCGAGTACAACGGTATTTATGGAACAATCTATTTCTGTGTTGACAAACACATAAATATATTTGTAAAGAAAAAATCTGGCAAAGCATACATCAGAATGTTAACACTAGTTATCTTTGGGTGGCAGAATTATGTGCAATTTTATCCTTTTCTTTCTTTTTTTTTTTTTTTATCCTTTTCTTAAAAAATGAAGTTTCTGCTTTGTTCCAATGAATACTTCCTATTGGTGTAATGTTTACACATTCTTAAATAAGTAAAAGAAAACCCAAAAAAGCGTAAGAGATAAACTCCAAAAGGCCAACGCTATTCTCTCATTTTTCATAGTAACTGATAATGCGTTAAGCCAAGCAGAGGCTAAGCAACTTCTCCGCAGCGAGCAGGTGTACGAGTCCCAGCCAGCCGGAGGGGATTCCTCTAGTGCTGGGAGACTGGCCAAGCAAGGGATGCTCAAGACAGGCTTTTTCTCTCAGTGACTTGGATTTGGGTTTAGTTGAGAGCAGAGCGACTGAAGAAATGTGCAGGTCCCCCAGGACCTCTGTGGTCGACTCCGAGTTTGCTCTCTCTTTTTCCGGCAGTAGCCCCAGTTTTGTTTGGGGATTTTCTCCGCCATAGCTTAGCCGTAGTTTAGGGGTGGATGCGTGACCCAGACCTTAACTAATCAGCGAGTCACATTCGTGCAAGGTGAGCACTGGACCTGAGCGAAGCCGCAGAAAGATGAACTCCATCTCCTCAGCGCCCTCTGCCAGCCTTTCTGTTGAAATTTTTTTTTTCTTTTTCTTTTCTTTTCTTTTAAAAATTAATTTTTTAAATTGACCTATAGTTGGTTTACAATGTGGTGTCTGTTGAATTTTAAATTCAGTTATAGCGTTACTTCTCACTCATCCATATTGTGTGATTATTCCATTTTTATTGATTTTCTGTCCTAATTTCATGGCTGTATTACTTTTACTACCAATGATCTATTACTGCCTAACTAATTACCTTAAAACTTAGACAACAAAAACCACTTATTATCTCTCACAGTTTTCTTGGGTCAGGAATTCAGACAGGGCTGAGCAGGGATGGCTTGTCTCTGTTACATGATGTCTGGGGCCTCAGCTAGAAGACTGTGAGGCAGGGGACCTAGAATCATCTGAAGTCTTATCACTCCCTTGTCTGGCCATTGATGCTGGGGCCAGCTCAGGGCCAGCTGGGGAAGGGTGGATGTTGTCTGCCAGAAGACAGGATTTTGTCTGCCAGGCCTTTCCATGTGGCCTGGGCTTCCTCACAACATAGTGGTTGGGTTCCCAGGGGAAATATCCCCAGCTGTCAGGCAGAGGCTGTATCCTTTTTATGACCCAGCCCCAGAAGTCCAACAGCATCCCTTCTGCTGGACTCACTGGTTACTGGCTGGGCAGTCAAGACCCCTCCGCCACCCAGATTGAAGGATTTAAGGAAAAGGCATAGATCCCACTCCATTCCCATTGTGAAAAGAGGATGTGGAATGGGATAAATATATAATTGGAAAGTGCAGTCTGTCTCAATGGCTCATTATCCTTCATTATCATTCAGGATTTTTATTCCAGTTTGTTTGGTTTGTTTGAGTTTGAGTTTATATTTTTAGTTTTCTACTGTTCCCTACCTTATTCCTGTTTCCCCCAATCAGATGCATCCTGTGTGAGGACCTGGGAAATGCTGTCCTGAGGCCCTCACATGGGTGGAAGCCACCAGGGGCTGCATCTTATGATGTTTATGGGCAGCCCTGCATCCTAGTTTTTTTCCTTTGTTTGTTTTATTCTCTTTTGTGTTGGAAGCTTTTCTCAAATGAGCCTGAGAAAATGTGTGGTGGGTTCTCAATTGTGCAATGCTCCTTAGCTGTCAAATCTCATCTCAAAGTGGGGCACTGAAAACCTGATTTTAAGCGCTGTTTTCATGGGTGGGACTCGAGGCTTCACCACAGCGTGCTGGGATAGCAGGCCAGCTTCTTGGTTGGGGGAACCCCCAAATGTCAGTAGCTAAAGGTCTTTTCTCTCTGACTGTTCAGTTTCTCCAGGGAACGATCCTTAAATTTCCTGCCCAAGGGGGATGAGCCTGACTACTTACATTGCAGGAGTCAGATGGGATACGGAGGCCCTGCATCTCCTGCTGGGAATGCGGACCCTCATTACTCTCCAGGTTTTCCATCACGAGCCTCACTTCATCCTGCATTGTGTCCGGCATCCCTGAGTCAGGAGCATCTCTGGTTCAAGTTCAACTTGTCCAGAGAATAAACCTCCATCTCCTGCCAAGGTGGGGCAGCACAGGTTAAGGTCGGGCTCCGGGTGTCCTACTGTTCCTTTATCTGACTTTCAGCCAAATTGTCTGAATGTTTCCCGTGACTGCTCTAGCAAATTACCACAAACTTGGTGGCTTAAAACAACAGAAATTTATTCTCTCACAAGCCTAGAGGCCAGAAGTACAAAATCAGTTTCACTGGTCCAAAATCAAAGGGTCAGCAGGCTACCCTCCCTCCGGAGGCTCTAGGATAGAATCCATTCCTTGCCTCCTGAGGTGTGCTGGTTGCTGGCATTCCTTGGCTTGTGGTCACATCATTCCAGTCTTTAAGGACACCATCTTTAAACGTCTCCATCTTCATATGGCCTTCTCCTCTGTGTCTGCGTCAAATCCCTGTCTGCTTCCTCTTATAATTACATCTGTGATTACCTTTAAGTCCACCTGGATAATCCAGGATAATCTCTCCATCTCAAGATCCTTAATTTAGTCACATCTGCAAAGACCCTTTTTTCCAAGTGAGGCAACATTCACAGGTTCCAGCGATTAGGACCCGATATCTTTGGGGGCCATTATTCAACATGCTACACCGTGTCTTCAGTCCCCTGTCCTTACAGTGCCTGCTTCTGTCCCTGGTGCCTTTAATGTCTTTGGAATTTCTGGGAGGGGTGAAGATTTGCTTTGCATTGGCCCCCCCCTGCAGGGAATTCCTCCTCCTCTGTACCTTCCTCTGCTCTTGTAGGTCAGTACCATTCCTTCAATATTTGTCCTTATTCCAAAAAATGTGTTGATGTCTTGCTGTGGTCTGAATGTTTGTGTCCCTCCAAAATGTATTTGTTGATATCCTAACCCCCAAAGATGATATTATTAGGAGGTGGGACACTGGGATATGATTAGGTAGTGCAGATGGAGCCCTCATGAGTGGGATTAGTGCCCTTTATAAAAAGAGGCTCCAGAGAGCTCCCTCACCCCTTCACCATGTGAGGATACAATGAGAAGTCTTCAACCCAGAAGAAAACCCACACCTGACCATGCTGGCCCCCTGATTGCTGACTTCCAGCCTCCAGACTCTGAGAAATAAATGTCTGCTGTTTATAAGCCACCCAGTCTCTGCTATTTTGTTGTCCTGCCCGAGTGGACTGAGACACAGCTCTCCCTGGCAGCAGACACACCCCCTTCTCCTTGTTCTCTAGGTCCATCTTTGTTTTAGTCCTTGGATAAGTTTCAGGTGTAAATAAACACGTGTGTTTAATATACAGGGTTTAACCTAATATCTCTCCAATGTTTTTTTTTAATTAATTATTTATTTACTCATGTTTAAGTTTCACTGGAGTATAGTTGACTTACAATGTTGTGTTAGTTTCAGGTGTACAACATGGTGATTCAGTTATACATATACATATATTTATTCTTTTTCAGATTCTTTTCCCATATAGGTTATCACAGAATATTGAGTAGAGTTCCCTGTGCTATACAGTAGGTCCTTGTTGATTACCTATTTTCTATATAGTAGTGTGTGTATGTTAATCCCAAGCTCCTAATTTATCCCTCCCCCACCCACATTTCCCCTTTGGTAACCAGAAGTTTGTTTTCGAAATCTGTGTGTCTGTTTCTGTTTTGTAAATAAGTTCACTTATATCATTTTTTAAAATTAGATTTCACATGAGTGATAATCATATGATATCTGCCTTTCTCTGTCTAACTTACTTCGCTTAGTATGATAATCTCTAGGTCCATCCATGTTGCTGCAAATGACATTATTTCATTCTTTTTTATGGCTGAGTAATATTCCAGTGTATATGTATATACCACATCTTCTTTTTTTAATTAATATTTATTGGAGTATGATTGCTTTACGATGTTTTGTTAGCCTCCACTGCACAGCAAAATGAATCAGCCATACACATACAGATATCCCCTCCCTTTTGGACTTCCCTCCCATTTAAGTTACCACAGTGCATTAGGTAGAGTTCCCTGTGCTATACAGTATGTTCCCATAAGTTGTCTATTTTATACATAGTACCAATAATGTGTATATGTCAATCCCAGTTTCCCAATTCCTCTCACCCCACCCCTTCCCCCCTTGGTATCCATATATTTGTTCTCGACGTCTGTGTCTCTATTTCTGCTTTGCAAATAAGACCATCTATACCATTTTTCTACATTCCACATATATGTGTTATTATACGATATTTGCTTTTCTCTTTCTGACTTACTTCACTCTGTATGACACTGTCTACGTCCATCCACATCTCTATGAATGACCCAGTTTCATTCCTTTTTATGGCTGAGTAATATTCCATTGTATATATGTACCACATCTTCTTTATCCATTCCTCTGTTGATGGACATTTAGGTTGCTTCCATGTCTTGGCTATTGTAAATAGTGCTGCAATGAACATTGGGGTGCGTGTATCTTTTGGAATTATGGTTTTCTCCAGATATATGTCCAGGAGTGGGATTGTTGAATCATACGGTAGTTCCATTTTTAGTTTTTTAAGGAAACTCCATACTGTTCTCTATAGTGGTTGTACCAATTTACATTCCCACCAACAGTGTAGGAGGGTTCCCTTTCACTGATGATTTTAAATATTTTTACAAATAGCTTTATTGCTTCTTCCATTTGTTACAATATGATATGTTTGTTTTCAAAATGGTCTCATACTAAGGGCATGTAGACAGACTGCTAGAAATCACATCTCTTACCTAAAAGCAATGGTCAAAATTTGAGTCCACCATTATAATGTTTTCAAAGCATATTCCAAACATGATGGCATTTGGTCCCTACATACTTCAGTATGTACCTCTGAAAAAATAGACCTTTACTTATCATGCCAATATCACATCTGACAAAAGTGTCGCTAATGACTTGATATCCTCTAATACCCAGTTCATATTCAAATTTCCCTGATTAGCTCAAAAAAGATCTTCTTACAGTTGATTTATGGGAATCAGGACCCAAACAAGACCACACATGGCCCTTGGTTGTTATGCCTCTGAATTCTGTTAATTAAAGCGGCCCCTCTCCCTTTTCTCCATGCCATGGCCTTGTTGAATCTCCAATGTTAAAAAGACACATAAGTAACACCTTTATACTCCCCACACTATTTCAGAGTGACTTGGAGAGAGTCTAACAGGTGGCACTAGTGTTTGCTAGAAAGGCTGTGGCTGTGACTTGGAGTCTAGCAGAATCAGCTGAGGTCATCCTCAGATATCAGACTCCAGCCCTACACATTTTGTCCCTACAGCAGCCCCTGTACCCTGAAATACAGACTTTTTGAAGAGGCATCTCTTTTCCTCCAAGGGTCTGGAGTAACCCTATCCAGGCAAAGTTATCTTTGGATCAAATGGGATCCAGGAGAAGGAAAGAACCCAAAACACCAAATTCCTTCTTCAGGGGCCATGGTGCCCAGGGGACGCCCTTGCAACACTCCCTTGAGCTGATGTGCAAACTGCTTTTAAAGAAAAATCAGGGACTTCCCTGGTGGTCCAGCGGTTAAGACTCAGTGCTCCCAATGCAGGGGGCCCGGGTTCGATCCCTGGTCAGGGAACTAGATTCTGCCTGCCACAACTAAGACCTGGTGCAGCCAAAGAAAGAAAGAAAGAACATTGAAGAATCCTCCTCTTGAATTATTGTTTCAGAATATTACTGAAATAAGTATGAGAAAAGGGAATTTGTTGCGGGAGGTCGGGGAGCTTTTATACCGCCTTCTTATATGTGGGGATTTGCCCACTGCATTAGTTTCCTGGGGCTGCTGTAACAATGGACCACAAACTGGGTGGCTTAAAACAACAGAAATGTATTCTCTCACAATTCTGGAGGCTAAAAGTCAAAAGCAAGGCGTCAGCAGTGCCCTGCTCTCTCTGAAGGCCTTAGGGAAGGATCAGTTCCATGCTCTCTTTTTGCTTCTGGTGGTGGCCAGCAATCGTCCGTGTTCCTTGCTTGTAGACACATCACCAAATCTCTGCCTCTTTCATCACATGGCCTTCTCCCTGTGTATCTCTCTGTGTCTCAGTTTTCTCTTCTTATAAAGATACCAGTCATTGGATTAGGGCCCACCCTAACCCAGTATGACCTTATCCTAACCACTTACATCTGCAAAATCCCTATTTCAAATAAGATCACATTCTGAGGTTCCAGGTGGACATGAATTCTTGGAGGACACTATTCAACCCAGAGGCCCCACGCCGAGTCTGATTGGAATACAAAAGATATGGAGTCCCCCTACTTCTATAGAAAAAGGCAACACCTGATATGCACTTTCCCAGTCTTCCTGTCAGGTGCACACAGGTGTGTGACCTGGGCTTTGCCGGTGGACACCTCCACAGAGGATTTTGTATCTGGAGCTGGAGCTCTTTTGTAAAGAAGCAGGGGAGGAGAGATTCTGCCAGCTGGTCATGTGTATTTGTCAGCTTCTACTATGTTAACAAATAGCCCCCAAATCTCAGTAGCTTCCAAGAGCGAATGTGTGTTTCTCATTCACGGTTCTGTGGATGGGTTGTGGGTGTACTGCACGTTGGCTGGTTTCTCCTGGGCGCCCACGGGCTGGGCTCCAGGCTGTCGGCTGGGATCAGGAGTGCTCCACATCTTTCCGGAGCTCGTGCTGGAGGAACAGCAGCTCCCTGGAGTAGTCAAGAGCAGGGCAGAAACACTGCTCAGAAAGGGCACACAGTCAAGTTGCCCACATTCCATGGATCCGTGCAGGTCACACGGACAAGCCCAGAGTCAGCAGGGCAGGGAGGCATGGGCCAGAAGAGAGGAGAAGGAATCCGTCCTGGGAAATAGCAGAATCTATCACACCAGGGCAGCAACGTCAGATGCTAGATGGCAGCAGTGTCCTTTCTGATCTGGTTCTGGGCTGTGATCCTGCCGGTGTTTCTGGCCCAATTTCTAATCTTTGGTCAGTTCCTTTTCAGCTTCAATCAGCCGGAGTGGCTTCTGGGGCTTGTAGCTCAGGGTCCTGAATGAAACACAGGATATTAACTCCTCCCTGGCCTTAAATGTGGTTTGGTGGTCACTGGCCTAGTGTCTCTCCATCCCAAGCCCACCCATCTGCCTGCTTTGGGGATGGGACTCTGAAAACCACATTCCAGACCTTGCCAGATGGCTTTCTGATAGGTCTAGCCCATCTAGAGAAAGGCTGGGAGGGAGGAATGGAGAAGGGACATCTTTCCTGCTGCTTGAAGCTCTTGTCTGCGTCGTCTTGGAACTGTGGTTGGTCCCAGCCTCCAGATTCCTTCAGCACCTCCAAGTCTGCTTCCTTGTGCCCTCTCCCGTGTACCAGCAGCAGTGGGGCAGGCCCCCTCCTCGGGGATGTCTTTTGACGTGGTTGATTGGTGCCTGGATTGTCTCCAATCACTGTCCCAGTTTGGGGGCCTCCAGCTCGAGTTTGTCATTCCCCAACTAAGTACAGCCATGGGGCCTCCTCCCATCCCTCTCTCTGGGTGGCCAGGCGTGCCCTTGGGGCCCCTGGGGTCCTGGAGCATTTCAAGGAGGCATCTGCAGTGCATAGTCACACGGGGACAGGACACAGTCTTGTGGCATCACTGGGTGTTGTCCCTGCCAGAACCTGATCCATTCTGCGTGCAGACCACAGAGGCGTCTGTATCCAGAGCCTCCCGGGAGAAGCTGGTGAGGCTCCAGCAAGGCCCCGGGCGGGGACTCAACAGTGCTTCACACGCAGCCCTCCCCGCCTAATCCCTTCACACAAAAGCCCTAGTCTCTCTCTCTCTTTCCCGGTAGAGCCTGATGGGCCAATAAAACTGGACACTAAATCATTACCCATTGAAAAACTGGTTTCCCTTGCCCCGAGGGCTGGAAGGACTCATTTTTTCATCTACTACTGGGAAAGGGAAGGGAAATATTCAGAAATATTTGCCCCCCGGGGTATGTGCTTGGGGCTGGGGGTGGGGACAGACTCCCTTCCTAGACTGTGTTGAATCCTTCCAAGGCAGGGAAAAAAAACAAAACTGTTAAATTTTCATATTTAGAAAGTTCATGTGCTTCCCCAGCTTTTAAATGAAAATAAACTTAAAAATACAAACAGGGCTTCCCTGGTGGCACAGTGGTTAAGAATCCACCTGCCAATGCAGGGGACACGGGTTCAAGCCCTGGTCCGGGAAGATCCCACATGCCACAAGCCCGTGCGCCACAACTACTGAGCCCACGTGCCACAACTACTGAGCCCGTGCGCCACAACTACTGAAGCCCACGTGCCTAGAGCCCGTGCTCCACAACAAGAAAAGCCACCACAATGAGAAGCCCGCGCACCGCAACGAAGAGTAGCCCCCGCTCGCCTCCACAACTAGAGAAAGCTGGTGCACAGCAACGAAGACCCAAAGCAGCCAAAAATAAAATAAATTAAAAAAAATACAAACAAAAACTCATGAACTTCAAATTAACATTAAATCAGCGTGATGGATGATGTTTTACCGACACTGGGTCACTGTGAATCACTGGTGTGCGGTTTAATGGGAGAAAGATGTATTTTCAACTTGACTTTTTTTGGGGGGGGGCAGGTAACGGACTATTACTTGAGTTACTGACAGTATCACTTGATTTTGGGGCGGGGGTCAATAATAAATTCCTTTTTAACTGCCTATCCATTATTTTAATGAGCCAATCAGTTTAATTGTGCACCCTGCCAAACATAATACAGGAAATGTTTTGAAAGCATTTAGTGAAATTCTTTTATTGTTTATTTCTACCACACTTAACTGCTAATGCATATCGTCACAAGTTGGATGGAAAGGAGATGAGAGCTGCAAAATCCATCATCTCGCAGGACCACCCAATTCTCTTGCCATCTTTCTCTCTTTGAACTCTAGTGAAATATTTGCCTTCAATGATACAGCACACTGATTCATCTGCCATGAACGTGACCTTAATCCGAATGGAAAAGCAAGTTTAAAATAGTGAAGTGGCGCTTGGTTCTGGGGTGGTCATCTAGATGATACAAAAATGAAATCACAACTTTCAAAACTTTTGGTAGAACCCATAGACCTCCAGTAATATGCCTACAGACCCCAAGATGAAAAGCACCACCCGAAAATAGATAGCTAGTGGGAAGCTGCCGCATAGCACAGGGAGATAAGCTCAGTGCTTTGTGACCACCTAGAGGGGTGGAATAGGGAGGGTGGGAGGGAGGAAGACGCAAGAGGGAGGAGATATGGGGATATATGTATATGTATAGCTGATTCACTTTGTTATGAAGCAGAAACATACCATTGTAAAGCAATTATACTCCAATAAAGATGTTTAAAAAAAAAAAGTACAGTAAAACAAAACAAAAAAACTTTGCTTGAGGGAGCAAATTAGAAATACTTTTCATAAAAATGAAAATTTTGCCATCTTGTAGAAAACCTTCAAACAGTAACAAAACGTCCTTACATATTTCTGGCATTCATTCATTTCTGCAAAGTCTTACAAATAAAAACATAAGATGGAGCTGGAAAAAAAAAAAGAAAAGAAAAGCACCACCCGGGGTTTCATGGGGAGAAGAAAAGAGAGATTTCTCAGTGGCCACATGAATGGGCCCTGGAGACGTCCTCTGCTGACCTGCAGAAACAGCTTGGGAAGCCTTCAATAGATGGAAGGGCCTGGGGGTGAGTTTCCAACGACAAATGCAGACAGCTCGTATACATTCAAGGAGGAGGCTTGATGCAGTCCTGGTCAGAGTGAGGTTCCTTCTGGAAGTAAACAACATAAGATATGATTGCCTTTCCTCTGTGCTTCTTTGAAACTTGAGCTGCAAATTTCCCCAAGAAGTCTGACATGAGTATGGTCTGAAAAAAAAAAGGAAAATAAACAGTTAACAATGCTTACCTCTGGAAAGTAGGAAGGAAGTAGTTAAGGAACTTCCTTTCCACCCTACTATATGCATTTTTCACATAAGCATGTATAATTTATTTTATAATTCATTTTATTAAATAATAAAGAGTGCCTCAACTCTCCAAGACCAATACTGTCCAGAGTGACAGGCAACAACATATCTTGGATTTTCTGACTCAGCTCCAGTCTGTTCTTCTTTCGATGAAGTAACTTTCCTTGGTTATACAAGTCAGATTCATAGTAGAAAGTTTGGAAAATACAGTAAAGTGGGTAAGAACCAAATTCCTACTACTTGGAGATAATCATTACTAACTTAAAAACATTTTTTTAAATTGAAATACAGTTGATTTACAATGTTGTGTTAGTTTCTGGTGCACAGTCAAGTGATTCAGTTATACAAACATACATACAGATATATGTATGTATATATATAATATATATACATATTATATATATATACATTCTTTTTCAGATTCTTTTCCGTTACAGGTTATTATAAGATATTTAATATAGTTCCTTATGTTATACAGTAGGACCCTTGTTGTTTATCTATTTTATATATAATAGTTAGTATCTGCTAATCCCAAACTCCAAATTTATCCCTCCCTGTCCCTCTTTCCCATTTGGTAACCATAAGTTTGTTTTCGAAATCTGTGAGTCTGTTTCTGTTTTTTAAATAAGTTCATTTGTATCATTTTTTAGATTCCACATATAAGTGATATCATATATTTGTCTTTCTCTGTCTGACTTACTTCACTTAGTATGATAATCTCTAGGTCCATCCGTGTTGCTGCAAATGGCATTATTTCATTCTCTTTTTATGGCTGAGTAATATTCCATTGTATATATGTACCACATCTTCTTTATCCATTCCTCTGTTGATGGACATTTAGGTTGCTTCCATGTCTTGGCTATTGTAAATAGTGCTGCAATGAACATTGGGCATTTGTATCTTTTCAAATTAGAGTTTTCTCCGGGTATATGCCCAGGAGTGGGATTGCTGGGTCATATGGTAGCTCTATTTTTAGTTTCTTAAGGAACGTCCAGACCGTTTTCCATAGTGGCTGCACCAATTTACATTCCCACCAATAGTGTAGGAGGGTTCCCTTTTCTCCTCATCCTCTTCAGCATTTATTATTTGTAGACTTTTTAATGATGACCATTCTGACCATTCTGATGTGATACCTCATTGTAGTTTTGATTGGCATTTCTCTAATAATTAGTGATGTTGAGTATCTTTTCATGTGCCTGTTGGCCATCTGTATGTTTTCTTCATAGAAATTTCTACTTAGGTCTTCTGCCCATTTTTCGATTGGGTTGTTTATTTTTTTGTTATTGAGTTCTATGAGCTGTTTGTATATTTTGGTAATTAAGCCCTTGTCCGTCACATCATTTGCAAATATTTTCTCCCAGTCTGTAGGTCTTCTTTTCATTTTGTTTATGGTTTCCTTTGCTATGCAAAAGTTTATACGTTTGATTAGCTCCCATTTGTTTATTTTTGCTTTTATATCTATTGCCTCGGGAGACTGACCTAAGAAAACATTACTATGGTTTATGTCAGAGAACGTTTTGCCTATGTTCTCTTCTAGGAGTTTTATGGTGTCACGTTTAAGTCTTTAAGCCATTTTGAGTTTATTTTTGCGTATGATGTGAGGGAGTGTTCTAACTTCATTGATTTACATGTAGCTGTCCAGCTTTCCCAATGCCACTTGCTGAAGAGACTGTCTTCTCCATTGTATATTCTTGCCTCCTTTGTCAAAGATTAATTGACCATAGGTGTGTGGATACCACTAACTTTTCAAAGTATTTTCCTCCACTTCTTTGTGGTAAAAATTTCCTTTCCTTGAATATAGTTGTAATCACACTGTGAGGGCAATTCAGTAGACTTTTTTTCCCCCAAGCAATATTATGACATAAGCATTTCTCCCATGGTTCAGTAAAGACCAGGAGATCACTAACATTTGAAAATATATTCTGGAGATTCTGTCTTTATCAATTCATTGCCTAAATTAAAAAAAAATGTTTTCATTGAAAGATAATCATAGTCTCACAGGAAGTTGAAAAATAGTACAGAGAGTTCCATGTACTCTTAATTAGCTTCCCCAATGGTGACATCTTACATAATACAGTACAATACCAAAACCAGGAAATTGACATTGGTACAATCTACAGAACTTATTCAGATTTCACCAGCCTTTTCACACGCTTGTGTGTGTGCGCATGTTTTTAATTTCTTTATTTTTTAATTTTTTTAAAGATTTAATTTAATTTTTTTGGCTGTGTTGGGTCTTCATTGCTGTGCGCGGGCTTTGTCTAGCCGTGGTGAGTGGGGGCTACTCTTTGTTGCGGTGCGCGGGCTTCTCATTGCAGTGGCTTCTCTTGTTGCAGAGCACGGGCTCTAGGCGCACGGGCTTCAGTAGTTAGTTGTGGCACTCGGGC
Source organism: Balaenoptera ricei (assembly GCF_028023285.1). Classification (NCBI taxonomy): domain Eukaryota; kingdom Metazoa; phylum Chordata; class Mammalia; order Artiodactyla; family Balaenopteridae; genus Balaenoptera; species Balaenoptera ricei. The sequence continues at coordinate 176,773,195 of NC_082640.1, read as the reverse complement.
TTCAGTAGTTGTGGCTCTCGGGCTCTACAGCACAGGCTCAGTAGTTGTGGTGCACGGGCTTAGTTGCTCCGCGGCAGGTGGGATCTTCCTGGACCAGGGATCGAACCCGTGTCCCCTGCATTGGCAGGCGAATTCTTATACACTGCACCACCAGGGAAGTCCCTGTGCGCATGCTTTTAACCTCAATTTTATTTGTAAAGGTAGAGAAACCTAAGGCTCAGATTGCTTTAGCCTCTGCCCGAGCTGCACTGCTGCTGAAGCTGGCATATAAACCTAGGTCTGTCTGATTTGAAGTCTGCATATTTCTCACTTATTCTGAGGGGTGGAAGGAGCATCAGGAGACAAAAAAATTTTAAAGGCAGCTGAAACATTGAAAACTTAAACAGTGTCTGAGGATTAGTATCCAGGAGATCCAGGCGTTGTTCCAGTAAGATGTTGGGGAAATCTTTTACATCTCTTTTGGCTTCAGGGTCCTGATCATAAAATAGAAGTGACCCCCACAACGCCCTCCTCCTAGAGCTTCTGTAAGATAGACACAATGCCCACAGAAAGATAAGTGTATCACACACACACACACACACACACACTGTTATTTTAATCCCCAAATTTAGTAGCCCTCCTAAAAATGTTCTGGATGGGAAAACTTTAATAGAAACTCCTGATTCTGGAGTTAAAAGATTTAAGTAAGTCGATTATAGTGTAGTTCCATGTGATGTTCATTTGAATTGTGGAAATCCGAAATAATGGAAGAATATGAAGAAAGCCTGATACTATGCCTCATAATTGCAATACAGAACCCCACCCAATTAAAATATTAGTCAAGAATCCCTTCATTTCAAAAGTGGTGAGACTGGGTATTGTACACCGTTCATGACATTGCCACAGGGCGGCGCCACTTCAACAGGTAAACAAATACATAGGCTGCGTCGGACATAGGCTGCGTCAACAGTGTGGGAACCACAGTGGTGTGAAGGTGTATTGGGACTTTGAGTTCAAGTGGTCTTGGAAGGGCTGAGGCTGAACAATGCATTAATGTTGTGATCACTTTTGCAGTAGGTTAGCTGAGATAAAGTGCTATGAAGAAGGCCAGTCACTGTGATAGCTCTTGCTATTAACTTATGTGTGAGAGCTCTGCAAAATATTAGAGATGGTGCAGAGAGCAAATGTCCAATGAAAGCACAAGACTACAATGGTTGTAAAATCTGTGCTCTGAGGATCATGCCCCCAACTTTAGAATTATTCGTGTGGGAAAATTATTCTTAAACTACTGAGTTTTAAATAATTCAAATCTCTAGAAACCCATCATTCTCATGAAATGTGATTGATCAGATTCTGATCCCTAGGAGTAGATCAGCTCAGCTAGAAAGGAAGTTCTGTTCTCCCAACCTGTCCCAGAAAACCCAATTCCCTCCAGGACACAAGTGAAGAAACAAACACTTTTTGCTCCATTTCACGTTAGGTTGTGCTTACCCTCCTTCTCTTATTTAATCCTTATAACTCTACCTGGTTCTAGTACCCACCCATCCACCCCGATGGCTGATCTTTTGTCAGTGTCTTTTCCTTCCTTCAATAATGAGGAAACCAAGGCTCAGAGAGGTTAAGTAATTTGCCCAAGACCCCACAGCTGACAATCAGTAGAGCTGGAATTTGAACCTAGGTCAGGTGATACCAAAGCCTGCTTTGTTCCTGTGCAACAGGGTGACTCTAAGCTATCCTTGTGCTCCACCATCAAAAATTCAGCAGGAGGGGACTTCCCTGGTGGTCCAGTGGCTAAGACTCCACGCTCCCAATGCAGGGGCCCGGGTTTGATCTAGATCCCGCATGCGGCAACGAAGACCCGGTGCAGCCAAACAAATAAATATTAAAAAAAAATCATCAGGAATAAACAGGTATCTGTCTTTGATGGAGGTGGAGGGAAGGTATTTCTCAATAAGATATAATTGCTCTTTCGTAACATATTTCAATGTTCAAAGCGTCCTTGCACAGGATGACTCTGAAGATTGTTTAGATGGAAGCAGTCATTCCTTTTTCTCCAGACATAATGCCACTATCTGTAGTTCACATAGCAGTGGCATGTCTATCAGCAAACCTCTCAATCAGTGATTCACTTGCAAGATTTTATTTTAGTTGAGTCAGCAGCCTTTTAGTTTCCTGGAGTCAAGGAGAGGTTGATGTAGGCGGGGCAGAAAGGGTAGAAAATTGTGACATAGAAGCAAGGCAGAAACGGCAAGTGCTTCCCAATTCTTTGGGAAATCGTAATGTTATTTTTTCCATCCACTCACCAAACACCGATGAGGAGAAAGAAAGCATGAGACCCTGGATAACTTACTCATTGCCAGATAACAGCATCTGCCTTATAAAATCAGCATTATTCTGGAAGTCGGGTGGCTGTGTTCCTGATTAAATCGAAGTAGAAATGCAATTGAATTGCCTAAGTATGATGATAGGGGACATACATAACACGTTTTTCTTTTCGAAATGCTTTTACATCTGTAATCTTACTTTATCTCTGTACAACCTCCCTGCCTTGAACAAACTTTTATTATAGCACTTATGGCCCTGTAGTTAATGTTCAGTGTATATGTCCATCTCTTCCACTGGTTTATGACCTTCTTCAGGGCAGAAATCCTGCCGGATTTATACATCTATAAAGCTCGAGCACTAAAGTTAGGGTTTGTTTCGTTGCAAAAGATAGAAACCCACTGGATGCAATTTAAGCAAAAAAGGGTCTTTGTTTCAAGGATCCCCAGGGTAGGGGTGCAGCCACTGCTTGGCAGAACACCAGGCTCTCTGGTGATTCCTCATCTCTTGCATCTGCCTCATTAACACCTCCTCTCTGCAGAAGTATCTTTCACTCCTTTCTGGTCGCCTCGGCTGAGAACTTGGCTGCCAGCATCTCCTGAGTGGAGATGTAACTTGTCCAGCCCTGAGCCAAGAGCCTTATCACTCTCTCTGTCCCAACCTCCCGAGTCTCCAGGAGTCAAGACCCTGATTGGTCCAGCCTCGGTGAGGTGTTCACCTCTAGCCCAATCAACTGGGGCCAGGGGGGTGTGGTTCAATCTGGGACCCAGGTGGTTCCTAATGTAGGGCACCCGGTGGGGCAGGAAGGAACAAAGCACAGTTCTCTGAAAACAATGTGAAGGGGCGGGGCAGCTCAAACTATAGGGGGCCTCGTCTGTCTTCGTATATACTTAGTGCTCTGTAAATGCTTACCGACCTGCCTGGCTCTACGTGCTGCACAATATTGGCCTTCTTGTAGTTCCCCAAACCCACCGAGCTCTTTCTGAACTTCAGGCTTCAGGATGGCTCTTCCTCGCCATCATCCCCGTGGCCTGGCTAACTCCAGCTCCTCCTCTGGATCTACATTTGGATTCACCGCCTCTTCATCAGATGGCCTTTCCTGACCCCGCCCAGAATATCCTGCTCTCTTTCTTCAAAACACTCAGCACCTAGCAGTTACTTGTTTAATTCCTGCCTCCCCGCCTCTCTCCCCCCAGAGACTCTAAGTTCCAGTGTTCCCAGAGGCCCCAGTAGCTCCCGGCCCAAAGGGCAGCCCTACAACTTGGATGTGGGACAGCAGGGGCGTTAATGCCCTGCTAGGCAAACCTTTGACCAATGGGAGGTGGGAGAAGTGGATAAATTCTTACTCTTTTTCCCTCAGTGGACTGTCTTGAGATGAAATGTATGAGCTTTTGAGAGGACAGTCCTGGAAGACGAAGCACCCTCATATTGCCAGTGCCTCCTTCTCACCCACCTCTCTTGTCAAGGGACAGGATTTCTGCTGTCTGGAATTGCACTCCCTTATAAACGAGTAGCAAAAGCCTTTGCCTCAGGCTCTGCTTTCTGGGGACCCAGGCCAGGTTGCTAACTCTAGCTGGCATACATGAAAAATTAAGCGTATTGGCTTTTGCTTAGCACAGTGCTTAAACAATGGATCAGAAATCCCACTCTTGCTAGGCTCTGCTTTTCTCCACTTTAGTTGTCTTTTTTTTTTTCCCCATGCTGCGCTGCTTGTGGGATCTTAGTTCCCCAACCAGGGATCCAACCCGTGTCCCCTGCAGTGGAAGTTCAGTGTCCTAACCACTGGATTGCCAGGGAACTCCTCAGTTTTCTTCTTATTCAAGCTTTCTCTGAATTCAGGCAAGGTTGCTACCCCCAACTCCAGCTTGCTCTCATGAAAAGAATGCTTCTTACCTCCTGGCTTCACCTTGAGTCCGGAAGCTGACCCTCATGGTCTCTGATCGGCCCAGGTAGGGTCACATGTTTTCCTCTGACCCAATCACTGGGGGCGGGTGAGGACCAAGCTCCATCTCCAGGTATTCTCTTCTTTCAGATTTCAGGAGCAGTGATGATGTGGGCAAAGAGGCAAGATGAGGCCCAGGAAATGCCAAATTGGGTTTGGTGTTGGGTAGGGGAGCAACACAGATGCAGATGGCAGGGAGTCTATGACCCCCTCTCCCCCTGTCCAGTACAGACAGGAGGAGGAGAGATCTGGGCCACCAGCTCTCCAAGCAGTCAGGGTGGGAGGCCAGAGCTGGGGCTGGCCAGGCTCACTTCCACAACGGGCTGTCCCCAGAGCAGGCTCTGCAGTCAAGGCCCAGGAGCAAAGCTCAGGCCCCTCCAACCCTGACGTCCAAGGTGGCACTGGCCTTCTCTACTCCACAACACCATCAGGGCCTGTCTACCCTAGAGCTCCCAGGCCAGAGCCTTCCCAGGGACCCAGACACACCAATACCAAGCACTGGGTTCACACAGAGCTGGGGACCCCAGCCTGGAGGTTCCTCATTCACCACAAGCTTTCAGCCAGCTAGATCCTCCCCCTCCCCCTGGGAGACACTACCTTAGGGAAGTCACCTTCTAGAGGTCAGCCAGGACTTACCCTGAGGCCGGGCCAGAGGCTCCCTCTGGGCCACCTGCTCAGTTATGGGGTCACCACGCCACACTTTGCAGGCCTTCCGGGCCTCAGTGCTGCTTCTCTTGACACTCTTATTCCCACTGTGGTATGGAGTGTCTGCAGTTTCATGGGTCCTGGGGCCCCATGGAGTTAGTTCTCAGCTCCCAGTTCCTAATGAGAAGTGTCAACACTCACAGAGCACTTACCATACCAGGAACCATCTAAGAATTTCATGATTCTCAAGTTCTGGCCACACCAAGCTACTGTTCCCCATTCATGTCCTGCACTTCCTTGTCTACAGCTTTGCACGTGGCATTGCTAGAATGACTTTCTTTGTTTGCCTTTCTTTGTTTCTGCTTGGTGAGTTCATCCTTTAAGATCCACTTCAAATTTCGCCTCCTGTGTTAGTCATCTATCGCTGTGTAACAAATCACCCCAAAACTTTGCAGCTTAAATCAACAAATATTTATTATCTCCCATCATTTGTGAGGGTCAGGGATCTGAGAGTGGCTTAGCTGAGTGGTTCTCGCTCAGGGTGTCTCATGAGATTGTAGTCAAGCTGTTGACAGGGCTGCGGTCTCCTCTGAAGGCTTGACTACCCACCTCACTCACATGGCTGTTGGCAGAAGGCTTCAGTTCCTGGCCCCCTGAGCTTTTTCCATAGGGCTGCTCATGACCTGGCAGCTGGCTTCCTCCAGAGTGAGTGATCCAAGAGAGCAAGACAGAGGGGACCCAACATGGAAGCCACAGTCTTTCATAACCTGTACTCAGAAGTTTCCTATTATCACTTCTACTTTATTCTGTTGGCCACACAGACCAACCCTAGTGCAGTGTGGAAGGGAACTACACAGGGATGTGAATACCAGGAGGAAAGGCTCACTGGGGCTGTCTCAGAGGCTGCCGGCCACCGCTCCCCGATGCGGTCCTCAGGGGATGGGCACTTCGAATGTACTTCTGTGAAGCTTGCATCATGGATGTTTAGTCTCACTCCCAGATGGCAAACTCCTGGAGGATGGTTACTAAATCTTGTTCATCTTCCCCTTCCTTTTTAGCCCCACATATCCTCTAATATAGAGTATATATTCAATAAACCTCAAATTAATGCTGAATGCATGAATAAATGAGTAAATAAATGAATGAATTAGTGATTCTCTAGGTGGATAGTTCAAGACTAGAGGAGACAGCATGAACTATTATATGATTAATTTCCCCTGTTTCCTGCCTCAAGATACCTAAGGAGTTGGTGGCTCAGAGCTCGCTTCCTTTTCCTCTGGTTACTTCTCCTTCCCTAACACCCCAGACTTGTAGCATCAGAAGGCTTGCTCGCCATCTTGGTATAATGACGGCCTGCCCTCTCATCACAGCTGATTGGACCAGGGCCGAGCACCTGACCCAAGCTGGGCCAATGGACTCCAAGAAATTTGAAATTGGACTAAGAGAGGCCAAGCTTCAGTCTGGCTGGTTTCTTGTCAAGACGGAAAATTTGGAAACTGTTGGCAGTAGCAGTTCTTTGATCCATGGACTGGGGAGCAGAGAAAGCCAATCTGCCTCAACAGGAGACAAGAGTGCAAATAGAAGAGTGAGAAGGAGGAGAGAGGGGAAGGGTAGCCGAGGTTGCAGAAGCTCTCAGTTCCTGCTTCCAGTTCTGTCGGAAACCTGGCTGCAGCTCCAGCTTGGTCCCCATGAGATACACATATATGTATATGTATTTTTAAATTTTTATACAATTTTTAAAGGTTACTTTCCATTTACAGTTATTACAAAATATTGGCTCTAGTCCCCGTGTTGTAAATATATCCTTGAGCCTGCCTTACACCCAATAGTTCGTACCTCCCACTCCCCCACCCCTATATTGCCCCTTCCCCTCACTTATATTCTTATAATAAATGGGGTTTAAGCAATGGTGTCCTGGAGCTGGTTCACACTAGCTCCTGAAAGCTAATTGTACATGTTTCTCCATGACGTCACTTTGGGAGCTTGACATAGGCCACAGCTGCAGTATTTACACCACAGGAATTGGCAAATGCTACAAATCAGTGTCCCCCACTAAAAACTGGTTATTAAACATTAACAAGCACATCGATGGTTTTACGACAATTCCAGGGGGTTTCCGTAACATACAGCCCAAATAGTCTTTCTGACTAAAACATCGGGGCAAACTCCTACTCATGCTTCGTGACCCAGTGCATCTCCCATGAGAAGCCTCATCTGGTGTTTGTGGGAAGCTGATTCTCTGTGTACTCACATAACTTAGGAGACACCATTAGACAATCCAGAATGCTGAGGGCTACGTGACATAGCCCAGGCATAAGACAGAGACCTCACCTAGGCAATAATTGCCTATTGCCCTTGGAGTGAAGTCCAGGCTCCTTATCATGGCAGGCTGTTCCTCTGAGCAGTGACCCGTGCCCTCCTCCATCTCGTTCCTGCCCACACCATCCCCACCCCATCGCCACACCCTGGCCTCCTCAGCCTTCTCAGTCTCTAGCCCAGAGTCTCTACCCCATGAGTTATCAGTCATTTGGAGAATATGATAAAGATCATGAACCTTCACCTTGGAGGAAACACACATACAGACACACAAAGATTTGCATATAGTTTCAGGGGATTCATGGACCAAATAACTTCTTTTCTCTGAAGCCCTTCCTAACTCCTACATCCCGTGTGCCCTGCTTTACCCCAAACATACCTCTCTCTTAGCACCTTCAGTGCTCTTAAGCTTATGTTTATTTTTGAGTCTTTTGCTACACTGGCTGCTCCTTGGGGTAGCATCTATCATTGTCTTATTTAGAGTACATGAGTGACTGAGGGATGGCTGAGGTGTGTCCTAACACCCAAGTTCTAATCATGAGATCAGGGTGTAGCTACAGACACAGCCTACTGTCTAAGCACAGATGTGCGTCATTGAGGCTGGCGTCAACATTGCTAAAGGGAGAAGATGCCAACCATAGACAGACTGAGACACACGCAGAAAGTGAGAAGCAGGCATTGCTATGGCTGGTGTATTCCCAGCACCAGTGGGGCGAGGGGTGGTTAGGGGCCTGGGGGCTGTCTTGGGCAAAGGAAGAGCACCCCAAGTGTGGTACCATGGGAAAAGCCTGAACTCGGGGTCTCAGAGATCTAGGTTCAGATTCTAGCTCTGTCACTCCTGGCTTGTGACTGTGAGCAGATTACTTTGTCTCTCTGAGCCTCAGTTTCCTCACCTGTCAAACCCTACTTTATTGAGTCACTGCTAAGATTAAAAGAGATGATCTGTGTGATGTGCCTGGGACACAGGAGTTGGTCAATAAAAGTTAGTGTCCCCTTTTCCTGTACTCCTCTCATGTTGGTCACATGCAACAGAAATCAACTCTGTTTAACTAAAGCAAAACAAGGAATTTATTTGTAAGAGTGGCAGAGACTGCCTACTGTCTCCCAGTTCCTGTTATCCCTTTCTAACATGGTAAAGTAATTTTTAGCTAAGTACATAGTTGCTTAGCTAGATACTACCTTTTTTTCCACCAGCTTCCCTTGCGGATTGGCACAACCTGGTAACAATGTTCTGGAGAGTGTGATGTAACTGGAAGTGATATGTACAACTTCTAGGTAATGTCCTTAAAGAGGGCAAAAGGCGACAGGTCCTGTTACGTTTCTTCAAAAAAAAAAAAAAAAAAAGAGAGGGTACATACTCACCTCTTCTCTCTTTTCTTCTGTTCTTCTGGCTGGAACAGGGATGTGCTGGCAGGAGGTGGAGCAGCCATATTGACCCATGAGGTAGAAGCTGAGTGTTGAGGATGTGGAGAAAGAAGACAGAAGGAACCTATGTTCCTAATGACTTAGTGGAGGAGAGGCACCATACCAGCTCAGACTTTTAAGGGCAAGAGAATTAAACTTCTATTTGTTCAGCCATTGTCAATCTTTGGGTTTTGTTATAGCAGCCAAACCTATACTCTATCAAGTACTCAGTGCTATAGACCGTATACTGCTAAAATTTGTATGTTAAATCCTAGCTCTCATATGATGGCATTTGGAGGTGGGGGCTCTGGGAGGTCAAGAGGACAGAGCTTTCACGAATGGGATTAGTGCCCTTATAAAACAGACCCCAGAGAGCTCCCTTGTCCCTTCCATCATGTGAGAACACAGGGAGAAGACGGCAAGCAGGCTCTTGCCAGAGACAGAATCTGCTAGAATCTTGATCTTGGACTTCCTGACCTCCAAAACTGTGAGAGAGAAATTCCTGTTGTTTATAGGACACCCAGTCTATGGTATTTTTGTTATAGCAGCCAAATAGACTAAGATACTTAATAAACCATTAAGGTGTTCATGGTGTCCAAAAAAGAGCCAGACAATTGTTTACATTGTTTTGATTTTGACTATTGTCAGTTTGACAATTATGTATTTGACTATTCGGTTGACTCTTGTGTTACTTTGATATACACACATCATTTTGTTTTTTTGAATATTTCCTTACATTTGGCACAAGGTGTTCCAGGCTCATCTTGTTATTTCCATGCCTCAGCCTTGGACTCAATCATTTGAATAATGAGTTTTAGTGGTTTTGGTGGAGAATGGTGATTAGAAACCATGATCTGGGGACTTCCCTGGCTGTCCAGTGGTTAAGACTCCGTGCTTCCAATGCAGGGGGTGAGGGTTCGATCCCTGGTCAGGGAACTAAGATCCCGCATACCATGTGGTGAGGCCAAAAAAAAACAAAAAGAAAAACACCATGACCTGTGTGCTATGTATGCTTATTGATACCAAGCTGACACTGCTTCCAGGCTTTCTGGCAGATAGGAGTAGGAAATACATGTGTATATATATGTGTGTGTGTGTGTATAGGTTAATACATGCATCTAATACAAACTCTTGCATCTATACATCCATTTAAAAACCATGAGTTTACATCAACATTTCTAATTCCAATTCAACACTTAGGGTTTACTCTAGTCTTTTCCTCTTTTCTTTTCTTTTTCTTTCTTTCTTTTTTTTTTAATAATTGTATTGCACAGTTAAATGCTACATTTTGTATACATCAATTATTTCGCCATGCGGCATGTGGGATCCTAGTTCCCTGACCAGGGATTGAACCCCTGCCTCCAGCATTAGAAGCCTGGAGTTTTAACCACTGGACCGCCAGGGGAGTCCCCCTTTTTTTTTTTTTTTAATATGGACCGCTTCACGAGTTTGCATGTCATACTTGCGCAGAGGCCACGCTAATCTTCTCTGTATTGTTCCAATTTTAGTGTATGTGCTGCCGAAGTGAGCACTCCCTCTTTTCCATCAGACGTTACTCTCTTCTCTGATGGTGAGAAACTGGATCCCATTATTTCCACACTACTTCCATGTTTGCTTGGTCCGCCTGTATGTACCAATCCCTTGACCACTCAGGTCCCTCCTCGAGCCTGGCCCTACCATGTCCCCAGCCTGACCAAGGGAAGGGGGAAGAGACCAGATGCACATCTTAAGATATTCTCCAGTGTGTGTGTGTGAAAAAAAAAAAAAGAAAAAAAAAAAAGAAGAAAAAAAAAAAAGAGAAAAAAAAAAAAAAAAAAAAGATATTCTCAATCCCTTTACTTCCCCCTGCTCGTCAAATAGCCTCCTCATTATAATTTGGCCTCCCGTTTAGCTTGCTTATAGATACAGAACGAAGTGACCTTCTGGAGAAAACATTTCCCCCTTAACCCTGGGCCACAGGGAAGCTGAGATTGGATTTGCCTTCTGCTTGAAGAAAGAAGGTGCTAATCAAAGGGCCTGGACTGCAGGACGCCTTTGAAGGAGGATGCTGGAAGCACGAAAACTGGATGCTTCTCCAGCAAGAGCCCTGGGTGGGGGCTCCTATACTTACTGGGGAGCCCAGCGCCCAGGTAGCTGTTCTTCAAGAGCATCCAGCTAACACCCTTCTCGTCTTCTGATCCCATCCTCAAGTACAACAGCAACCACAAAAGCGGCATCCCTGCCAGGCATTGTGCTGGTGGCTTTGCATATATTATCTCTTTTTAGTCCTCACAGTAATATTAGGGGGAGGCACTGTGATGGTCCTTATTTTACAGATGAGGACACTGAGTTTTGGAGACATGAGTGAGGACTTCCCTGGTGGCACAGTGGTTAAGAATCCACCTGCCAATGCAGGGGACATCAGTTCAACCCCTGGTCCGGGAAGATCACACATGATGCAGAGCAGCTAAGCCTGTGAGCCACAACTGCTGAGCCTGCGTGCTGCAACTACTGAAGCCCGCGCACCTAGAGCCCGTGCTCCTTGACAAGAGAAGTCACTGCAATGAGAAGCCCGCACACTGCAACGAAGTGTAGCCCCTGCTCGCTGCAACTAGAGAAAGCCCGCGCACAGCAACGAAGACCCAACACAGCCAAAAATAAATAAATAAATAAACAAAAAACCAAAAAAACCCCATATAATCTTAGAGAAGTGAATGAACCTGCCCAAGGTCACGTGACAAACATCAAGGCCAGAACTTGAGCCCTTGATGTCCAGCTCCACTGGCTCCATTATCCTGCTCTGAGCCCTTGACCTCTCACTTCAGTGTTCTCTTGACCTCCACCTGTTGGTCTGACGCTACCCATGCTCTGGCTAGTTCTGTCTTTGTCCAGGAAATAGAGTCCTGGGCGCACAAAAGATGTCAGTGCCAAGCTTTTTAAAAAGTACCGCTGTGTGATATTTAACAGGTGCCAAAAAAAAAAAAAAGTAACATACATATGCAAGTCATAAGACATAGTAATAAAATAATCCCCAGCCCCCAGACCTACCGCCCAGCTTAAACATACGCTAACAAGTGCTTTTTAATTAGGCTTAATTTTTTACATTTTTAGAGATCCTTTGTATTTTCAAAGTGCAAAACCTCTCTCAATTTAATCTCCTAACTGGAAAGCTGAATATCCCGTGTAGATTAGCCAGCTCCCTCCTTTTGTCACCCTTTCTCTGAGGAGTGAGTCCTTGACTACTGTGTGTGTGTGTTTTTTCAATCACATTTCCATCAACAAATTCTGTGGGTTTTTACCTTCAAAATACATCACAAATCTGACCACCCTGGCCTCCTCCCCTAATCCAAGCCACTGTCAAGGCGGGACCCCTGCAGTAGCCTCCTAGCCACTGCCCATCAGGCAACCACAGTGAGCTTTAAAAAAAGAGAAGGAGTTAAATTATGTCCCTTTCCTGCTTGGTCCTGGCCCCTGGGACATGTTTGTCCTGCCAGCTCAACCCTGAATCCTCAGCGCTGACCTAGGGCCAGGGACAGAGTCCATGGTCTTTGCCATGGCTGACAAGCCTCCCTTCCATGGGTCTTCTCTCCACCAACCCCCCGCCCCCATTCACAGACCCTGTTCCTTCTGTCTGGAACACTCTTCCCCAGATATGCTCATGGCTCCTTCCTTCCCCCTGTAGGGCCCCTGCTCATTAGCACATTTGCCCCCTTTTATCACATTTTATAAGCATAAAATAAATTCACATAAGCATAAAATAAAACCTACCTAAGCACGTACTTTAAAAAAAATCAATAGGATGTACAATAATTTAAGGGAAAAATAAAAGGAAATGAATGTTTAATAATTTAATATGTATTTTAACAAATAGATGTTCTGGCAGCTCTCTGCACTTATACCTAGAGTTCTTATAAATGTGACAGCCACAAAGATACAACGTGTTGACTCAGATTCTACAGAGATGTGATTTCCTAAAACAGTGAACAACTAACTCTTGGTGGAATCCCAAACAAAACATAGTGTAACCTTCCCTCTGTATACATAGTTCTTGAATTCCTGAAGATGCAGTGAGTGATAAATCTGTGTATAAAATACTTGCTGCTTATTTATAAAACCAAGTTAGGTTCTAGGCTCATATAATTATAAGCAGATTTTTCACCTACATAGATGTCTGCTGGGATATTCCAGAGTTTCACGAAGGAGGTCAGTTTTCAGCCCCTCATTGCTTCATGTGTCTTGTGCGTTGCAGGATGTCTGGTGTGCCTGCACCAGCCAGCTAAACAGCTGGTATGCACCTGCCCGCCCTTATTGTGACAAGCAGAAAAAGCCCTGGAAATTGTCAAAATGTCCGCTAGTTGGCACGAGAGTCCAGGGTGAGAACCATAGGTGGGCCCCCGTTTTGATTTTTCCTCTCCGCACACACCACTCCCTGACCTTGTACGGTGGTCTACATTTTTTGTTTGTGTTGCTTGTGTCTGAGACTAGAATATGAGCTGCAGGAGGGCAGGGCTTTGTTTCTTTTGATGCCACATCTCCAGTGCCCAGAACAACACCTGGCACATGGAGGGCGCTCAGTGAGGGAGTGGATCCATGAGTGGTGTCCAAGAGCACCCTAATTTCCATCCCTAGAACTCAACATTAAAGTGTGTGCAGGGCTTCCCTGGTGGCGCAGTGGTTGAGAATCTGCCTGCCAATGCAGGGGACACGGGTTCGAGCCCTGGTCTGGGAAGATCCCACATGCCGCGGAGCAACTAAGCCCGTGAGCCACAATTACTGAGCCTGCGCGTCTGGAGCCTGTGCTCCGCAACAAGAGAGGCCGCAAAAGTGAGAGGCCCGCGCACCGCGATGAAGAGTGGCCCCCGCTTGCCACAACTAGAGAAAGCCCTCACACAGAAACGAAGACCCAACACAGCCAAAAATAAATAAATAAAAAAAAATTAAAAAAAAAAAGAGTGTGTGCAGAATCATCTCAGTAGAGAGGCTGCGAAAGGTTCTCAGTGTCATGCATCCACCAGGCGTAAGGCCTGGGTTTTGAATACCAGGCCCTCACTATCCACACGCAGAGCCTCCAGGCTATATACCCCTCCTGATACACTCTGGGCAGGACTGTGTGTGACAGCAGAAAGAAGTCCGGCTTAGGAGCCAGAGACCCGGGTTCAAGGTGTTGTTCCGCCACCCATTTGCGGTGTGACTTTGGGCAGGCTACTTGGCCTCAGCCTCCTTATCTATGAAGGGAAGCGGTAGAACCAGTCCAAAAAGCTAATTTGATACGAGGCCACGTAAACAGACATATCTCTCTCAAGGGAAGAGATTTTGACTCTGCCTTAAGGCAGCCAGGCAGACCCAGGTGGGCTCAGGTGAGTCTGGAGCAGGCTCAGAAGAGAGCATCCAGCTGGAGGAAATGGGGCCATTCTGGCCTGGAGATAGAAGACCAGCCAGTGGGTACGGGTGGGATGACTATCTGCTCCTCTCTGAAGGGTAATCAGAGGACAGAGAGGCTTGTTGGGTGACCGCGGGTCAGAGTCCAGGAGGGAGGTCAGCGCTCACACTGCAGAAACTGGAAGAGAAGGACTCCTCGGGGTGACCTCAGTCTTAGGTTAGAAGATGAAAAGTTCTAAAGAGGGAGTCAGAGGGAGTCTCAGGTTGGGTACAAAAGACAGAAGAGCTTTCTGGAAGTCGGAGTGTGGATGCAAAATGGAGGAGAGCACTCTGGGTGAACAGAGGCCTGTCAGGAAAGGGGTCCAGAGAGCTTCCAGCAGGCTTTTTTTTTTTTTTTTTTTAATTTTATTTATTTATTTATTTATTTATTTATGGCTGCGTTGGGTCTTCGTTGCTGCGTGCCGGCCTTCTCTAGCTGCAGCGAGCGGGGGCTACTCTTCGTTGCGGTGTGCGGGCTTCTCATTGCGGTGGCTTCTCTTGTTGCGGAGCCCGGGCTCTAGGCACGCGGGCTTCAGTAGTTGTGGCACACGGGCTCCGTAGCTGTGGTGCACGGGCTTAATTGCTCCACGGCATGTGGGATCTTCCCAGACCAGGGCTCAAACCCGTGTCCCCTGCATTGGCAGGCGGATTCTTAACCACTGCGCCACCAGGGAAGCCCCCAGCAGGCTTTTAGAGTCCTTTCACACCAACATGTTGGGGAGATGGTCCCTGACATCTCTTTAAGCTTGACCACCCCCCATCCCTCGGCCCCCGACTGTCTGCTTCTTAAGGCTAAAATGCTCTTTTCTCTTTCCACTGGCCTTGAAAATCCATGAGGGACTTTCCTCAAGGACACCATGGAAGAAGCTGCTCTGACCTATTCCATCAAGCCTTCTGGGGCCAGGCCTGCCTGGATATTTCTGGCTCTCCCAAAAGAAAACAAACATTTACCCACTAATATAAGCAGGCAAAATCTTTACCCAACAAAACAAACAAAGCCAGCTCCTCTAGGCCATGCCCAGTTTTCTTAATATGACATCGGGGATAGGACCCTTGGCATCCAATCAACATGGATAGTCCCACTCCCAGGAGAACAGAAGGAACTAACCCCGGGGGGCAGATGAAGGTCACATTCACAATGAGGGGGCTTCAAAGTTTGGATGGGCTCTTCATGGGTGGGGTTAGATACACCTGGGTAAAATACAGGAGGCCTAGTTAAATTTGAATCTCAACAACAAATGCTTTTTTAAAGGATAAGTGTACCTCACAGCCCATTTGGGACATACTTATACCAAAAAATTATTCATTGTTTATCCGAGATTCCAATGTAACTGACCTCCAATATTTTTATTTGCTTGATCCGGCAACATTTGGGGGCTGCACGTAAATACGGTAAACAACTGGGGTCTGACTGGTGTCTTAAAAGGGAGTCAGCACCTGTCAAAGAAGGACTTCGTGCAGGTAACTCAGAGACTTAGTACCTGATGTCATTTACATATGAAAACTCAGCCCCTTTGCACTAAAAACAGCTGAAAAACTGAGAAGGCTGCTTCTGAGTAGGTATCACCATTTAAAAAGCTGCCCAGGAAGTTTGAAGTCAGTTTCAGCCTTTGGGAAATACTTTTGACTTTTTGATACTGAAGGAGTTTGAACCCATTATTCCCCTCATTTCCAAGGACAAAATCATAAGTAAGCTTTAGGGATAAAGACATTCATCCAGAACTATCTATAATAATTGCTAACATGTTCATGGCAGTGCTGTACGTAAGGGAATTGCTGAATCCTCACAATAAGATTGAAAACCAGAGAATAACTCAGGTCCAATATCAGGGTATTAGTTACATGAGTTGATGGTCTAGTCACCAGACAACTAGGCAGTCATTAAAACCAATGATTCTTAAGGCTGTTACAACATAGAGGATGCTTAAAGTCTGACAATGAGAGGGGCAAAAGCAGGACACGAAATTAAAATAAAAACTTGTTACCTGTTGAGAGAAAAGACACTGGAAGGAAATAAATGCTAATCCTGATTGTTAGGTAATTTTTTCTTCCATAGTTTCTTTTTTCCAAATGTCCTTTAATAAATGTATATTCATTTTATCGTTAAAACAAAACAAAACAAAGCTGAAAAGTCTTCCAGAATCCTCCCCGTCTTCCCAGGTAGCCAGGCAGAATCCAGAATCTACCCAAGGTTATCTCCCAGAGACCTACACTGTGATTCTCTCATCTTCCCTCCTTACCTTCTCATGAATTAAAAATATTTAAGAAATGCCTCTCAGGTGCCAGGCACAGCCCTGCAACAGAGCAGTTGGAATACAGAGCTGAGAAACACACAAAGCCTGCCCTTGAGGGTCTTACAGCCACACTTCTATGTAGTACCTGCTAATTCACCATTCTAGACTCACCTCCTCCAGGATGCCTGCCAGGATATCCTCTTCTCATGGTCTCATACAGCTCTGTACATACTCGCCTGATTTTCCCACTAGATCATGAGCTTCTTGAGGCCAAAGTCTGTGTTTCTTTCTTCTGACTCCCCAGAGTATGTAATTGGCCTCAAGAGATATTTGCTAAATGAATGTTTCATATATCCTACAAACACATGGAAATAACTTGGCGGGTACTTCACCCTCTTTAGTTTGTCATTTTGATTTTCTTAGTCAGCTGCTTGCCTCTTCCAGGCCCGGTCTAGCCTCCAGTTGCTACATATCCATATATGAGAAAGGATAAGATTTCCTTTTGTTGTAAATGTTTTTATGGCCTCACACATCTGAGCACTGAATACGTTTGTATTCATGGGCTTGAATTCATCCTCCAGAAATCTCAATTAGTTTGTTATATGACCCTATAAAAGCTACTTTATACATGCTCGAATTTAGTAGTTTTAGGATAAAAACAGCGCTCATTTAAGTATTAAAAAAAGAAAAGTGGAGAATTTATAAACGGGGTAACCATTCAGAGCAGGGGTCAGCAAAGCTTTTCTGGAAAAGCCAGATGTAAACATTTTCAGCTTTGCTGGCCATACGGTCTCTGTCACAATCATTCAACTCTGTTGCTACAGGAAAGCAGCCGTGGACAAGACAGAAAGGAATGGGTGTGGCTGCGTGCCAATAAACCTGGATTTGTACACGCTGAAATCGGAATTTTGTGTAATTTTCACATGACATGAATTCTTCTTCTTTGGACTTTTTTCCCCAACCATGTAAAAATGGAAGAACCATTCTCAGCTCATGGGCTGTACAAAAACCAGTGGTGGGTTTACAGCATGAGGCCGAGTTCAGCTCCAGCCTCACCAGTCACACCGACCTTGGGGCAATTCCTTAATCTCTCTGCCCCTCAGCTTCCTCGGGTGTAAAATGGGAGGAAACAAGTGTGAACCCAGCGTAGGGCTGTTACGAGGACTGACAGTGCTCCTGCATGCACACTGTAGGACCCTCATAAATGTATGCATAGTAGCTATTATTCTTTTAAACTGTAAAGAATATTGGGTACCTGATTATAAATGATGATGATAATTTTGTGATTCATTTCTTTCTGTATCTTGGTATAGTGCTCAATCCCCATGCGCATCCAAATATCTTGGGGAAGACTCTTTTCTCTCTTTCTCTCTCTCTCTCTCTGACTCTAATTTCTGGCATTTCATTATGCTGGTCTTAGAGGCACAGGGTTTTAAAATTATACTCTTCGTTTCACTGTACACTATCATCATGGTCCATGCTAGGTGCCACTCATTTATTTTTGAGTCTCACTTTCTCTCCATGTTCCCTTCCCCTCATCAAGAATTCTGATCCATTGGTCTGGGGTGGGGCGCAGGCAGAGGTATTTATTGTTAAAAATCTCTTCAGTGATTCTAAGTACAGCTGTCTGTGTTTCACTACAGTTTCTAGTGTCTTGCTGCTCAGAGTGGCACGTACACCAGCAGCAACAGCATTGCTGGCTGGAAATGCAGGGTCTTAGGCCCTGCCCCAGGCCCAGTGAATCAGAACATGCACTTGAACAAAATCCAGGTGATCGTGTGCTCATTGGAGTTGAAGAAGCACACAGCTCTTGGGTCGTGTGTGTATGCTTCCCTTTCTGCAATTGATGTGTGCTTGGAAGTGGTGTTTGAGACTTGCTGCTGTAGATGGACTCATGTTCTAGACCCAAGGTTGGCCTGGGAAAGCGTCAACTGCTGAGGCACATGGGTTGTGAGCTTGTTTATACTTTTCCTTTTAAATCTTGGGTTCTCGTAAAGTGAGGTCCCTTTGCAGTCCTCTGGCAGAGCGCAGAGGGCAGGACGGTGCCAGGAAAAGCAATTTAGGACCCGAGAGGCCACCAGGGGCCTCTTTCCCCATGACCCCAGAGGGTGGATGTCACTGGGGCTCGCGGGGCTGCCAGGGGTGGGCTGCGGGTGGCATTGCTTAATATAGTTAGTCAATAGCTGTGTTTTCTAAGTGCCACAGAGGACTAAAGGAATGTCGCTAAAGTTTGGCATGGAGGTTACTGATGGCTTTGAGAGGGACGTTTCCCAGGCCGTGGAAGGAGAACAGATGTCATAGAAGGGGGGCATCATGGAGACAAATCCCCATGCACAGGCCTGGTCCCTGCTTTTTCACCACTTTGGCTTTGGGCATGAATATAATGGTGTGAGCAGAGAGCTGGCATCGCCCAAGGAGACTTTGGCCTCGCAATCCTTGGAACTTGGCCTTGCTCAGGTCACAGGCAGAACTGGATGCTGCTGGCTTTCTCCCTCTGCCTCGGTTTATTGGCCTGTACAAAGGGCACGTTGCTGCAGCCAGCCTCATTGCAAAACTCGATTGCACTTCCTTGTTTCTCTGAGTGTTTCCTTCCTTCTTTCCACCAGCGGTCTTGAGAAGAGGGTTCCTGTCCTAGACCTCTCTGCTTCTTCCCACAGCAACAGGGAATGGTGGGGAAAACCCAGCAGGAGGCGGCAGGTCCCACTCTGCCATCACTGTGTGGCCTTCAGCTGGGCACTTTGTCCATCAGGGTCCTCATTCAGTATCAAGATGGGGAGAACACACTGTTCTTTGCAGGTGGCTGTAGAAGTCTGTAAAGCAATGTACTGAAGAGTTCTTTGAAGACCAGGTTCGTGGTCTCAGTAGCTGTGTATACTCTAAATGAACATCTCTTGAATTGAATCATCTCTCTCCCACTAGACCTGCAATGTCAGTTTAAATCTCTCCTATGCCACTTTTTTCTGACAGTGACAGCTGATTTAGAGTCTGATCAGTTCTGCAATCTTCAAGGAAATCAACAATTCTGGCAAAATTATCTATTGGTGTTAAAACTATTAGGAAGTCTATCAGCAAGGGAATGGACAACAAAATTGTGGCATATTCATCTAATGAAATAAGACAATAACAGGGGAAAAACCTTGATACCCACAAAAATATGTGTGCATATCACAGATAATGTTGAGTGAAAGAGTTCATGTTATAAGATGTTACTTATATGGAGTACTGAAGCAGGCCAAACTCATCTGTGTGAAGAAAGTCAGAATAGAGGTTTCCTTTGTGTGGGGGCTGTTATCTGGGAGGGGGCATGCGAGGGAGCCCGTTGGGGAGCTAGGAATGTTCTCAGTCTTGATTTGGGCTGTGGTTATGTGGGTGGAAACATATGTAAGCATCTCAGCACAAGAGGACCTTATGCATTTTCTGGTAAACATAACACCATCTATAACGTATTTCAGCCAAAAGCTTTTAACTTGAATCTAATCAAGATTTTAGATCTAACTTCTAGTTTCCAAGAAATGGAGAGATAGACGGACAAGCTAAACGGTACCACGAAGAAGACGCCGAACAATCCCAGAAGGTTGGTCCTTCTGTAGGACAATCAACGCAGTGTCTTTCACGAGGGGAGTTGGTTGAGGTCAGAAGAGCTCAAGAGACATCACAACCAAAGACAACGCAAGGCCTTGGTCTGGATCCTGGTTTGGACAAACCAGTCATAAAAAAACTCGTAGAGGCAAATAGGGATACTTAAATATGGATCAAGTTTTAGATGTCATTAAGGAATTGTTTTTCCTGTTTTTGTTTAGTTTTGATTTATTTTTTTGTTTTTCATGTTTTAAAGTATGATAACACTAATTATTGGAAAATGTTATTTTCAAAAGATGCATACTGGCAAAAAATTCCGATTCATTTTCATCTTGGTGAAGACAAGCCAACCCACAGGACTGCCTTGGAAGTTTCCCTTTCTGTAAACAAACCTTTCAACAGGAAATGGACATTTACTGGGCTTCTGTTATAGGTCAGCATTTTATATATATTTCTCATTTCATAATATTCATGTGTTTTTCCTTTTTATAGCTATGTTTAGTTGAAAAAACGATATAAATTTGATGAAAAATATTTTAATCACTTAACAAATATGCGATGAAATATGATTCTTCTCACTGCAGGAACCTCCTTTTCCAAGTTCCTCTCCCTAAAAGCAGCCACTGTTTTTTGTGTATCTTTTCAGAAAACAGATATTCTCTGTCCACGCAAATATATACATGGATATGTGGTCCCCTAAGTTTTTTACTCAGTGGCAGCCTACCATCCACACTGTATTACACCTGGGTGTTTTGATTTAACACATATGAGACAGTCTTCCATATTTGCTCTTATGAAGGCCACCGATGATCTCCCTGTGTTCAGATCCAAGGCCACCTGTCAGTAGTCCCGTTATGCCACCAGCTGATTGCTCTGTCCCCCAGGCAGGCATCCTGCACGAGGCTTCCGGGGCTAGTACTCTCCTGGGTTTCCTCCTATCTCTTCAGCGCTTTTGTTGTCTCCTCCTCTCCTCCCTGACCTCTGAATATTGTAATGTCCCTGGCCTTGTCCTTGAACTTTTCTCTGTCTACACTCACACCCTCGGTGATCTCATCCAGGCTTTATACCACCCCTATACTGACAACTCCCGATTTTATATCTCTAGCCTGAGTCATGCCCTTGAACTCCAGATTTCTTATCAAATTGCTTGCTTGACATCTCCATCAGATGTTTGACCGATGTCTCAAACCGAAACTGTCTAAAACAGAACTCCTGACTTAAGCCCCTAACCCTTCACCTCCTGCCGTCTTCCCCATTTCAACTCCATTTTTCCAATTGCTCGGACTCTAAACCTCAGACATCCGTGAGTTTTCTCTTGCTCTCAAACCCTATATCCCACCCACCAACAAATCCCACTGAGTCAATATCTGACCAATTCTCACCATCTTCGCTGCTACCTGGGTCTGAGCCACCATCATTCATTACCTAGATTATTGCAAGAGAACACTAACTGGTCCCTCTCTCCTCCATCCTTGCTCCCCCGCCCAGTCTCTCCTCCACACAGTAGCAGAGTGATCCTGGTTAAACAAGACGAGGTCCTGTATTCCTCCAAGGAATCCTATCTTGCTCAGAGTAAAAGGCAACGTCCTTGCAGTGGCCCAGGAGCCGTGTGTGGTCCCTCTGTGGACTCACCTCCTATTCCTCCTCCGTTGCTCATTCTGCTGCAGCCCGTCTAGCCTCCTGACTGCCCCTTGCCAACACCAAGGCTATCTTAGAGCATTTGCTCTTCCTCTGCCTGAGAGCTCTTACCCCAGATATCTGCATGACTTGCTTGCTCACCTTTGTTGTATTTTGGCTAAATGTCACCTTCCAGTGGGATTTACCCTGACTACTGGATTAAGATGGCGATCCGCCATTTCCCATCTTCCTTGTACGCTTTATTATTTTTTTGTAACATGTATCACTTACTAATATACTAGGTCATTTATGAGAATATAAGCTCCACAAGGACAGGGGGGCTGGGGGGGAAGGTCCATCTGCCTCCTATTTTTGCACTGTTTTCATCACTGCAGTAGCCCTAGTGCCTAGAATAGTTCCTGGCACATAGCAGATACTTAAGAAATATTTACTGATTGAGTGAATGAACAGATATTATCCTATTTGATTGTTTAAATGGCCGTAGGGGTCCACTTATGGATGATGCTGGCTAACACTCATAAGGCGTGTCTGATACAGTCCTTTATGAATTTAGACTCATTCAAACTTCTCGCTAACCTTGTGAGCTACATTTGATAATCACTCCCACATAATACATGATCAAACTGAGGTTTAGACAGATGTATTAACTTGCCCCTGGTCACACAGATAATAAATGTTCATGCCAGTCTAGCTATCTTGAGCTAGCACATTTAACTTTGTGTCAGACTGTTGCAGAATCGGTTTACTTAACCAGTCTCCTACAAATGGACACCATCTTATGGTTCTCAGATGAGGCAAGGCTCAGAGAGGTTAAGAAGCTTGCATAAGGTCACACAGCTAGAATTCTGGTCTATCGGCTGAACCCTAGGTCTAAATTCTCAATCACTACATTGTCTCACCTCCCAAAGCCTCCTCCCCCAGGGGAAGGATTGGGGTTAGGAGGCCTTCCCTACTTCCCAAGTAGGAGGTTCCCTTCCTCCCCAAGGCCCTCTCTTTACTGTTCCTCTCCCCACTCCCGCTCCGGAATCCTCTCCCAGATGGCCCTAGGCCATGGACACACACACTACCCCATTTAATCCCTTAATGGTTCATCTGCCTCCCAAAGGGAATGTAGATGTCTCCAGACTCCCCTTCTGGAGTCTCCCACCTCAGAGAGGTCAGGGACCACCTGGAGGGACTTACCTGAGGTTCATTTAATCAGTCACTTTTAATGAGCACTTCTGAGGGTAGGGAACTGTTAGAGGCAGTTTGGCTTCCTCTAGAATCCAGATAGCGCCCAGCCAGTATTATCTACTGTTTTTTAAAAAATTATTAATTAATTAATTAAAAAATTTTTGGCTGCGTTGGGTCTTCCTTGCTGGGCACGGGCTTTCTCTAGTTGCGGTGAGCAGGGGCTTCTCTTTGTTGCGGTGCGCGGGCTTCTCACTGTGGTGGCTTCTCTTGTTGCGGAGCACGGGCTCTAGGGGCATGGGCTTCAGTAGCTGTGGCACGCGGGCTCAGTAGTTGTGGCCCACGGGCTTAGTTGCTCTGTGGCCTGTGGGATCTTCCCGGAGCAAGGATCGAACCCGTGTCCCCTGCATTGGCAGGTGGATTCTTAACCACTGCGCCACCAGGGAAGTCCCAAGTATTATCTACTGTTGTGTTATGGGAAAATTGGTGAGCAGAGAAAAGCACAGTCCCTGTCCTCAAGGGGCTTACAGTCTAGTGGTGAGACAAACATTAGTCAAGTACACCACTCAAAGGGGCAAGTGGGCTGACCATCCTCACTGGAGGTGCAGAGAGCTAGATGGCTGAGATGCCAGGAAGGGACACCTGGGCTAAGAGCTGGTGGATGAGTTAATAAGCAAAGAGAGGGAAGAACATTCCAGAAAAAAAAGGGCTGCATACTAAAGGCTCTAGGGATAGCAAGGACCACAAGAGGCCAGGATGGAGGCGGCAGGGTGAGAGGAAGGTGGTGGGAGATGAGGGTGGGAGGCCTTGACGTTATCAGGGAGTTTTGGTTTTACCCCAAGTACAGTAGAAAGCCACTTCAGCAGTGTGGCGTGCGGGGAGGGCAATGGTGCAGTCTGGCTGGACTGATCAAATCTGACTTGCATTCTGAAGACTGCTCTGGCTGAAGGGTGGAGAACAGACTAGCTGAACTAGTGGGCACAGAGAAGTGGGCAAGTGTTGTGGGGAAGGGTTGATGGGCTCTGTGGCACTGAAAGAAAGGAGGAAGTGGTGAATCTGAGAAATATATGGCCCCAGATTGTGCCCCTTCCTTAGGTCAGCCCATATTCAAAGTCTGGTTGATTGAGCAGGGATGGGGCAGGCAGAAAGGCCCACTCCCTCGGTCAAGGTGGGACAGCTCTGAAGGGTGGTTCTAGCCCTGGAGCTCCCTGGGGGATGACCAACAACTTAAAACAGAAGTAAAAATGTATAGTTTCCCATTCTCAATGGAGAGGAGGTTTGAGGCCATGAACTGCCCAGGGTTCCAGAGAAGTGTGGGTAGGTCCCTGGTCTTATCAATGCATAAGAGGATCCTGATTTGACCTGGGCAGGGGTCCTGGCCCTCAGAACCTGTCCCTCTCCTCTCACATCCCTCCCATCTCCAGAATGATGGTAAGCCATGGGGGTGAGGGGCCTCTTGACCTTGGGATGCTGGTTCTAGCTTTCCCTCTTTTCTGCTCTGTGATCTTGGGCAAATCCTTTTCCCTCTCTGGGTCCATTGCTTCATTGCTAAGACAGGAAGTTGGAGTAATCAGTGACTCAGACTCTGAGAGTTTGTTGAAAGCTATGGTCATTATACATATAATTTCTGGCAGCTGCAGGGGTTCCTGAAGTCCTGGGGTGGGGTAAGGAGGGGACTTAATTGGGCCTCAAGTTAAGAATCCTTACATATACACACTACTATATATAAAAATAGATAATCAGCAAGGACCTACTGTATAACACAGGGAACTCTACTCAATATTCTGTAATAACCTATATGGGAAAAGAATCTGAAAAAGAATGCATATATGTATAGTATAAATGAATCACTTTGCTGTACACCTGAAACTAACACAATATTATAAATCCATTATACTCTAATATAAAATAAAAATTAAAAAAAAAGAATCCTTGTATAGAAGCAACTTAAGTGTCCATTCATAGATGAATGGATAAAGATGTGGTACACACACACACACACACACACACACACACGAATATTACTCAGCCATAAAGAAGAATCTGTTTGTTACAACATGGATGAACCTAGAGGTTATTATGTAAGTGAAATAAGTCAGACAGAGAAAGGCAAACACCATATGATTTTACTTATATGTTGAATCTAAGAAAACAAAACAAATGAACAAACATAATAAAATGGAAACAGACTAATAGATACAGAGAACAAAGTTGTGGTTGCAGGGAGGGGGCGGGGAATGGGCAAAATAGGTGACGGAGATTAAGAGGGACAAACTTCCAGCTCTAAAATAAATAACAGCACAGGGAATATAGTCAATAATTATAGTCAATCATATTGTAATCACTTTGTATGGTGACAGATGGTAACTAGACTTATCGTGGTGATCAATTCGTAATGTATTGAATCATTATCTTGTACACCTGAAGCTAATATAATATTGCAAGTCAATTATACTTCAGTTTAAAAAGAAGAGTCCTTGGGTGAGACAGTAACAAGCCCCATTTCTGATGACCTGCTGAGGACCAGTCGAATACCCTGTCTTAATCCTCCCCAAATATTTCTCAGATTCACCATAATCCTTTAAGGCAAGCATTACATTCTCCACCCAGAGCTCAGAGGCAGAACTTAAGTGACTTGTCCAAGCTGGGAGGAACTGAACTAGGACCCCCCCAAGCCAGGTCTTTCTAAAGCCAAAGACTGTTCTTCCCATTTCAATGAGAGACATCTCTCCTCTCCTTCTGTCCCCACTCTGCACCACGCCCCCTCATAACACCATACATTTTAGACCTCATAGCCACTGGTCTTTTGCAGCCTGAAGTGCTCTCATGAGGCAGGGCTTACCTCCTAAGGTAAGAGGGAGGACCTGAGGCCCAGAGAGGGTAAGTGGACTGCAAGGTCACCCAGCAGGGGTGCAAGGGGGGCGGAGATGGGTGAAGGGTGGAGCTAGCTGAGAGGTGGACACAGAGGACCTGTGTGCTCACTCCCAGAGTCAGGTGTGGACAAGCTTCACCTGGTTGCAACTGGGAAGCCCTGCAGGAAGAAGGATGGGGGAAGCTGTAATTAGGGGAAGAAGGCAGGCGCCTAGGGCTGGGCCTTAAAGAATGAGCTCCAGTTTGGTCAAGGATAGTCTGTCACCCCTAACAATTTTGTTCTTCCATTTCTCCCTGCCTCTATTCAAGCTATTCCCCCTTCTCAGGCCCGTCAACATCCTCCTTATTTTCTAAGGTCAGCTTAAATGTCTTCCCTGAAAATCTGAGACCCCTCCCACCCCCCCAATTCATTTTCTCTGCCGGGGCCTGGGGAGAGATGCCCACTTCTCCCAGACTCTTTGAAGGCAGGATGCTCCCCTACCGCCCCACAGGGCTTGGGCAGGCAGGGTGGGGTTAATGAATCAAGAGCGCTGAGACTGCGGCCGCCCTGCACCCTGAAAGGAAAGTGTCTTCTGGGAGTGTCCCACCCTGATCCTTGATACTTCTAGTCTCTCCCCTCGCCCCCCTCCGTTGGAGGGGACCCAGAGTGTGACTGGTGGTTAACTTCCTAAGCCTGAGACGGCCCCTGGGTGTTCATGTCCCCGCCCTAGGGGCCCCCATCCTGGGCCTGGGTCTGTCTCCTCCGGGGAAGACAGATGATCTCATTGAGTGTCTGCATCCGCCGCGCCCCCCCCCGCCCCCCTCCTCCCGCGCCCTCTGCAGCAGTTGGGACTGAATAGTGCTGGGGGTACAGAGATGCTTTTGATGAATGAAACTCAGTGGCTCAATCACTCCCAAAGGACAAGCAGAAAATGCCCACACCATGACTCCTCTCGTTCCTTTAAAAAGTAAAAGCACTTGGCAAGGGCTGCCCTAAATTCAGTCCCGCGCCCTCAGTCCCCAAGCTCAACAGCCAGAGCCTCGACACAAACACGCACCAAAGGACCAGGCGGGGGAAGGCGCGGCGCCTTTAAGAGGCGGCGGGCGGTGCTGCCCCCTAGCGGCCGGCGCGGCCGCGCTTCCTCCGCCCCGGCGGGGTCCAGCGGGCCGCCCGGCCGGGTCAGCACGGCGGCGGCGGCGGGCTGCGGGCTAGGCCGAGGACGGGGACGAGGAGGAAGTGGCGGCGGCGGCGGGTGAGGACGGCTGGGCGGGGGGAGCGGGCGGCTGCGTGCGCCACGCCGGGGTCCGAGCGCGCCGGGAAGGGCACGCGCCCGGGTTGGATGGGCCGAACGCGCCGCCGGGGACTCGGAGTGGGGACCGCGGGCGAGAGCGAGAGGGAGGGCGAGGAGGAGGAACTCGGGGGCGGCGCGCAGCCCGAGCGCGGGGGCGATCCGCCGTGGCCGCCGCTGGAGGGCGTGTTGCTCAGTCCCGAGCGCCGGGAGGGCGGTGGGCTGGGCGGCGCCGGCGAGGGAGGGCCTCCCTCCTCTCCTTCCCGGCCCGGCCTGGCGCTCGCGAACTTGCGCGCCGGGAGCCCGGCGGGCGGCGGGGGCGTGGGCGGCGGCGGCGCAGGCGGCCCCGACGCGGCGGCAGCCAGTGGAATGCTGCGCTGAGCGCCGCTCCCTCCGCCTGGGCGCCCGCCCCGCCCCGGCCCGCCCCTCCCGGCAGGACTGCGCGCCCGGAGCCCCGTTCCGCGTCCCCGCCGCCGGGAGGAGGTGCCCGCAAGCTCGCGGCGCGCGCCGGGCCGCCAGACTCGGCCTGTGGGCGATTTCCTCCGGACCCCAGCTCCCCGCCCGAAAAGGAAGATGCAGACCTTTCTGAAAGGGAAGAGAGTTGGCTACTGGCTGAGCGAGAAGAAAATCAAGAAGCTGAATTTCCAGGCCTTCGCCGAGCTGTGCAGGTATGGAGGGACGGGGCTCCGGCGTCCGGGGACCCCCGGCCTGAGCCCAGTTTAGCCTCAGCGGCTGTTTTGGGAGGTTAGAGCGAAACGGAAAGGAGCGGTGCGCGGGGACACTGAGTCCGAGTAGCCAGGTGGTGGTGGTGGCCGCCGGCTGTGTTCGAGAGAAGCAGTGGCCAGTATGGGCGGTGTGGCACGGACCGGGGCTCTCAGGTGCACTGGGACCCCGGGTGGGGAGACCCCTGGCTCCCCAGGGCACGGTGGGAACGCTGCTAAAGGTGGCAGAGGGACCTGGGAAATCGGGGTATCCACGCTGTCTGCCTGTGGCTGGAGGTTACTTTTGAACTGGAGTGTTTTTCTTCTCTCGTCCGCTTCCCTTCATGGAGAAGGGCACCAATGTTTGTATGTTTGCGGACCACCTACTATGTGCCCCGCCGGTGCAGCTCTCTTTGCAAGAAGCTGTCATTGCATGTCACTGGATTAAGCCTCTTTGAAGCGAGTAGCAATACTTGGCATGTATGTGATTTGCTGTCTCATTAGAGCCTCGCACCAGCCTTGGGAATTGGCTGGGTTGGTGATTCAGGGCCACGTGTCTAAGAAGGGGAATCCATCCGCAGAGAAATGAGGTACCCGGCCCGGGGTCCCACAGCTACGGAGTGGCTGGTGCAGAGGAGGTGCTGGGTAGATGCTTGCGGTGTAGAATGGCTTTAGTCCCTCTGGGCTCCACCCCCCCGCCCCACCTCCCCATGCTGGTCACAGTGGGGGAGACTCCGGGTGTTTTACTAAGATCACATTCTTAGTCCATTACAGATGCCTCCAGTCTTGGGTCAGGTATGCCTCACCTTGTTCCACCACGGTGGCTTTGCCTCTGAGAAGCTGTTAGTTAAATCCTGTTCTCAGTGAAAGCCTGAGAGAATCAAGCTCCTCACGCCTTTTGCAAACTCTAGGTGGAAAACCCTTTTGTTATGCAGTGTCTCCACTTGGTAGATTTGATTCTCGAAAATGGGTCCCACTTGCATTTTTGTCCCTGTTGGGTCACCAAACATAATGATGAATTGAACAATTGGGTTTCCTTATCTCCTGGTGCGCGGAGCAAGTGGCCAGTCTGAGCTGGCCTGCGCAGGCTGGCCTGGCAGTACCTCTGTGCCCCTCATGCCTGTCCCCCGGGCCTGTTGCTCCTTTGCCTTGTTCCAGCCCGCCAGGAGCTCTTCTCCCCACAGCCAGAGGGGCGCACCTTGTATAAAACAGCTCCTGGCTCTGCATCCCTTGGTCTGGGGATGGAGTTGGCTGCCTTCTCTCATGCTGGCTTCGCCAGGAGAAAGCAAGCTTTTCGTGGTCAGTAGGGCATGCCGAGTGGCCGGGGAATTCACAAGGAAACCAGGAGGAACTTGCAGCCAGAGCTTTGAAAGTGGGTCTGAAGACTTTTGCAGCGTTAAAAAGGGGCACTTGAACATTGCACCGCAGATATGCACACTTGTGGAAAATGTGCCCTAGACACTGAAGAAATGTGGAGAAGCCCCTTTGACGTGGTCTCGAAGTCTGGTGCTGCTGTTATGGTAGGTGCCCGAGCTCCCCCTGCAGTCATTTAAGACTTGGGAAATCCCCACTGATACCTTGCACCCTTTTTCCTGAGGTCCCTCTGTATTTGTGTCATCCTGTGTCTGCAGCTAAAGCATGAGGCTTGTCATCTGGTTGGTATGTTTTGCTTGGTAATTAGGAGGCTCTCGCAAAACAGTTCCAGCCGAGACTTGTGGCTGGGTCCTCAGGCTGGGCTTGCCGATTGGCTTTCCCTCCCCGTGGACCCTCCTGTCTTTAAAGAGGGGGCTTCAGGGCAAGCTGTGATGTCAACCATTCTGGGGGAAATCCAGCACAGAGTGTTGATTTCTCTGAAGGGGTTATTGTGTTCAGAGTCTAGTTGCGTTCTTCTGGCCAAATGGGCTTCAAAGAGAGGAAGGGAAACATCTGGGTCATTCTAGAACCTCAGGAAACCCACTTTGTGTTTTCATCAGGGGTGCTTTAGATATTTTGTCACTTAAGCTTAGGAAGGAAAAGAAAACACCAAAAAGAATTTTTCTGTTTCTTCTCTCCTGTATTACTTTCAGGGCAGCGCCCCCTGGTGGCCGCATTTCTGTACTGGGTGCAAAACACTCCCACCCTCGAGAGTGGCCAGAGTCCTTTGCTGCTCTCGAGTTTGATGTGAATGCTGGTGCAAGTTTCAGTGGCCGAGAAGGGGGTGTAGATGGACATTGTCATGTTTTTGACTTTCACAATCCGTGGGTGCAGCGCTCCCATTTGGATGGGTGATGAATTGTCTGTGAGTTCCATAGTTAAGAAGTCCAGAGATGTTTGAAAATGGCTTGAGGCTCTGCTCCGAATGTTTGGGGCAGTGTCAGTGGCAGAGAGGATGACCTGAGTGGATCGGGGTGAGTTGTTTGTTTAGTCGAACGTCAGTCAGGCCTTGTAAAAACCTTAGAGCAGGAAGGGATGTGGGAGATCATCTCACCAGCCCCCCCCCCCCCGCCCTGACCCCCACCGCTCCCATGCCCCTGTTTTTCTTGGCCGCACCGCCCGGCTTGCGGGATCTTAGTTCCCCAATCAGGGATCAAACCCATGCCCCCTGCAATGGAAGCGCCGAGTCTTAACCACTGGACCGCCAGGGAAGTCCCCCCAGCCCCTTTGTTTTACAGACGGGGATATGACATGAGACGGAGCAGCCTCCATACTTTTGTTCCTTTTGTTCAATTTCTAGAATGGGTCCAACCTGGGCACCTTGAGACCCATACGGAAAGCAAGTCCATTCTCCTTGGGCATCTCCGACAGTTGGGCGGACCCCCTCATTATCTTCACGGGGGTCCAGCTGCTGCCGTTTTGTCTTGGAGACACTTCCTTGCAAGGCTGAGCTGTGGCCTCAGCAGGTGTAATGTCTGCTCTCTGAGGGGCATCACCCGCTGCAGGCGTCCGTGGGCCGTTGGAGCAGGTCCCGCTGGGACACCTTAGCAGGCGTGAGGGCCAACCCTTCGGACCCTGGTGCACCTCGATGGGATGGGCCTTCTGGCTCCTCAACAGATGGGCCTTGACTCAGCTTGTTTTTCGTGGCACTGTTTGTTCCCGCCCCTCTCCTGCATGTCTTCCCTTCTCCACGGGAACGGCTCTGGTGTTCTCTTACCCTCCTACCTGCCTTCCCCTTCCCCTCACACTGGAGCACCCTCGCAGCTCCCTCACACCTCCCTTTGTGCCTTTTTGAGAAGTTCAGAAGGAACTTCAGGCGGGGAGTAGAGAAGGAAAGCTGTTAGTTGGAAATGTCTTGTAATTTTTTTTTTTTGGCTGTGTTGGGCCTTCACTGCTGTGCGCGGGCTTTCTCTAGTTGCGGTGAGCGGGGGCTACTCTTGGTTGCTGTGCACGGGCTTCTCATTGTGGCGGCTTTCTCTTGTTGTGGAGCAGGGGCTCTAGGCCCGCGGGCTTCAGTAGTTGTGGCACGCGAGCTCAGCAGTTGTGGCGCACGGGCTTAGTTGCTCTGCGGTGTACGGGATCCTCCTGGACCAGGGCTCGAACCCGTGTCCCCTGAATTGGCAGGCAGATTCTTAACCACTGCGCCACCAGGGAAGTGCATGTTGGGTGATTTTTTAATTTTTAATTTTCTTAGTTCTCCACAGTGCCCTGTGTGGAAAGCCTGGCTGACCTGGTTCCCTTTGTCCGTGTTTTCTGTGTCAACCCTCCAACGCCTCACCCCCCCACTCCTCTTTCCTGCGGCTGAACTTGTGTTGCAGGAGGTGGTGGAAAGGCACAGGACATCACGAAGCATTTTGGTGTAGAACGTGGGTGAACCTCTGTCTGTCTTTACTGTCGTGTTACCTGACTTTTTAATGCTGGAACCTCATCTCCCATCATCCTCCCTGTAGCTCAGGGTGGCAGAATGGGGAAACTGAGGCTTGGGGCATACGAGGGACTTGCATTCAGAGTGGAGGGCTTCCCTGAGCCCATACCCCAGGTCTCTACACCTGAGGATGTGGCTGCCTTGTTTATTAAGAAGTTCTTTGCCCAGCTTAGGCCTGGGCTCTTGGAGGCTCCAGAAGGAGGGAGCTGGGAGTTTGGTGTTAACAGTAACCTGGCCTCCAGGGTACCCCCAGGCCGTCCCTTCCCCTCAGGGCCCCTCAGGGCCTACATTCCTGTCTTTATTTTTATTTTTAAATTTTTTTATTTTTTACTTTTTTGCTGCGCGGCATGTGGGATCTTAGTTCCCCGACCAGGGATCGAACCCGCACCCCCTGCAGTGGAAGCGTGGAGTCTTAACCATTGGACTGCCAGGGAAGTCCCCATTCCTTTTTTTAAATGAAGGAATCCAGAAGGTTCGTTTTTGCTGGGATGGTTCAGCATTATTCTGTGCTGGGATTCTTTTGGGAGATTCATAATGGGGAGGAAGGAGAATCTTTTCCTAGATTAAGTGGTGCTGGTCTGTGAGTGGGTATTTTTCTGTTTGTCTTAGTGTCTGGATCTGGCACCATTTTGGGGGCGTGGAGGTGGGAAGAGCTGCTGATTTAGGATTTCTTTGCAGCTGTGCACCAGGACTGTCCATACCGAGCCTTGCAAGTAAACACTTTCCAACAGCCTCCGAGGGAGCAAACTGGGCTTCCCACAGGAGAAGACGGCCACCTGGGCGCTGCTGTCTGTTGATGAGCCTGCCTGGGTCCCAGGCCTGGGTCTACAACAGGCCACCCATGTGACCCTGGGCATGTGCCTCAGTGTCCTCATCTTTAAAGAGAGGATGATGACAGTATTAGCTCAGGGTTATGAGCCTTAAAACTGTCAGCGTGCGGATGCGTACTGTGCCTGGAATCCTGTGAGCGGCGGTTGCGGTCCTTGGTGAGTGGGTGAGTGCGCTTCCGCCCACGGATGCCTTTTTATTCCCAGATCTTTGGCATTTGCAGATCGAGTGTCCCCGGCCTGGGCAGTTTTTGAGTGACCCTGGAGTCCGGGAGGGATTGCTAACTGCTCATCCTGCCTGGGTGTGAGGTGTGTGGGGGGCCGGCGGGCACGGCTAAGGAGCGGGGGGCTACCCTGCCCGGTGCCTCCCAGCATCTCGCTTCACACCCGGCCTGTGGGACTCTTACAGCCTCTTGTGGGGCGGGGCTGCCGTCCTCACCTATTTTATGGATGGGGAGCCTGAGAAAATTACGTTCATGCCACATGATACTTTCATTTTTTTAAGTTCTGAGATTCAAGAGGAGTTTGTGCTGGGTTTCCTGAAAATGCCAAGAGTCTCCATGAGCAATCGTGATGCTGTTATTCACTAACATGTATTGTTTTATCTTTTTGAATATTAAATACATGCATATGTTAAAATAAAACCCAGAGGATTCAAAATACACAATGAAAAGGACTCAAGATACACAATGAAAAGTCAGTCCGTTTCCTTCTTGTTCTTGAGTTCCGGTCACTCAGGGACATGTGCTGTTGGCAGTCTCTTTCTCTGGAGGTGTTTTTTTTTTTTTTCCTTTTTAACTTTTTTTTTTTAATTGAATGAAAGATTCTTGAAATTCTGTAGTGCTTTACAACTTTCACAAGTTTCACACATATGATTTTATATAATCCCATAATAACCTTTTTTTAAAAAAATCCCCTACTCCTATATTGCCCCTCCCCCCTCTCTCGAGGTGTTTTGTGCAAAACACACACGGTGCGTGTGTGTGTGTGTGGGTCTCTTCCGCCCATATCGCTTTGCCCTCGGCTCCTTTCATGGAACACCGTGTCTTAGAGAAATTGAACATCACTGCTTCTTTGGAGACAGTTCTGTATCACTTGCCCCGTTTCTTTAACGGCTCTGGGGTCCAGATCTTAGACCAGTGGACCGTATTTCTTGCCCTGTGGTTGGCTTCTGCCGGTGTAGACGGTGGGGCAGGGAGTGCTCTGCCCCATTGCCGGAGTGCTCATTGCTAGGTGAGTGAGCCCTGGGTCAAAGGGCGTAGGCATTTTACTTTTTCGTGGCAGTTCTGAAACCACTCCCAGGACGGGGCACTGCTCACAGATGACAGCGCGTGGGAGGGCCTGTCACGCACACCCTCCCCAGCACAGCTCGTGGACAGATATTTCTGATCTTGGCCACACACATGGGTGAGAAATGGCACTTTTGGTTTGCATTTCTCTTATGACGGTGAGATTGAGTTCACGTAGGCGGCGCTGGCTGTGCTTGGGCAGGCGTGGGGCAGAGCTGGGCCCACTTGTGCATCAGGCCGGGGCCTCCCATCCTAACCGCTGGGCCCTCCTGCCTCCACGGGTTATTTCTCCCTCGTGATTTAGCAGGTTTGGGGCATTCAGTAAATGCTTAGTGAAGTGCCGCATGAGTGCAGTTCCTGAACAGTTGGATGTAAATAGGGTTTCTGTTCCTACTTGTATTTTGAATTCAGCTGGTAAGCTAGCTTTTTGAGGGAATGTTCTGGTACCTCCTTTATAGAAAGTAAGATTCATTTAGAAAGCAAATCATCATTCAGGAACTGAGCACCTACTCCCTCCCTGGCAAAGCCAGAGTCTTAAACCCCTTCCCTCTTGGTGCATGAATGGGGCCCATCCTGACCTTTCCCCCTCCGCTGGCCCTCGGGGACCCGGCCTGGGTGTGTGGCCTGCTTAGGGGAGAGTGCCGCGCTCCCCAGGGAAGCCCAGGCAGGGTGCGGTGGCTTGTCCAAGGCGACACAGCGGGACGTGGTAGGGGTCAGGGGAGGGGGCACTCGCCCCACTCCAAGACCAGCGCGCCCTCCCCGATGCCTGCTGAAGCCTCTTTTCAAACAGCGCTTCCTCTGGAGCTGTGAATGAGGCCGTTCCCATTGGGCTGTTTGAATTCCGCCTGCTGCTTTGTCTTGCCTGCTCCCAGCTGCCCTCAGAAAGCAGCTGCCCTTGTGGCCTGTGCCTCCCCAGCTGGGCCTCATGGGCAGGATTGTCTCAGCCTGTCGGGCTGACAGCTCCTGGGGGTGCCCCATTTTTAGGGCTCAGGGGGGTGGGTCTGTCACTGGCTGTGCAGATTTGGGAATCATTCCGTGAAGGATCCCCGGACTCCTGCCCCCTTCCCTCCCAGGCCCGTGGGTGCGGGGCGCCCACCCTGTTAACTGCCCTTGGTGTTCCCAGCAGCCCTGCCGTCAGAGCCCGCTGGGTAGACTCTGCTAAGCCGCCAGCTGCCCCAGAGGGAGAAGCAGGGCACACAGGCCAAAGTCCCTCCCAAAGATAGCTTCCGGGAGATGCCTTTTTTTTCTTTCCTTTTGCTCAGGATCCTAAACCCTTAGTGCCCCCTGGCTGCCCTTGTTCTTTCTCTCTGCTCATTGTCTGTCTCTCCTTTGGAAAGTTGGTTCCATAAAAGTCGAGACTTTGACAGTTCTGCTCCCTGCTGAAGCCCCAGTGCTTGTACCAGGGCTCACAGTAGGGGCTCAAGAGAGCATGTGTTAGTGGATGAAGGAACTGACTGGCGGGTTTTGGAAGCCTTTTCTGTGTCCCTGTGACTCAGCCAAAGCTACTTGTGACTCCGGAGTGCTCTGGGCCAGGAAGGAAGACCCAGGGTGAAGGTGGTAGGTCCCAGGTCGGGGAGGAGACCGTCGGCTTCATTCCTTCATTCCCTCAGCAAGGCCCGAGCATCCACCCTGGCTTGCCTTGTGCTGGTCCCTGCCCCCCTGCGCCTGGTAAGGAGATGAAGGGAAACCAGCACACAGATACATTTAAAACGCTGCAAGGTGGAACTAGAGCCAGGAAGCCTGCAGATGGGAAAGCCACGACAGGAGCAGCTGCAGCCACTTCAGCACTATGTGGTCAGAGAAGGCCTGTCTGAGGAGGTGACGTTTAATGAGGGGCGAGTGCCTGTTTCTCTAGGAGCTAAAGAGCTTCAGGACGGGTGGGGTCTGCTGCCCGGAGGTCACATGCCCTGGCCTGCCTCTGCTGTGGCCCTGGGTTCCCTGAGGACTGAGGGCAGCCGTCTAGGGAAGAGCAGGCCGGTTTCCACATTAGACAGGCGGTGGTCAAAGGAGGCAGCAGGGTGTCCTGCAGTAGCGTTGTTCCCTGACAGTGTGAAAGGGGACCAGGGGGGTGGCCCTGGAACCTTCCTCCACGTGAGGCTGCAGCTGTGCTCTGGGGGCCAGACAGGAGGACAGATGCTCCCCTCTGGCCTTGTTCAGTCCAGCCTTTGTGTTCAGGAATGAGCAGTTCTGGGCTTTGGGGGCCTGGGGCGGGGATGGGTGGGGGACCCTATGGCCCTGGTAGGCCCTAGGCCAGCTGACCCTTCCTAAAGCTCAGGTTAGGCCTCAGGTGCCCAGGGAGTGGGGGGAAGGATGCTTGCTCTCTTTTACACTCATTTACCTTCCTCCAGGCCAGTGTTTGCTGAACTCGCCCAACAAAAGAAGCACTGGGGGCACCAGTGAAAAACGTATCCTTGAGTCCACCCCCTCGCCCTTAAAATTCTCCAGGGAAAGGGTCTGGGAGCCTCCTCCTAACAAGTGCCCTGCTGATTCTTCTGGGAAATGGACACTGTCATTTCCCCAACAGTGTTACTAGGCCTCACGCCCGAACCATCAGGCACGTTTGACGCTGAGTTAAACAGGCTAAAGCAGCTTCTTTACTGTGGGGCTTCTCTGGGACAGGGGCTTTCCAGGAGGGCATCTGGGATGTAGAGCTTCCCAGGCTGGCCTGTTCCCGGAGTCCCTGTGCGGGACTCGTGTTCCCCGGAGCCCACCCTGGGAAACTCTGGTGAGGCACTCGCCATCTGCTGCCTCGTTTGAGCCCCATCACACGGGAGGCGGGCAAGGCAGGGGCACCAGGCTGCCCACCCAGCTTCCCTGCCTGCCGGTTGCTACCTTTTGGGCAGTCCTGTTTCCCCTTTTAAAAATGTCTCGCCTCTGGCTGCTGGTTTGCACTGAAGTTACTTAGAGGTGGGTCCTGAGGCTGGGGAGGAGCTAGCTTTTGCACAGGAGACGTTCCTGGGGACCGGCCCAGCCAGGTGCACGCTGGTTATCAGGCCAGGGCCGGGAGCAGAGGCCGGAGCACAGCCTGCGGTGCCTTATTCTGTAGTTGAGTCTGCAAACCTGTTGGCTCCTCATCAGCCTTCTGCCTGCTCGGGTCTTAGAGCCTCTGAGCCATGAAACCAGAACCGGGGGGCTTGTCCAGGAGGCCCTCCATGCTTCAGAAGGGCTGTGTTGAAGTTCCCTCCTGTTCCCTCCTGGATCAGTGGCTCATCCCAGATTTCAGAGCACAGGGAGAACTTACCACGGGCCGGGCACTATTGTAGGTCGGGAATCTACTCTCCAAGGCGGCGTATCTCCATTTGCTAGATGAGAACACCGAGGCTTGGGGAGAGGCGAGATGACTTGCCTACTCACTCAGCTGTGAGTGGCAGAGCTTGGATTCACCCTCGGGGCTCACTGACTCTTGGAACCCTGCTGTTTCTACCCTGCCAGGTGGCTTTTATCTCCGTCTTGAATGTGGCATCTTGGTACCGTTGGACTGATACCCAGTTTCAGAAGAAAATCAAGGCATTCTTTTCTGAGCATCCTCTGTGTGCAGTTACGGGGCCCAGAGGGGTGGTGGGTGGTGAGATGGCTGTAAACTCGGAGCACAAGACTTGCCTGATTGACTGTAGATGACTGACAAGCCATTCCGCCTCCCCAGGCCTCTGCTCCTCCATCTGTAAAGTGGGCATAGGACACCCACCTCTAGGGCTGCTGAGCATGGCGGGTGCTTCGGACGTGACAGGACTCCCCCTCCCTGTGGGCCACCTCCCACGCCCTCCTACCCGACCAGGCCAGGGTCTGGGGCCTTTGACACATCTCTGGTGGGAGCCCCCAGCCCAGGGCAGGCAGAGAGCCTCCCTTCCCGGCTCCCCTATCCTTTTCTGGTGTGGGAGACCTCCAGCGCCAGTGCCCGGGACATGCCCCCAGCCTCTCAGCTCACTGCTTCCTGGGAGGGGCTGTGCGTGGTAGGTGGCTGCAGAGTGGAGGCCCCTATGGGAGTTTTGCTTTCATTTCTGCCTCACACCCTTTATCCATCCAACAGTTGAGGGCTGGGGTGTGGAAACCTCCAGACCCCTCCCTGGGGCCCTCGTCCCAGTGCAGGTTGCTAGGCACCCCCCTTCCTGGTGGATGAGTTTGGGTGCTGTGGACCCGTGCAGCAGTGAGCACCCCGGGGGCGGCCTGGGGCTGCGGAAGGCTCTTCCTTGCCGTGCATTGGGCTGGGTCCCATGGAGGGGAGGGTGGTAGCAGGGGGGTGAAGGTTGTGTGTGGCTTTCTCTACGGGGGATGGGGGGGACCCTTGGAGAGGAGAGAAGGGGGCATGTGGGGGAGGGGTATTTGTGAGTCCCCAGGGGCTGTTGTGCTGTCTCCTGCCCTCCCGGGTTCCTGGGCATCTTTCTGAGGAATGTTCAGTGCTGTGGGACTCTTGGTTTCTCTCTGGATGGGGTTTCCTCTTTGTTCCCCAGCCTATGGTACGGAGGCCCAGAAGGAAGATGCAGAGGTAGCCCCAAGTTGCAGAGCTAGTAGGTGGGGCAGCTTGGATTTGAACCTGGCCTTGCTGACACTAAAGCTTATATTCTTTAAGATTTTATTCTAAAAGTCCTAACATTCATTGTGGGATCCTTGAAAAGCAAAGGAATTCTGGCCATTCTGTCAGAGATCTGTTCCCGCCTCCCTGTGGGCAGGTCTGGGCAGGGGCTCCAGGGTCCTGTCGGGAAGGAGTTCTGCTTCTTGCGGAATCA
Source organism: Balaenoptera ricei (assembly GCF_028023285.1). NCBI lineage: Eukaryota > Metazoa > Chordata > Mammalia > Artiodactyla > Balaenopteridae > Balaenoptera > Balaenoptera ricei. The sequence continues at coordinate 176,735,051 of NC_082640.1, read as the reverse complement.
GCCCCCAAGCCCCCCGCCTGCACTTTGACCCGGGCGCAGCACGCTGTGGCCTGTGCCTAAGGAGGTTCGGTTGCTCAGAGCCTCGCTGCCTGAGCCCCTGGGCCTCCGTGCCCCTGCTGGTGAGGAATGTGCTTATTCCCTTGGGGGAGCTGCTGTGGCTGCCCTGGCACGGAGGGGGCCGTGGGGTCCGTGGCTTGAGGCCGTGGATGTCGTGGCATCATTTCCAGTGTCACGAGAACAGCTGAGCCCTGGGAATAACAGTAGCTCCCGATTCTGGAGCTCCAGCCACGGGCCTGACCTTGTGCTTTAAGGCCCTCAGTCCACACGCGGAAACAGGCTCAGAGAGGGTGAGGGACCTTCCCCGGGTTTCATAGCTGGTCACTCCTGGGGGTGCGATTTGAACAGCACTTTCTGCGAATCTAAAGCTCCGACCCTTGACCATTAACAGTTTTTTTCTTTGTAAGCGGAGGCAGAGGATGAGAGGATGGCTTTCCTTTTGTCTGAGCTCTTTTCTAATGACCCGTCCTTGGTGCCCTTTAGTTTTTAACTTTTCTATTTTTCATTTTGAATTTCAATTGGATGTATGGCTTGCCTGGAGTCAGGAAGTTTAGGTGCTGGCTCCGTTGGTGTCCACTCAGGCTGGGTATCAGCTGAGTCACCTTTCAGCAGCATCGCCATCCGTCCTGTGGATGCCGAGTCCGGGCCGCCCAGTTTGCGACGTGCTCTGTCCAGACAGCATCGTTCAGATTCCCAGGATCCTGCCACTCCTGCCTCACACGCTCCTTCCTTGAAATCCTCTGAGCCTATGTGGATGAGGCCCCATGGCCTACTCTTCTGTTTAAATTGCCATGCGTGTCCCTCTTTGGGGTCACCTTGGGGAACCTTGGTGCTTTTTCTACTGAAGGTAGAGGGTTTTGGAAGCACCTTGGAAAGACCCCAAAAACCTGGAAGGCTCTTGGGAACATTCTCATTGGAGCCATTCCTCGGCTTCAGAAGTGGGGGTGGTGCTTGTGAAAGAGCTTCAAGATCAGGAGCAGGGACTTGGAGTCGGGGTGCTGGGTTCTGGCTGTGTGACTTTGGGCCAAGCCACCTAACCTCTCCGAGGCTTTCGTTTCTATACCTGAAATGGGAATTTTCTACCAACCTGCAGCAGAATAGTTCTGCAGATTGGGTGAGCTGAGGCAGCTTGAGTCTTTTTTAGCGCAGAGCCTGGCCCTTGGTGGGCAAATGGTAACTCTGTTATTCAGAGTCAGCCATTAAAGGGTGATGGAGCTGTTGACCCTGGAGCTTATGTTTGAGCAGCCCTCACATCTGGGAAGAAGATGGGCAAGCTGAGTTTCGGAAGCCTCTTAGGTAGGGCTGTGCTGGATTCCTTGTGATGTCCCGGGGACAGTGTGTATCTTGGTCAGTGGTGGGATATGAAGGCTGACTCAGCCTCTTACTGGATGGGCGACCCGGGTGTGTTTTGGACCCCTCTCTGGGCCTTAATTTCCTCCTTGGTAAGAGTCAGCCTCGTGCGTGCGCACAGGAGGGGCTCAGCACACAAACTTGCTCCTTTCTTGTTCAGGCCAGAGGCCATCTCTGACAGAAGCAGGGGAGGGCTGCTCTTCACTCCCTCAACCTGTAGTCACGCCCTCTGTGTCGATGGGTGATGGAGAGTAAACCTCCCCTGCTGGTGAGATGCGGAGGTCCGCCGTCTGAGAGGAGGAATTTCCCCAAATCTTGGCGCCAGAAGGGGTCCTTGCAGGTGAGGATTTGCAGCTCAGAGCGTCCGGCCTTGACGGTTCATGCACACAGGGACTCAACCCGGTGTGCTGGGCCTGAGCCCTGGAGCCCACAGACGCTCCTCCTTTGGCTTCCGGGGAACCGCAGGTCGCATGTGAGGCCGGGGTCTATTCTGTTCCGTTCTGAGCCATTGTTGGCAGACCCCGCCTCGTCCAGGATGAGTTCTTTTGGTTCATGGGCCCAGGCAGTTGGGGGTAGGACCCCCAGGCTGGTGGTCTTTCCTGTCTTTCCTCCAACTTTGCCAGGAATGCCGAAAGGGCAAGCTCTTTGGATTTGGAATGCTGCCCTGGGCAGGGCGGGGGAGTGGGCGGGTAGCCGTTTGGGACATGGACAGTTCTGGGGTGGGGGGAATGGGGACTCCCCTGGGAGTGAGACCTGAGGACCGGCCAGGTGCCTGCAAATCTGTCTTCACTGCTGGAGGACACAGTGGGCAGCCGGGGCAGCCGTGTCCTCCAGGCTTCTCTCTCTCAATCAGCCAACAGACGTGGAGAGTTGCTGGGATGAAGTTAAAGATCAGAGCAGAAGAGCGATTGTCTGACTGATTTCTACAAGTGGCAGCAGTGTCTTCGTTTCGGTAGAAGCCTCAGTGCCAACTGGGTTCAGTAATAAAGGGGCTCCTGTAAGTGTTAACTCCATGCAGAGGTCTGGCTTCAGGTATAGGTGGATTCAGGGACTCTCATGGTGTCCTCGGGACCCGGTCTCTCTGTGTCCCTGGCCTCCCTCGTGTGGCTTCATTCTCAGGCCCATGTGATACAAGGTGAGTCCTCACAACTGACCTTTATTCTGAGTGCCGAGTTCCTTGTGCTACACCCTTGTGTTCCTCCTTTGATCTGCGTTACACCCCATCAGGGTGTGGGCTTTTAGTACCCCTGTTTCCTAACAGGAGTGAAGACACAGAGAGGTTAAATAACTAGCCCAGGGTCACAGCTCGTCGGTGGCAGGACTGGGATGCAGACCCGGGCTGGTGGCTTCGGGGCCTCCCTGCACCTGGGACGTAGGTGAGCCTGGGCCACAGCCAGGTGCTGGGGCCGGGGAGTGCCCCGTTCCCTACCACGTGATCTGCGTGTGGGCCGGGTGGACCCCACGCGGGAAGCTGGGGACGTCCCTGAAGACAGTGGGATTGGCCGCTGGGCAGCCAGGGGAGGTGGGGATCCTCCGTGGTTCTGGGCTCCGGGGCCAGGGCGCTGTTCCCAGGGGGGAGGGACGGCCACCTCCACAAGTGAGAGCCTGAGGCTGGGCCCCTGGCTTCCTCTTTCCCCTCAGACAAACCCGAGCTGGTTCATTCCCACGGCGGGTCGGACGCAGGCAGATTCTGAGGGCCCTGCGCCCAGTGGTCACGCAGGGGCCTCCTGGAGGAAGGGCTTCTGTAACCCTGCCTTGAGGGATGGGGTCTGGGGCCTTGGGCAGAGGCTGCCTGGAGTCCAGGGTGAAAGCCGATGTCTTCCCGGCCCTGCCGTGTGGAACTGTGGGGTTTTGACACCGAGTGTTTGGGGTGAAACAGTCTTGTGTTACGTAAGCACGCCGTCGCCCTGTTGCCGTCTGGCCCTGTCCCGTGCACGCCGGGGAATGTTTAGGTGCCTTTCCCCCGGGAGCCTGCGGGATTTCGCAGCTGTGAGCTTTTGGCCTGGGGGCTCGGTCCTCCTGCAGAGGGGGGCGTTAGTGCGGGTCGCGGGCTCTGCTGCCGGCTCTCCCACGTCCGAGCAGGCCTGCGGGGAGTGGTTCCACCTGGAAGGGGAGGAAGTCACTGCTGACGGCCGGTGGCCTCACACCCGGGCCCTGCACTCCTCAGGGCCCCAGTCCTGAGGGCCCCTGGCGAAGGGGCAGGGCTGGAGGCCGGGAGAAGGCTCAGCGCGGTGGGGCCTGGTGAGGGGTTTTGGTCCCTCATGGTTCCTTTCTGGAACCAGTGGGGGAGCAAGGAGCCCTTGAGAAGCCGGTGGCTGCCCTGCTCAGTGCCCTTGCCCTGCCTGCCGGGTGCCTCGACTTGGGTGTTCCCGAATTCTCAGAGGCCAGCGGTTCTTCTTAGTGGCGTGGCCTTTGGTGGCAGGTAGATAGAGGTAGTGGTGGTGGGAAAACAGTGGAAGGGAAGGCTGTCCTGGGCCCTTCTCTTTGCTGTGGCCACCGTGGACTGCAGGCCTGGCCTGACATCTGTCAGCCCCCCCCGGTAGCTTTCTGGGGCTGTATGATCAAGCAGCCGGGTCACGAAGCTCACGTCTCATTCATTCTCACTGTCGAGCTGTGTGGCCTTCATCAGAGTCCCTATTTGAAGGCCCCCAACTCAGAGGTCCTGGGGAGCGAATACTTCTGGCTTAGCTGGTCGGACTGCTGTTTGGGCCCAAGTTGTCAGCTCATCAGGTCTGTTACGTGAGGCTGCGAGGAGGGGTCATTTCAGTTTATCAGCTGATTAAAAACAGCACTTGAAAACAGAAACCAAGCTGGAGAAGGTCAGTGACTTGTCTGCACGAAATACCATAGTTTCTTGTGGGCAGGTTTACATCTGACTTGTGAATAGCACTAAAAAACTTCTGTTAAAAAAGAATAATGTACGTGATCAAAATTTAAACCACACCTAAGAGCGTGCAGTGAAAAGTCGGCCTCCCTTACACTTCACCCCAGGCCCTGGAGGCCGCCGTGTTACCACGTTCTCGCCTGTTCTCTCAGACACGTGTTGTGTCTGTGTAAGCCCTTGTGTACCCCCCCACACACACATGCACAGCCCCCTTTTTTGTTTCTGAAACAGTGATGGCCATTATCCATGCTCTCGTACAATTAACTTTTTTTTCCGTTTAATATAGCTTATGGGTGATTCTATACTTGTACAGATGTTGAACTGTCATTGTCTAGGAAATAATATATGAACATAGCTTTACTCTTCTGTTCTAGTACAACCTCAGGCTTGAAAAAGACCCCTTGTCAGTTTCTCTTGGGGGTTCTAGGCTTGCCCCGGGGCTCATGGTTTACCTTCTCCCTTAGTCTGCCTGGGCTGCCGTAACAAATGTCATAGGCTGGGCACCGTAAGCCACAGGCGTTTATTTCTCACAGTTCTGGAGTCTGGGAAGTCCGAGATCAAGGTGCCTGCCAGTTTGGTTCCCAATGAGGGTCCACTTCCTGGTTCATAGATGGCCACCTTCTCTCTGTGTCCTCACGTGGTGGGGAGAGAGCTCTGGTCTTTTCATCTTGTAAGGGCAGTAACCCCACTGTGGGGTCTCTGCCTGCATGACCTCATCTAACATTAAGTACCTCCCCAAAGCCCCCCCATCCCGATACCATCGCATTGGGGGTTAGGGCTTTAACATGAATTTTGGGGGGACACAAACCTTCAGTCAGTAACATCTCACCTGGCAGGGGTTGTACAGGGGTTGCCATCCATCTAAGGCTGGGGGTCCTCCGTGCGTGTGGGTGTCTACCTCCTGCCCCACACGCATGTGGCCCTTACTGGAGGTGCTGCCTGGAAGGAAGCCAACAGGTGTGCTGGCCCAGGCCCTCCACTGGCTCCTGAACCCAGCCCCAGTGCCCAGGGCGTGACTGACCTGGGGCAGGTGATGGGCCTCCTTTTCCTCGTCTGTAAAATGGGGACATTAGCACCCAGTTGGGAAGTTCAGGGGATCAGAGGAGGTGATGGCTGAATTGGTGGAGGTGGTCTCTGACACATGATGGGGGAGCTGATTATAATTTACGCTCTTCCCCAAATAATTTTTTTTTCTGCCTAAGATAAATATTTAGAGAGCTGAATATCATCTGTGATCTCAAAACTGGTCAAAGGAAGGGGTAGCTGGTGTGGCCCCTTAAACTGGGAAGGACCAATCTTGGTTGATAGCCTCCTAACCCAGCACTCTTGCTGGGGCCGGTTGCGGGCGGGGGAGGGGGTCCTCTCTAGCTCCGCCAAGTCTGGACTTCCTCAGCTGCTTCCGTCAGAGTCTTCCTCCTTCCCAGCCCCACGTGCTTCTGGGTGGGGTCCCCCACCAGCCAGCCCCTCACTCATGCTGAGCCCCAGCTGAAGGAAATGAAAGAACGTCATCTTTTTTCTCGGCATTTTTGGTCCTCTGTAAAGACAGTGTAACATCATGAAAGCAAAATTTGAAGAGACAAATCATTCCTCTCCTCCTCACCCCACCACGTCTAGTTCCTTTTTTGTATCTAAAGTTGCAGAGTTGGAAACATCGTATGGGTAGCTTTTTGATTTTTGCTTTCTGCACACAGCCTTGTAGTGTAAACTAATTCTATGTTGCTACAGTCTTTTTAAAAATTAAATAAATAAATAAACTCACTCACTTATTTATTTATTTATTTATTTTTGGCTGCATTGAGTCTCCGTTGCTGTGCGCGGGCTTTCTCTAGTTGCAGCGAGCGGGGGCTACTCTTCGTTGCGGTGCGCGGGCTTCTCATTCCGGTGGCTTCTTTTGTTGTGGAGCACGGGCTCTAGGCGCGTGGGCTTCAGTAGTTGTGGCACACGGGCTCAGTAGTTGTGGCTCGCGGGCTCTAGAGCTCAGGCTCAGTACCTGTGGCTCACGGGCTTAGTTGCTCCGCGGCATGTGGGATCTTCCCGGACCAGGGCTCAAACCCGTGTCCCCTGCATTGGCAGGTGGATTCTTAACCACTGCTCCACCAGGGAAGTCCCGCTACAGGCTTTAGAGTGATCTTTTAAAAATTTCTATGAACTTTGATTATGAACATTTCCAACATGTATAAAAGAAAGAATAATAAAATGAACTCCCTCCCCCCATACCAAGTATTAACCATTATTAACTTATGGCTCATCTTGTTTTATTTATTTCCCTCGTATTATTTTGAAGAAAATCTCAGCCATAGTTCATATGTAAATAATTTAGTATGATCCTTAAAAGCTAAGGCCTTATTACATAATCAATATGATCATGTATTTATAGTTTAATTTTCCTTTTCATAAACCAAATATCTTAAGAGATAATAAAAGTGTCATCATTCCCTCCCCTTGTCTCCCGCCTGCTGGCAAAAAAGCTAAGGACTTAAAACATATTCCCAATGATGTTATCCCACCTGAAAATAAAGTACAATAGAGGATAGTCCCTATTCATTGCTACGCGATAGCTCTGTTGGGTGTCTACACTGTGATATATTGAGCTATAATCTTATGATTGAATATTTAGATTATTTCCAGTTTTCTTGCTCGTGTGGATAATGCTGCATTGGATATCATTGTGAATATAATTGCCTTCCTTCCCTTTCTGATTCCATTACGTGTAAGTAAGAGCTTTATCAGTTATTTTGAATAACAAACCATCCCCAGCGTAGTGCCTTTAAACAGTAACCACTTGTAAGCTCACTGCTCTGCGGCGCGGTGGTTCGGGCTGGGCTCCCTTGTGTATCTGCGGTCAGCGGCCGGTCAGTCAGGATCTCTACTTCTGCGGCTTGGCCTCTGCTCAGCCAGGGTGATGGGGGTGACCCGGCCATGGGTGTCTCATCGCCCAGCAGGCTGCCTGGGTGTGTGCTCTTATCCAGGGGTCAGGGGTCCAAGACAGTGGGCGTTTCCAAGGCCTCTGGAGGCCTGGTCTCTCCACCACAGTCTGTTGGCCAAACAAGGTTCAAGGCCCACCCGGATTCAGGGGGTGAGAAAAATGAACTTCACCTCTTTCTTTTCTTCTTTTTTTTTTTTTAGTACATAAATGGGATTTACTCAGGGAAATATTGAGGCTGTCACATAAATCACCTGTTTCTGTAGAACAGTTGCTTCTTAACCTTTCTTAGAGGTTGTGGAGATCTTTGAGATTCTGATGAAAGCTATAGATCCTATTCTGAAGAAATGACATGTAATAATACACATATACCAAAACACAGAGAATGCCACAGGCTCTCTGAAGCAAAGGTTCTATGGATCCCAGGTGAAAGCTGCTTGTTTGACACACTTGGCCTAGATTTTCAGGAAGGACAATGTGTAAGCATTCTTTAGAACAATTATCTTGTAAGATTTCTACAAGATAATCCACCAACGAGCAATTCCATGGTCACATAAGTTTGGGGAGCAGTGCATACCTGGAGATTTAAAACACACAATAGCATATTAGAAATCCTAAGACATCTTGCCAGAAAGAAACCTTATTGTCTTTGACTTAGCGTTTTGTGTTCGACATGTTAGCATCTCAGAGAAGACATTTTGGGAGACACACCTTGGTCCTGTATCCACTCCGTGACTTATTAGCTTTGTGACCTTCGGCAAAGAGCTTAACTGTGTGAACCTCAGTTTTCTCGTCTGTGAAATTGGGACAGTGATACTAATGCCACTCTGTTGGCTTGGTCGCAGCGGCAAAGTCATTGCAAAGGGTGCGGATGGCCAGGATGGAAAAGGCCCCATCCTTTGGAGCTCTGGTCCATGGGGGGAGGTGTGTGTGGGTGACAGACATGTCAACCAGTGAGTTAAAGGGGTGATTTCAGGAGGGAACAGGAAATGAAGTGATAGCAGTGATGTGAAGCCGTCTGGGGACTGTCCCCAGGGTGGTCAGAGAAGGCCTTTCTAAAGGAGAGACTCCTTCTGTGACCTGACTGGTCAGAAAGAAGCAAGCTGTGGAGAGTCTGGAGCATCTCAGGCAGGGCGAGGAGCAAGTGCAAAGGCCCTGGGGTGCCTTAGGGCCAAGGAGCTTGGTGTGTTTGTGGAGCAGCAGGGAGGAGGGCTTGGCTGGAGCCAGGCTTGTGAGGTGTGAGGGAGGGAGCAATAGAGACGGAGGTGAAGCCAGATTCTTCAGGTCTGCCCAGGCCGTGGCGTGCAGCTTGAGTTTTATTTACGTGAGAGGGGACGGCAAAGACTCCCATCAAATCACCCCACAAGATAGTCCTTGAACATCGATGACCCCTTTAAAAGCTTTGGGCGGTGTTCAGAGCTCCAGGGCAAGGTGTTGAGGCTGTCTGTGTCTATTATCCTTGAGGATGTTAAATGTCAGCTGAAAAGCATTGGCTCCTTGCGCCCCTGGGGCCGTGCTCAGCGCTCAGGTGGGTGAGGACCTGTGTGTGTGACTGTGTCCTGGAGCAGGCCGTCCTCCTGGCTGGGCGGTCACAGGGACACTTCTGTACACTTGGGGCAGCCTGGGCTCCCCTCCCTCCAACTGAATAACAAAGTGCCCACAACCGGCTTTGGAAGGAGGGACCTGGGTTTCAACCTTGCTTCTGCCACTTTCTAGCTCTGTCGTTTGGGGCAAGTTGTTGAGCTTCTCTTGAGCCTCAGTTCCTACATCTGTAGGATAAGCAAAGCACTTTTTAACATTCACGGTTGATGTGTCAGTTGAAATAACGAATGTAAAGCCCTGTCGTTCACCGCCTGCCGCATTTATTTATTTATAAATGTTAGAAGTACCCCATCCCAGGTTCCTGGGTAAACGGGAGGCAGATGGTATTGAAGTTGTGGAGGTGGTGTTATCGGCTGGTGCTGTGGGTCTGGGTTAGAGCCGGTACTAAGCTGGGAGCACCCAGGAGCTCAGATGGGTGCGGGAGATAGAAGCGCTGAAGGGTTAGGCTAGTTAGCTCATGTTCGGAACAGCGGTAGTAGTCGGGGGCTGGGGCAGCTTTCTCCGTCTAGAGGATCCAGGAAGGCTTCCGCTGGGTCTTTGAGGGTCGGGAGGAGCTCACTGGACAGAGGAGTGTGGATTTAAGGAAGTCCACGTAGCAAGCCGGCATGTGGGAAGGTGTGATCTGTGAGGTCAGGGGTCCTCAAACAGCGACTCTGGACGTGTCGGGTCAGGGGCAGATGGGGGCTGCCGAGAGCCACTGGAAGCCTGGGCTGGTGAGCATCTAGAGAGCAGTGAGGTGGGGTCCAGGGGAGGGAGCACCTCTGATGCTCTTCCCCACTCTGTGAGCGGCAGGTACGGCTGTGCAGGTGAACAGGTGTGGTGAGGAGCCTGGAGCCTGGAGCCTGGAGGGTCCCCCCCCCAGCCCCGCCCCCGCCCCGCCCCGCCCCCGGCTCAGATTCTGGCTGCCCTGCTGGGAGGTCCTTGCAAGTCTCTAAGCTTCTCTTGGGGATGGTGACAGTCCCCACCCCTTGCAGCGCTGGTGGGTGGACGAGAGGTCCACGGATGGCACTTAGCACACGGCAAGCACTTGATGATGAAATGGTGGCTTTTAAACTGGGTCCTGGAGGCCGAGCCCGTCTGACAGCCTCTTGTTGATTTAGGCGAGGGGTGGTGTGCAGGGGTGGGGGGACGTCCCTCTTAGCCTCCTCTGAGCTGTGGGCACAGATGAGTTTCCAGAGCAGACCGACAGATACAGCCCTGCTGCTTGTTTCCTTTCTTTCTCATTGCGAAGCAGCGCAGAGCAGCTACCTTCCTCTGTCTGCCTCCCTCCCCTGCCTGGCAGCCCCGCCCCCTGCCCCCTCCCCCTCTCCCCTCCCCCCACCCCAGCCTCCGGGAGGGAGGGAGGAGGAGACCCCACAGGCCCTCAGGCCTGAACCAAGGAGGAAACGGAGGCTGGAGGCTCTTGCCGAGGCTAAGTGACCTCTACTGGCCCCCTCAGGGTTAGAGCTGGGTGACCCCCAGAGCCTCCCTCCTGGGAGGGGTGGAGCGAGGCCATGGACGCTGGAGGGAGCGTCCCAGGAGCCCAGTGCAGTCCAGTCCGTCTGGACCTTGGCATTTGGGGCAGGCTTGAGTCAAGGTCAGGTGGCACAGGACCCCGTGAGCCATCCCTGCGGGAGTCTGGGCCTGTCCCGGAGGCTGTGGGAGCCCCAGCAGGCATGTGAGCTGGGCCACTGGCCAGCTCCCGTGGAGGACAGATCAGAGGTGGGCTCTGGGGGGGGGAGGGGGAGGCACCCATGGTTGTCCAGGTGAGAGGTGACGGGGGTCCAGAGGGTGCGGTGGCAGATGGAGGTGAACTGGGCTGGTGGCTGGGGACGCGTGAGGACCTCATGCTCAGGGTGTGGCAGGCGGCCGCCGCACCCCTGGAGCTCGAGAGCAAGGCAGGAGCCCGCGAGCAAGGCAGGAGCCCGCCTGCCCCAGGCCCGCTGAGCAGAATCTGCGTTGTGGCGGGATCCTCGGGAGGTGCCTGTGCACGTTACACACTCACGTCTGAGAAGCACTGGGTGGACACCTGCTGACCCCTGGGTGTGGGGCGGGGGGAGGGAAGGGAGAATGAGGCCAAGGCCCGACCATGTAGGGGCAGCGGGGGAGGGAGTTGTGTTGGATTTGGGGTGTTCATTGCACTCAGATTCCTCACTGGGGTAGTTGAACGCCTAGCGGACTTTCTGCGAAGGACTGAGAGCAGTGCGCAGCTCTGGGGCTCTTGGGGCTCCAGAACCGGGGGGTCTGTCCTCTGTGAATGAGGTCGGGCCTGCCCCCCAGACTTGGGTGCTTGTTCATCTGCCTACCCGGTCAGGAAGTGGGCATTGAGTCCATAGGTGCACGGCTGTGGGTCGTAGAAGTAAAGAGAGTCCTGGGCTTCCCTGGTGGCGCAGTGGTTAAGAATCCGCCTGCCAATGCAGGGGACACAGGTTCGAGCCCTGGTCCGGGAAGATCCCACATGCCGCGGAGCAACTAGGCCCGTGAGCCACAGCTACTGAGCCTGCGCTCCAGAGCCCACGAGCCACAACTACTGAGCCCACGTGCCACAACTACTGAAGCCCGCATGCCAGAACTACTGAGCCTGCGTGCCACAACTACTGAAGCCCACGTGCCTAGAGCCCTGCTCTGCAACAAGAGAAGCCACCACATTGAGAAGCCTGCGCACTGCAACGAAGAGTAGCCCCTGCTCACCGCAACTAGAGAAAGCCCGCACGCAGCAACAAAGACCCAATGCAGCCATAAATAAATAAATAAATAAATTAATTAAAAAAAAAAAAAAAGAAGTAAAGAGAGTCCTGCTTTTATGAGCGCCATTTTGGGGGCACAGGTGGTGGCGAGTATGAAGAGGAGACAGCTGGGGGTGGGGAGCCCTGCCCTGTGGGGACAGGCTCGGAGGGGCAGATCAGGGGGTGTGTGGAACTCTCTGGGGTTTGTCCTCGTGCCTCTGTGGGCATCCGAATCCAGGATCTAATCACGGCGTTGTCAGGAAGATGTTTGGGAAGGCTGACCTCAGGTCGTCCTGCTCCAGAGGCTTTCAAACCAGAGGCTGAGTAGTTGAAAGAGACTCTACATACAGGGAAGTGTTATTTTTTTATTTTCAGAGAATATAAATGTATTGAAATAGACAATATAGTCACACGATTCAAATCAAAAGGCAAGAAAGGACTTAGATTGCAAAGGGTCTCATCCTAGCTGTGCCCCTTCACCCCTAGCTTCCCCCTTGGAATTGTTCCTAGTTTTTTATGCTTCCAGGATATTGTAGCAAATGCAAGCAAACACGTGTGCATACCTATATCCATATTTACATAAATACACACACACATACACACACACACATATGCATATTTATTTATTTGAAAGTCTTGTTGTTTTGAACCAACTCCATGTCCAGGAAGATCCAAATCCTTGTTCACAGATTTCTGTAGCTCAGCCTTGGTACGATTGACATTTCGGGCTGGATCCTTCTGCTTGTTAGGGGCTGTCCTGTGGATTGCAGGATGTAACCTCCAGCCACTGGGTGCCACCCCTTCCCCCATTGTGACAACCAAAAATGTCTCCACTCATTGCCACATGTCCCCTGAGGCAAAATCGCTTCCAGTGAGAACCACCGCTAGGCTGGCTTTGTTGCCACCCAGCCACCAGGTGTGGGTGTGGCCTGCTCTGGTGGCCGCTCTGGTGGCTCACTGTCCTCACACATCCGTCGAGGCCCGCGTGGCAGTGTGCTTGTGGGCACGCCGTGTGGCTGGTTCTCTGGCCTGGGGGTCATGGCTCTCCTGTTCCCTTGTTGGAGACCCTGGACCTATCCCTTTATACTTCTCCAAACCTCGATCTTCTCATCTTTGAAATGGGGCTCTTATAGCCTTTCCCTTCCTTGGGTGCTGGTGCAGACTGGGGATGCCAGTGTGGTGCCCCCCACCTCCTGAGTTCCAGGCTCATCCTGGGTATGACCTCCCTGTGACCTCAAGTCCCTCTCAGTTCTGGGCCTTGGTTCTTGTGTATAAAATGGGGGGACCCTAGGAGGCAGAGGGCCCAGAGCTAAAAGACATCCCCTGGGGAGAGAGGGGAATAGTGGAAGTCAGCCGCCCAGCCAGAGCCTGTGGCGTTTTAAAACCCAGAGTCCCGAAGAGGGTTGTGTGCCAAGGTTGGGGAGAGCCGGGCTGCGGGCTGAGGTCAGAGTGCACGCTGGCCTGGCAGCTCTGCCAGGAGGGGCACACTGAGGAGCTTGGAGCGGCCCCTTCTCCACCACCCCCCGAGCCCAACAAGCACTCAGGTGACAAGAGTGTGGAGTTTGGACTCAGGCCGAACTGGGTTTGCATCCCTGCTCCTCAGCCACTAGCCGAAGAGCTCGTGTAGCCTTTCTGAGGGTCAGGTTCCACGTCTGTAGAGCCGGCAGTGCTGTTCTGAGGCTTCAGTGGGAGAGGGAGGCTTGTTGACTGGCTGCCCGGGCGTCATTCAGTCTTCAGCACGCTGTGAATTACACTCCATTGTCATGCCCAGTTTACAGATGGGAAAACTGAGGCACAGAGTAGAGCACCTGGGTGTAGGAGGCATACAGAGACTGAAGCTGTCCTTGTTATTATTAACTGGCTGCTCTTGGGATTTGAGTCTGAACATCAAAGACCCTAAAGATAGAGAAAAAAAGAAGAAAGACATGCCTCTTGCCTTCTTGGGGAAGGCCCTGAGCCAGATGTGGAGGGGAGCCGGGGTGGTTCTGGGCTGGGTTTCCTGGGCTGGTGCTTCCCCTGGGCAGCTGGGAGTGCTTCTCGGGGAGCAGTGGTGCCCCTGTTGGCTTCGTTATTTTTTGCCTGCAGGGGCCTGAATGATCTGTGCTGGTGGTAAAACATTCCTTGGGCTGACATTGTAATCACACTGCAAGGGACGCTTGAAATTATATTCGCATTTGGGAAACTAATTTTAAATAACGTTTTTCTTTCATAATTATATGCAATCAGCCAGCCAGTGTTATTGGGGGTTCTCTTTTTCCCTCCGCCAAGAGACCATCTGCTTTTCTCTTCCTGCCCCTCCTCCCAGCATGCAGTAGGCCACCTCCGTGGGAGAGGGACCACCAGCCCTTGGCTGTGTAGAGGCCCAAATGAAACCTTTCTTTGGTGACTGATGGGGCAGCGGGAGAGAAGTGGAGGGTGATGCAGGCTCTGGCTTGGGCGACTGGATGGGTGGGAGTGTTTGCTTTCCAGATTGAGGCCCAGGTTGGTGGAGAAGGTGATAGAATATGATGCATTGTTGTAGGATGTTGTAGGATTCTGTGGATGCAAGTGACAGAAAACCCAATTCAGATGAGCTTAAGCAAAAAGAAAACTTTTTGCTCAGGGATGCAAATGGTACAAAAACAGCCCCTCAGGGCCCCAGACATACCTCCTGCCCTTCTCGATCCTCACCATGGATCAGCCTCCATGATCTTTTCTGAGTTCTTCAGCTGCCCTAAACTCCTTCTACCTCAGGACCTTTGCACATGCTATTCCTGCTGCTTTGCAGGCTCTTCCCCCCGCCACACATCTGGCTGCTCCTCAGCCTTTTGATCTCAGCACAGTCCCCCCTTCTCTGTCAGTCCCTCGAGTGTTCCTTTCAGAACATGTCACAGCTTGTTGTACTTACTTCAGTTGTTTGCTTGTTCACCCTCCCCTCTATGCTGTAAGCTCCTTGAGGACTGTGTGTGTCCACCATGCTGGCCATGTAGTAGGTGCTCAAGAAACAGGCATGAAATAAATGAATGAGTCAAAGAATGCCTTGGATGGAAAGCAAGCCATTAGGGGGAATCTGGTTTAAGAAAACCTTGGCCAAAAAAAAAAAAAGAAAAAAGACAGTCTCCTCTCCCCACCTCCTGCAAATTGGACCCATTCTTCTCTATCTTGAGTTCTTATCCTGGCAATTAAGGTCATTCCTGGAGAATTGTCCAGCAGGTTAACATCCTGACTCAGGGAAGTGGGCCCCCCGCTCCCCAACAAGGACTGGAACAGAGTGGGCTGTGTGCATTGTCCTTAGGTAAGGGGGCACCCAGCTCAGGAGAAGGCACTCTTTACTGGCCCTTCCAGTTGGGATTTATCTCCTTGGGCTCCTCGGCCACCTTCTTCTTGGGCTGCCCTCTGTGTGAGGAAGAGGCTTCCAGTGCTGTGGATGGTGGGCAGGGGTGGGGATGTTCCAGCGTGGGCAGGTGGGGGAGGGCACGGAGCCAGGTGTGCTGGGGGCAGACGGGGTGCATGAGGAGGTGGGCACCTGCTGCAGAGGTCTTGAATGCTGGGGGGGTGGCGAGGGCAGCTGAAGGAGTTGGGGGCAGGGAGGGGATGAGTCACGTCTTAGATGTAGAGGGTCACAGGCTGGACCCCTGGGAGGTAGGCAGGGTCGGCAGGATGGTGGCCTGTGGTCCTGGTGGCCCTCGGGACGGAGGCCTGTGTCTCTTGGGGCGGGGAAGCTGCCCTTTGCTGGCACTGAAGCGTTCTTCTCCTCTGGCTGGACTCGGGGCTTCCTCTTTTTGGTGTTTCTCACTTCTGCCCAGGGCACCGGCTCTTGGCTTCGGGTTGGCGGCCGCTGTGACACCCTGCGTGGGGCTCTCGGAGGGATTTCTCTGGCTGTTTGGGGCCTGTTGCCATGGCTCCCAGCTGCAGAGCCTGGCAGGGTGGGAGGCCGGGCAGGAAGGAGGTGGGGCACGTGCCTGCCTGCAGGGAGGAGGCTCTGGGGCTTCAGCTTTTGGTGGTGGGGCCCTCTGAGGCCCCGGGCTCGTTCTCTCCTCCTCGGGGGGCCCAGAGGGCCGATTGCTCCTTCTCCTCGGGGGTCAGAAACCTTTAGAGATGGGGAAGGCCTCCTAAGACGTTAGCCCCATCCCCTTCCCCACGTACCTGTCTCCCTTCTGTGACACGGGCAGCCAGCCTTGGCTTGAATGCATCCTACCACGAGGCGGTCACCACCTGCCTGGACAGCCTTGCTTGGGGAGCCGGCAGCCTCTTCTACAGTTGAGCCGAAATCTGCTTCCTTGTCCCTCTGCTTTGTAGGAAGGGTTCCTCCTGCTTGGAAAGTGTGGATTCCAGGTGACACAGTGGCCTGAAGGAGCTGTCAGCCCCTTGGAGAGGGGAAAACAGGCGTGCTGGCTCCCCTTCCCTCTGGGCCTTGGGTGACCCAGGTGTGTCCTGTCCCCACTGCACAGTGGTCTTGGGATGCCTGTGGCCAGTCACAGCTCCTCAGGAAGCCCCTTCTGGGCTGTTGACCCTCAGGCCTCCCAGGGGCCATGACACCCCTCCTCCAGGCTCCTGGGGGTCAGGGGTCTGAGGAAGGATTTCAGCCCAGACTTGGGGCAGTGGTTGGGCCGGGGGGAGGAGAGGCAGGTCTGTCCAGAACAATTCCTCCTCCAGAAATCCCAGAAACTTCACCCCTAGCAAACCTGGCTGGACCTGCACCCTCATAGATCACTGGACAAGGATGGTCTTTGCTGACAGACCAGACCTTAGACTGTGGTTCTGCTGTGGCTTGTTTGCTGTGAGTCTTTGGGTGAGTTCCTTTTCTTTTCTTTCCTTTTCTTTCTTTCTTTCTTTTTTTTCAATACATATGTATTTTTTCCATCTTTATTGAGGTATAGTTGACAAAATTGTAATATATTTAGAGTATATGGTGTGATGATTCGGTATTCCACATTGTGGAAGGATTAATTGAGTTAATTAACACATCTATCCCCTCACATATTTACTCCCCATCCTTTTTTTGGTGAAAACAGTTAAGTTCTACTCTCAGCAAATTTCAGTTATATAATACAGTATTGTCAACTATAGTCACTGTATTATTCATTAGATCCTCAGACCATATTCTTCTGATAACTGAAAGTTTGTCCCTTTACCAACCTCTCCCCATTTCCTCCTGCCCCCAGCCCCATCCCCAGCCCCTGGAAACCACCATTCTGTTCTCTGTTTCTTTGAGTTTGATTTTTTTTTTTTTTTTTAAGATTCTGCTTAGGAGTGATACCATGGAGTATTTGTCCTTCGCTCTCTGGCTTTTTTCACTTAGCATAATGTTTGGGTGAGTTTCTTAACCTCTCTAAATGTCCTCTCTTGAAAAAATAGGACAGTCACACCCCCTAATGCAGCCTTTGAAATGAATGCTAAGTGGCCATTGTTGCACATCTCATAGGCCCCTCCTGGCCCCCGCCTCCTACCCCTGCCTCTTCCTCCATCCCCTTTTTCCCTGAGTGGGGAGTGAGGGGCTCAGGAATTACAGGTGTTACCAATCATTTGTTTGGGTTGTATCCAGGCCTTTGGAACCTTCCCTGAAATTTGAGGGTCTCAGAGGCACCAGATGAAGCCACTGCTTGTTTCTAGAATTTGCTGCTCAGTGCATCTGAAGTGGGCAGGGGCCAGGGCCTGATACCCCGGGCCTGTAAATGGGGGCTCTGCAGGCCCTCTCTGGCCCCAGTGTGCCTAGGTGCTGGGCACAGGCTCCAAACGCCTCAGTTTGGGGAGTGTCTCTTGCATCCACTTGGCAGCTTGGAGCCGTGGCCTTTGCTGGAGCCAGGTGGCCTTGGAGCGGAGGGTGGGGAGGCCTAGGTGGTCTGGGCATTTCTCATAGACCTTGAGGTGGACCCAAGGGTCAGGAATATCACCCCTTCCCCCAATTTACAACCAAGCCTTCCAGGCCTGGGGCCTTAGGTCTTCGCCACCCAGGCCCTGGGCGCCTCTTCCCATCAGGGACCCATGTCTGTGTTTGGTTATATCCATTGCCCCTTTGGAGTCCTGCGGGCACTGTGCGCGCTGAGCCCCAGCCTCCTCCTTGGTGACTGTCGAGATCCCCCAACGAACCTCTGGACAAATCTTAATCTGCCACCAGCCCACACGTGGGCACTCTGAGGGAGTGTCTGAGATTCCGGGGGTGGCAGAGCTGCGAGAGCCTTGTTGTTGGGATAGACAGAATAATGTCCCCCTCCGCCCAGTTGTCCTCAGAACCTGTGAATACGGTCCCTTACGTAGCAAAGGGACTTTGCAGATGTGATTAAGGTCAAGGATCTTGAGATGGGAGACTATTCTGGATTATCTGGGAGGGCCCAGTGTCATCACAGGGGTCCTTATAAGAGGAGGGTCGGAGGGAGATGTGACAGTGGAAGCAGAGGTCAGAATGATGTGGCCACAAGCCAAGGAATGCAGGCAGCTTCTAGAACTGGAAACGGCAAAGGCATGATTTCTCCCCAGAGCCTCCAGAAGGAGCACAGCCCTGCTGACCCGTTTTAGACTCCTGACCTCCAGAGCTGCAAGAGAATACATTTGTGTTATTTTCAGCCCTACTTTGTAGTAATTTGTTACAACAGCGGTAGGAAATGAATATACTGTTCTGATGCACTGCCTTTTTCAGAACCCGTCAGGAGGGACTAGGTCAAGGTCAGAGCCAGGCTCTGACTCCCTGCCCTTAGTCACAGACCAATGGGTAAGGTTGTTACTTGACTCCCTGGGTCTGCCTTCCCCCCCCCCCCCCCCATCCTGCAAGTAGTTGGGGGTTGGGGAAGTATTTGAATAAGGTGCTTGTGGTTTAAGTTTTCAGAGATTGGGGTTGGGGCTAACCTCACCTTTGCTTTGATGTGACAGCAGCCTTGGTGCTGTGGCAGAGGGGCCCAGGGAACCCCAGTGCCCAGGGGCCCTGGCATTGCCCCAGCTGTAGCTGGTGCTTGGCAGTCTTCTCCCGGCACGCCTTGGCAGCCCCCCTCCTGGCCACCACTGGGGCTCAGCTCAAGCAGCCGTCTTCAGAAACCTTCCTGTGCTCACCGCCATCCCCCAGGGGCTTGCTGTGTTCAAGGGCCCCGTGGCCACCGGCTCCTCTAGGCAGGGCTTGTGGCTTGGGGGTCCCTCTGTTCCCAGGCCAGCCCAGAGCTGGATGGAGAAGGCCAGCAAATGTTTGATGGCAGTCAGACAGGGAACTCTGTGCTCCTGTGCTTGGAGTCCAGCACAGCGGCTGGGCAGAGATTCCCCCCGCCCCCCAACCATGGTGGCTCAAAGAACCCTTCTCTTGGTCTTGGATTCCAGCCCTCGGGCAGGAGGGAGCTTTCAATTGTAAGGGAGTGCTAGCAGCAGGATCTGGGTGGATGGAGATATTTAATCTGCTCTGGAATGCAGCCTGTAAAAGAGTGTCAGCATCCCAGAAGCAGTCCTGGGACACACACTTGTGCAGTTATTTTGAGAGCATGTGGTACCTTGAGGATAGGTGCTAAAAACAATTCAGAACTTCTTGGGCAGGCTTCTCCCTCCCCCAGTGGGTCCAAAAGGCAGAAATATCAGCACAGGGATTCCTGCCTCCCTTCCTGCTGGAGCTTACCTTGTTCACTGGGCTGATGTTAAAGTGACTTCGCATTCCTGGGAATAAGAAACTGCTCTGAAGAGAACCGACTGAGTCATTAGCCCTGAGGCAGGCCGACTGACTGCTGGGGCTGGGGGTGGGGGAAAGCGCTGGAACCAGCCCTGCCTGATGCCCCTGTGGGTCTCCCGCTCCTAGGGCCCATCCTTAATTACGAGAAGGAAAAAAGTTTAGCACCTGCAAGGGGGTAGTGAAAGACCTAGAAAGAATTTCAAGTAGAGAATTTTTATATTGAAAAGTGGAGGCGTTAAGGGAATTTCAACATTTATCTTCAGATGAAAAGTCAGGGCGATTTCTAATCTGAAATGTGACACTTTGGATGCAGCAGAACACATTCTTGGGTAATCTCCACCCCTGCCTCAGTTTCCCCACCCTGAAAGTCGAGGGGGTGGGGTTTTAAAGTGCCTCAGCCCCTGTGCCGCCATGTGCCTCCATAGCAAAGGCCTTTTGGCCCTGGTGGTTCTGTTTTCCTCCTGGAGATGCCGGGAAGGTGAGTCACTAGCTCTGCCTCTTGCCCACATCCTGGGTTCATGAGGAAAAGCCAATTCCAGGCACCCCATGGGCTCGTTCTAGGTCGGAAGGGGCACGCTGACTCATGCCACGGCGGGGACCCTCTGGCCCACCTCCTGCAGGTGGGGCACCTAGTCAGGGGGAAGGTCTTCAGTTACCGAAGGTGGGGACTGTCCAATCAGGGGAAGGGTTTTACATTCCCCCTGACCTCCCACCTGCCCCCCCCCCCCGCCCCCGCCCCGAGAAAAAAAGACATGCTAGCTTCCAGTTTATCTGGTTCTTTCTTGGAGCTGTCCAAACAATTCAAATGTTTGCACTGGCTTTAAAATTCTCTTCGTATTTTGCCTTTGTATTGGGCCATTTCGCTTTCTGGCGCTGCGAAGAGAAGACAAATCCAAATTACGAAACCATTGACAAGTGAACCAGGCTGACAAGTGAACCAGGCTGCCGAGGACGCTGACCGGCAGGGGCACTGAGGGATGAACTGGAGGCCGTCAGCCTCATTCAGGAAGTGCTTGCAGAGTACCTGCCAGGTGGGGGGTGTCGGTGGTGGGCACGGGGCACTGGAGTAAAGAACAAACTCTCAGACCTCAGGGGCTCACAGCCCAAAACTGAGCACAGAGCAGTCTTTTAAGTGTCCATGGCTGTGTGGCTAAAGAGCCATTATTTCTGCCCAGGGAAGGGGCAGGGAACAGCCTCTCGGCAAGCATGATGTTTGAGCTTCCCCTGATGGATGAGCAGGAGTTTTCCGGAGGAGGAGGGGCATTCCAGCAGAGGGAACAGCTTGAGCAAAGGCACAGAGTTAGGTCAGGCCTGCGTGTTTTTGTAGCATAGGGTCTCTCTTGGGGGAGTTTGATGAAAGGAGGGACTTGCGCTACTCCCCCCACCCCCGATGCCTTGTGTGCTGCGCCTCCAAATGCCTTGTGCTAGGTACTGTGCTAGGAATCTGGGGTGTAGACAGAGGGCACAAGCCCCGTTTCCTCAAGGAGCGTTGATCAGTCAGGTTAGGCCCGGTTAGGCTACAATAACAGGCATCCCTGAGAGGTTTGCAACAACAGGTTTATTTATAGCTCATTCAGAGTGCCCTCTGGGCCTGTGTGACTCTCCAGGGCTGGCGGCCTCCCTGGGGTGGCTCAGTGCTGGTCCTCTGCATCTCGGCATTTCTCATTCTCGGCACTGTGTTGCAGATCATTCTCTGTTTAAGGGCTGTTCTGTGCCTTGTAGGGCCTCTACCCTCTGGATGTCAGGAGCACTTCCCCCACGTGTGACGATCAAAAATGTCTTCGGATGTTGCTGAATGTCCCCTTGGGGCAAAATTGCCCCGGTTGAGAACCACTGCTAAGCTGAAGTTCCTCTTAATAGAGTTTTTTCTGGTTCCCAGCCTGGCTTCATAGCTGCCCAGCCATGTTTCTTTCCAGGAGTGGGTCTGGGATGGCTTTGGGGGCCGTCTGTGCCCCCGTGCTCCCACAGTTGCTGAGGACCAGGAGGACTGGCTGGAGAGCCGACCACTGGCCATCGGATGCTTCTACTCAGGAGTGACACGGGTCACTTCTGTGCACATTTCCTTGGCCAAAGCAAGCCACGTGGCTGTGCCTAGCCTGGTGAGTGAGTGAGTGAGTGTGTGTGTGTGTGTGTGTGTGTGTGTGTGTGTGTATGTCCAGGGGAGTGCCCAGGAGGAGGAGAGCTGTCATATTGGTGGTCACCATTAATGTCCACTTTACTAGCTCTTAGCCTAGCAGGGGGCAGCGGCACGGAGCCAGGCGTCCTTCACATCCATGGTCTGTGCTGGGGTGTGGGGTCTCTGAGGAGGACGGGAGCCAAGGAGGGCTCCTAAGGAGCTGTCCTCGAGCGTGGGTTAGGTGGTGATGCCGGTGTGGCATTGGGGCGGTGGGGACAGCATGTCCCTCTGCGCACTCGGGTGAAGGAGAAGGCCCAGCCGCCTATTCGGGGAACCCTGAGTCCTCGGGAGACATTTCGAGGGCCCTGCCTTCTGCAGGCTGGGGAGAGGCGGGGGCAGGGGGTTTGCCTGCAGGCCTCGTGGTGCTAAAGGGCCTGTTATTCGGGGCTCCTGAAATCTGGTAATTACCAAGCCGTGCTACAAATGGCTGGGATGTGAATGTGCCTGGCTTTCCACTTATATAATTATACACTTCCCGTCTCTAAGTGGTTTTTAGCTCTGGTGCAGGTGCAGCTTCTTTCTCCCTGCCCGTTGGCGTGGGGGAAACCTGTGTTTCCGGGTTGATCCCCTCTGCTGTGAATTGCTCCGAGGCAGCCTGGCCAGCCTCCCTCCCCAGTGGGGTTATCCTTCCTCTGCTGTCCTCTGTGGCCAGCCCTCTGCTGTGCCTGGGTGCGAGGCAGGTGGCTGTGGCTTTGCATATCGTGAGAAAGCAATTCTTTGTTGTTTTTTTTTTTAAATTAATTAATTTATTTTTGGCTGCGTTTCATCTTCGTTGCTGCGCGGGGGGGCTTTCCCTAGTTGCGGAGAGCGGGGGCTACTCCTCATTGCAGTGCGCGGGCTTCTCATTGCGGTGGCTTGTCTTGTTGCTGAGCATGGGCTCTAGGCGCGTGGGCTTCAGTAGTTGTGGCACGCGGGCTCAGTAGTTGTGGCGCACGGGCTTAGTTGCTCCGCGGCATGTGGGATCTTCCCGGACCAGGGCTCGAACCCGTGTCCCCTGCATTGGCAGGCAGATTCTCAACCACTGCACTACCAGGGGAGTCCCAAAAGTTTTTTTTTTTTTTTGATGTGGACCATTTTTAAAGTCTTTTATTGAATTTGTTACAATATTGCTTCTGGTTTTTTTTATGTTTTGGTTTTCTGACTGCGAGGCATGTGGGATCTTAGCTCCCCAACCAGGGATCGAACCCCTACCCCCTGCATTGGAAGGCGAAGTCTTAACCACTGGACCACTAGGGAAGTCCCAAGAAAGCGATTCTTGATGAACCCAAGGGCCCCCTTTTTGGCAGACTTCACTCTTCTTTGGTCGCTGCTCTGCTCTCTCAGAGCACCTGAAATTCTCCCAGCTGTCACGGGACTTTTCTTTCCTTGTTGGTCAGAGGGTACCGCTGTCTCGGCCTAACCCCCTCTTCCCTGCTGACTCACCATTGCATGTGCTTCGCTTGCCCGCAGCCCTCGGTTCTCATACTTGCTCTGGAAGGTCTGGAAAGGTAAGACCCATTTAACAGATGTGAAAGCTGAGACCCGGGGCTGCTCAGCAACACGTCCTGTGCTTGCTGCTGGTTTTCGCAGGCCCCGCTCTGCTGTGAGGCAGGCCTGCTGGTGTCCCAAGGTGTACCTTGTTACCCTTCCTGATGCCACACCCAGCGGCTGAGCCTCAGGCCTTATGGTGGCCTCTGAGTGGTTTGGGCTGGTGCCTCTGGATGGTCCTGCCTCCCTGGCTTCTGGGACCTTGCTCTTTTCTAGTCCTCTTGCTTTTGGTCCTCTTCACTGGACTCCTGTCCCCCCTCTCTACGCCGTGTCATTTGGGGTAATTTTTGTCGTCTTCAGGAAGCGGGTGCTGCTCTTACTAAGCTCTGCTATATTAAGCAAGACAGTGGCCAGTGACAGAAACTCAAAATCCACAACTGAAAGTCCAAAGAGGGCAGGTTCTAGGCCGGCTGGATTGGGGCCTTGCCCTCTGGCAAGGGAGTGCTGGCCTTTTCTCCTGGCGTAGCCTCCTTCTTGAGAGCCTGCCCACGGCGTCCTCTGACGTTTCCAGGACGTGCCCTTCGTGCTGCTGGCAGTGCCCCAGGACCCGTCCTGGAAAGGCCCCGGGCTGGTCTGGCTTGGGTCCCGCACTCATCCTGCAGCTAAGTGAGGTGCCAGGCCACGTGCCCACCCCCGGAGGGGCTGCAGCCCCTCAGTTTTCTGTTTGCCCACCAGAATCACATGGATAGAGGAGGGGCAGTTCTGAGAGGGCAGGAAGGCCGGGCAGAACAGAAGTAACAGGCCCCCAGCCCCAGCGTGGGCCCAGCAGTCCTGTGCGGTGGGGTCCAGGATTCTCCTCGCTTGACAGGTGAGGAAAGTGAGGCACGAGGTACAGTTGTGTCTGGTTCCGCGTTCTCCTCGTGGGGACGCCCCCCACCTCTTTCACGTCTGCCTGCCTCCCAGACAGGCCTGAACTGTTTGCTCAGCTCAGTGGGGGCTTCTGACCACCTCCTGGCACCGCCGTGGTCAAAAAATGGAGAAGTTGCCATCTTCCTGCGACGCTCCCTCCCGATGCTGGCGTGTGTTCTCAGCCTGCTGCACCCAGACTGTGAGCACCACAGCTGGCTCTGGTTCTTTCGTGACCTTTACTCCTGTCCCCAAGGCCTGGAGGGGCTGCCCCTGAACGAACAAGCCCCCGCCCCTTCCCGGGCATGTCTGGTCCTGCTGCTCCTCAAGCGGCAGGAGTTGCTCCTTGTGGACGAGCGGCTGTTCCACACCTGGCAGCTCCTGAGGACACCTGGGAGCTGCACGAGCCCCGAGTTCCTCTCAGACCCTGCCCTTTGCCTCCTGAATCAGAGGCTTTGGGACCGGACCTTGAATTTAGTATTTTTGACAAGTTCCAAGGGTCATTCTTAGTCATCTATCCTGGCATTTGGAAGCCACTGGCCCATGGGGTGACATTCTGGGCCCCTGGGCTGTGCCCAGCCTGCATCTTCTATCCACTTCTCATGGCCCCCGCCTGCCCTCTCAGTGGGGCTTATGCTTCCACACTCCCAGATGACTTTTGGGAAGGGGGGGACACTCCTTGTGTTATTCCTCTTTAACTTCTTCTCCCCAGTGTCTGTCTGTAGTTGCCCTTCAGTTTTTGTTCGAATGGCAAATGCCGCCTCCTCCTTGAAGCCTTCTCTGATTGCTCTGTCTTCTCCCCTGAAAAGAGACTCCATTTTGTAAGTATTTTAAATTCCCCAAGGGTATGCTCTCCTTGGTCGTCTGGAGAGGGAGGTCCCTTTTGCAAAATGGATCCTCCCTTATGGGATATCCAGCTTTTGGAAAAGCACGTTTATATTAAGAGTTGTGAGGTAGACCTCTGTCCAAAACTTATTAATCCAATATTTATCAAGGAAATGACAATTTTAGAGCCTGTATTTTCTTGAGGTGCAGGTTTTAAGTAAAATTCTTTAATTATTTAACTTTTATTGTTACTTTTTCTATAATTTTAGAAGTAGTATCTATGCTCATTGTCGAAAACTTAGAAACTACCAGAAAATGAAAAGAACCACACATCACTTTACTGCTGCAGCCACAGTTAACACTGCAGTGTGTTCCCTCCCCATCTGTTTCCCCGGTGCCCGAGTATTTAAATGGGCTTAGAATCCAAACTGGATGCTCTGATGCGTGACAGTCCAGTGGCCCCGGAAGGGGTGTCATGGCAGCTCCTCTCTGAGCAGCACAGGGGAGCTTTTCTAGATAAATCCTGAGCTCCTCTTCTTCACGTCATCAACTGGTCGATTGACCCATGCCTTCATCAGGCATCTACTTTATGCCAGACCCTGGGAATGCTGGCAACTGTTATTTTGTAAAAAATAAAAAAATATAAATTTCCCTAGTTTTGGGGCATGCGTTAGAGGCACCTGGCACAAAATTCAAGAAATGCACGAGGGTGCACAGTGAAAAGGAAGTCTCCTCACATCACCTCCCAGCCACCTTTGCCCTTGCCCTTGACTAGAGGCTGGACCACAACTATTTTCTGGTAGTACTTTCAGATTCGTTCTGCATATATGCAAGCATGCCTTTTTTGTCCTGGATGTTGTGCTTAACCCAGATAACTGTCTGCGGCCCACAGGGTTTGCATGTTGCTTTCCCGTAGCAGTGTCTTGGAGATAGCGAATGCAGTATGGGGCCTGGAGCACTTCCTTGTTCTTTTAACTGCTGCATAGTATTCCTTTGACTGCATGTAGTTTGTTAGTGGCCCCTCTTGGGGGGTTTAGGCGCTGCCAGGCTTTTGCTGTCTCGGGCAGTGTGGCAGTTAACATCCGCAGCCTGAAACGCTTTGCCCGTTCAAGTGTGTCTGTGGGGTGAGGTCGAGGAGCTGGGGTTTTCAGGAGGAGCAGTTTACTCAGTTGACGACAGGTTTGGTTTCTCTTCCCTTCTCCCCCTCCCGTCTCCCCCCCCTCCTTCGCCCCCTCCTCCCGCTTCTCCTTTGGTGTCATGATTCAATTTCTGAACTTTCTGGTTAGGGCTGGGTTTCAGGAGCCCGCTGCTCAGGAAATGAACATTCTTGGTACCTTTGTTCTGCAGAAGCTTCAGGCGCAGAAGGGAGCCCCGGCAGGCTTATACCGTATTTTCCTGAGCGGGCGGTGATGGGGTGTGCGGCATCCCACCACCCTAGGGAACGTGGTTTTCCACTTGCGTCCCTACGCTCCATTACACCGAGGCCCTGGGGCATGGAGACCAGGCTTGCCCTCTTGGCACCTCCTGAGCCAGCTGCGCCATGACTGCGTGGTGTGGGGAGCCCGGCTGCAGAGCCAGCACCCGCTCTCCTGAGGCAGCCGGGCCTCAGCTTGCCGGTCAGAGTAATGGGCAGTCACCGCGGAAGGTGCCGCGAGCGCTCAGTGGGCCTTAGCTCCTCTCACCACGAGGGTGTCTGGTGTACGTGTGGCCGGATGTGTGTGGAAAGGGGACCCGAGCCCTCTCTTTTCTGCCAGAGGCGCAGTTTATCCTGTTCTTGGTGCTCTGAGCTGCAGAGAAACTGCACTGGCTCCTGGGAGCTCAGCCCCACTTGAGGTTGTCAGTCTGTCCTCGAGACCACTTTTTTTGTTTCTTTTATTTCACGTGTCCCGTCTGTTTTCAAAGGGAGAGTCCTGTTTGTTTTTTAGGACAGGGGTAAGGAGGGTGGGAACTGTCTGGGCTGATGTCTGATGTGGATGGATCGGAAGTGACCGCAGCTGCCTTCCTAAGGACGTGAGAGCCACGTGCCGGGATAATCTGGATGCCGAGAGAATTAACTCGGAGGGAGAAGCCAGGCCGGGCCCGGCGCCTGGCAGAAGCCCTCTCCACCTGGTGTGGGTCACGTACACACGGGCCTGTCTCCTGCAGGCCGTCTGTCTGTCCCCGAGACTCGTCACCTGAGGCTCCCCCCTCAGCTGTTGAAGATCCCCATCCAGGGCTGCGGATGGGGACGGGCAGGGTGAGGAGGCACGCTGAGCCCAACCTAGCCAGTCACAGTCACAGGCCAAGTGACCGTGGCAGGTTGCTGTCACCGATGCTCCCTGGGGGCCAGGACGGTCTGGGAATGAGGCAGGGGCTCTGGGGTGTCCACAGGGCTCAGAAATGAATGGTGTGGGTTGTGAGCCGATGCCTGGATGTGACATGGGTTCCAAGTGACGCCGTCTGTCCCCCTGCCGTGGGCTCTGGTGGCCCAGGGCGGTGCAGTCGTGTCCAGCCCGTCCCCTCATGAAATCATGGAAGCAGATGCATATCGGCTGCCATTCCTTCCAGAACTGCAGAGAAAGCTGAGTGACGGCGAGGACCCTGAAAGCATCAACTACTGTGGTTTTCAGATTGGGTTCCTCGGGGCCCGGGGTCCTGGGAGGTGGTGGGTGTGGAGCGCCGGGCAGTGGGGCACGCCCTGCAGTGTGACCTGGTCACCCCCTGCTGCGTCGTGCTGTCTTACGTGGTGGCCTCCTTGTGAGTTTCCGCTCTGTGCCCCGGCGCTCGGAAGGTGCTGGGAAGTGCTCGTTGGAGGAGCTCAGTGACAGCCGTGAGGGTTGGCGGGCGTCACCCCCGCTGTGCCGTGTGAGGTGCCGCGCCGGCTCACCGTGGCCTGGAGGTTCCCCTGGGGCTTTGTGTCGTCTCCTCCCTTAGGCTGTGAGCCTCCCGGGGGCCCGAACCATGGCTGTTTCATCTGTATTATCCCCCAAGGGCCAAGCCGGGCACAGGAACCGAGCTGCGGCTCCTGCATCTACGTTCAGGGGCGTCTGGATGCCAGGCGGGCGCACGGCGAACTTGCCCAGACCCTGCTCCAAGGAGGGATTGAGAGCGAGAGGGCCCCAGGCCCTGACCTCGCCTGATCACAGCCTCCTCTGAGCGTCTGTGGGGACTCAGCCTCTCTTCTCAGGAAAGCGCGCACGGCCCGGGCTGTTGGCGTGCTGTCTGCGGTCCACCCGTGCTCCGCCCCCAGGGGACAGCCCGTCGGTGCTCCGGAACCACTGGCTGGGAAGCGGTGCCCCAAGTTCACCCGGTGTGTGCAGGCCGGGAGAGGACATCGTGAGTCAGGGAAGGCTTCCTGGGAGAGCGTCTGTCGGAGCCGAGTCCTGAAGGCTGGGGTGGAGGGTGGAGACCGAGGCTTGGAGATGCCACGCCGCCCTGCGTGTCCCGAACCGCTTGCAGTAAGGGCTGAGGGTAGGGGAGTCGGCAGGGAGCCTTTGTGTGCTCCTCTGGAGACGCGGACCCCAACCCAGGCTCCACGGGGTGGGGTGAGTGAGGGCACGCTTGTGGGAGCACGGCGGCCCTGGGATTGTGTGGGGAGACACGGGGAGGTCCAGGCCTGGAAGGATATTGGCGAGGACCGTGGTGGTTGAACCAGGCTCAGAGGGCGGGCAGGGTGTCAGTGGGGCAGAGATGGCCAGCAGCGGACGAGCAGCCGGGCAGGACTGAAGGGCCTGGGGCCTCTTGCACGTGGGAATGTGGATGGGCTGCGGTGGGATGGGCTGAGGCCGGCCTGAGGGACTGGGCCAAGGGGTCCGACCTGACCCGGGAGGGAGTGGGGTTGGGGGCTTGGGTTAAGGCCATCGGTGGTGGTGGGGTCTTGGGGTGGTCCAGGCTGGAGCTGTGCCCACGAAGCCTTGGCCCCGGGATTGGCGTACGGGACGGCTGGCCGTGAGCGGCCTCCAGCCAGCTTCCTCTGGGCACCCAGCCCTCTCTTTCAGCCGGAAGGTGGCTTTGAGGACTGGCTAGGAGTTCATAAACCTCCCCCTTGAAAACAAGGCCGTTCTGGGGACCATGGCCTGAGAGGTGCAGCTGCAGTCTCCTCGCTGCTCTGCCTCCAGCTGGCCGTAGTGAAGTTTCTGGAAGGATGCTTCCTGCCTGCTGGAGTAACCTGTGTCTTCTTTGTTTTTCTCCACAGGAAGCGAGGGATAGAAGTCGTGCAGGTGAGTACAGACCACACCCTTGCCGTTGTTCAGCTGGGGGGGCCTTCAGCGTTCACTGTTCCTCCCTCCCTGAAGAGTCTGGGCGCTTGGCCTCTCCTTACGTGCTCTCGTTTTTAACTTCTCTCCCTGTGCAGTCGACACAATTGCCGCCCGGGCGGGACCGAGCTGGAGCTGGCGGTGTGTCAGGGTTGAGGAACTGCTCTGCTTTGCTGGTGCGGGAGTGGTGGCGCCCTTGGCGGGCGTGGGGATGGGCAGGGTGAGGGGCGTAGCCACCCAGCCACTCGTCCTGCTTCCATATGCTTGCCCGGCTCTGCTGCGGGAGCTGCAGCCCCCAGGGCCTCTGCTTCGGCTGTTAGAGCTCTGGGGACGAGCCTTCTCCTGCACTGGACCATTCTTTTTTTTTTTTTTTTTTTTAATTAATTTATTTATTTTTGGCTGTGTTGGGTCTTCGTTTCTGTGCGAGGGCCTTCTCTAGTTGCGGCAAGCGGGGGCCACTCTTCATTGCGGTGCGCGGGCCTCTCACTATCGCGGCCTCTCCTGTTGGGAGCACAGGCTCCAGACACGCAGGCTCAGTAGCTGTGGCTCACGGGCCCAGTCGCTCTGCGGCATGTGGGATCCTCCCAGACCAGGGCTCGAACCCGTGTCCCCTGCACTGGCAGGCAGACCCTCAACCACTGCGCCATCAGGGAAGCCCTTTTTTTTTTTTTTTTAAATGTGTAGTGATAGCAAGTTTTTAAAATTTATTTTATTTATTTATTTGGCTGTGTTGGGTCTTCATTTCTGTGCGAGGGCTTTCTCTAGTTGCAGAGAGCAGGGGCCACTCTTCATCACGGTGCGCGGGCCTCTCACTGTCGTGGCCTCTCTTGTTGGGGAGCACAGGCTCCAGATGCGCAGGCTCAGTAGTTGTGGCTCACGGGCCCAGTTGCTCTGCAGCATGTGGGATCCTCCCAGACCAGGGCTCGAACCCGTGTCCCCTGCATTGGCAGGCAGATTCTCAACCACTGCGCCACCAGGGAAGCCCTATTTATTTATTTATTTATTTATTTATTATTTTTTTTTTTTGCTGTGTCGGGTCTTAGTTGTGACATGCGGGATCTTCCGTTGTGGTGCGCGAGCTCAGTAGTTGTGGTGTGAGGGCTTAGTTGTCCCGCAGCATGTGGGATCTTAGTTCCCCGACCAGGGATCGAACCTGCGTGCCCTGCATTGGAAGGTGGATTCTTTACCACTGGACCACCAGGGAAGTCTGGACCATTCTTGTATTATGGCTGACGTGGTATCATCTTCTCCACCGATGCTCCTCCCCCGGCCCCAGGGTTCGTCCCCCTCCCCCTCGTCACCCCTTTTCTGCTCTCAGTGGCCACATCTGATCTTCCCGATGTGCCCCTGGCCCCTGGAGTGTGGACTGAGTCAGTGGGGGGCTCCTGACCCTTGTGTTGCCTCACCCTGAGTTGGACTGAGGTCAGGAGCTCACTGGGGAAGGAAGGATGGTTGGAGAGAGGAGCTCTCCCAGGGGGTGGGGTGGGGCTTGCCCTGTGGGCTCAAAATAGATGACAGGCTCGGACCGCAGCAGTAATGCCGGGAGGTTGGATCTGCCTGAGAGTGGGGAGGGACGGGGGGTCACGCCAGGGGATCCCTCTGGCCAGCTGCACTTGTCCTGGCAGTGACGACTCACGGGGGATGGGAAGGGGGCCACTGCTCTCTGTGTCGGCATGAAGGTTCCCTCAGCTCTTCGTCAGGGGCAGGCTGTGACATTTGCTCCGGAGGTTTTGCCTGCTCCCTAGCAGGTAGCAGTGGGTCTTGGTGAGACCCGAGGGTGGCCTGGCTGTGCTTGCTGTCGCCCTCTCTGTCCCCGTCCAGGGTGAGTCTGCCTGTCTGTGCAGCTCGGCTGGCAGCCCTTCTTCCAGCTGTAGCTGCAGAGAGGGTAACCCCGGCCGGGGCTACCTCAGGACCGATGGGGAGCCTGGCCCTCCGATAGAATATCTGCGGTAGGTTTTCATAAAAGCCTGCTGAGAAGCTTTCGGAGCCCTCCGTGTTAACTCCGGCCCCAGTCCCCCTCCCCACACCTAGCAGGTTCGGTGGGTGTTGGTCTCAAGCTGCTCTGCTTCTGGGACGAGGGTGGGGCTGGTTGGTGGGGTGAGGCTGGGCGCCTCTGTCTGGCTGCCAGAGTGGCCGGCTGCTGAGTTCTTCCTCCTGGCCTCGCTCTTCATAGCTTGTGGGTTGAACTTGTCACCCCAAGGCTGAGGTTTGTTTTGGGAGAGGAGGTAGTTTCTAGAAGCCTCTGAGCAGCTGTGTATTTTTCATGCTGCCTCTTCTTGGCTCTGCAGTTTCATGATCTGCACTGAACTTTTCTGTGGACCTCAGTTTCTCCATCCATCAAAAGGGGGAGGTCTGAAGCATACTAAAAAGTATGCTTTCAGTGCCATTTCTGATTGATTAGTAGTGGGTACCTGGAGGATTCTAAAATCCGTGAATGGCTGAGGACAGGGATTGATTGGTAATGCCTGCTAGGGGTCCAATAGTGGGCAGAGGAGGTGCAGTTGTATTTGTGTCATTCTGGAGCTAGGTGTCTCCTAGCTAGGTGTCATTCTGGAGCTTAGGTGTTTCCTGCTCCAGGATGCTTTGGTTTAGTTTTGTCTCTCAGTCCTTTTTACCGGTTACCTTGGAAGCCCCCAGATCCTTTGTAGATGCTCCTATACCCACCACCAAGGCCTAGACCCGTAGTTGGAGCGATCGTTGGAGGTTACTGTGTGAAGGGCCAAGTGCTTCCCTGAGGTTAGCTACAGCCTCCCATCAGGGTCCATGAGGAAATTTCTGTTGGGAACTGTTTTTAGAGGAAATGAATTCATGTGCTCACGAACAACCACTGCTTAAAAGGTGAAGAAATATGCTCTACCCCCAATACCTGATTTCTGTTCACACCAGATCCCGGACTATAGCACAGTGGGATGCCACCCCTCCCACGGGAGGGGAGAGGAGGGGGGACGGGGGGGGGTGCCTTGGAGCTTCAGGATGTGAGGGACAACCGAGGGGTCAGTGTGTTCGCTTTACATGGCTTCCTGGGAAGATGAAAACCTTTAATCCACTTTGTGGGTGGAATGAGAAACTGAAGCCATTGTTTTAGAATGTACCAGGCAGAAGAAGAGTTATGAAATCTTTTTTGATGGGCCTACTGTTCATTTTGGTGATGACTTGAGGGAGGAAGTAGTGGCTGGGGACCAGTGTGAAGGCAGGCTGGAAGCTTTCCATGCCGACATCTAAAAATAAAACCCACCACGACACCTCTCTCTTCACCTCCTCCTGGCATCCCCGCGTGTTTGGAGAACTTGAAATTTCAAGACATAGAGAAAAGGCTCTTTGCAAAAATTGGAAACCAAGCCACTTGGCTGGTTTTTTTCAAAATCAGCTGAGCCTCTGTGCACCAGACCACAGGCTGGTGGGCCACTGGCTGCTGGAGATAGGGGTTTGCCAAGTCACTGGGTGGCAGTGACTGAAGAGGTTGAGAGTAAGCATGCCACCAGCCTCCACCCAGTATTTCCTGTGTCAGGTGCTCTGAAGGACATTGTCCCATTTTGTGCAGCCACCTGGTAATGTGAGTGGTGTTTTCACGTCCATTTTAGAGATTAGGAAACAGGTTCAGAATGTTGTGACTTCCCTCAGGGAACTCAGCTGGTAAGCGGTCGAGTTGGATTTGAGTGCAGTTGGTTTGTCTGTAAAGCCCATGGTTTTTCTGATAACTCAGTCTCCCCTGCATGTTAATAGATGGCTCGGTTTAGTACATGCTTCCATACCTGTTATTACCTGGGCTTTGGCTACTATTTAAAAAAAGCATGCTGGGACCTAGGGTCAGGAACCAAGACTGTAAAATGATGTTAAGACCTGCAGTGTTTGTCTTGGTCACGAGAGGTGTTCTTCCAGCTATTGAATGGCAGTAGTAACACTATGGGTGCTAACATCTATTGGGCACTACTGTATACCAGGCAATGATGCCATTTAATGGAAGGAAGCATTTGTGTGTAACCTCTCCAAGGAGGGGGTGGGAGCACATTTAAGAAAGTGACTCTTGCAGATCCTCAGCCTCCTCATGTGTTAGTTCCCACAGCTGATCTGCTTGGGAAGGAGCTTGTAAACTGTCCCATCGGCCCTCCATCCATCTCTACAGAGGCAGTGCACGTAGTGGGGGTGGGAGCCAGACGGCCTGGGTTCATGTTTCTGACCGTCTGACCTCGGGCCAGTTTCCTAACCCCCAGGTGCCTCAGGCTCCCTGTCTGTAAAATGGGGATAATAGTGGTGCCTGTCCCCTGGGATGGTTGTGAGGACGAATTGCATTAATTTGGGTAAAGCAGTTGGCACCGTGCCTGGCACACTGGAAGCTGGTTGTCTACAGGAGAAGCACACACTCTCATTACCCACAGGCAGATCTGAACGTGGTGTGTGACCCTGGGGCATACATCCTTCTTGGGCGCCATGTGACTCGTTGTTAGGAGCTGGGCAGGTGAGGTAGTTCCAGTTCTTTGCTTGCAACAGAATTGAAAGAGGGCCTGATTGAGTTGTCAGCTGATAGAACATTAAAAATGAGTTTTGATAATAAATTACTGTAATTCTTGCCATATAATTCTAAAGGAATTCAGAGAATTCGCTATGGTAAATCTGTTTCCTTTCCACTTTTAAAGCTTATTTGAATAGGTGGTTTCAGCACTATAAAAATTGAAAAATGGAGATAGAATTGATAATAAACACTGCTTTATTCTAGCAGTCGGTAATAGTCATCTCTGGATATGTGAAATAATTTTAAAAAATTACCTTTCATCTCTTCTGAGATGTATTTCTAATAAGGTTTAATTTTTATGATTATTACTTATACAAATTTATAATATATTTCTGTTATATTGATCAATTATGTACTAATAGTAATTGTAATAATAATTCAGTCCAGAAGAAAAATTTTGACACTTAGAGCTTTATGGTCAAATGAAATTAAAAAATTAAGACATTTATATCCTTTTTTTTTGGCCTTGTACTACGATAGACTAATCAATGAAAGGCCTTCAAACATGAAATACATTGATAGTGGAAACATCTCTGAGGGATGTGGATTGGAAATTGGAGTTTGAGGAGGCAGAAGGAGCCTTGCTATCTTTCCACGTGTTTAAGAAGCGTCCGATTCTGTAATTTTAAGATGGATGATGGTGGATCTCAAATCGCTATGGTATTTAGATTCCACTAGATACATTTAAAAGAGAAACAGTAACAGTTTTATGTTGAAATGTTAATATTTACAGTATGTTGGAAATTACATCCTCTACAAGTATTTAAACTTACGATGAGAAATTTTAGATGTCAGCTTGAAATTGTGCAAATTGATATACAGTTTTAAACATTTATTTTGGGGGGTTTGGTTTGAAGGCCACTGCTTTAGAGCGTTACCCCGTTTGCTTCCCAGAACCAGGCTCTGAGGCAGACACCACCTCGGAGAGGGGGGACAGCAGGCCGGCTCTCAGGCCATCAGAGGCCCCGCTGAGACTGGGCCACTCGGCCTCTGGGGCCTGTGTGTCTGCTGAGACTCAGAAAGGCTTTGACAGTGGGCTTGTCTGCAGGCCAGCTGACCTCCCCTAACATGGGTCTGTTAGGCCAAGTGATGCTTGATAATAATAAACACCTGCCGTTACCTGCTCAGGTGGCGTGAGAAGCCCCAGGTGAGCCCGAGTCCAGCAGGGCTGGGAGGAGTGGAAGTCCTGCTCTGTGATCAGGGCTGGGACTCGACTAGAGCACAGGGGGAGAGTGGGACAAGATGCCCTCCACCCCTGTGTCCTCAGGGGCCACCTGTCATGACAGTGATGGTCGCAGGTACCTGTTTGCCTCAGTTGTCTCGTCTGTACTATTGTGATGAGGGTGCTGGACGCACCGGGCCCCTTGACTCCTCCATTTCAGGTGTTACCAATTGGCCTTGCTGAGCCAATGAGGTGAGGGCCCCTCATAGCCGGCAGGTACCGATTGGGAAGACTGGGCCCCCCCTTGCAGCAGGATTCAGCAGACCTTTACTGGGTGCCTGCTGTGTACCAGGCTGCAGGTGCTGGGGACTCACACGGGCCCAGGCCCCATCCCTGCAGCTCTCTGAAGTCTGCAGTTGGCAGCCAGGGGCCAAAGTGCTGGGGATCATGGGCACAGGCACGGAGGAGGGTCCTGACCCCGCCTGGTAAGTCAGGAAGGCTTCCTTCCTGGAGGAGGGCAGGGTGAGCCTGGCTAGTGGCGATGAGCCTCGTCCACCTGACAGAGCCCGGCTGAGAGGTAGGTTCGAGCCCACAACCCCGCTCAGGGCTGGACCTGCTCCCGAGGCCCTTCTCCTCCCGAAACAACTAGGTGCTAAGGTGACCAAGTGCTGAGCACGGCACAGCCGTCACGGCCCTTCCACCCAGTGAACCTTTGTTGGGAGAAAACATTCCTTGGCCACTTGGGTCATCTGTGGCCCGGGGCTCTGCTGAGGGCTGGGCAGGAGGCTTGCGTCAGCCTTGCAGGACGCCTTCCCCTGGGAGCATTTTCCACTCTGACCTGATCTGTGGGGAAGGCTTGGGAGGGAAGCCTGTGAGTTCTCCGTCCCTGGACCCCATCGCCCCTTTCTAGGGCAACCCTGAATTTCGTGGAAGAAGATCCGGAGAGAACAATGTGCCTACTGCCCTGCCCACCTCCAGCCTTGGCATCCTCAGGAACATGTATATCGCATCCCACCCCCTGCCCGCCAGGTTCCGAGGGCTGTCTTTCACCAGTTATCTTCAAAGCGCCAGGGGAGAGGGAGATGGCTGTTAGCACGAGAGGGGTTGGAGTCTTAGTTTAAAATGCAAGTGAGCAAGCTGTAAGTGTGAGAAGTACATTTGCTGGTTCGAGATTCATTGTCCTCCTTACAAATTCCTTGAGAATTCAGACATTACGAAACCCCAGTCTCTGGAGCAGCCACTGTTTCTCAAGCCGGTGAGGAAGTAAATACATTTCCCCAGCTTGCAAAAGAGTGAAGGGTGGGCTGCAGGCTTTTCCTGGGGGTTACTGCAGAGTTGTTGCCCACTTGAGATGTTGGAGTTCTTTGTGTGTTCGTCTCCCCCTTTCTGCACAGAGCATTCAGGGCAGGAGGTTGGGTGGCAGAGGATAAAGCAGAAGAGGAAAGGCTAAGAAAGAGAGACAGACAGAAAGACGCCGAGAGCAGGCCACATGCCCAGGGCTGACGGAGGACTGGGTGCTGGGCATCTGGAGTTGGAGGGGTGCAGTGACAGGGGCCCCGAGCACGTGGGCAAGCCTGGAGGGTGGGAGGGCTTGTCTGTGCCTTTGTGGGCCCTGCGAGGACACAGGGGCAGCAGGCATGAAAGCGGGGAGTGGGCGGGGGGCGGGGAAGGCCTTACGGGGAAGTTGATGCCTCTTGATACAGGATAAACGAGGTGTATGTGTGGGTGGGGAGGTGAGGTATTTGAATGTCATTTCGGGCAGGGAGCACAGCCTGTGCGAGGACCCAGGGGCTGGGAAAGGGGGTCTTTTGACTGCCAGTGGAATGGTTTGGAAGTGCCGAGGCCTCGGCCGGCCGTGAAGGAGTCAGGAAGCAGCCAGATCAAGAGGGCGGCAGGGCCAGCCCGCAGGAGGGCCGGGTGAGCTGACCGTGGGATGCTGGGGGCATCAGAGGGCTTCTCCGTGGGAGAGGTGTGCGCGCCAGTTAGAGGTGATGGGGGAGGGTCCCAGGGGGAGGGCACACGGTGGGGGATTAGACAAGCCGGGCTGGAGGGTGAAGAGCTGGGTCTTCTGTTTGGAGGCTGGGGCTGGAGCCTAACGGGGACCCTGGGGTCTGGCTGGAATGGACGCAGTAGTGGATGGCAGGGGAGACAGAGGGCGGGGTGTGGTGCCTGGGTTGGCGGGGGGGGGGGGGGCGACAGAGAGTGAGGAGTCAGTCCTCAGACTGGGGGGTGCAGGAGGAGGAGCAGCGGGGGGCGAACGCTGGTTCAGACAGGTGTGTTGAAGGCAGGCAGCTGAGTTCAGTAGCTGCTTCCTCATTGAGAGCCGGAAGGAGAGTCACATGGCTGAGTCAGTTGTACGCCTTCCTCCAAGGATTATAGGTGCTGGATTCGCCATTCACCTTTAAAAAATGTATGTTATTTAGTTAATATTTTCACGATTCAAAAATTGTTTTAAGAAGTACGTTGTTAAAGGTGTCAAATGATTAATCCCCAGCTGGGTTCCCTCTGCCACCCACTCTCCCTCCAGGGTGGCCCAGCTGGCTGACCTTGGTGCCTCCTGGATTTTATTTCCAGGTAATTGGGGCCCAGGTAGGGTTGGACACCTGTGAACATTCTTCCTTCCATCTGCTCCCTCTGCTGGGTGCCCTGGAGCCCAGTGTAAGGGGCTTGGGGAATATCGGTCGCCTTGGTGTTTCTTGGGCCCCTGACATCCTTGCAGCTGGAAGAGCCCAGGGCAGCCAGCTGGCCACTTCCTTATGGGCAGGGGCTTTCTGAAGGCCACCTGAGTATGACTCTGATGCTGACCTCTGGCAGCAGACCCCAGTACCTCCAGGGAGGGTGGTCATGGGACTGGGAAGTTGGCTCTGCACAGAATGTTTCCACGTGGCCGTTTGGGACCATAATTGGGATATAGATTGTTCTTGGCTGAGTTCAGCCTCCACATGGAATCCAGAGGTCTGGGTTTGAGTT
Source organism: Balaenoptera ricei (assembly GCF_028023285.1). Taxonomy (NCBI): domain Eukaryota; kingdom Metazoa; phylum Chordata; class Mammalia; order Artiodactyla; family Balaenopteridae; genus Balaenoptera; species Balaenoptera ricei. The sequence continues at coordinate 176,697,658 of NC_082640.1, read as the reverse complement.
TCCGTTAGTCTGTTTTCTGACTGTGTGTGATCTCACTTTCCTCATCTTTAAATTGGGATGACACTTAGCACGCAGGACCTAAGACGCCTAATAGAAGCTCAAGGATTGTGGGCTTATGTTCCCTGATCCTTTGTTATGAACGGTGTGGTTTATATGTGTGTAGGGCGGGGGATACAGCTGCAGGTGAAACTGTGCTGCTTAGAAAAATATGTTGTGCAAAGAATGTGATCTTTCTGTCCCCCTGCCAAAGTAACACTTTTCGGTTTCTAACTATTGTGGATTTTAACTTAATTCCTTTTTAAAAGATAGATTTTATTTTTTAAAATTTGAAACACAGATATTTGTATCATTTTCAAAACTTTGAAAGTTGTTTTTATTCTTATTTACTTAACATACATTTAATGAATGGAGTTAGTCACATTTATCTGTAAGCATGATCATTAAAGTATTTTTATAATAGTGATACATGGGGCTGGGGAAGTATTATATGCTGGGGAGCATATCAGCTGTTCATAGTAGCTGTTCAGAAGAGATCATATTTTGGAGGGCAGCGTGGGAAAATGACGATGTAAGTGCTGTCGACGTCTACTGAATGGTTTCAGTTCTGCCTGTTTTATTTTTATTCTTGAGCTTTTTAGGCTTGCTGTTACAAATAGCAACCATCTCCGGCGTCAGTGCAGTCCTGCGTGGCTTCAGAGGGCTGTGAAGCTCAGTTCTGGGGTGTTCTTTCCTGGCCTTTGACTCGCTGAGTCAACTTGAGTAAATCCTTGAACAGAAAGCACTCCGGCCAGGGAAGCTGGAATCCGGGTGCCTGGGTGGGCTCTGCGGGAGCCAGGCACCCACCCCCAGCCCACCCCCACCCCAGCTGCAGCACCGGTCCACACCACGAGTCAGGGTTCCATCTCCTCGTCCCTCTGCCATTGGTGGGCCTTCCGATTTCACTGGCCACCTCGGGGGTTACAACAAGTAAGCACGTAAAAGCGAAAGGAAGAAGAAGCGTGGCGAAATAGGAAGGGCTTAAAAGGGATAGAAAGAGCCAGAAGCAAAGGTTCCGCTTTGAAAGTAGCCACCTGTTTTGAGGTTGTTCTGGGGTGAAGTTGTCTAGAGTGTTACTCAAAGTGTGGTGCCCCAGCCATTGCCTGGGAGCAGGTTAGAGGGCCAGCCCAGAGCTGCCAAATCCACATCCCCAGGTGAGCCGGCGGCACGTTTCCAGTTGCAGAAGCTCCATTGCAAATAGTTGGTGCCCATTTGAGTTGGGGAGGGTGCACCTTCTGGGGCTGAGACTCTGTGTGAAATGGTGAATTGACTTGAGGACCCCGGCGGCACAGCTGGCACTGGGAAAGCAGGAGTGGAGACGGGCGTTGCCTTCTGCTGTTTCGCAGACCACGAAACGTCCTTAAATCTTTCGGGGGCTAAGAAGCTGGCATCTCCCTCTCCAGCCCCCTCCCCACTCTCGTGTTTCTATTTGTGCTGTTAGACCTGTTCAGATGTCACCTTGCCAGTGACACCTTCCCTGCTCCCCCAGCAGACCTCCCCCCAAACTGGAGCTGCCTGAGGACGCGTGCTCCTGGGCCAGAACCCTCCTCTGTCTTTTTTTTTTTTTTTCATGGTATATCTCATTTTATTTATTTATTTATTTGGGTATAGTTTCTTTACAATGTTGTGTTAGTTTCTGCTGTACAACGAAGTGAATCAGCTATATGTGTACATATATCCCCTCCCTCTTGAACCTCGCCCCCCACCCATCCCACCCATCTAGGTCATCACAGAGCACCGAGCTGAGCTCCCTGCGCTATACAGCAGGGTCCCACTAGCTATCTGTTTCACACATGGTAGTGTATATATGTCAATCCCAATCTCCCAATTCACGTGTCCACACGTCCGTTCTCTACGTCTGTGTCTCTATTGCTGCCCTACAAATAGGTTCATCTGTACCATTTTTCTAGATTCCACATATATGCACTAATATACGATATTTGTTTTTCTCTTTCTGACTTACTTCACTCTGTATGACAGACTCCAGGTCCATCCACATCTCTACAGATGACCCAATTTCGTTCCTTTTTATGGCTAATATTCCATTGTATATATGTACCACATCTTCTTTATCCATTCATCTGCCGATGGACATTTAGGTTGCTTTCATGTCCTGGCTATTGTAAGTAATGCTGCAGTGAACCCTCCTGTGTCTGAGGAGGGCAGCACCTGGCCCTGTGTGTGCTCTGTGTTTGCTGGGTGAGTGAATGAAGGACTGAGCCAAGAACTTTCTATTATGGAAGACTCACGTGACATAGCAGATTAGGGAGGGCAGTATAGGGCACGCTGTGTGCCCATCGCTCAGCTTGGTGTCCGTGACCACCTGGCCGGTATCACTTCCTGGAGACCTCGTTCCCCACTGGACAGTTTGAGGCCAGGCTTCACCATTCTGTCAGTTCATCCATGAACGTGTCACTACATGTCTCTGTAAGGTAAGGACCAGCCCTTGTTCTTAACCTCTCGGTGGGCCATTCAGAGGTGGGTTGGGGTGCTGCCAGGTGATGGGCCCAGATTCTGGGTCCGGCCCCTGCACTGTAGCAGTTCCTGGCCCCTGGGAGGCGAATGAGAGGCAGTGCTGGGGCAGGTCCTTGGGGCCCTGCTATCTTCCTGCTGACTTCAGGGCCGCTGGTGGCTGTTAGAAACCCGGGATGTGCGTGAGTTGATTGGGTTCACATTGGTCCCTCCCTAGGAGTGGTCATTATAACGGTGTTGGGGAGATGATCAAAGCAATGTGGACACAGCCTTACTGTGTTCTGGGAACTTCTCTAAGCGCTTACGTGCGTTAAATAATTTAATCCCCACAACAATCCAGAGAAGGACTGTTATTTAGTGCAATTATTAGCTCTATTTGATGGATAAACTTTTTGTTTGTTTGGTTTTTGTTTTTGGCTGTGCCGCTTGGCTTGCGGGATCTTAGTTCCCTGACCAGGGATTGAACCTGGGCCCTCGGCAGTGAGAGCGCTGAGTCCTAACCACTGGACCGCCAGGGAGGTCCCAGTGGATACACTCTTATTATCCCTGCTTTACGGATGAGGAAGCTGAGTCAGAGAGAGCTTGCCCCAGCCTCTGAGCCGGCGTGAGGCAGAGCCGAGCCCAGCACGCAGGCTCTGGTCCATCTCATAACCTCTACACCCCACTGCTGCTTGTGCATCATCTCTGAAACCAGCGCTTGCTTGCAGTTCCTTTGCCCGGGTGTCTTGACCTCTCTCCTGGACGGGCCCATCTGCTGCCCAAGTGCTCTTTGCCAGACAAGCTCCATCTCGTCACAGCGTGGCTGCAGGGCCCAGCGTACAGGGTGAAGACCCTTCCTTGGAGGGATCCACAAAGCCTTTAGCAGTTGGTTCTCACTCTGGGAGCCCAGCCCGGGCCACGCCCTCACGTGCACCCCAGAGCACCGTCTGCAGGGCCTCAGCCTGCTGCTGCATGTATCCTGTCCCGGCAGCCCGCCACGGCCCTCGTCCTGTTCCATCTGGTGGACACGCATTCATCTGTGTGGCCAAGCTCACTGCCACTAGCTCCTCAAAGCCTTCCTGGACCCCCCCAGGCCCAGGGAGCCTCTCCGTCATCTGGGCCCCCTCCACCCTGTGCCCCCAACCTCCTAGGCACAGAAGCTCCCATTCCATGGCATAATCACATATTCTGGCAGCTTCTCCTCTTCTCTGGAAGCTCCTTAAGGCTGTGGACCATGTCTTCTTCTGGGGGCTGTGCCAGCCTGGCGTGCCTTCTGGCTTATAGGCGCATCTTATCACTGAATCTTTGGAAATCAGTGGAAAATAATTAAATATTGTAGAAATATATGAATTAGAAAAGTTCCCTCCCTATTCATTTTATTCTCCAGAAATAACCACTTGCTAAGTTTTCCATTTTTTTTCCTATGCGTGTGCTAATATACCCTTTTTTTTTCTCTTTTGGTTTTCTAACACCTATTTAAAAATCTTTTAATACTTTCAAAACTGGTATGTGAAGATCTAATGAGCCTTTGAGTGGAGGAAGTAGAGGAATAACATATTTGTATATTGTGGAGGGTTCTTAACCTGTGCTTGACGGTGTGTGAAGGCTGAGGCCGGGTGAGGGGTCTTGGAATTTTTTTTTTTTTTTTTTTTTCCCCAGCACTAGCGTGATACGTCACGTAGCACCACTTTGAAAGGTCAGAAAGTATACGTAAACCGGAGAATTTCCCATGTACTTATGAAGTGCTAACTTGTTAGGTTGTCATTTTAGCTATTCCCAGAAAGAGAAAACTGCGTTACTTTCATTACTTTCATAGTCTAGGGATATTCCTGCCTTTTAGTGTTCTGCTCTAAGCTCTAGTGTTTACACTCTTATCTCTTTCCCTGAAGGCAAGGTTAGTAAGACAGGATTAAGTCGAGGCTGAGGAACAGAGGAGGATTAATATTACCCGTCAGGCCCGCTGCTGTGAGGGTACCGGCAGGGTAGTTCTGAGCTTCCTGGTAGCCAAAGCGTGCAGGGAAATGAGATTAGCTGCCATGGAGGAGAAGAACTCTAAGTTCCCAGGAGGGGGAGTAAAAACCATGGAGACGATTGAACCTTCCTTCCTCAAATGTTGAAGAACCTCGTCAGTGTCACAAATAGGAAATTCTTCTCTTGACCTGGACAAAAAGGGAGACTTTCAAGAGAAGCAGAAGTATGGCGGCCTGAGCACATCCTCCATGAGTCCGTGGTGCAGGGACATTGTCCTTTTGGCGGGGGGAGGGGGAGCTCTCCTGGACCACCCCCACCCCCAGCCCCTCTGCCTGGCCAGCTCTCATTCTCCAACACCCCGTCCGCCTGCAGCTTCACTCTGGAGCCATCGGGATTTGCATTCATCTGCCAGCGGCAGATTGGAAATCATGGTGGCTTAAAAGAATTACCATGTTTATTTCTCTCCATGTGAAAGAAGCCGGATGCAGGAACTTAGAGCTGCTGTGTGGGCCCCATAAAGTTGCACGGAACCCTTTTCTCTCGGTGCCACGCCATCCTCCGCCCTGGCTTCTAGGCTCCAGATCACCTCCTTGCTGAAGATGGCTGCTGGGGCTTCAGCCATCGTGTTGACATTCCAGGCCGTAGGAAAGTGGTCAGGGAGTAGGGCACCCCGCCTCGCACCTGAGTCTGTTCTCCCTAGGTGGCCTCCCCAGAAGTCCCACGTTACACTGCTGCCTACCTTGCCTTGGTCACGAGTGTTCTAACAGGCACTCGATCCTGGCGGCCAGCAGGCTGGAAGTGCGGTCTTTTGGCTGGGCATGGTGTCACCTCACATGAACTTGGAGAAGAGAGTGGGCATGGGTGTTGGGCTGCAGCTGACTCTGCCAGCACACTCGGGCTCTGGACTTACAACTGGACAAGTTACCCCCAAAGAGCCATTGACAAAAAGGCAATAATACTGGAACCGGCCTTGCAGAGTTGTCATGAGATTGAGCCAGTGCAGCGAAGGAACGGCGCAGAGCCTGGTACGTAGCCGTCCTCAGAAGCAGCTGTTTGTTATTATTTACGGGAGCCATTATCCTCGTCGTCCTTGCGGCCCATGGAAATTCATATGAATCTAAAGTGTTGTGCAGGTGAACGATTGGGTTGGTAGATGAGCCAAAGTAAAAGGATCTCTCTTGTTTGATTTGTTATCACAAGTAAAGAAAAAGAAGCCAGAAATGTCTACAGTGTCAGTTACACCTGTCTGGTTTGCTTAGAGCAGGGCTGACAGGGACCTTGCTCCTGCTGTGGTCCCATGGGGTCCCCACTCGGGGGCGCCCTCCTGGACGTGGCAGCCCGAGGCCTCTCCTAGGCTGGGATGTGGGCAGCCTGGTTTGTGGTGCCCTCTGGGGTTGGAGCCGAGTTTGCCCTGGCTGGGGGCAGGCTGATTTACCTCCTGTTTCTAGATCTCCCTGCGCCCAGCCATAATCGGGTAAAGGCATCACCTCTGAGGGGTGCTGACCCCTGACCCTGGCCACATAAGCCCTCCTCCCCAACCTGGCATGCTAGCTTCCCCTTGGCTGGGGGAAGCCCCAGGAGGCATGTGCACAGCTGCGATTTCATGGCTTTTCCACAAGTTTGTGAACCCAGAGCTGCAGCTTGGCTCCCCTTCAGCCATCCCCACCTTGAGAACTCCCCCGGGAACCCCCGCAGTCCCCCTCCCCCTTCGCCTTTCTCCCAGGTTCCCTGATGTCCTGTATGAGTGACAGGCAGGGGCAGACCTTTCAGGGACCCAGTCGGCCTGGCTGCCTTGTCCCCCTTCCCCGCAGGCCGGTTTTCCAGACGGACCAGCAGTCTGAGTCTTTCTCGTTTTGAACATCCTGCAGTGCCCTCAGAGCATACCCTATAAGGACATCCCGGCTCACGCTGTGTCCCGAGAACTTGGCCTGGAGCGGGGCTCACTCATCACTTACACAGAAGCCACTTGGGAGGCGCTCAGAGGTCCGATGGGAGTTGGGGGGGGTGCTTTCATCAGGTGTCCTGGGGGAACATTTAGGGCTCCCCGGTTCTCAAAAGAAGGTGACCAGCCTGGGCACCTGGGCAGCGATCACCTAGTGATATTGCTTCAGAGCTCTGAAATGCCCACGTAATGATTCCACAGCGCTGTGATGTCTTTGGGCTGCGCTTCTGTGAACCAGCCCAGGTGGCAGCAGTGATAGTCTGGGCCTTGCCCACGTTCCCACTTTCCAGGCGAGAGCACTGAGGTTCAGGCGGGTGGAGTGTCTTTGCCCCGTGCTGCCCAGAAGGTGAGCAGCAGAGCTGGGGTTGGATTCCAGGCTGTGCAACGGCGAAGCCAGTGCTTGCTCTGCCCCTTCCCACCTCCCCCTGGACTGAGAACTCAGTGACTGGCCCCTGGCCCAGCTTCTCCCCTTCATAGCTGTGCAGCCCTAGGCAAGTGGCAAAACCTCTCTGAGGCTCATCTACCAGATAGTGACAAGACTGATGAATGTGATGAGACCAGGGCAGGTGGGAAGGCCTTCCTAAAGGAGAGCCGTGAGTAGCCTGAGGTCAGATTGGGGGCTGGTAAGGACCTGCCAGCAGCTCACTGGTTTTCTTGCTCCTGAGATCACTTGAAGGGTCTTTTGAAGCCCATCCCTTTGTCTGATGGGGCAGAAATTTGGCCGAGACTTGGAGTCTCTCCCATCCCTGGTGGGTGGGGCCCCTGGATCCCTGGGCATGCAGGGTGTGGGTTTCCTGGCGTGGAAGCAGCCCTTGCCTCACTGCTTTCTCCCTGCCCAGGCAATATTTTTGCTGCAGGCCCTGCCAAGTGGAAATACGTTATTTACAGTGTTTTGACAGGAGCATCAAAAGCCTGGCTGAGAAAGGATGCCTTTGGGACTGAGCTAGTGTCCTAGGAGTGTGGCCTGAGGGGAAGGGAGCCTGGCACAAGAGGAGGGGGAGATACACAGTGGGGGGCTGGGGGTACCCATTTATTGAACTTGATAAACGTGAGGCCCAGCCCTCCCCTAAGCCCAGGGCTTAATAAGAGTATGTACCGAGTGAGTATCCCAGGCTGACCATTCCTGGCTCCCACTTCAATAAGGACAAGGGTGTCCGCAAGCCAGCTTTGGGCCTCAGCCTTCTTACTTTGCTGTCTGAGGCCTCAGTGCCATCATTTGCCTGATAGGGACAAGGACCTCTGATGGGGAGAAGATGAAACACCCTGAGGTGTGTTGAGGCCAGGCCCGTCTGTCCGCAGAACCCAGGGCTCTCTAGCCGGGCCGTTCTGGACCCGTTTGCTGCCTCAAATGGTATGGTGCTGCCTTGGGACCCGGGCCACCTGCCAAGGTGGCACCTCCGTCCCGCTTGATTCTCTGACCCTCCAGAAGCAGTTTGAAAATGTCTTTCAAAATGGTCCAGGAGAGCCTCCTTTGTGGCTGGTAGGAGCAAAATGTGTTTACCTGTGGCCCAGAGATAACCAGCAGTCGCCCGTCACGAATGTCCTTTGAGTTTTTTCTCTCTGTGTAGAAATGGAACATGTTTATATATTTTAAACAAAATTGTTTTCTGTTTGTACCTGCTCCCCTCCAACACACTTAACATATTGTTGATCAAGTTTCCCCTTTTGTTAAAGGCTCCACTCAGGCTTGTTTTCTTTTTCTTTCCTTCTTCTTCTTTTTTTTTTAATATTTTATTTATTTATTTGGCTGCACCGGGTCTTAGTTGCGGCACACGGGATCTTCACTGCAGCATGTGGGCTCTTGGTTGCAGCATGCATGCGGGATCCCTGAGCAGGGATCGAACCCAGGCCCCCTGCACTGGGAGCGCAGAGTCTTAGCCACTGGACCGCCAGGGAAGTCCCACAGACTTGTTTTCTTAATGGCTGCATAATGTTCTCTCTGTCAGCAAAAGTTACTGAATTCTCTTGGTGGATGTTGGCTGTGGTTCTGGTTTGTCACTTGTAAATACTGCTGTGATGAACATCTGGTTCTTTTATTGTTGGGGCAAGTTGGTGATTATTTCTGTGGGCTATGTGAATAATAAATCATATTTGTTGTTTTCACAGTTTATGAAAAGTAGTATGTACTCCTTGGGGAAAAAAAAAAGCCAAACATTATAGGGAATTGTAGAAAGGGATATTGGTTTTGGAGTTTGTCCTGCTGGACTTTTGAATGCACCCAGGTTCCGTTTCTCTCTCATGCGTCCTCTCTCCCCTCCTTCAGTTCTCACCCACGCCCCGGAGCTCCCCTCTCTGTCCTTCATGGCTGGAGGCTGTTGCCCGTGTGTGTTCCCGACCTGGGGAAAGGGATGGAGAGTGTGGACCCATGCTGAGGTGTTGGCCCCCGGGTGGGTGGTCTCCAGCACCGCCAGGCTGCAGGCTGCTTCCCTGGGCCCATCCACCATCTGCACCGTGGTCTTCCCGCCCTCTCTGCGACCCCTCCTGCTCCCAGGTGCTTTGCCCTTCTTTGCACATACCTGTGGTTTGCTAGCCAAGCCGAAGTTCAGACCACTTCTGAGAGTGGAGAGCTCCCGTCTCCCTAACACCAACCCCCCGCCCCGCCACCGCCCCCCGGCAGAGGCGGCGAACATCTCCGTCAAGGGACCAGCCTTATCCTCACAAGTGCCGGTGGGCGAGTCATTTGCCTTCTGGTCCCAGCCTCCTCATGTGGAAGGGGATTTTCATGGCACCTGCCTCTGAGGTTGAGAAGATTCACTGAGATAGAGTCGGGACATCTACCACAAAGCCTGGCACGAAAACCGTGTTCAGAAATCTGTGGCTGGTGGTGGTGTGTCAGGATTCACCCCTGTCCTTCGGCTGCCAGGTTGTTTTGGGGGAACTGAGGACTGGAAAGTTAGCTTTTGAAAAAGAGTATCAAACACCAGCTTGCATGTCAGGTTCCCTTCAGGGTGGGAGAGTTGGGTACAGCCCGGAGTCAAACCCTGCGGTGCTTCTGTGCCGGAAAGGGCCCAGCCCAGACTTTGGAGGAGAATTTCCAGTGTGGATATGGGTCACTATCCTACAGAATCCTGACCACATGACTTCGAACCAGTTCCTTGTCATTGCTGAGCCTGGGTCCCCATCTTTCTTGGACATTTATACTTTTATCTTGGTAGTTCTGGGAGGTGGGAATCTATTTCTCATTCTCCCTATTGTGCAGATGAGGAATCTGAGGCTCAGATAGGTCACTTGTTTAAGGACGTATCTAAGGCCACAGAGCTAGCAAGTACCAACCACTGGGGTCTTTGAACCAGAGAGACCTGACTCCCATAGGCCTGGGCTCTTGCTACTCTTCCATACTCCCCACCTGCCCCAGTGCTAACTGGACGTCCCTGGTTTCCCATAAAAACCTATTGTGCCTTCGAGACTTTTCCGAGGATGCCACACACCCAGCCCTGTTGTCTTGCATGGGCCTTTGCGGCAGAGCAGAGTCACCCCCATTCCTGAGCTCGGTACACTGTCCCCCCCCTCCCCCCCCCCCCGCTGATGCTCGCCTGTTGTAGCCTGTGACCCCTTGTTGGGAGAAGGCCCACACCTGCCCGCCCTGCTTGGTGGTTCTGCACTCATCTCTCCCACCCAAGTTTGTTCCCGTTGTTCTAATCCTGTAATGTTCGGTGACCTGGAGAGTCTGACCAGGCGGCACCCGCGGGTGTTCCCAAGTTGTGTTCCCCGGGCTCATTGCCCTCGTGCAGCCGGGCCGGCTTTGGTTCCTTCTCTGTGGAACAGGCTGCTGGCCCTGATGCGATCTCTGGGGTTCCATCTCGCCCTCCCCTCCTGTGAATCTCTGACTCTTCAGAAAGCAGGGGTAGAAAACCTCCCAGTCATTCTCTCCACCTGTGCCTCCTGATTTCTTAGCCTTTCATCTTGAAGACAGCCTGGCGAGGGTGCCACACTTGCACTGCAGAGTCGGAGATCTGAGCCCTCCCGCCCGCCCTCCTGGGTGGCGCATGAGTGTGAGTGAGATTGTGTTGATCCGTTTGAAACAGGCCCCTTTGATGCTCTTTAAATAAGGCAAATTTCTAGAGAATTCAGCCAGCTCCCCACATCAGACCTCACTCGGGTGCACTTGCTGTGGGTGTAGCAAATGCACACGTGGCTGCCTCTGTGCGCACAGTGGTTTGGAGTCAGCGGACCGGGGTTTGCACCCTCTCTGACTTTGACCCGCCGTGTGACCTTGGGCAAGTCACTGTGCTTCAGGCTCTGTGCTGACCGCAAGGCTCATCATCGTCATGGTGTTAATCAAACTCACCCCTTTGGGAGGACCAGGTGGGCGAGCGCAGGTGCAGGCGCTGTATAAACTGTAAAGCGCCCTATGAGGCGAGCAGACGTGCGGATGCCCTCTCCCCAGCAGCACCCAGCTTCAGAGGCTCAGGAAGCATTCCTGGCAAAGCCCAGTTTTCAGGCTCGCAATGTCATGCTCGAAAAATGCTCGCACGTGGTTCGTTCAGCTTTAAGCAGGGGCAGATTCTGCAATGGGTTGTTTATTGTCCACATTGGATTTTTCATTTCTTATAAATTCCCCACAAATTGCTGTAGTACATCTCTATTTATTGAATCTGTCAGGGTTGTTTATGGTGCTGAGGCCTGGGCTCCCTTGTTTGTGGGCTGTTGCCCTGGTGACGCCAGGGTCTGAGACTCCGGAGGGGAGGCCCTGCCCCAAGGTGGCATGGAAGGTTCTGGAAGGGCTGGCAGTGTGAGGTAGAGAGAGCCACGGCTGTTGCACGGAGGGCCAGCCTTGGGTCAGGCAAGGTGTTCAACGCTGTGGATTCCGTGCCAACTTTACCTCCTTCCTGCTGGCCCCCGCCTTCCCATGGGGGGTGCACTGCTCCAGCCTCCTAGCTCTGCCCCTCCAAGCCCTTGCTGCTCCGAGTGGGTCTGGGGACGGGCAGCGCCTGCACCGCGGGGCGCCTGTGGGAAATGCACACACTCCCCAGACTTGCCGGCTCGCAGCTTGCGGTTCAGCAAGATGGCAGGTGCCCTCTCGCCTGTGCCCGACACACTGCCATCGGGTGACCACTTCAGGACACCCCTGGGGCTCCTGGTCCTTAGGACAGAGCCCAGGGGCCTTGGCCTGGCAGTTCTTTGTCTCCACCACCATCTTACCCTGAGATCTTTCCAACTCCATCTCCCCCATTCCCCTCGGCCCTGCTGCATCTATCCCTCCACCCCCCCAGCCTTCTCTCTCTGGGGAATTATAGGCATCTCGGAACAGGCAGCTCCTGAGAAACCTCCTCCTTGAAGCCCTCTCTGCTTTCCCTGGACTGGGTCAGGTCCAACTTCTCCGGAGCGCCCCTGTGATCCAAAGGCCTCACCTGCCTCAGCCCCATGGGGCTGCCTGACCCACTTTCCCGGCTCTCTCCCCTCACTACTGGGTGCTCTGGCCGCCCCTCCTGACTCCTGCGGGCTTGGCCTGCAGCCGGCACTCAGGAATGCACTGCAGTCAGCTGGCCTTCACAGGACCGAGACTTGAGGCTGGACTTTTCCCAGGAGGCTGGATGCTCCGTCCTGGGGAAGAGATGTGGCATGGCATGAATTCCCGGGAGCTCTCGGCCTTCAGTCGAGTCCTGATCGGCATCTGGGACTGGGGACTGGATGAATAGAAAGGCACCTGCGGGAGGAAGGACAGAGGGACGGCTGAGAGGTGTCCCGACTCTTGTGTGCAGGTGAGAATGCAGAAAAGCTCAGAGGCTGGCCTACAGGTGTTTGTTGAGTATCTTCTCTGGGCCAGGCAGTGTCCCCAGAGGCACTGGGGACTTAGCGGTGAACAAAAATCCCCTCCCTCATGGAGCGTCCACGTCTAAAAGGGCAAGAGACTAAAAAGAGATACACGTCTGAAGTGAGTGAGATGGTGCAGAGCGATAGGGAGAGAAATAAAGCAGGGTAAAGCACTGGGGACTGGTGTGGGGTTTTGGAACATGGCTTGCTTAAAGCTGAGCTTTCCCTGCCCTTTGACCCCACAGTTCCACCCCAGGTGTCAACCCAAGAGAAAGGAGCGCTGTGTCCACCAGAAGACAGGCATAGAATGTTCTAAGCAGCAGTAGTCGTAATAGCCTCCGCGTGGAAACAGCCCAAATGTCCATCTGCTGGAGAATGGGTACATCAGGGTGTCATAGTCACATACGCAGCGATGACAATGAACCAAAGACCACCACACGCAGAACACGGATGTCCCGTTGACATGCTGCTCAGACCTGGAAGAGCACTGATAGTAAAGTTCCTGAACAGGTGAAACTACTCTGGGGCGGGGGTAGGGGGAGCTGGAAGGCAGGCTAGTGGTTACCTCTGGGGACAGGGACCCGGGGGACCTGACGGGGCTTGCTGGGGTCCTGCAAATGTTCTCTTCTCAGTCTTGATCTTGGGCATCCTTCTGTGAATCTCCATCACACTGCTCACTTGTGATACATGCTTTTTCTGTTATCGTATGTTATACTTCAGTAAAAGGCTTATAAAACATAAAAGGCAAAAAAAAAAAAAAAAAGCAATGGGAAGCAGAGGGTGTGCTGTTTTCTGTAACACGTACCCTTGGGCTCTCTCTAGAACATTGATTCTTAAGCAGCAGTGCCTGTCGGGACACGGGCGTCCCTCCGGAGGCTCCCTGTGGGGAAGAGGCTCCCCTCGCCACGGGTGACAGGCTCCAAGGAGAGACCACCTGGTGGGAAGCCAGCAGCCTCAGGGACGTCCTCCTTGCCCTTCATGGAGGGACTTGAGCCTCCCTAGAGTCAAAGGGGTGCAAATTCTGTACCCCCAGCCTCTGGGCCAGAGCAGGCACTAGTGAGCATTTATGGAGTGAAGGGTGTTCGGACGTGGGCTCCAGGCTGTAGCAGCTGCGTATTACAACCTGCATTCACTGTGTTGTGTGCTTACCCTGTGCCCTGCGCCGTATCCCACTCCAGCCTCTCAATACCCTCCATATGCAGATGAGGAAACGGAGGTCAAAGCAGGTACACGTGGTGACTTGCTCCAGTTCACCACCTAGAAAGTGGGGACTGTGGTTGACTCCAAGTGGAGTGACTCAGGCCAGCGCTTGATGTACTGACTGCACCAGAGGGAGGGGTTAAGGCGGATGTGGGGAGGGAAGATGGTGAAAGCTCAGTTGGAATGAATGAGCCATTGGATGGGCTACAAGAAAGTGCTTTCAAGAAAGCCCGCCCCGGCTTCCCTGGTGGCGCAGTGGTTGAGAATCTGCCTGCCAATGCAGGGGACACGGGTTCGAGCCCTGGTCTGGGAAGATCCCACATGCCACGGAGCAACTGGGCCCGTGAGCCACAATTACTGAGCCTGCGCGCCCGGAGCCTAGGCTCCGCAACAAGAGAGGCCGCGATGGTGAGAGGCCCGCGCAGCGCGATGAGGAGTGGTCCCCACTTGCCTCAACTAGAGAAAGCCCTCGCACAGAAACGAAGACTCAACACAGTCATAAATAAATAAATAAATAAATGAAAGAACGTGAATTTCTAAAAAAAAAAAATTTATAAAAAAAGAAAGCCCGCCTGTCCCCACCCCAACTTTCCCTCCGTCAGTTGTGACTGTTAATTCCCTCCTCTCGGTGTCTTCCCTGAGCGCCAGAGCTGTGTGGTCTAACCTGCCGACTCTGAAACCTGGCTGTCCTGCCCACCTCCCAAGCAGCACCCCAGGCTCCACAGACCACCTGAATCACAATCGCCTTCTTCTTCTTCTTCTTCTTTTTTTATATTGTATTTATTTTATGGACTACTTTTTTTTTTTTTTTTCTGCCGTGCAGCTTGTGGCATCTTAGTTCCCCAACCTGGGATTGAACCTGGACCCTCAGCAGTGAGAACGCGGAGTCCTAACCACTGGACCGCCAGGGGATTCCCAAGAGTTTTTAATTTAGAGTGGTTTTAGGTTCACAGCAAAATTAAGGCGAGGGTACAGAGTTCCCGTGTACTCTCTGTCCACACACACACGCACACACACACACAGCCTCCCCCATTACCATCTCCCACCAGAGTGCTGCATTTGTTACAGCTAATGAACCTACACGGACATGTCATCGTCTCCCGAAGTCCATAGTTTACACTGGGGTCTGCTCTTGATGTGGCACATTCTGTGGGTTTTGACAACAGTATAATGACACGTGTCCACCATTATAGTGTCATATCACAGTATCAGACACCATATAGTATCATGTCGTTTCACTGCCCTAAGAACCCTCTGTGTTCCTTGTATTCTTTTTAAAGTATCTGAGGAAAAAAATTTGCACACTTACTATTGGGGGGCAGCATTAATTAAATCAAAATCTCGGGGGTTGGGTCCTGAGCATTGGTTTATGTTAAAGTTCCCCAGGCGATTCTAATAGGCAGCCAGCGTGAGGCTCACTGGATTAAAGCCGTGGTTCTCAAACTTGAGTGTCACTAGAATTCCCAGGAGAGCGTCTTCCACCTGGTGGCCAGCCGCACTCCAGAGTCTCTGAACCAGCGGGTCTGAGGGGTCGAGAATTTGCATCTCTGATAAGCTTCCGGGTGATGTCGACGCTGCTGGTCGAGGACCCCCGTCTGAGGACCACTGGGTTTAAGCAGTGGTGGTGAAGGACGTGGCGGGGCCATGGAAGCTCCTTCTGAGTCCTTTGGGGGCATCCGGGGGATTGTGCCCAGGGGTCCTTCCCGAGATTGCACTGCCTGCTGTCAGAGTGGGGGACTGAACCTGGGAGGGGAGATGCGGCACCTTTCCTCTGTGCCTGAGCTCATGTGCTCCGGTCATCAGCCCCTGGTGATCCTGGGCTTGGGAGGAGGGTGGTGAGGCAGGCAGGTATTACATGAGTGCAGGGTGGACCAGGGCAAGGGGTGGGTTGCTCACAAGCCGGGAGGCTGGTGATGTCCAGCCCCCTGGATCACTCTCAGGCAGGCTCTGGGCATTTCTTTTTGCACTCCCACCGGGACAGATGGGACCCCCAGGATAAGGACAGCCCAGACTAAGCCTCCCTGGGTGGGGGGTGTCAGCCAGTGTCTGACACCAAGACGTAGACTTTGTACAGAGTCCAGGATCCTGGGATCCTGGTGGGAGAAGCAGGCTGCCATAAATCTGCCTGGCATCTGTAATAAAAGACCTTCAGGAGAAACTCAGTCTGCTCTGCTTGGCCTTTAGAAGCCCAGCAATAAAATCAAAGTAAATATAGCTAACGTTTGGGAGTGGTTTATAAAGCACTTGAAAAAAATCCCCATGTAAACCCCAAGACAGTCCTATGAGCTGTAGAGATGATTAATTACCCTGTCTTTTAGATGTGTAAATTTTAGGGTCACAGAGCTCCTAATTGGCAGAGCTGGGATTTGAACCTATGGTGCTTTCTGTTCTCTCAGTTCTCCCCTACCCCCATGTGAACCCTCAGGAAGAGATTAAGTCTCCTTCCAAGCAAGCTCTGGTGACCAAAAGGGTGAACTGAAGATACTGGTGCTCTCAGGAGTGGAATGTGCTGGAATTTCTCATGACAGAGTTGTTCTTGACAGTCCTCGCTCAGAAGGAATAGAAACCACCACCCCATATGTGCTACAGTGGCAGGGATTGGCAAGTTACTCAGCTTTCAGATTGAAAGACTTCCGCTACATCTGCTGTTTTCCATTTCCCACACTAAGGAATTGCGAGGCACAGCGTGGTTTCCCAAGCTCATTGGATTAGGGCTGGCAAGAGGGGCTAGCACAGTTTGAGCAGAACCCTCAAGAACCTGAGGGTTCCTCGAGGGAGGAGCACCTGCCTTTTGTGGGTGGCGTTGCTGACCCCCGCATACAACAGGCTCCCTTCAACCGTAGCTGCAGCTCTTTTATCTACGTTTGATTTGTGGGGGAATTTCCTTTCAAGCAAGACATCACAGGTCAGAGAAGGTTTGAAAATCACTGGTACAGGGAGCAGAGTCGGGAGATGGAGGTCGGGGTCCAACAGAGCCAGGGCCCTGGACCCCGGCAGCCCACTCCCCCCAGGCCTCAGTCATTCAAGGTACTGTGTGTGCAGAGTGCTGTTGAGCAGTGAGGTGAGCGGGATGGCCCGGGCGGTGAAGCCCTGGGGGTGGAGTCTGGCCGTCATTGGCTTGATCCATTCATCAGGCATTCATTCATCTGTGTGCCAGGCCAGCTGGGTTCTGTGCCGAGCACTGGGATATAGTTGAGAGCAGAACTGGCCCAGTCTCCCAGGAGCTTCCCATCCGTGGGAAGACAGAACCTGGCTTTGGGGAGACTCTGAATCTCTTTCGGTACCCCCTGGTCACCATTATTGGAGAGCGTAGCATTTTAATCTCCTGCGCAGGTACTGTGCACGTCTGGTGTCTGCGTGTCTGCTGACTCGTCGGCAACACTCACTTCCTCCCAAGACCATGGTGGCGCCACCTACTGGACACTGCTGGTCATGGCGGGCTCTGCAGTGGGTCGGCTGTGAGGTCTGACCTGTCCCCACCTGACCCCATCTTTCAAGAATTACGCTTGCCAAACCTCTCCAGGACTGTGGTTTGCCACCTTTCTGAGTGGGTGAGGGAATAAAAGGAGGAAGCGTTAGTCATGCGAGGAGAGGAGCGGGAGCCAAGAAGGACCTCGCAGCACGGATGGAGGGGAAGCTCTCAGAGACCAGCTGCAAGAGACGCCCCCTTGAGACCCCTGACTCCTGGTGTCAGCCTTTGTTCCCTTCTCTCTTGCGGTGGACTTGGCAGAAGTCGCTAATCGGGAATCTTGGAGAACCACTTGGAACAAGTGATGCTCAAGAGTGCAGGGCTCCGTGTGCAGGACAGGGACCTGGTGGATCACGGGGCAAGCTGGAGTGGAAGGACCTACCTCTGCACGGCACAGAGGTGACAAGATAAGAGGGGCTGTGTCCTGCCCGCTCGGGGCTCTTGGAAGACAAGCCTTTTACAAACGCAGCTCAGTTTTGATTTTACACACTGGCAACACAGACGAGAGAAGTAGCATAACCACTGGGCTTTCTTTAAAATGTGCTTTGTGGGGGTCCCCCAGGGCAACCCAGCCCTCCTTGTGTAAACTTGCAGATCAGTTTGCTTCTATTTAAGGCAGTGAGAAGCTCTCCTGCAGCCTGCTGTTCCCCGGGCTTTTGCTTTGCCCCAGGAAGTCTGATCCTCACATGGTCTTTTGCAGCCGGGTGAAGCTGAGTGGAGGTGTACTTGTCTGCCCCTACCCTCGTCAGGCCTCGAATGTCTGGGAAGCATCTCTGCCTGGAGGCACCGTGTTCTGTATCTTGACTCACCTCCATCCTCTCCAGACTTGTTTCCTCTCCTGTTTTCTTGAGTCATAAAGAAGCAGTGCCTCCCATCTCCCACCCAGGCAGCCAGCCCACGTCCCTCTGTCCCTCCACATCCCCAGCTCATCAGTTTCGGGCCCTGGTGGTTCTCCCTTTGGATGTTTCCTTGCCAATCCCTACCTCCCTCCTTCGGTCGTAGGTCCCCCGTCGCCCCTTATCCAGCACGGCCACACCTCTGACTGGCGTCCCTGCCTCTTGGCCCAGCTCCCACCTTGTGGCATCGTCTCATCGAGACTACCTGAGTCACTCCCCTGCTTTCCTTGTCTTCAGGTGAAAGTCTAGCCCCCGAGAACCGCTTACCATGCTCCTCCCAGTTTGGGCTCTGCCACTCCCCAAGTCAGACACAGCGAACCCTTAACTGCCCCATCTGTGTGCCTGCACATGCCTGTCGTGACCCACCTTGTCACACCATTTTCATCCTAAAGATGCAGGTCAGGTGTCACTTCCTATTGGCAGCCTTCCCTGACTTCCCATACGTGCCCCCCCCCCCCACCAGGAGACCGCTCACTCCTGGGGGCTGCCGCGGGCCTGGCCCAGGATCCCTGGTCTCCCTCCAGACGCTCTGCCGTCTAAGGTTGACCAGCTCCTGCCCCCCAATCCCCCTTACCCGTGAGGTCCATGAGGGCATTCATCTAAGTACTTAGCAAAGAACCTGGCACGTGCGGGGGTGAGGGGGCTTGATAATTGATTCTTCCTATTTGTTGACTTCACCCTAAGGTCACGTAGATGCCACAGAAGTGGTTTTTTAGGATTTGTAAGGCACACGTGGACTCCATTTTTCTTTAGCATCTGGGAAGTTGCCTTCCTGGCACATCTTCACTCTCCGTCTTCCACCATTTCTCTTTTGCTCCAGGTGGCATTGGTGATTGACCTAGGCCTGTCATGACAACATAGTTCCCTTTGTCCAAGACTTGCATCTCAAGTCTCCCTTACAGTTAGAGGCACCCATGTCTTGCGGTTCTGACCAGTAAGATGTAAGGGAGAAGAGTATTTCCTGTGTTACAAAAAGGTAGCAGTTTGACCTTGTCCCCCTTTTCTTGCCTTCCAGATGCCCTCTGGGGACAGGGTACCTGGAGCTATGGCAGCTGTTTTGTGACCATGAGGCGAAAGGCATGAGGACAGAAATGTATCATAGGAAGCATGGCAGAATAAAAACCTGAAAAGAGCCTGGGTTCTTGCTGACATCATGCTGTTGAAACCCTCTAGAGACCCACCTCCCTCTAAACTTTCTGTCCTCAGGTTCAAGCCATTTTCAGTCAACATTTCTTAAAATCAAACATATCTTCACTGTTTATTCTGAACTTGGCTGAGCTGTTTTTTGTTATCAAAGATCAAGTGTACCTTTGGGATAAGTCCTGGCCATCATGGAAACAAAACTTTGAAGGTGGAAGGCATGTGCCAAGGAGAAGGACACCAGTGCTGTTAGTGTTGAAAGTTTAGATGCCCAAGGGGTTGACTATTGGGGCTCATGTTTATTTGGACATACGTTATGTTAAAAAAAAAAACAAATTGTACTTCGTGTATGATAAAACTTAAAAACTCTTTCGGTAGTTAAGTGACAGATTTTCAACTTGAAAGGAGACTTAAGGAAATGTGAATAAATAGAATTTATTAGCACGTATGTCTCAAAAAGTCTAGGTTGATGGGTTTTAGGCCATCAAGGACTCAAATTTATGTCATCGGAAGTATTTCTTCACTTTTCAGGCTCCTTATGTGGGTTCCGTTGGGGCAGGCTTTGCCGGGTCGTGTGAAAAAGGTTGCCAGCAACTCCATCCCATAAGTTTAACAACTTCATAGGAAGCAAGTATGACTTTCCTTTTGCCCTGAGTTCCAGCAAAAGTCCCTCGGCTGGCTGATGCTTGCTGCTTCTGATTGGTCTGACTTGGGTTACATACCTGTTATATTAGTTACCCGGGGCTACCATAACAAATTCAAACAGCAGAAATTTATTCTCAGTTCTGGAGGCAAGGAGTTGGAAATCGAGGCATTGGTAGGGCCACACTCCCTCTGGCTTCTCCTTGCCTCTTCCAGATTCTGGCGGCCCCTGACATACGGCTGCACCACTCCAATCTCTGCCTCCATCTCCACCTGGCCTTCCTCTCCCTGTGTGTCTGTGTCTTCGCATGGCACTTTTCCTCTTCTTATCAGAATACCATTGTATTGGATCGGGGCCCACCCTAATGGCCTCATTCCAACTTGATTACGTCTACAGAGACCCTGTTTCCAAATAAGGCCACATTCACAGCTGTGGGAGTTAGAGCTTAACCTATTTTGTTGAGGGACATAGTTCAACCTGTAACACCTGTTCTTGAATCAGACACAGGTCTGGATGATGCGATGTTCTAATTGGCCAGGCCTGAGTCCCATGCCCATCTGGACAGTGAGGAAGGGGTAAACCCCTGGGAATTATGTGGCTTAAAAGTAGGCGAGAAAGGTTCTCCCCTGGGACTATATGGAGGGTGGGCCATGGGTGCAAGGCTGGCAAAAGCAGTCGGTGGTTCACCAGCAGCCTGCCTCGCTCGAGGACCCAGACTTTTTCGTTTGTGTCTTCTCGCCCACTTCAGTACCCGCCCCTGCCCTTCCATTTTCGGACTTTGGGGAGGGGACGGTTAGTTGAGTTGGGAGGAGGATGGAGAGAGAAGGCAGAGGCCGTAGTGATTTCCCTACTTGCTGTTCACCCTGGACCGAGGCTTATGGTGGGCATCCGATGGTGGCGGATGGCTGGACGCCAGGTCGTGTACACTGCTTGCCCGTCCACGCTTTGGGTGGTTCCGTTGACTGCTACTGATGTGGGGACCCGTCTGCGTAGGCTCCTCAGCAGTCGAGCTTTGACGATAACGAACGATCCGTTTGCTGTTCTTGTTTGCTGGAGAGTTTCTCAGCTGCCGTGAGAGGCAGTGTCACATGGGGCAGGAGAAGGTGGTTGGAGTGTTCCATCCACGGAGAAATGGAAAAGTACTGATTCCCTGATTCTGCCCCTTGCTTTCCTGGTGACCACTCACTTGGAGGTATTTTGTTTTGTGTTCTTTTCCCCTAGTCTTTTGGGCTGTCCCTCCCTACCTGGCCCTTCCCCGTGGGTCCCGAAGCTGCAGAGCACCCGGGAGCCTCTGGGCACTAAATTGTGTCCAGCCGTTTCACCACTTCCTGTACGCAGGTCTTATCTCTTTTATGACAGGGACATGGTTCATGGTTTCCTTTTATCAAGAGCACCCGGTGGGGGACACGTGGGGGAGGAAATTCGAGCCAGGCGGACACAGCACAGATCCTGGTGCCCCTGCCCTGGGGCCCTGGGTTAGCACAATTCCTCCTCTACAAAATAGGAAAGGAACTAGCCCGAGGCTTGCTCAGTGGTTGTGACTTTCCTGTAAGCGACTTCCTGTAAGCAAGTTTGTGCGTGTCTGGGACCCTGAGCACAGCCCACAAAACGGTCTTAAGTTGAGTTTATGGTCGGCCTGGGAGGCAAGATCAAGATGGCCTGAGAGTTAAGATTTGAGTTGTGTTCAGACCACACACAGGCAGAAAAGAGCCTGGTCGGGGAGGGGGTGGCAGGGAAACTGGGGATGTGCAGGCCACAGGGCATGGGGCCAGGTTCAAGGACCAGGAGGGGCCAGAGTAGGGAACCGCTTTGGGAGGCATTGAGCTGGGAGTGGGGAAGGAAGGCGGGGGCAGCGCGGGTCTTTGTGTAGGGGCACTGGGGAGCCATGGAAGGTTTTTGAATGGGTGAGGAGAGCAGTTCAGGAAGGATGCTCTGGCAGTTCTGGCCCAGGGTGGACTGGGTTTCTCCCAGGCTAGAGACTGGACTCAGAAATTAGTTCCGAAGCAGTGGAAAGTCTGAATTAGAGAGTTCAGTGAAATGTAGTGACAACATAATTTTAATTACTGGTTCTTGTTAATCAGTTCCCTGATTTGCCTGTAACCAGGGTCTCTAATTGGCTCTTGAGTGCTGTAATACCTTTCAAGAAGACACACCATCTCCCTTCCTCTAACCTTTGCCCCCATCCTGGTGATTTGTTGAAGAGCCTTTGTTATGAGGCAGCACAGCATACTTCAGGCCTTGTGCTCTGCAGCAGGGCTCTTTGGGGTCATCAGAGGAGTTGAATTCAAAGGCTGCACTGAAATCCGCCCCCCAGCACACACACACACACACACACACACACATTAGAGGAGTTGAATTCAAAGGCTGCCAGAGGAGCCTGAGGGTTTGCCCAGAGACATACCTGGCCCCTCTGCTTATTTCTGAGAGGTGAGGCTTGAAGATTTGATCTGATCTTGAAACTGTGCTGTGCGTGCAGTGGTGAGGACCCGGGGCCTGGTGAATCATCGTCATCAGACCTGGAACTTCAGACGCAGACTTTCATCTCAGGCTGAAAGGCCATGTGGCCTGGGCTGTGAAGTCAGGGTTCTTTAGGGGACAACTTACGGGGATGGGGCCCTTAAATGTGCCTTCCCCCCACCTCTCTGGCTCCATGGCTGGACTGGTTCTGGCCCTGGAGCCCCGGAGCCTGCCCCCGGCTGGGGTCCCCGGGGCTGGACCCAGTTGGCACAGTGTGGATTTTCTTCCTCCTTCCTTCCTAGCCAGCCTGGGTACCTGAGGCGGCCCTTCCAGCTGGTGTGAGACAATGCCCCTCTTCCCACCCCGCAGTGCTGGCCGCAGCCCCCCCCCCCCCGACCCCGCACCGACCCCACACCCCCGCTTTTCCTCCTCCAGAATCTGAGATCCCCATGGAGTTGGGGGATGGTCAGCATTGATCTGTTATCGCATATAATGAACCCCAGGCCCTGGGGGTTCATTATGTGGGCAGCTTTCAGTCCTCTATCAGGAGGCCCTGTGGGTTATCCACGTCGCAGAGTTTCCACCTGCTGCCAGCCTCGTGCAGCATCACTCACCAGGGCCATAGCTCAGCAGGTGGGGGAAGGTGGTTAATTAGCACTGGCCTAGGCTTCAAGCTCAATGTTATCCTGGACCCTCAGTAATTACTGCCTGACCTTCGTTCTGTTCTCCCCGCCTCGCGGCTGGGCCTCAGCCTCCCCATCTGTGTAGAGGGGGTGGACCTGGGGACTTGGACAGTACCTGGCCTGCAAGTGACACACTTGGCCCACACAGGACATTTACGTTTTTCTCTTTGAATTCGTTACCGCTTGCCCACGGTCCCCGCCGCTCCCTGTTATCCCCCACCCGCCGCCTCGTTGTTTACATTTCTGCTGTTGGGCATTTCTTCTGTGCTCCTCCATTTGCTCATAGGCTTGTCCCCATGGAATTCCCCTGCGGCTGCTGGCTCTGGCCTTCCTGGGTGTTGGGGCCAAAGGGGAGAGCGGCGAGGGGCTGGTCCTTTGCAAGCCAGATTCCGGAATGATGGGAGCAGAGAGCTCTGGGGGAGCGGAGAAGGTTCTCCGTGGGCTCAGAACTCAGGGTGGGGATGGGGCCTGCATACTGGTCTCTCAGGCAGCAACTGTGTCAGGGACAGAGTTGAGACCAGAGCTGCAGGAAGGTGTGGGTGGGCCGTCAAGGGTCAGGGGTGTGGTGTGGGAATGGCCGTGGGCAGCTCCCTGCAGGATGCTGGGCAGGTGCCAGGCCTGCCCCTGACAGGTCATGAAGAGATTGTGGTTTGAGCGTGGCCCCCAGAACCCTGATACGCTCCAGGGAGAGGCACCTGATTATAGCGCTCCTGGCCTTAGGGCTTAAAGATCTTGGAAATTCAGTCTGGCTTTAATCAGGCTACAGATAAGAACTAGCCTCCTCCCAGCCTGGCTGGGGCCGGCCCAAGCCGGGGTGCACAGTCCCCACCGCGTATTTTGTACTTTGCTCTTCCAGGCGGGTAGGGCTGGGCAGGTGGAGCTGCCTGTTGGTGTGGACCCAAGATGGCGCTGCCCCTGCTTGACAGGGTCGCAGGTTTCCTGTTGGTAACAGCCCCAAAGGGAAGAATGGTCAGTGGGTTGACCCACGCGTGTGTTAAATGTTTCCTGCAGTGACCCCAGAGAGCATGTGGGCTTTTGTCACCTCCATCCCCACTTGTGCTTTCCCGCTGGTATTCCTGCCTTCAGAAGCCCACCTGGCCTTTTACCTGCCTCCCCCAGGGAACCCTTCCTTACCTCTCCCCTTTCCTCTCGCCTCTCTGCACACACTGGGGTGGGTTTGAATCCTGGCCTCTCTTAGCTGTGTGATCTTGGGCAAGTCATTTTACCTCTCTGAGCCCCAGCTTTACAGCTGTGTGTGCCCTGAAGCCACCCGTGGCCCAGGTGGCTGACCTGGGTCAGTATTTTGTGCCAATACCAAGCTGTTTTTAAGACTTTACTCAAAGTGTGGGCCTCGATGGGCAGCCTGGCTTTCTTATCCTGGGAGTAGCTGGCTGAGAAAGGTTTTAGGGATGGGGCTGAAACTTTAATTTTCTTCTCCTTGTCTGAGGCTCCTTTCCCTTTCTCTGCCCACTAGCATATCCCTGTGTTCCTGAGCCCCCCAACATCCTGAAGCCAGGACCTGGGTCACCCCACCAGCCCCAGTTCCCCCTGAAATGAAGACAAGGCAGACAGAAAAGGGACTTTTCTTCAAAGCCCTGTTAGGGCCCGGCTCTACCTGGCCCAGTTCCAGCCATGTGGAAAGGGTGTTTGATCAACAACCTCAAAACAGTGAGATCGCAGCCTCAAACAAATCCTTTTGCCAAATGGCTACATGTTGCAGGGGGTTGGTGACCTGAAAAAGTATCAGGCATTTTCCAAAACCTCTAGCATCAAGGCCCACCCAGGGACTGGCATTGAAGGTACCTAGCTGAGGAGAGAGGTACTGTTTTCATTCTTAGCTATACTTCCTGTTCATTTATGGCTGTCATTCATTCAGTGGATGTTTATTAGAATATCGGGGCAGTAGTAGGAAAAACGTGTTTCACATGTGTTAGATCTGTGTTTCAGTCCTGGCTCTGTTCCTCTGAGACCTGGGACATTTATGTTATTTGTACGCTAGAAGGTTAATGTCCTTAACTTAAATGACTTGAGCTTCCCCCCCACTGCGGGGGGCGTCCTGAGGGTTGAGATGGGCGTGAAGGTGCCCGCACATGGCAGGTGCGCGGTAGGCCGTCACTGCTGTTGTCATTTTGTAGATGGCGTGCAGTATTAGACACCGTGGGGGGCACAGGCCGGGTGAGATGGGGTCCTTGCTACCGGAGCTCATGGTCAGAGAGGGTTGGCATGGGGCCACAGTAGAGCTTTGCTGTGTTTTGGGGGTTTCCAGCATCTGTACTTCTCAATTTACATGTCTTCCCGTGGATCGTGGAGGCCAGGCCATCCTGCACTTGGACGTGGACACATGCTGGGTGTGGGCACATGCCAGACTACCTTCTGGCCCTGCTGTCCAGGAAGCAGGGACAGGAGCATTCATGGCCGCGGAGGCAGGTGCCAGCCGGCCGGGGAGCGCACGTGCCTGGGTTTGGGCTGTGCAGTGCGTCCTCTTCTGACTGCTGCAGGGCCCACTTTCCTTGTGCTTCAGGGTGCAACCTCCCTTCCTGGGGTCCGGTTTCCGGGCGTGGCTCTCCTGGCTTCCTGCCGACTCTGGGCTGCACACTGGCCTTTTTAGTGTGGCCCTGTTCATGGCAGCCCTGGGGCAGTTCTGCGCTCACACCCCAGAACCCACTGGTCTCTGGGACTCAGGAGTAACACATGCTGAGAGCAGGGAGGGGGAGAAGGATTGCCATGCCTACCTGCAGGGAAGGGTCAAGGAAGACTTCTTGGAGGAGGGGGCATTCAGAGGGAACTTCGTGGGATAAAAGGCCTGCAGGGAGGAGGTTGTGGGCAAGGTTTGGACAAAGTGTGACTGTGAGGAGAGAACATAGAATTCAGTTATGCAGGGGGTTCCTCCCTCCCTCCCTCCTCTTTCCTTCCTTCCTTCCTCCCTTCCTTCCTTCCTTCCCTTTTTCCTTTCCTTTCCTTCCCTTCTTCCTTCCCTTCCCTTCCCTCTCCCTCTCCCTCTCCCTCTCGCTCTTGCTCTCCCTCTCGCTCTCTTCCCTCTCCCTCCCCTTCCCCTTCCCCTTCTCCTTCCCCTTCCTCCCTTCCTTCTGGTCAGCCTGCCTCATTCAAAGCCCAGCTCTGCCACTTGCCAGTACAGCCTGGCCCTGGCCTCATAGCCTCTTAGAGTCTCTTTCCTCATCAATGAGATGTAAATGACAGTAGTGTTCACCTGCTGGTGTCTTTGAGGAGTAAAGAGCCGAGGACAGTGCCTCATGAGTGAGTGAGGAGTGAGTGAGTCGTGCTGGAAGCCAGGGCGGTTGGTAAGCAGCTAACCCTGACCTCGGGCCTGCCATCGGCAGTGGTAAGAAAGGCCAGGGCAGGACAGGACACTGTGCCCCTCACACTGCTGCCCAGGGTTAGTCCATGGCAGCTGTGCAGGATCAGCCGACACCTGCTGCCCCGACTCTGTGTTGACGGGGAGGAGAAGTACACGCGGAGCGTCTGCCCTGTGCTCCGTGCAGCTCGCGTCCTGTCTCCTTCCGGCCACACGACACCTTGTGAAGCAGGTACCGTCCTTCCTTTCTAGCAGGTGAGGTTAAGTGCCTCGCTCCACCCCAAGACCATCCAGCAGGTGGGCCAGGACCTGGCACCGGGTCCCTCTGCCTTGCAAGCTTGGCTGTTTCCACAACCCCATGTGCCCCCTGCCCTGGGGGTGGGGGGAGGCAGGCTTGGCGGGGGACAAGGGCAGCACGCCAGGGTGGCCACAGAGCCACGGCCTGCCCGGGCCTCAGGGTGGCCTCCCGAGGAGGGAGTGTTTGAACATCCCCTTTGGGGAAGGCTGGGAGCTCACCAGCTAGAGGAGGGGGAGGGACGAGCCCCCGAGACCTGACCCAGCGCTGGCCTTTGACACGTACGGTGTTCATGGTCGGGGGGAGTGGGCACGAGTAGTGTGACAGGGGACCCTGTGTGCTCTGGCCGGGGGCTTGGACCTCACTCTGTCCTTGGTGGGAGCTGGTGCAGGTGGGGGTGGCATGGTGGGCAGAGACCTGCCTCTTCCCCTCCCCCTGCTCTGTCCATGTACCTTAGGGCCACGCCTGGGACCCTGGGCCCAGGCCCTGTTCGTAGCAGGAAGTAAACCTGGCTTCGTGAAGCCCCAAGGATGGGCCCTAGGCTTAACATCTGCCCTCACGCAGACCCTCAGAGTGCTCAGTTCTCTGGTCTGTAAAATGGGTGTGGAATCCCCTGACCGTTCTCTCCTCCCAGGGGAACGGTAAGGATGAAGAGCCTGCCAGATGTGTGAATAGGTAGTTTTTAAAATTAAGGCAGTTTTACCCAAAAGGAACAAAACGTTTCCTGAAACCATGGAAGATGCGCTGGGCGTTCCTTGGGTAGCCTGTGTTGGAGGTGGGGGGACCCCAGTGTGTGCTCTCACCCCATCCAGAAGAGAATGGTCGTTTGGGGGTCTGGGGAGCTGGATGCAGAGGCGGTGGGTCTGCAGAGCAGGGCCCCCCCTGGAGGAGTTGCCGAGGGCAGAGAAGGTCCTGGAGGAGAAGTGAAAACGCCCCTTTCCCTCCCTCCTCGGCTTTGTGGACGGCAACGGTGCCAGCCAAGGGCTGGGGTCAGCCCATCCAGTGGTATCGAGGCCACACACCGGCCCGGGCACTACTGACCTGCTGGAGGTGCCGAGCGGGGAGGGCATGTTGATCCCGAGAGGCCTCCAAGTGTCAGCAGCCACTTCAAGTGACCCTTTCAGGGGCTGGTGCCTCCCTTCCCCACTTCAGTGGTAGCTGAAGCACAGGGAGTTGAGTGGCCACCCAGGCAGGGTCTGTGGGTCTTAGGTTTATAAAGAAGTAGGCACAGAGCGAAGGAGGATTCTTATAGGAGTTGATGGGCCGATTAATTGAGGAAATCCTATTCCAAACAAGGAGGTGGAGATGCAGGGTTCCTGGGGAGCAGTGAGCAGGAGTCTTGCTTGGCCGACAGGAGCCCCGGGGAAGGCAGATTGCGGCCGGATCCCAGCTGGAGGCAGGCACTCAGGAACTCTGGGCTTGGGCTTCGTTTGGTAGCATAAGGGGAGTCATGGGTGGGCTTTTGTCGTGGCTGGGCCCCCTCGGGAACTGGGTGCAGGAGGATGCCCCAGTAGCCGAGGGGGGCAGTCAGTGGCAGTAGCACAGGGAACTTACTGCAGAACTTGAGAAACATCTTTTGGGGCTCAGTTCAGAGAAGAATTGAGCAAGAAACAGGGCACAGGTATTAGGAGTAGTTGTCGAACATCTTATTTTCTGGCAGGATCAAGAAACGAGGTTTTCCTCTAAATGCATTGTTTTAGGTAGTTGCTTGGAGCTTATCTCTTTGTCTTCTGAAAAGTGGTTTTACAGGTTTAACCGTATATTCCACTCTTCTTTCCCTTTTAAAAAAAGAGTATATGGGATAAAATTTAATCCTTTTTCTTATGTTATTGTACAATTAGAAACAACCAAATGGTTAAATGGTAGGGAGTTGGTGAAATAAATGATGCTTTATTGGTCTTTAAATGGCAGTGATTTAGAAGAACATGTAATGCCATAGGAAAATGTCCATTATAGCACACTTACTTAAAAAGTAGGATCCAAATCTGTTTATGTAGTATGACTCCAATTTGGGGAAAATATACCTAAAAATTGGAGGGATGTACACCAAGATAGTATTGGTTACCTCTGAAATCAAGGAAGAATTATCTGGTGTGAATAAGTAACTTGGAATTTAAACATCTCTTACAAGGAGCAGCTATTAATTTGATCAGGAAGTCAGTCACATTACTTCATAGCCACATCTGATATCTTTCCAGTCAGCCTGATTTTCTTTGTCTCCGCTGTGGAACACTCTAGAATCTGAGCTCCTGGCAAGCAGAGGAGCCCGAGTCCCATTTGGGCTTCGTGGGGCGCCAAGTGGCATTACTGTCTTGGGCTTTCAGACCGCACCCTTCTGGAAGCTGTGTTTGTGTTTCAGCCCCGCCATCTCTAGTTGCTCTTCTTGAGTCCCGGGCCCGGCTCCCCTGTGTGAAGGGACCGAGCCTGCAGGTGGCTGTGAAGGTCAGGCTGCTCCATCCTGGGGTTAGATCGAAGCCTGAGCTGGGCCTTCATCTGTGGTTGCCATTTCACTCCAACAGTGAGACCCAGCCTTCATGCTTCTTGAAATACCTTAAAGAATCCTTGCTAAGTGTTGAATTTTTGTTAAGAGTTTTCAAACTCAGTGTGAGTTTGACCCCCGGGCCTGTCTGAAATAAAGGCAGATGCCCCCTCCCCGCCCTTGCAAGCAGGTGGGGTCTGACCTCCTGGGTGAAGAAGTGCTCTCCATCTCTTTTCCTGTCATTCTTGCCCTGCTGACCATGCGAGGGACATGGAGGTGGCTTTGTCCTGGGGCCAGGGGCTTGGCAGGGAGGTGTGCTGTGGTTGGGGGGTTGCTTTGTGGCCCCCAGGGATTGGGACTGAGTCAGCCAGGCTCTGTCCCAGAGCAGGGAGCCACCCAGGGAGCAGGGGACAGCCCTCAGGGCCAGCCTTGTCCAAGAACAGCCCTGACAGTGGGGTCACTGCCCAAGACAAAAGGAGCATTGTTGAGTGGATGAGGGTGGGGAGAATATCGGGGTTTTTGCTAGCCGGAGGCTCTGTTCTGGGGTTTTCCCCGCTCCCCAGCGACCTCCCCTGTGGTCTGGGCTGCACCGCTGGCAGGTACAGCCCCCAGCGACCCCCCTGTGGTCTGGGCTGCACCGCTGGCAGGCACAGCCGTTTTCTTCCTTCCAGGTTGCCTCGCTTTGGTAGCTGTCCATCCTTCCGGCCCCTCCTGGCTCTGCTCCAGGGAGATTTGTTTTAGCATTTCCCAGCTCTGAGAGCCATCCTCTCTCCCTGCCCCCTGGTACTGAGATGAGTGGGAGAGAAGGCAGCTCGTGTTCTGGGTCATGATCCCAGAGCAGAGAGAATAGGGTCAGTGTTCCCAGGCGATGGGTCCGAGCTTGGGGGGTGGGGGCAGCGGGGAGAAAATATGGAGCCGGACAGGGGAGCCCTCTGCCCCAGAGACCTGTGGGGGGAGCAGTGGGGAGGGGCCACCAGCCAACAGAACAAGTCTGGAGGGTCAGATGGGCCGTGTGCCCCCGGCAGCGTCTCGGAGAAAGCCGTGTTTATTAATCGTTGGTGACGTCAGAAGAACGTGTAATCAGCTGCTTATAAGAGGAGCCTAAGTCCCGTTTCTCTGTGTTCTCTCCCTGTCTTTGAGTTTATCTTAAACCTCCACGAGACGTTTGCAGTTTTTCTCACTGTGGCCTTGACCATATGCCCTTCGGACATTGCAGTCCTCTGCACCCTGCAGGCATCCTGGGGCAGGGTTCCCAGCAGGATGGGGACAGTGTCTGTCTCGTGTCCTCGTCTGCTCCCTGTGGCCCTCCAGCTTGCCGATCGTGAGCTCCTTGGGAAGGGGGCAGAGTTCACTGATTTCGTCATTGAGGCTTGGGGAAGGGGTGGCCTTGGTGAACACGCCCTCCCGCCTGTTTCCATCCTCTCTTAGGATGCTCTTTGGGAATTAGAGAACCATGAACTAGTCATCACAGTGCTCAGGTCAAGGCTGGGAAGGGGTAGCCACCTGGCACCACATACTTCTTCCCACCAAGTTTTGTCTGGGACATCCAGGCCCACGTTCAACGCCATGGGCCCCAGACCGTTATGGACCCCTGGCCGGGCCACGCTCAGGGTCCCGGCCTTCAGGTCCCAGGCTGACTCAGGTTTGGTTGAACCCTGGCTTTGCTGTCTTCTAGTACCAAGGAGGGTTAGACGGGTGCGGCGCTGCAGGGCACTAGTCACCGCTCAGCCTATGGTTATTGCTGTCCTGGACGGCCTCGGTGGTGCCTCGTGGACCACTCCTTCCCATTCCTGGTGTCACGATCAGCCATGCCGGTTTCTGCTGCCCCTCCCAGCAACCCTGCTCTCCGAGCCCTATGTCCGAGGCAGCGCTGCCTCTTTGGCCATCTGCTGACCTCCCATTCTCCCTGGATTCCAGATGCAGGATTTCCATGGCGCTTTGGTCTGCACTGCTGATTTGGGACTCCCTGGTAAATGGGTGCAGATGTGCGCCCCCAGACATACCTTCACGGCTCAGCTCACTGGCCACCTCCTCTGAGTGGACTTCCTGACCGCCTGCTTGAATAACTGCACCTTCATTTGTGTCCCTGCCGCACTCTTGGTCATTCTGGAAGAGCTGCTATTCTCTTATGCCTCACTGCCCCATGGTGCCTGTGTCTGCCCCCGAGAGCCTTCCCTGCCACCCTGGCCTGGGGTCGGGTGCGTACACAGCGAGAGCTTGGTTCCTGTGTGTTGAATGAATGACTGTGAAGTGGCCTGACCAGGTCCCCGGGATCAGCGAGGGGATGAGACAAGGGACGGTACGCAGCGGGGAGCAGGGCACTGTCCTGGGATATTCCAGGGAGAGAGGCGTGTGCTCACCAGCAGGCTGGCACGTAGGCCATGGGTGCCCAGAGAACCGGCCCCTCGGTGCTGCCTGGGGTGGGGCGGGGAGGGAAAGGCCTGCGGAGGAGCCGCCAGGCCTGAGAGGTGAGGGGTTTGCAGGAGGGTGGGGACGTCCGGGCGGAGGGGCCCACCGAAGCCTGGGCCTGGCGGTAAGGGCCCGCTGCCCCGTGTGCTGGAGCTCTGCAGCCTGCTCTGCTGCAGCTGTGACCTGTCCTCTCCACCCGGTGAGTTCACTGCCGCGGCTCTCATCTCAGTTTCTGACTTGACCTTGCTGGGCGGGTCGGCGCGCATCCACTCAGCCAGCAGGGACATTTGCCGAGTCCCCACCTCGCACGGGTGACTAGGACACGCCCCGCCCTCTGAGCGGGGGAAGCAGAGCAGACAGATCATCTCAACCCAGGACGGTCAGAGCTATGGCAGAGCCCACCTCCCATGTCCGTTCCTGGCAGAAGGTTCTGGAAATGCACACAAATAAAAGAGTATAGGCATAACCGGGCAGAGGGACTGGAGTCACCTTCTGAGGACGCTTGTAGGCTCCCCAGAGAGAAGGAGAGTTTTCTGGGTCAGGATCAAGGAACTCAAGGGTCTCCTTGCCTTCCAGCAAATCCCGCTGCTTTACCTTTGGGTTTTCCAGAGTCTCCCCCTCCTGCAGAGACAGGAAGGGGTGGTTGCCATCGGAACTGCTGGATGCTGCGGGATCTCCCTCCTAAGTCAGCCAGCCTCTGAGGGCCTGGCTGGGGCAGGATGCTGAGGGAGGGCACTGCGACCAGGGTGTCGGATCAGAGCTTAGGCAGGACCAATGGGGAAATATTAGATCGCTTTTGGGGGCTCACACTTTGGGGGTCTGGGACCCCGGCATCAGAGCCCACTCTTTTTTTTTTTTTTTTTTGGGCTGCGTTGGGTCTTCGTTGCTGTGCGCGGGCTTTCTCTAGTTGCAGCGAGTGGGGGCTACTCTTCGTTGTGGTGTGTGGGCTTCTCATCGCGATGGCTTCTCTTGTTGCGGAGCCCGGGCTCTAGGCGCGCGGGCTTCAGTAGCTGTGAGAGCCCACTCTTTTCTTCCACTCGTGGCTTTGGAGAAAGGCTGTGGCCAGCACCCCATACCCCTACTGCTTGACAGGCATATGTCCTGTGTGCACACCCCACCCCATCCTCGGTCCCCAGCCACTCGGTCCCTGTATATTCCTGCTTCTTCCCTCCCTACCCCCATTGCTGCCCTGGTTCTACACCTTTCTCTTTGACCCCTTGCTGCCCAGGAGCCCTCCTGTGCCGTGGTCTTATCCTGCTACACACACACACACACACACGGCCATTCTCTCCCATTACAAACCCTCCCTGGCTCCTGAGGCCCTGAGGTATCTGTGTGACCCTCTTTCTGGCTTCTCCTCTGTCCCCAGACTCCCACCTCTTCTCTGACCTGAGCCCCTTCACACGCGCTGGCCCCACGGCCCCCTGCTCAGGATCAGTTCCAGTGTGGCCTCTTCCCTGACGAAGCTCGCTCTCTTTCGGTTACACCCCTCACCCCCGACCCTGGCTGTCCTAACCCCTTGCACGGTCCTCCACTCCTGCCCTGGCCACCCCCGTGGTCACTGTGTACTGATTCCTGGTTGGTTTTCTCTCTGCCTTCGGCCCTGGTCCTTATGCCTGTGCCCAGCAAGGGGCCAGGCCCAGAGGAGGTGCTGGGGGATGTATGATGGGAAGAGTGTCCCATGTGTGCAACATTGATAAAGGCTCCTGCTAGACGAGAAAAAGTACCTACGCGCTAGGCTTGACAACCCTGTGCGTTGATACAGTGGCTGTTTCTTCGAGTTCCTCTGAGGTGCAGCTGTGCTAGTGCAGTTAGTTTAAACTCGATGTCACCCCCTCCAGGACCTTCCTGAACCTGGTCCCCTCGCCCCCCAGGCTTAGTTTGGGTGACCCTCAGGTCTTCCTCTCACCTGTAGGACTGCAGTTAATACCAAATTCCACTGAGTCACAGGCCTCTGAGCAGAATCTATGACAACACTTTTGCATTTGCTGATTTAATTTTTTTTAAAACATCTTTATTGGAGTATAGTTGCTTTACAATGGTGTGTTAGTTTCTGCTTTATAACAAAGTGAATCAGCTATGCATATACATACATCCCCATATCTCCTCCCTCTTGCGTCTCCCTCCCACCCTCCCTATCCCACCCCTCTACGTGGTCACAAAGCGCTGAGCTGATCTCCCTGTGCTATGCGGCTGCTTCCCACTAGCTATCTATTTTACATTTGGTAGTGTATATAAGTCCATGCCACTGTCTCACTTTGTCCCAGCTTCCTTTTCCCCCTCCCCGTGTCCTCAAAACTACAGTGAGGTATCACCTCACACCAGTCAGAATGGCCATCATCAAAAAATCTACAAACAATAAATGCTGGAGAGGGTGTAGAGAAAAGGGAACCCTCTTGTACTGTTGGTGGGAATGTAAATTGATACAGCCACTGTGGAGAACAGTATGGAGGTTCCTTAAAAAACTAAAACTAGAACTACCATACGACCCAGCAATCCCACTACTGGGCATATACCCTGAGAAAACCATAATTCAAAAAGTCGTGTACCACAGTGTTCATTGCAGCTCTATTTACAGTAGCCAGGACATGGAAGCAAACTAAGTGTCCATCGACAGATGAATGGGTAAAGAAGATGTGGCACATATATACAATGGAATATTACTCAGCCATAAAGAGAAACGAAATTGAGTTATTTATAGTGAGGTGGATGGACCTAGAGTCTGTCATACAGGGTGAAGTAAGCCAGAAAGAGAAAAACAAATACTGTATGCTAACACATATATATGGAATCTTAAAAAAAAAAAGAAAATAAAACGGTTATGAAGAACCTAGGGGCAGGACAGGAATAAAGACGCAGACGTAGAGAATGGACTTGCTGATTTAATTTGTAGACCCTGGGAAAAACCCGCGACTGATTTCATTCCTCCGCCCTGCTTTAGGAAGTGGAGCCTTTGCCGTGCTCGCGGGCGTTTTCAGCTCTCTGCTTTCACTCTGAGTCTCTTCCGGGCGTCTCCTTGTCGAGGCCTCCTAAGCGCCTCTAAGCAGCTGTTGCCGCAGTGAGATGGAACTGCCAGGCCCTTTGCAGAAGGCCTGGACACAGGCCCACCCCCGGCCAGAAGGGCTGGCTTCGCAGGGTGCGTGAGCTGTCCTGTCACCACTGTCACCCGTTGACCTGAGCTTAAAAGCTGAGCTTAAAGCCAGCTGCTCAGAGCCGTTGAGGGCATTGCAGTCTCCCGTCACGAGTCTTAGCAACTTATCAGGGTCACCACGTGCCACTCCGGGAAGTTGCTGATCAGAAGTGCATCAAGCTGCCCCCTCCCGTGTGGTGTGTGGTGATCCTTGGGGACTTCCTCCCATTGCAGGGCAGGGGTGGGCTCATACATTGTCTAGGATTTTCCGTGGTGGTTTGGTCAAGTTTCTACATTTCTGGGACCCGGCATTCTCTAGAATTCTCCCAAGTGAGTTCGGGAAGGGTTCTAGCGCCAACTTTCTCCCTTTGTCAGTGGCCAGTGCACACGAGCATTTTAAAATACTTGAGCCCTGCGCTAAAGATGCCAGTTTGACTTGATACTACCCAGCGCCTTTTCAAGCGATTTGGAGAGTACTAAACTTCTCTTTTTCATGGGATGTGTTTAATTTTTAAAAAATGCTTTCATTAACATTATATCAAACACCAGTTTGGAAACTGCCTCAAGGGATGCTCTCTTTGGACTGGAAATAAATGACTATAGAAAGGGTACTGCTTTGGGGCTTGAAAAATAATCTTTGCAGGCTTTGTAGAAGTTTGACTCAAAGTTTTCCTTTCTTATTGTTAAAGAGGAGGCACAAAGAGTATGTATTTTTGGCCTGGAGAATTCTTAGCCGCTTGTGACCCGAGCTGCCAGTTGCCGTTCTGCAAAGATCGTGGAGATAAAGGCAACATTGAGATGTGTTTTCTGTTGTCAGCAGGAAAAAAACCACCCTGGGCCGGGAGCCAGGGCTGGGCAGGGAGCAAGGGGGCATGGTTTGGGAATCCCAGCTGGGGGTGGTCAGCTATTCTCATCCCACCAGCTCTGGGTACCAGCCCCGGGGGCCTCATATTACAGACAAGGAAAGTGATGGCCCCCGTTACTCGGCCGGTCAGTGTAGCCTCCTGACCTGCCCTCTTCAGAGTATCCTGGTTTTTGAAGTTCTTTCTTAAGCCCTCTGTTCTGTGAGGCCATAAAATTGACAACTGTGCATGTTAAGTGCTTCCAGTGTGTTCGAGGCCAGTTGCCGACACCTCACAGGTGTTAACTTCCAGAGTGGTCTCTTCAGAGAGAACTGAGAGGTAACTCCTGGCCCAGCGCCCTCCGGGGGCTTCCCCTCCCACTAGGGACACCACCTTCCCAACTCCCACTCCCGTCCTTGGCAGCTCTACACAACCTGCCCCATGTCCTTGTCCCCCTCCCCCTGAGACCCCCCGCCCCCAGTGCAGCCTGTGCTCGGTGCCCCACCCGGCTTTCCCCGTTCCTCCTCCATCATTCCTGGGTCCTTCTCCTTGTTCAGGTCTCAGCTCAGATGGTGGGTCCTTGGGGAGGCCTCGCGTTAGTTCCCTGGGCTGCCCTGTAACGAATTCAAGATTGTGCGGCTTAAACAACAAATGTATTGTCTCACAGCTCCGGAGGCTGGCAGTCGAGATCAGGGTGTCAGCTGGGTGGGTTCCTTCTGAGGCTGTGAGGGAGGACCTGCCAGGCCTCTCTCCTAACTTCTGGTGTTACTGGTGATCTTTGGTGTCCTTGGCTTGTAGATGCATCACCCTGATCTCCACCTTCATCTTCACGTGACATTCTCCCTGATGTGTGTCAGCACCCAAGTTCCTCCTTTTTATAAGGACACCAGTCATATGGAGTTAGGGGCCCACCCTACTCCAGTATGACCTCAGCTTAACGAATTACATCTGCAATGCGCCAGTTCCTAAATAAGGTCACCTTCTACGGTACTGACGGTTAGGACTTCAATCTAACGTTTTTGGGGGGGGACAGAATTCAACTCCTAACAGGCCTTCTCTGTTGAGTCCGTCCCACCCCCTTCCGCCCCAGTATGCTCTCTACACTGATTTTCTTCATGTTGTGACGCTTGATGGCACCTGAAATTATTTTATTTATTTGTTTATTGTCCATCTTCCTCCACTAGAGTATGAGGTCCTGAGACAGGGACCTTGGCCGTGCTGTCCACTGTTGTATCTTCAGCACTCAAGCAAAGCCAGGCACAAAGTGTTCACTCACAGGAACTGCTGAGTGAGTGAACGAATGCACGGCTGGGTGCATGGGTGGGTGAAAGGATGAGCGAACGGCTGAAAGAGCGGCCCTACAAAGCAGGTACTCTCATCATCCCCACACACTGAGATTCCGAGAAAACAAGGCCAGACTGAAGAACAGTCTTTTGTGTCTGATTCGTGAAGCAGTGGCGGTTTCTCTTTTATTTAAATCTTAAAGAGCAGAAGCAAGGATTGCTGTTATTGCGTTCTTGATGTTTTGAGAGTTTGTCAAATGAGACACGTCTCACCCCATGTGCTTTTGCACATCCTGCAGTCATGTTCTGCTCCCTGCAGACACTCACCCCTGTGGCCCGCGGAGTGCCGATCTCTCACACCTCCATCACCTCGTTGGCCGTGCGTGTCGTTCGGGTGGAGGATGCAGCATGCGTTGGGTACCAACTTCAAGTTTACCATCTGGGAGGGAAGTTGGCATCCAGGTCAGTCAGTGCTTGATCTGAAATCCTCGGTGGGAAGTGCAGGGAGAAAGGTGAGAGCCGGTGCAGGGTTGGGGTCGGGGGGCTCTGGAAGAGGGATGGTGGCATTTGAATTGAGCTGGCTGAGAGCTCGGATGGAGAGCCTCACCCCGTCTCAGCCCAGGCTTTTAGCTTTGGGATGGTCAGCTGAGGTGAACGGAAGCCTCTCTGTGGGGACTGTTGTCCCTTTGCCTCTCTTCCTCATCCACCCTCTTGGGTCCTTGAGGGTCAGTGTCTGGTGACTCTCCGATCCTGCATTATACTTGGTTGTAGACAGACACCCAGAGGCAGGGGCCCTCAAGACGCTCATGTTCTGCTTGGGAGGGCAAGACTCAAGCCCAGGAAGCCATGTGGGTGACCGAGGGGTGGCTCATCCTTTGCTCTTTTGTGCTGTGGTTGGAGCCCGGCCTTTCTAGCCCCCGGAAGTTCATGGCCTGCTAGCTTGGCTGAGAACGCAGCTACTGTAAGGCCTTGGGCGTCTCGGGCTCCCTGTGGAGGCCAGGCCGCCTCTGTGCAGGGTGCACGGCCTAGTGCTGGAACTGGGGCGTGCACATCACCCTGCTTGTCCCCTGGGCATGTATCCTTGTTTGCTCTGTGGCCCCAAGGCACCCTCGACTTTCTCACCCTGCCAGGCTCAGGGTGTCTGCAGCTTGTTCCTGGGACCACTTGGACTTCTGCAGAAGACTTTGATTGGGGGTTCCAATGGGCCCTGTGGAACCCCCCTCCCTGAGCACGGTGTAGGCATACTAAGCTAGGGCACCTTGGGGGTCCTGGCCCCTGGGAGCCGGGACAGCGTGCTGAAAACAGAATGAGGGTGATGGCTGTGGGGAAAGGAGCAGGTAAGAGACTGGGGTCAGAAATCCCTTGGGCCTGCCCCCCACTGGCAGTGCCCTTGGGCAAGTTACCTTGTCCTCTGTCTTCATTTTCTCAGTGCACAATGGGGATAACATTTACTTGGAGGGGTGGCTGTGTAAGTGCTCAATAAACGTTGTGTGAACGGATGGGTAGGTTGATGGGTGGATGGTCTGAGTCTCTAGCCTCAGGGAAGCATTTCAGCACATGTTAGCTGGTCTCTGGCACAGCTGGGCACTGTGCCAGGCTATGCAGGGGTCACAGGGAGGAACAGGACACAGTCCTGGACCTCAGCGAGGGCACACAGGCCAAGGAGAACTCTTTTTTCTGAAACTCACCAGTGGTGTAAGCATCATGCCTGGGGCCCAGAAAAGTCCGATCTGAACCCAAAGGGCAGTTACTGGTTGGTCTCGGAGGAAGCGGATCCAGCAAGCACTGTGACTGCTGAGGGTTTGGAGGGTCCGAGAGCAGAGAAGTCTCCAGGAAGGGAGAGATGACACTGCTCCTTGGCACCGTGCCTGCCAGACGGCCTGCTGAGGGCTCAGCCCGGCACTAAGGCTTTGCCAACACTGTCTTAAGTGCTAGAGGCAATGACTTCTCCGGCTCCTTGAGATAAAGTTGGCTTGCAGATTCCCAGAACTTTGGAGCTGCACGCAAGGGACCTTCATCATTAGGCCGTTGAAGCGAGTTGGCCCTTCCTCTTCTGGGGAGAAAGGTTATCCACGCTTCTGCCTTAACCAGATTGTTGTTTGTTATGCTAGTAATTGGAGACCAGTTGCTGAGAGATTGGGGCAGTGGGTCAGGGAGTGTTGGGGCAGAGGCTGCCGGGGTGACCAGCGTCGTGCTTGGCTCAGCCTGCAGGTCTTGGTGGCCAGTCCCATGTGACCCCCAGCTCCTGAGGTCTCTGAGGGCCACTTTGAGCTCCTTTGGGAGGGAGAGTCGCTCTTGCTGGGAAGGGCCTTCGGGCTGCTCTCCCCTGTCATCTTTTGGAACCAACCCTGCCAAGAAACACGGGACTGGGGCTGCATCCTCCGAGGCCAGGCACCCTTTTGCAGTCTCTCCCTGAGGCACCAGACCTGACTTTTCTCTCGGGAGAGCCCTGCTTCTGCCCGGCGGGGCCTTTCCATGTTGCATATGGCAGTTCTGTCCCCGCTTCTCAGACCTGTGGAGAGTCCAGAGGAATAAATCAGACTTCTGCCCACTTGCTGTTCATCAGGGCCATTGAGTCTGGACCTTGGCTGAGTCAAAAACTTTTCATCTAGTGACTTGCATTGGAAGTCACAGCTGAAAACACGCCATCCGCAGGGGTGAATTGAGGGGCAGAAAAGGGATGGAAGGAAAGCCCAGGTGCCCGGGGCACCCTTTGGCTTAGTGGCTAATTGTCTGGCTTTGGCAGGAGAGAGACCAGGTTCCCATGCAGCTGTAATGGGATGACCTTGGGCAGGCTACTTAACCTGTCTGTGACCCAGTGTCCTCACCTGCATCTCCTGCGGTCAGTGCTTGTT
The DNA here is from genome assembly GCF_028023285.1 of Balaenoptera ricei. NCBI lineage: Eukaryota > Metazoa > Chordata > Mammalia > Artiodactyla > Balaenopteridae > Balaenoptera > Balaenoptera ricei. The sequence continues at coordinate 176,658,410 of NC_082640.1, read as the reverse complement.
AGCTCGTCTGTGGCCCAAAGTCAGGACTCTGTGTTACTTATCATCATTAACAATGATGGTCCATTTTAATGTGGCAGCGTGAACACGTTGAGGAGTCTAATATGAGCTAGGACAAGTGACCTAGCTTTGCAGAATTCAAATTCTCGCCTGCACCTGAGCTCTTGTTAACAGTACATGGGGGAAATTTCCACTGGTCAGTAGTAATGTGAAGACTAAGAATAGGGAAATGGAATAGCTGATCTTTTTGAGTGCACAACTGAATAGGAAAAGCATACCTCCTGCAATTCTCCTTTACTGTCACAATTTTACACACTCACCACGTCTGATAGCAGGTGTCGGGGGGCTTTTCCCACACCACGCAATCCTGCGACACCAGCTGGGTGTCCCACGGTTTAACTCAGTTTCGACCCCAATCACCTGGAGATGAGTGTCGGATGCCACAGGGTAAGGACTCAGTCCCACAAGATGAATCCTTGTGGACTTATCAGATGCTGATTGCAAGTTTAGGTTGTTACCCGTGCTCCTGACCCCTCAAGCTGTGAGTCACAGGTTCTCATGACCCCCTCCTCTAGTTTGATTAATTTGCTGGAGTGGCTTCCGGAATTCAGGAAAACAGTGGACTTACTATTTACCAGCTTATTATAAAGGGCTATGGGAAAGGATACAGTTGAACATCCAGATGGAAGAGGTGCGTCAGGCAAGGGGCGTGGGAAGAGGCTTCCGTGCCCTCTGAGCAACCCACTCTCCCAGCCCCTCCACGTGCTCACCAGCCAGGACGCTGCCTGAACCCCGTACCTGTGGAATTTTCTGTAAAAGCTTCATCACAAAGGCATGATTTGTCACGATTTCATTTTCCAGCACACCCCCCGCCCCCCGCCAAAGGATAGGGAGTGGGGCTGGAAGTTGCAGTCATGGCTTGATCTAATCATGCCTTGATCTTGCTGGTGACCCGCCCCTATCCAGCCCACCAAGTGTTGCCCCATCAGAATAAAAGACACTCCTATCATCCAGGAACACCCCATTTGAGGACAGGCCTGTGTGGTCACCCCCCTCGGAACCTGAGTTTTCAGGCCAGAAGTCTCGTTGTCCAGGCACCGGTGCACGGCTCTTGCATACTTGCTCTGTGTTGGGCTCCGTCCTAAGTAATTTACACACATTAACTCGTTCAGTTCTCACAACAGCCTGAGCTGGGGACCCGTGAGAGCGACACAGAGCTTAAATAATGTTCCAGGCCTCGTAGCTTCACAGCCACTCCTAACAAGACCCGGCTGCCGAGCATGGTTGTGAAATGGTAACCACACCTGCCTGATGTCCTCACTGGCTTCACTTGCAGCCTTTGCAGTTGAGAGGTCAGTTACAGCCTGTCTGGGTGTTCAGAGAAGTGTAGACATTTTTTAGCAGCCCAGGCCTCTGGGTAGAACACCTTGCATGTTGCATCCAGAGAGGATGAATGGCCCCGAGCGTGAGCAGGGGTGGGAGGCAGTTCTCCCGAGTCCCCAGCCTCCCCGATGAACCTGCTTCTTTTGTATCTGGCTGGTTATTGATCACGTCAGGGAAGCACGTGCGGGAGTTTGGGAGCGAAGGGAGAGCTGGAAGTACAGCCCAGAGAACCCTCCAGAGAGCTGAAACCCTCTGCCTTTGATCTCATCTCGGCACCCCCTGCCCTTCCCCCATCCACACTCTCCCCTCTGGGGACTGTATTAGGGTAGACTAACTGCCAAAGCCGGCAACCCCAAATTCTTAGTGGCTTAATGCACTGAAGATTTATTAGTTGTTCATACCACAGCCGAATTCTGGTCCCTTAGGCATTAGAGTCTTCCGCTGGGTCCTTGGCTTCCAGCCTGCAGATCAGGCATGAGAGCGGGGCGGTTATGGGCCACCCCTCACCCTATCCCCCCTGCCCAAGGTGCCATTCAGGGGCCAGTGCTGTAGGAAAAGCTCTTTCTGCTGAGGTGGTAGCTTAGGGCACCTGAGGCATTTGGAATTGATAGATACAGGAGAGGATTTAATGCAGGTGAGTCCTGCATCTTTGCAGCTGCCCCCTCTACCTGGATTACACCTCCCTTCCGCTGCCCATCTCTGGGGGTCTCATTCTTCCTTCTCCCCTCCATGGCTTGATCTGGACACCTCTTCCTCTGGGAGGCTATTTCAACCCTCTTAGCAGAAAAGAGTCACCCTGCTCTATGGAAAGTCCCTCCTCCTTGGTCTGCGTTGTTCACTCTGTTCTTTAAAACTGCCAGCGCATTTAGCAAACGTTTACCGAGCTCTTGCCTGGAGCCCCGGTTATAGGTCCTGGGGATGCCAAGCCCCAGCCCTGGTCTTTGGGGATCTCACGGTCTTGTGGAGGAGACAGAGGGTTAATGAAATGCCTTTATACTTGGAAGTTACAGTGCAATCCTGCAGGGATGTGCAGAGGGTCCTGGGGACACGGGTGAGATGAGGGAGCCATTAATTCTTCCTGTTTGGGGAGGGGTGAGTTCAGAAGTCTGGAAAAGGATTGAACTTCTGAGCTGGGACTTGGAAGATGAGTAAGAGCTCACATGTGGACAGGGGGATGTGGGGTGGGGGACATCCCAGGCAGAGGGCTCGCTCTGGCAGAGGAGCAGAGCACTGCCCTGTGCAAGGTCTGGGGCAGCTGGGGCTGCATCCAAAGTGAACAGAGATGTTCCTACGGCTGCCTGAGGCCCTGAGTTGAGAGGGCAGGGGTCGTCGTCTGTGCCTGGCACACAGGAGGGGTCCAGAAAATACTTGTCGAATTAACAAGTGACCAAGCAGAAGCAGGAACTTGTCTGGAGGGCTCATGTGCCACATCTCTAAACGGAATGTTCTCATCCAGCCCTGGGAGGTGTAGTTACGACATCCTCATTTTATGAATAGGGAAACCGAGGCACAGAGCAATGAAATGACCTGCTCCAGCCCAGAAGCATCTGAGCCGGGAGGGGTTTCCAGGCGTCTGCTGTGCCCATTATCCCATCCTGTCTTCCTGCACCAGGTGGTGGGGAAGGCGGGGGTAGGCGGAGCCCAGCTCACCTTGGGTTCGGGCCTGGGCATGATGGGGTTGCTTGCTTCGGAGGTCAGAGGTGACTGTTAGGCCACCGGGGTCTGCGGGCCTTTGTCCCATCTCCTCCCAGCCCTCCCTCCACCCTAGTCCGCCTCACTGCCTTCTTCGCCGAGGAAACAGGGGGCCCTTGTTTGCTCTGAGTTCTGAGCGCTCACAGAACAGCATCCAGCGTTGGCCTCACAGGATGGCATGAATTGGAAACGTGGCGCCTGCAGACCTCCTCTGGCTACGGCAGGCGGCCCTTTCATCGGGACACCTTGTGACTGGCTGAGAGGGACCCTTTCTGAGGAAGAGAACAGGTCCCTGGGAAAGTTCCCTTTTCTGCAAACAGAGTGTGGTCAGAAAAACAAAATGACACAACTGAAGTGAGTTCACTTCCACCCGAGCCCCCACCCCCACTGCATCTAGGGAATGAATCCTCTAAGGTGCCTCCCCCGGTCCCAGGGTTCCCTTCTGTGCAGCACCCTCCATCTGAGGGCCCCTCGTCTCTGACACCCTCCCTCTCTGAGGGTCCCCTCTTCTGCAGTATCCCCCTCCTGAGGGTCCTGTCTTCTGCGGTCCCCCTTCTCTGCAGTGTCCCCTCCTCTGTGGCACTGCCTCCCCCTCCTGAGGGTCCCTCCTGTGTCATCCCCCCTCTGAGGGTCCCCCCCTCTGCAGGGTCCTGGGTTCTGTCCCACGTGCGCCCAGAGCCTACTGAGTACCACTCCTGAGGATGCAGCCCCAGAGGGCCTTCTCCCCCTTCCCAGCCAGTGGGGAGAGACTGCCGGCTCCTTGGGGTAGACCCCCTCAGGATGACCAAGGCTTGTCTGGTCCCTTGAGGAAAGGCGGTGCTGGAGGGCCTTTTAGAGCCACTGGCAGCTCTGCTTGGGCCCCAGCAAGGATGCTGCAGCGATGCTGAGCGGAGACCGTCCAGGCCTGACGTGTGTCCTGATTGCTGTTCTCGTGAAAGGGTTTCACTGGCACAAAAATGCTTGGAAAATACACAAAGGAAGGTGGCCGGCTTCCAAAACTCAACTGTTTACCTTCAGTGGGGCGGCCGGGAACGCGGGGAGCTTATTTTCCAAACAGCCCACGGTTGTCAGGTCTACAGGCCTTGGGTGATGCCAGGCGAGCCTGAGCTGAGGGCATTTTCTGCCCACCTCCTTCCCCAAACGCACTGGGACGCCAGGTTCCTCTCAGGGGCTGACTCTGTCCCCTCTTGCTGCATGGGAAACGTTCCCTCTGGGACGGGGTTTCTGAGGCCCGGGGCGCCCTGCTCAGCATCACCATGTGACCCAGTTCTCTTCCATCGTGGCTGTCTTGGTCTGAAAATATCGGCCTCTTGTTTTGGTGCCTGTCACAGTGGAGCCGCGGTTACAACACAGATGGGCTTGTGTCTGTGGCACCTCTGAGAATGAGGTGTTCTTTGCCCCTGTTCCCACTTCCCACTGGCTGCTCTGCCTTCCTTCCAATTCTGTTTTATTCTGGGAAGTGGAGTTGGATGGGAACGTAATAATGAATCCGCGGACAGAAGCGGAAAGGTCCTTGGAGTTTCCTGTTTTTTTATCCAAGGGGAAACTGAGGCCCAGGGATGCTGCTAGGCTTTTGCACAGGCCCCAGGACACCTAGCAGCTTGGCTGCGGGCTGAGCCCATTGGTGTCACTGTTTGTCCAGGCCCCAGCCGGGCCACCTCCCACCCGCGAGGCCTTGCCCGGTCATTTTTCCTCCTGGGCTCTAGGTGTCCTGGTCTGTGAAGGGGGACCGTCACCCCCAGCTCCTGGCTGTGCTGTGAGGACAAATGCCGTTTCCCTTCCCCGTCCAGGAGTCTCAGAAGATGGGCAGCTTCTCAGCTGGTCTCATTTTTGCTGTTTTGTACACAGGCTAGTCACCACGGGGAAGGATCGGTGTTCTTCAGTATTTTCTTTTGGTGAAGTCCATGGGATTTTTTCTTTTTTTTTTTTTAAATAGGTAAAATCCCTTAACATCTTTCCTGGCAGACAATAAAAAAGAGGAGTTAAGGATATCAGCAGAAAAGAGCTGGCACATTCCGAAGCCTTAACGGAAAAAGAGTTTAAATAAGGGAGGATGGCAAGGTGTGGGCAGGGTCAAAGGAGCCAGCGGGAGGTGGTGAGGCACCCCGAGAATGGCGGGCTGTCACCACCCCAGGCCTCAGGGGACTAGGGGAAGGAAGAGCTTAGAGACAGTGGTGGTCTTGGGAGAGGGGCTGCCCTGCGCAATGGGGACGGTGGGAGCAAACACCCAGACTCCTCTCCCCTCCTCCTCTCCCATCTTCTGCTGGGGCCTCCAAATGGCCGGACTCGGCCAGCAGCCAGAGGACAAGGCAGCCGGTGGTCGTGGCTGTAGAGGACAGCCTCCCATGGCACAGAGCAGGCATGGGGCGTGGGACAGGCGCTGAACGACAGGCCCGGCTTCAGCTCTGGCTCTGCCTTCTCACCGTGAGGTCCTAGGCAGGTCTCAGAAGTCTGTGTTTGTGGGATTGCTTCTCACTGTGTGGTTTGAAAATGAAAAGAAATGAACGGACATACGTTTTTAGCACAGTGTCTGCCCAGAGCTGTCACCGTGATTTCTTTATGAATGACTTTGAAACAAACAGCCAGGAATCCCGGAGGGAGGCCCCCCTGGGGGTGGGGCTGAGGGCAGGGATGGGGCTGGTGGCCGTCTCCGGCCTCTGCTGAGGCCACCCGGGGGGGTCAGCCAGGTGCCGGGCTGGCGCCGTCATCTCCAAGGGAGCGGGCCGTGCAGCTGGTGGCGGCCGCGTGCCGGGCGGCAGACATCTGGCCAGTCAGGAAGCTCGGTGTCAGGCGGCCCCGGCTGTTGGCAGGTGCTCCTGTATTGGGGGTTAGGTGATGCCGACTGTCTGTCAGCCAGCAGCTCTGGCTCCCCCGGGGCCCGATCTTCCCAACCCCATGCTCTTGAAAAAACAAACACGTCCCCCAGTGGAGCAGGGCGAGCCGTGCCTCAGGGACCCCAGGCAGCCCAGTGCCCCCTCACTTTGCCATCATAGGCCCTGATCTCAGTGTGAAGTGCCAGCTTCTGGTCTCTCAAAGCAGCAGCTCTTAGATTCGCGCAGATCACAGCTTTGCCGAGACTGTGTGTAGTTTCGTGGAGAGAACGTCCGCTTGGATCTCAGTTCAGGTCTGGCCGTGTGACTTCAGTCGTTGGACTTGACCTCCCTGAACCCTGGTGTGCCCACCTGAAAAACCTGGGTGGTAGGGCAGCTGCAGTGTGGCCAGTACATGCTTTCACAGTGACTCTCCCCTGACCCACAGATACTTCGTCACCCTGATTCCACGTGTGTATTTTCTGTGTCCCGGGCCGCCTGGGGCTCGGGGACAGAAGTGTAAACACAGGGCCTGCCCCGGAAGGGCTCCAGGCCCTCAGCGAGTTCATCCCATTCGTCCCGTCCTGTCCCACGACTGCCAGCCCCCTCCTGCCCCCTCGCCGTGCCGCGGGGACATGCAGAGGGGACGGGGTAGACGGGGCAGCGGGCCCAGGAGCTGAAGTTGTTCTTCTTCTCTGTGTCTCCCGCTTGCAGCTGAACCTTAGCCGGCCAGTCGAGGAGCAGGGCCCCCTGGACGTCATCATCCACAAACTGACCGATGTCATCCTCGAAGCCGACCAGAACGACAGCCAGTCCCTGGAGCTGGTGCACAGGTTCCAGGTGCGTGGAGGGGTGAGGCGGAAGGCCGGGAGTGGTTCTGTGCATTTCTAAAGCCGTGGAGCTGTCTTGCCGCGTACTGTGTACACACGGCTCTGCCACTGCCAAGAAGACATGGGCTTGTGGTTGGGCACTTCCCTGCCGGGGCCTCCATCTCGTCGGAGGCGAGACGGGATTGAACCAGGGCACGGTTGGAACCCTCTCTGCCCTCTACGCTTAGAGACCTGATTTACTGATCTGAGCACTGCAGAGTCCACACGTGCCTTTGCGTCCTCAGCGACACACAGCCGCAGCCACAGGTGTTGAGTTGGCACAGGGGCGGAACCCTCTTGCCACCCCTGGAGAAAGGGACCCCCGAGGGCCTTTGAACTGGAGTGGCTGCCCTTGGCCCCTGAGTCCTGCCTTGGTGGAGAACCCCTCTCCGAGCTCACGGCTTTGACTCTGTGTGCCCATCTCTGAGCTGGGACCAAGTCTTCTTGGCTTTTCCCTTCTCCCTTCCCCGTTTCCCCAGTAGCCTGGGTCCTGACCCCACGGTAACCCGCCCGCCACCTTAGGGGGTGCTGCCATTGCCTCCGCTGACTTGCCCTGTGTTTTCTGTGTTGTGGACAAGAGTGTGATTCATTCCTCAGGAAAGCGGCTCAGGGGTCATGAAAAACAAGGTCATGTTATCAGTGAAAATGCAGCCGAGAGAGAGGGCCTCCCTGTGGGAGGGATGCTCGAGCCAGCACTTTGCAGTGTGTGATAACTGGAGGGTTGACGTCCTGTCTTTCTTTATCAGGACAAAGGGGACTCTCATCGCCACATAGTAGCCCTCCTGCTGACAGCATTTTCTTTCCCCCATGTGTCCAGGGTCGGTGACCTCAGCCTCCCTCACTTCCCTGTGGCTCTCGCCCCCTCCTTGACCGACTCTGCCAGATTCCCGCTTCCCGTGAGCAAGGGGCTCCATGAGCCCTGGTGGCCCGTTTGTGGCCCTGCTGGTGTCCCCTCCCACTCCCCCACGCAACTGGGGAGGTGTGCTGTCCACACGTGGTGCCCTGCAGGGCCTTTGCCTGGCCAGCAACCTGAAGTCTCTTCCGCTTCCATGGGGCTGGGGGGCCGTGGGGAAAGGCGTGTTTGGGCTCCTCTGTGAGCTCGCCAAGCCTCAGTTTTCTTATTTGTAAAATGGTGTTAGTACCAGGAAAACCTCATACCGTGTTGGGAGGAGTCAACAACACGATGCGTAAGAAGTACTTCACCCGGTGCTCAGGCCCCAGCGAGTGCTTAGTTGGTGGTCGATACCAGTGTGATCACATGACCCCCTCGAGCCTTAGTTTCCTCTTCTGTAAAATGGGGTTGCTGCTAGGTTCTACTTCTTAGGGTGGGCAGGTTGCTACGAGAAGTAAATGTCTTGGAGTATGTAGAAGTGTCTAATGTTTGCTGAGTTCTTACAGCTGCTCCCACCGCTACTGCCTGTGTCATTACTTTCTTAGATAAAGGACGGGGAGTTAGGGAACAACCAACCCTGGGGGGGCCTCCCATCCCCTGCTCCCCACAAGCACACCCACAGCCCACGGCGCAGGGCAGGCGGTGCCTGAGCACTGAAGGGGAACTTGGTCCCCTGTGTTCCTGCTCTTGTGCAGAGGAGGTTGGAGAGCGTGTCAGGCAGGACGTGGGGACGTGCAGCTTCAAGGGTTTCAGCCACCGGCTGCATTTCCCAGGGAGGTCTCGGCTGGGTCCCAGGAGTCTGTCCCACCCAGGGCACACACAGCAGCCGGCCCTCAGATGCCTGAGGTGACCTCAGGATAACCTTCCAGCCTCAGTATCTCCGGGATAAATTTTCACTGCCGTCTGTGCTTGAGCATGAAGCGGATATCTGCTAAGGCCGGGACGTTTCCTCTTTTGCGAAGAGCACAATCCTCTGGGGAGAAGGGTGACAGTCTGCACTTTGCACAGGCCCTGAGAAGAGAGGAGAAGGGCAGGGGCCGGTGGAGAGAGGGACTGAGAGGTGCCAGGTGAGGCCTGCTCAGCAGCACGCAGGCCATCCTCCCGCCACGGGGCCCCGGGCTGTCGGCGCTGACCTGGTCTTCCCACCCTGTGCGAGATACGAGATTCAAGTTCAGAGCCAGGCCATACACTGACACTTGACCTTGACCGTGCCGTTGTTTTCAGATTCCTGTTTTAATATTTATTCTCGGGACATGAACAGGGAGACACGGGCTTAGGTGCGGGGAGGGGCCCAGGGTCAGGAGAGGCAGAGGGACATTCAGATTTCAGAGACCGGGAAGCGGGGCCCCGGGCTTGGGTTTGCAAAGCTGGCCTTTCTGCATTTTGTTGTAAGAAAACGGAGAAAGGTGGTTTGCCCCAGAAGGGGCTCAGCTCGAAGGGCCTTCACCAAAGGCGATATTCGGGTCCCTGGGGAAGTGGCTTGGGGCTGTGTGGGTCAAGATAGATGAGTTTCTGAGATGTTTCTGACAGCCCTAGAGCATTCCGCCCATGGGATGCTTCCGTTAAACCTCCAGGACCCAGGGATGGACAGGAATTCTCAGAGCTGAGAGGTTATGCTTTTTTTCTGGCTGCCCTTGTGGACAGGTTGGGGGTTGTGTGTCTGGAGCTTATGCAGATCACTAAAGCTGGTTGCCATAGAAATCAACTCCCAAGCTGCCACCTCCCTCCCCACCCCCCAAAAGAAATATTGTCCTCAAGAGGGCTTGGCTTGGAGAATCATCAGGATGATTCAGTTGTTTTTCTGCGCCAAGGTTCTTGTGGAACCGACAGCCTGGTGCCGCCGAGGCTCTGCCCGAGATTCAGTTATCAGGGAACAGACCTGGACAGAGGTCCCCTGGGGGCCGAGTCCATGGGGGCGAGCGGCGCTGGGGTGGTGGTGGGGTCTCCTGGCCTCTAGAGCTGCTTCTTCAGGGGAGCGACGAGAGCCTTCTCACTGTGGCATCCAGGGCCAGCTGTCAGGTGTGGCCCAGAGGGTGAGGGGGGTGGCCCTTCTGCTGCTGCCCCAGAATTGCTAGAAGCGTTATGGTGACTGTATTCCATGAGTCAGGTGGTGCCGTCTAGGTGGATCTTCCTGGGGTTTCCCTGAATGAGCTCGGAAGGAGGAGGTATGAGTCTAAACTGTCACCTCTCCTCCCCATCTTCATTAGCTGGAAGGATGTTAAGTGTCCCCCAGATGGCCCCTGGACCCCCTGTGTGGCCACAGGGACAGCTCCCTCTGCGGCGGCACACTGCTTGCTGAGCACCATCCACAGGAGCTCCCAGCCCGGAGGGGAGGCCTCGCGAAACAGGAACTGCACTCGCGGACCCCGGAGTGATGAACTAGGAGACACGCAGACCTGATCCCCGCTCGTCCTGACTAAAAACTCTTTCACACCTTTTCATTGCGATGATAGTGAAGACTGTAGCCTCTGACATGGCCCGTGAGGCCTGCAGTCTGGCCGCGGCCTCCTTCCCCGCCTCCCCAGCCTCACCTTGTCCCACCCGCCCCTTCCTTGCCTTGCTGGCCCTCCTGCAGCAGCTGCTCAAGCTCTGAGCTCTTTTCCACCTCAGTGCCTTTGCACAGGACGTTCCCTTAATTGGAATTCGTCCCCACCCCCAGCTCTCAGCTCAGGTGTCCCTTCCTCAGGGATGTCTCTCTGATTACCTGACCTAGGATACATTCCCTGTCCCGGGCCCTTAAAACTTTGCACCTTTCCTTCCCTCCGTTTGGAACTTTGTCATTCTCTACTGGTTGCTTCTGCCAGTCTCTCCATTTGGGGGTTAGCTCCGCAGGGGCAGGGATCACGTCTGCTTCAAGCTCCCCGGGTATCCCCTTTGCTGCACACAGTGCCTGGTACGTAGGAGACACGCCTACGTGTCTGTGAAGTGGAAGAGCGTCGTGGGTGCGGGGCTGGTGCAGGGCGCCCAGGCGGGTCAGGGGAGGGAGAAAGTGGCTCCAGTAGGTAGCTGGGAGGGGGCGGGGCGGGCTCACTAGGCAGACAGCGCCGCCTTTTGGGTGCACGTGGACCTCCCTTCGGACGTGGGGACCTGCAGGACCATAAGAGTGGAGAGAGTGCTTTTCACACCAGGCTGTGGGGCTTGGACTTTATCCTGAAGGCTCGGGGTGGGAGTGATAAGATCAGATTTGACTGGAACGAGAGGCCCTGCTTAGGAGGGGGAATTGCCAGTGCAGGTTGAACTCCAAGCAGTGGGGACACCATGGTCATTGGAACCTGGCAGTTTTCTGAGATGGAGAGGGACTCATGCCATTGGAGGCTCAGCAGTGCCCCCTCCTCACTCCAGGGCCCCTGTGGTCCTGAGCCGTTCCTTGCTCAGCCGTGACAGGCCAGCCTCTGAGCGGTCCGGCCTGGCCCTCCTGGGCCTGTGCAGGACGATGCCCCACCCCCCTCACCTCTCGGGTCCCGTCAGCTGTTTGGTTGTATGAAGTGGATCTGGGAGGGTGCTCTTCCCTCGCCGCGGGGATGTCGGCAGAGAACGCACACTTTGTCCATTGGTTCTTCGTCATCATTACCTGAAAGGAAGTAGCATTTCAGTATCCCAGCTCCCTACCCCCTACCCCTTATCCTTTTAAGAAACAAGTTTATTGAGATATGATGCACATACCATACAATTCACTCTTTCAAAGTGTACCATCCAGTGGTTTTTAATGTATCCACAGATGTGTACAACCATCACTACAGTCAGTTTTAGAACATTTTCATCACCTTAGAAAGAAATGCTGTACCCTTTAACTGTCACCCCCCGCCCACCCCAGCCGTAGACAACCACCACTTTCTGTCTCTACAGATTTCTCTGTTCTGGACTACACCGTCTTTCGGAATTCCCTGGTGGTCTAGTGGTTAGGACTCCACGCTTGCACTGCCGAGGGCGTGGGTTCAATCCTTGGTTGGGAAACTTAAGATCCCACAGGCCACGTGTAGAGGCCAAAAAAAATAGACAGTACCATCTTTTGTGACTGGTTTCTTTCCCATAGCATAATGTTTTTAAGGTTCATCCGTGTTGTACCGTGAATCTGTGCTGCTTTCCTTTTCATGGCTGAATAATATTCCAGTGTATGGCTAGACCACATTGTGTCTGTCCAGTCATCAGCTGGTGGACAGTTGGTGGTTTCCATCTTTTGCCTGTTATGAAGAACACTGTCGGAAGCATTCATGGGCATGTTTTTATGCGTACGTGTGTTTTCATTTCTCTGGAGTATACACCCAGGAGTGGAATTGCTGGGGCAGGTGGTCGGTTGAGGAACCGCCAGACTGTTTTCCCTGGTGGCTGTGCCATTTTAGATCCCCACTGCATATAAAGGTTCCAGTCTCTCTACATCCTTGCCAACACTTATCTGACTTTGATTTTGGCCATCCTAGTGGGCGTGCAATGGTATCTTGTAGTTTTGAATTGGTTTAAAATTTCCCTGGCAGCTAATGATGTCAAGCATCTTTCTGCATGTCTGTTGAACACTTGTATATCTTCCTTGGAGCCCTCCTTATACTCTGTGTGCAAATGTCTAGAGCCCTCAGATTTGCCTTTTTCCTCCTCCAGACAGTTGGGCGCCCACAGCAGGGTGGTTAGGAGCGCTGATAACTGGAGCCCTTGCCTGGATTCAGAGCCGGCCTCCCCACTGCTTGCCGGCTGGCCTTTGGCATGTGCTCAGTTCCCTCGTCTATAAAAAGTGGACAGCCGTCGTCCACACCTCCCAGGACTGTGGGGGGACTGAGTATGTTAACACGTGTCCAGCCCTCAGAGCACTGATGATCCTCGAGGCGAGAGTTGAGAATCTGCTGGGGCCCGGCCCCGGGGCAGGAAGCGGGCCCGCATGTGGCCCGCCGCTCCCTGGCAGTGTAGCTGCAGGCTCCAGTGTCCTCCTGAGATGCTGGAAGACATCGGAGGGGGTGACTTTCAAGACCCCTCCCTCTCCATTCTGTGGGGATTGGCTCGGCCGCGCTGCAGTAACGAGCAGCTCCTGGGACCCAGCACAGGCCTCCTTCTACCTTGTACTGCACACCCTCCGAGGGCTGGCTGAGCTCTGCTGCACGGCTGGGACCCGGATGACGGGCAGCTGCTGACGGGTCGTGGTGGCCGAGGGAAGAGACCTCAGTGAAGCTCGTCCTGGCTCTTAGTTTCTGCCCCAGAGTGACACAAGCTGGGGACTCCTAACATTTCAGTGGCCACACGGGTCCTCCAGGCAGGGATCAGGGACGTAGGAGCCGCCTGCAGGCCGGGGAGCCGAACGTGGTGAACAACAATACACAGGGCCCTTTTCTTCTAAAAAATAAAAAAGACGCTTCAACAAGTTAACATGCATGATGCCCTCGGCCCCAAGTGCGTGTAAGCGTTCACCACTCTTACTGTTAGCGCCTGGCGTGTGAGAACACGTGTAAAACACTCTGCCCGGCTGGAGCACTTAGTGACCACTCAGTTGTGTCGGCTTGTTATCATACCCTGACGATAGTCTAGCAGCCTTATCTGTGACTGTCGGTTGCAGCCAACTTGAGAGCGCTTAGAGAAGTCAGTGAGACAGTGATTATGAAAGTGTCCCCAAGTGAGAGTTGTGCTCTGGGACGGGGGGTGGAAATATGGACTGTCCTTAGAGGCAGGGCCGGGTGGCCTTCAGGGGGACTTTGGATACTGTGCCTGGCTCCACCCCTCACCAGCTCACCCACCTGGGCCTCGGTTTCCCCGCCTGCCATGCCAGGAACATGCCAGGATGCCAGCAGAAGACGGTGGCATTGAGAGCAGTGGTACCCAATCCAAAAGGCCATTGCCGTGAACAGCGGTGATCACCTCCAAGACCACAGCTCCGTTTTACTCCGAGACCCCTCTGGCTCCGAAATGATTTCACAGCTGTGTTGACTCAAACCCTGTCGACCTCAGATGTTTATTGAGCAGCTGCCAGCACGGGGCTCTGTACTGTGTGCTGTAGGCACCGAGGGGAAGTAGAAGAAACAACAGTTTTTGTTGTTGGAGGCTTTCTAATCTGATTAAGAAGATGACGTCTAAACGTATCAAAAGTTAAGTGAGTTTCTGTCTGTTTTGGGGGCAGTGCCTGGTGGCATGTGGGCCTTCTGGACGGGGGTCAGAGCCCTGAGCACCAGGGAGTGATTCAGGCCGTCACCATGGAGCCGCGGGAGAGGCCACTGTTTCCCGAGCACATCCCAGGCGGCCCTCTCTGCCTTGGGCACTCCACATCTTGTATCTCATTTGGTACTTACATCAATCCGTGGAAAAAATGGAATTACTTCCCCATTTTTTTAGGTGACAAAACTGAGGCCCAAGGAAGTTTAAATCACTTGCCTACAGCCAATCAATAAGACGGCGGCTTGTGCTCTTTTCAGATATGCTTCAGAGGGGCTTTGGCCGGCAGCGGACGGACCCCTGGAGGGTTGAGAGCCAGTGGTTCCCGGTCACTGTCTAGCATTGCTCTGACATCGTTGGTGCCACACGATGATAAAATGTTGGCCGGCAGAGGCCAGGGGAGGCAGAGCTGGGTAGATCTGGTGGCCCTGGCCCAAGGACAGATCCTGTCCCGGGGAGGCCGTGAGGTCAGCCTCCCCATGACTGCTGCCCTGGGTCACGAGGCCCCTCCTCCCATGGCGGAAGTGGCCGCACAATCTGCCCATTGTGCGCCCAGGCCAGGCCAGCGGGCAGTGGCTGTGAATCTCTCATTCTGCCCCAGGGAGCTTGGGGCCATTTAGGGCCATTGAGTGTCTGCAGGGACTTTCCCTGTGGAGGGGGAGGCCAGCCCCCCAGGAAGATGCACAGCTTTATGGCCCTGCCTGTTACCTGCCCAGAGCAGAGATGGACTGTGTACAGCACTAGGTGGGGCGGCGGGAGGGACGGCCACACGGAAGCCGGAGCTCACCCGGCGCGCTGGCCGTGGTCCCTCTGTGCGCGTGGACACTCACCATTTCACAGCTCAGGGTTGGAGGTCTGCTGGGTTTTAGAAGTACTAACGTTTGCTAATAATACATTTTCTCCAAGTCATAGGGAAAACTTGTGTATACACATCATTTCAGGGTTCCTTAGTTCGGCCCTGTGGACGTGTTGGGCTCCTCGAGTACCAGTATCTGGGTTTTGGAGATTGGGAACTCCCGCCAAGAGGTCTGTAGTCCTGTGGGTTCTTTATTTCAGGAACATCTACGGCAGGAACATCTCTTTCACTCTCCTCTTGGCCTCTTTGGGGCCATGACTTCCTGACTTGCTTCTGTGCCACCCATGTGGTCTTTGTGCCCACGATAAAGGCCCATGTGGTTTCTTTCGACTTTGTGTAATAAATCACAGAGTCTCTCACCAGCCAAGAGTAAAGCTGCTCTGGTGGGCCACGGGCTGGGCCTCCGCTGACCTCCATCCTCTGGAGACGGACAGAGTGAGCCACGAGGACCTTCTGTGAGCCCCTCCCACGCTGGCTGGGGTCCGTGCCCCCTGCCTCAGGCCTCACACACTCCCTGACTTCCAGCCCCTGACCTGGCCGGTATCTCTCAGTCTCTCCATTGATCCATGAGATCATTCATCAAATAACCACTGTGGCATTCATTCCACAAGTCTTAATTGAGCACTTGCTGTGTGCCAGGAATCCTAAAAGACATCGCAGATACAAAAAATAGGACAGATCAGGTGGACGCAGCCCCTGTCCCCATGGAGTGTGTGTGTGTGTGTGTGTGTGTGTGAGTGAGTGTGTGAGTGTGTGTGTGTGTGTTGCTGTAGGGGAGGCAGGGTTGATGCTAACAAAACACAAGTAAATGGAGGAAAAGCAACATAGTCTCCATTTATGGTAAGTTCTAGGAAGAAGAAAAATCAAGACCTGTGATAACAGGGAGGGTGTTATCACCTCTCTGAGGAGGTGACACTTGAGCCGAGGCCTAAAAGGCCTAGTGAGCAGGGGGAGGGAGGGGAGCAGGCCGAGGGGGCTACGTCTGCCAGGCCCCTTGGCAAGACGGGCACAGAGGCCTGCGGACCTGGAATAGGCTGGTGCAGCTGAGCGCAGCAGCGGCGGGAGAATGTGCGGACCGAGGGTGCAATGGCTGCCACTTAGAAGAGGGCTGAGGTGTGCAGCAGGAAGTGAGACAGTTGTCGCAGCACTAGGGGTCATTGCCAGGGTCACGGCCGGCAGCAGTAGCTGTCTCTGTTCTCTGTCCTCCTGCAGCCAGAGGCTGGGGTGAGGGGCCCAGGCCTCCCCCGGCCCAAGCGGCCCCGCGTCCCAGGGTTCAGCGGCACACTGCGAACTCTGCTCTGGTTCCAGACGATTCCTCTCTCCCCGCCGACAGCGCTGGGGTGCCCCAAGTCCTGGCTGTACCCTGGCTCACCCAGCAGAGCAGGGGAGGCAGCCTGCATGCCTCGGCGAGACCTGTGCTTGCTCTGGGAACTGAAAGTCGGACCCTGGCTGGAGGGCTGTGGCCCCGGGTGGGCGGGCAGAGCCGGCCTGTGGCCGGGATCCTGGGAAGTGGCCCGAAGGCGGGGGCTGCTCCACGGGCTCACCTGAACAGGTGTGTGGAGAAGGCGCGCGGGGTTAAGACAGGTGCTTAAGGGGTGAGGGGGCTGCTGCTGAGCCGGGGTGGAGCCGAGCTCCTGGGACCAGGCAGGCCCTGTCCGGTTCTCACTTCGCTCAGCTGGCAGCTGTGACACCTGGTCACATGACCACTGGGACCCCCTCCGGTCCCGACAGTGACCCCTGAGTGGCAAGGCCAGCCTGTCTGGGTTTAGTGTCAGCCGTGAGGAGATGCCTTCTCCTGGCTGGCACCCAGCCCTGCAGATCCCTCCCCAGTCCCGGAGGCGGTGTGTGGCCGAGGTCTCTCTCTGTTTGCCTGAGGACCTGAGTAGTGCCCTGGCACTGTGACAGGGCATGTGACATTTGTCAGGTGCGCAGCCTGGCCGGGCACCTTGCCAGCCTCCCGCTGACGGGAGGTGGAGAACACGTAAGTTTGGTGCTGAGGTCTGGGGACAGAAAGGGAGGTATTGTTCTAGTCGGGGGCCTGGAAGCGGGGGCGAAGGTGTTTGTTGTCTCAGATGGTAAAGTGTTCCGTTTCCTCCCCGCCCCCTCTTCCTCAGCGTTCGGGGTTACACTTTGATGGGATTGCTTTTCTTCATGGACTTGCTGTGAGCTCTGTCAACAACAGTGTGTCGTCCCCACGGGGACCCCGGTTTTCTCTCCCAGATGGCTGAGCGAGGCGCGTGTCACCGCAGACCGTCCGGGAAGATGACTCAGGCGGATGGACAGTCGTGGGTGGCATCCGGCCTGGGGATGGGATGGGGGTGCCTGTGACCTGGATGCCACTGGCGGGCACACTGGGGCGGGTGTGCAGGTCACACACCCAGGATGCTCGGGCCCAGCCCCGCCTCGACAGGTGCTCTGCTTCCCCCACCCCTCATCTGGAAGGGGTTTCCCTCTGCTCCGTCCGTGGCGCAGGTCACATCCAGTTCGTTCCAGAGCCTGGCGCCTGGGTGCTCCAACCTCTTCTTGTCTTTCCTGAACCCCTGGTTCTGTGACTTTTGTTCACCAGCAGGGACAGTGGGGGGTTATTGCTGGCGTTCTGCTCCCAGGAAGCTTCCCAAACGCTCCAGTGTTTCTCCCGCCTCCTGCCCCCGGGACAGTGAGTTTTACCAGCCTATTCATGCACTGTGGTTCTGGTGGATTCCGTAGGCATGGCCTGGCCTGTGTCCCCTCTGTCTGGCTCTCTGCCGTCTGACGTAGGTAACGCGTGCACATGCAGCAAATTCAGGGAGTCTTTTCCCACCCCTGCTGCCCAGCCAGCCCATCCCCGTCCTGGGGGCAGCCATGGTTGCAGCATTCTGGAGCCTTTGTGGGGGAGTTCCGTGTACATGAGCAAAGACGGTCTTCCCGTCCTCACACAAAGCCATTGTTCTGTGTGATCTTTCTTGGAAATGATTTCATATCAGTCCTTCCTTCAGGCTGCCTTATTCTTTTTAATGGCTGCATAGTATTCCATTAAATGGCCTTTAAATCCTTTTCTTAACCATTTCTCTACTGATAGACACTTAGGACATTTCTGATCATGTTTTGGATACATGCTGCAGCGATTAAATATCTTTGTACGTATATCTTTGTGTGCACATGTATGGAATTATGTGGGATAAATACCTAGATATAGAAATGCTGAATTTATGTAGCCTTAATTTTGGTTGTTGCCCAATTTCTCTCCATAGAAGTTGGGCCAATAACACTCCCTCCAAGCAAGTGCTGGCCCATGTCCCACCACTTTGGGAGGTGTTTCTAATCAGCTGAATTTGGCCAAGTTGCAGAGAATCGGAGAGTGCCGGGACCGTAGCAGTCCCCTCCTCATCCTGTTGTTTTTTTCCGTGGGGCACTCAGGGCCCTGGGAGGGGCAGTGTCTGGGCCACCTTGCTCCTGTCTGGTGCTCGTGCACGCCCTACCTTTCTCCTCTGTACTCCCTGTGCTGGAAGGGCCTAACCACCCGGGCCTGAGCTCGTGGGCTTAAATAACGGGTCTGAAGAGCAAAATAGGCTGAGGGGCAAATTGCATCGTCATTTTCCTTTCAGCAGCTCTGCCAGATCAGAGACAGTATTGTGCCAAAGGTCAGGCAGCAGCTCAGTCCTTTCTGAACGGCGAAGCCCGGCGCACGTGCCCCCAAGGCCAGCACTGCGCCTGACACACTGCCCAGGCCTCGTCCCTTCCGAGCTCGGCCCCTTAGCCTTGCACACTGCTAGACGGGTCACCGCCAGACTTAGAGCTGGCTCGTCACTCCCCGCCTCAGGACCCTATTGCTTTAGGATCAAGTCCAAGCCCCTTGGCTGGTCTGTCTCCAGCTGCCTCTCCCGCCTGTCTTCACCTACGTCCACCTAGCCACGCGGGCCCCTCACCCCGTGCCTCTGCTTTTGGAATGTCTTTTCACGTGTCCCATGCCTGTGACCCTTTGTGGCTCAACGTCATTGGCTTCCAGGAACCCTCTCTCCTCTCCTCTTCCCCCCTCCCACCTGCACCCCCATATGGCAGCCCTGCTCTACTCTGTTATCACCAGTCACCCCCGCATCTCTGTCCACTTACGAGCCCCCAGTGAGGGTGGGTGGGATGTGGCCGCTCTGAGGCTGAAGAGGTGACCCCCTCCCTCCCAAACACACACACGTCCATCAGGGGCTCTCACCCTCCCTGGTCTCATGCTGTCTGGGAGGCCTCAGGCTAGGCGCACAGACACCTGAGATCTCTCTGGAATACAAACGAGGGTTGATTAAGACCAAGGCGTCTGCTGGGTGGGGAAGCCCAGCTCTCGCCGGGAGCCATTTGAGGAGAGTTAGAGAAGCGGTAGTAGGTGAGGACATGCCGTCTACACGCCAGGCTGAGTCTGTGAGGGCTGGAGAGTCATCTGGTGACTGCAGAGGACAGTCTCAGGGTGTGTATGGGCTTGGTTGAGCTAGGGAGTGGGTGTCTGTCGCTGACGTGGAGCCGTTATCTGTCACTCGTGCGCCCGTCCTGCTGGCCTTCTTCCCTCTGCTGTGTCCTGCCGCCCTGCCAAGGTTGTCCTGTGCAGTCACAGTGCTGTGCACCTGCTCGAGGGCAGCAGGCCCTGGGCTCCCATGTAGCAGTCTGGCTCCATCAGGCCCAAAGAGCTTTCTTTCTCTGTTCATCATGTCACAGAATCAAAGAATCCTAGAACTTTAAAGTCAGAAAGGATGTTAAAAATACATTATTCCGGCTCTCTTGTTTATAGACGAGAAAACTGAGATACAAATAACTTGTGACCTTCAGAAGCACACATGAAGTTAATGGTGATTCCAGGACTTGAACCCAGATTTCTAGACTCTGCCTTTGCCTTAACTTTCACAGTGCCTCAGGGTCCTGGTGCTGGGGTTGGGACTGCCCCAGTGCCACAGCTGCCCTGAAAGGGGTGGTCTGCCAGTGATTAGAAGGCAAAAGCCTTGGCTGGCTGGCTGTCAGGGACAGTTACACAGGTTGCGCACTGAACAGCTCAGTAGGCTGCAGATGGCTCCCCGTGTGGCTGGACTCAGCGGTCCTGCCCCTAGTGTGTACTGGATGGCGCCACAACCCTTTCTTGGCTCCTGGGAGCCTACTCTCAAGGTTTAGCTGCAGGAATCTCCAGGCGCAGCCCCATGCCAGATCCGGCTGCCTCTTTAGACCCTCGGCCTATGATTCTTGAGCAGCCATGGGTGCCAGGGTTTAGCTAGGGCCGTGGCAGCCTGGCACACTGTTACATCAAGGCACTGGGGCCTAGTGTGGATTCCTCAGGACTGTCCATGGTGTGTGGTTTTCTGTAAGCGCTAATGAACAGGCAGGTATTCTGAGTGGTGCCAGGAAGGCTTTGACTCAGAGACATTGGGTCCTGGCCTCAGTTGATTACAGGCTTCGGTGGTCTGCCCAGAGGATTTGTTAGTTGTCTTCCCAGAAGACTCTGCTCAGCCCGGCTCATGACCTCATCCTCACCGGCGGCTGCCCTCCCAGCGACCGGTCTCGCTCTCTGCAGACGCATATACTGTGCCTCTGAAGGTGGGATTGCAGGCGACACTGCAGTGTTAATCCTCCCTCCACGGGGCCCATTCCTTCACCCAGCAGTGTCCACAGCGGCCCTTCTGTGCATCGGACATGCGTCCTTCCCTTGGTGCCATGCGGATCCTCTTCCCAGAGGCCGCTGTGGACTCCGGCGTCCGGCCGTGCCATTTGTTTGCTCTCCTAAGAAGTGTCTGTCTTCAGTTGTGTTAGTTTGTCTTGATCCAGGGTTGGGGACAGAGGCAGACTCTGGCCCAGTGTGGTGGTCCCTGGGGGCCTTTGAGTGAAGAGTGAAGCAGGATGCAGACCCTGCGGTGATGGGAGGAGCAAGTGGGCCTGCAGCCTTTCCTTTTTTTTGCTTTTCCTTGTGCTGCCATCAGACGCAGTGTGCCCAGCCTCACGGGCTGAACCACCAGGCTAAAGGCCTCTAGGCTAAAGACTTGGCCTGGCAGAACATGAGAAAGGCTTACTTTTTTTCCTTTTAACATAAGTTTTAAAAGAAGGTTTTTAGGTTTTTAGATCTGAGAAAATGTAAATTTTTTTCACGTCACAAGATTATTTAGTGACACCAAGAGTCTAAGATTCTAAGGCTTCTGATTCCCAGTATAGTTTTCATTCCACTAAACCTCCATGACTTGGTGCTTAAGGAAAGGTTCAGCATCACCACATGGTAATTGTGTGCCCACGTAAAAGTACCCAGTCTTTTTTGTTTTATGTAAATAAATAAATAATGGAAAATTAAAAAAAAAAAATTTTTTTTTAAAAGAATGAACCTGAATGATCCTGGCTATAGCTAGAATTGAGATGCTTTTCTTTTACCCAGGTTTGCCATGCCTGTTTCACTGACTAGAAACTAGAGGGCTCTGGAGCCAAATGGTGTTGGTTCAGGTCCCATCTGGGCTACCTCCTAGCTGGGGGAGCCCGGGCAAGGTACTGAGGTTCTCTGAGCCTGAGTTTCTCTGTCTATCAAATGGGGCTGCTAATAGGACTTACTATATAGGGTTGTTGTGAGGAATAAAATGTCAGTTGCTGCAAGGCGTAGGACATTGTCCTGCACTTGGTGAGCGTTTAGGAAAAGTTAGCTGCTATCATTATTCCTGTTGTAATTATCAATAATAGTAACACATCCTAGCATCTTGCCAGGACCTCCATCATGGTGTCAAGACTTGAGGAACTAGAAGCTTCCTGGCTTTCACCTACCACTTGGTGTGGAAGGAGCTCGTTAAAAGGCCAGCCTTTGTGCCATCAGCTGAACGGTTTGGGTGCCGGTCATGCTCTCAGGAGGAGCCAGAAGGAGTGAGATTATGCTGAGTAAGCCCAAGGTCACCCCCTTTCCTGTAAAAGCCCCTGCGAGTGATTTTTAACAGCTACAAGGAAGTCATTTGAGTTCTTCCTGAGCACGCGTTTGGTGGCTGAGTGTTAACTGAAACACAGACCCTGATTCGTGCGCTCCTGGGAATCTTCTTGGAGAGTTTCTCCTGTGCATGGCGTGTGGGGTTCATCTTGAGTGCCGATGCTTCTCTACTTCTAGAACCAAGTGATAATCAGGATTCTGAAGTCCCATTGGGAGTATTTAGCACAAAAGGTGGTTGTAATTCCCAAGTGATCGCCGCCGTGATCGGTGGTGATGGCTCCCAGGGCCGTGGAGGTGGTCATGGTGGAATTGGGCCCCCGTTTTCCACTTTTGATCCACTCCGCATGGGAGGCTGGAGTCCCAGACCGGGTAAGCGCAAGGCAGGCCACACTGCAGAGCAGGGACTTGCTGTTTAGGCCAGTGCTTGCTTTCTCTCCCTGCCCACCTTTTTTTTTTTTTTTTTAAATTGAAGTATAATATACACAGAGAAAAGTGTGCATTTTGTGAATAGCTTGATGAATTTTTGCTACACACAGGTACACCGCGTACCGAGCACCCGATGAAGCAGTAGAGCAGCGCCGCTCCCCTGCGCCCGGCCCGGCCCGGCCCTGCCTGGCTCCGCCCTGCCCTTCTCCGCTCCTTCCCCAGCCTTGGGCAGTGGGCTCGCTTCCTACTCCCAGTGCAGAGCCCCCGTCCTGCCCCGTGACACTCTCTTCCCGGGGTGGGGAACAGGGCCACTGGAGGGAAGGAGGCCAGTTACCAAACCAAGAGATGGACTTTCTCCAACAAACCGGGTGCTGTCAATCCCCTGTTCCATGAATGGCTTCCAACCTGGTCCCCGCCCCCCGCCACTGGACCCGGCCAGCAGGATTTTTGTGAAATTCTCCCTCCAGGCTGCAGGTTAATGCACAGAATGCTTGGCGGGGGGCCGGTGCTTAGCTCACCCAGCCCTGCGCGTGCCCCTTGTTAGCATTCGCCGTGCTGTTCCCTGCCCTGCCTTCGCCGGAGGTTGACAGCGCCCCAAGAACAAGGCATCAGGCTCGCTTCCGCTGTGGGGCTTGCATAAGCGCCTGCTGGATGTGAACCCACGAAGCCATCTTTCAAACAGCCGGCCACCCAGAGACCCAGTAGGAGACTCTGCTTATTCGTGGGAGGTCCAGGCAACTCCCAGCCTCTCCATTCTCCTCCCACCGCTGGCCCCAGGCTTTGGTCCTCTGTTTCCTATTCTAGACCTGCCCTACTGAGTTGTGGACAGATGAGGACTGAGGCTTACAGAGGCCCCACACAGCAAGTGGGGAAAGCAGGATTTGACGTGGGTCTGGCGGCCTCCAGCTCCTTCCTACGCGTGTAACCTCTTCCCAGCATTGGCCTTCACTTGGCAGAAGAGGAAGCTGAGGCCCAGAGAGGAGATGGGGCTCCCAGCACTCTGTGTGGTGGCCCTTCCTCCATCCTAGCTCGCCTTCCCCCAGAGGCGTAGATTTCCAGAGCCATCCATCAAGCCTGAATTCCCAGTCCTGCCGTCGGCGTTAGAGGCTAGGCTGTGCCCAGCTGGGCTCTCAGGGGCACACGGCCCAGCAGGCAGCCTTCCGGCTGCTGGGTCCCGAGCGTGATGAGGTGAGGCCGTGCCCGGGCACTCCCTCACTCCAGGTCCAAGGCAGGTGGCATCCTGGACCCACATAAGCTCCTGCTGTTGATGATGTCCGGTTTATCATTTTTTCTTGCTTGTACTTTTGGTATCATACCTAAGAAACCATCGTCTAATCGAAGGGTCACAAAGATTTACACCAGTGTGTTCTTCTAAGAGATTTATAGTTTTAGCTCTTACCTCATAGGATTTTTATGTTAAAAGAAATAGTACTTGCAAACTGCTTTACCCAGTGGCGTGCATGTAGCCAGTCCTGGGTAAATGGTAGCTGCTATTATTCTAAATTATTATCAATTATGATTATTTATTATCATCTTTACCATGAGTAATCTCTCATTGTGTTTCCCATCTGGGTGGCGGCCTCCTGCTCCTTCCTGAAAGATAGTGTTGCTGTTTGAACTCATTTCTGGCACAATTGTGGGTGCAGGGAGTTGAAGAAAGGGAGGACCTCGTTACTTCCCCCACTCCCCCCATTTCCCCCCCAAACTTTTTGTTTTGGAAAATTTAAAAATGCTTGAGAGGGTGCTGCAGCGCACTCCCCCGTACTTCACCCAGCTTCACGAGTCAGCGGCTTGTGGCCGCTGTGCTTTCACCTGTGCCTCACCTACTTCTCTCCCTGTGCCCGGTTATTGTGAAGCAGATGCTAGACATCATATTTAATCTGTAAATTGTTTTAGTACACATCTCTGAAAAATGAGTCACCACTTTTTTTTTTTTTAATTGAAGTATAAGTTGATTTACAGTGTTGTGTTGATCTCTGCTGTACAGCAAAGTGATTCAGTTACACATATATATATATACATTCTTTAGTATTCTTTTCCATTATGATCTATCACAGGATATTGAATATAGCTCCCTGTGCTACCGCTTCCTAGAAAGAGACCTGCGGTGTTTTGGGGGAGTGGGCCAGAGCCCTATTACCTCCTGAGGATCCAGGGGGTGGATACTGGGTGCCTTTCCTGCTTCCCTGTGAGGAGCGGGCTGGCCAACCGCAGCTGGGCTCTGTCAGGACCTGAGCTGTCTGCAGAGGGTTGCTCCTTGCAGCCTCGGCTGCCCTGGGCCGGGGAGCGTGTCACGCTCTGGTTGCTCACCCCAAGTGCAGAGGTGGCCCGCCCCCCCGTCTGCCAGGCAGAGCAGGGTACAACGGGCTCAGAGATCTTAGGTCGGGTTGGGCCCTGAGTCCATGTGCTGCAGAACCATGAGAATCCTTTTTGTTTTTGTGTCTACCAACTCTTTTCTTTCTTTCTTTCTTTCTTTCTTTCTTTCTTTCTTTCTTTCTTTCTTTTTTTAAAATTTATTTTGGCTGCACCGTGCAGCTTTCAGGATCTCAGTTCCCCAACCAGGGATTGAACCTGGTCCACGGCAGTGAAAGAGCTGAGTCCTAACCATTAGACCACCAGGGAACTCCCCCTACCAACTCTTTTCATATCTGTCATTGTCATCTCCTCGTCGTCCATGGCAGCTCCCTGAGATAGGTTTTATTCAAAATGTACGTTTACACACAGGAAATGGAATGTCAGAGATTAATTCCAGTTTCTTCTTCACAGACACAAGGTGGCAGAGGCAGGATTTGAACTTGGGACCCCCACCTGCATTTTCTGTCAGCTGAGAGCAAATCCTTGTGTCCCACTCCTGCTCCTTTCCTGGCCATAGATGGAACTGCAGAGGAAATGGTACCTCTCATGTTCATCTCGGTTCATCTCTCATTCGGCTCAGACTCTCAGTGGGGAAAACTTGACCCCTGCCCACTCCTCCCCAGCCCAGCAGAGGGCCCGGTGCCCCTCTTGGCGTCATCACCCCATGGGCCTTGGTGGTGGTGGTGGTGGTGGGGCATCTGGCCCATCTGTGCCCCTTTGTCAGTATTCTCTAGACTTCTTCCTGGCCCTGCTGACCCCGAGCTATATATCTCTGCGTTTCCCTTGCTTTAGCTGCTTAAAGCCAGGCTCTTCGCTGTTAACTTCCAGGATCCCTTTCTAGGTGTTTCGAGGCAGGCTGTCTAACAGAACATGTGTTTACCATTTGCCGTGGGGACGGTTTGGGCCTTTCTTCCTCCGAGTGGTGATAAAACAGTAATAGGGCGCTCACCCTTCCAGCAATTTGTTTGGTAATTCTAAGAGACCTGTGAAAAATGCATGAAGCCTGCGATACAATAGATAAACTGAAAGGCTTGGAAGAAAATCCGCTTGTGGATAATGGGGTGATTGGAAAAACTCTTTCTTTGCCCTCTCTGTCCTCGTCCCAACAGAGATCATGTTTAGGAATAATTCTTCTGTTAATTCTGATGCTTTCATCCCGGCTCAAAAGCTTGTTGGTGCCTGCTTGTCACATCTTCCCCCCCTTTGGTTTCTTCTAGCTTCTTTGGCTTCAGTTCACGTCTTAATGAGTCTGAGTTCTCTCTATAAAGGCCGCTGCCCTAATGCACAAAAGTGGAACCAGAACCAGCTTTGTGTTATCTGGCAACCATGTGGACATTCTTCTCGGTACTGCGGTGGGGATATTTGAGGGCGGGTCACGGTTTACTGGACCTCGGTGGTTGGGGGAGAATTGGGCCAGCCCGTCGAAGCAACGTCTCTGATGTCGCCTTCCTTTTGAAGGAAAGCAGTGAGCTTGTGTGTGTCCCTGCCGTTACCTGTAATGCCTCTACCAGTGGCTGCCCGTCCTGTTCTAGAACAGCCCCGTGTGTAGCCTTGAAGTGTGCCTCCTAAACACTACTCCTAGGTTTCTCCAACTTATACTCGCAACTCACAGACCGAGAGGAAACTGAGACGAGAGAAACCAAATGGCTCGCCCAAGGCGACAGCGGCAGGTGATCACAGCGGGAGACTGGGTTTCTTGGCTCTCGGTCCCTTGCTCTCCCCTCTGTACTGCACTGCTTCCTGGCAGGGGGTGGTGAGGGCATTGCAGTGCTTTCAGTTCATAGCCCAGAACGTGAATTCATTGGCCAGATGCGGTAGGGGAAAACCTAGAAGGCTGTCATTCGTCCAGTGTTGTTTGCACCCTGCACGATGCCCTGAGCGCCGTGGATGCTGTGAAGTTTGTTGAGTGGATGACCTTTTAACACGAGGACATTAACATGATTTCGGTCGTATATGTCGATCTTGGTGTCTCACGAATGACATGCTCTTGTGGCAGCGTAGATCTGGTTCAAAGGAACAAGCTCCGGTAAAGGAACAGTGCTGATGGGGAGAGTTCCCTTTGGGGAGCCTGCAGCAGAGAGGTTCGGTACCCCGAAGTGAGGCTGTAGGAGAGAGAACCTATCCAAGGTATATCCTTGGATAGACCTTCCTTACAGACATCTCTCACCTCGTTCCCACGTCCCCTGTGGGTGCCAGACGTGGGCCCTCCTGCGTCAGCTGCCTGCTTATTCTGTATGAGCAGGGCAGCGGGCCAGGCTCTCAGGAGGAGGAGGAAGTCGCGAAGGCAGCTTCTGTTCTGCATTTGGGTCTGCAGATGTACGTGCTGGGAGAGGACCTTCTGCGGCGAGAGCGTGTAGGCCCTGTGGAGTTCACAGGTGTGAGGACGGGAAGAAGGCCTCCCCAGATGTGTGCACTGGCCACCCCTCAGGGACGGAGACTTCTCTTAAACATCCAGAGAAAAAGACACCAATGAGCTCATAACCAGCTACTTTGGTATGAAACACAAGGCAGGAACAGATTTCAGAGAGGTAGATATGAATCTCTGGCTTTTGTGTTGAGAGCTCTTAAAAATGATTACTAGGAACCAAAATAGGTTCACCAGGGGAAAAAAAAAATCCCAAATGGAGCGTTCTTTTTTCTGATAAGGTTTACTAGAAGAGAAGCATTATGGCTTTTCCTCCTGGCCTCTGCTGACCTCACAAACAGATCTTGTGGAATGGACGGGGAGGGGTGAATTAAGCTGGTGTATTTATTCCCTGGGGCTCCCGTAACAAAGTACCACAAACTAAGTGGCCTAAAACAACGGACATTCATTCTCTCACAGTTAAGGAGGCTGGAAGTCTAAAATCAAGGTGTCTGCAGGATTGGTTCCTTCTGGAGACTGAGGGGGAATCTGCTGGTGGCCGGTGGTCCTTGGCCATCCTTGCCTTGTAGCTGAGCTCGGTCACTGTCTTCGTCTTCACACAGCCTTCTCCCTGTGTGTCTCTGTGTCCAAATTTGCCTCGTCTTGAAGATACCAGTTAATGGATGAGGGTCCCTCCTAATCCTGTATAACCGCATGTTAACTCGATTCCATCTGTAAAGACATTTCCAAATAAGGTCACGTTCACAGGGACCGGGGGTTAGGACTTGAACAGATCCGGGGGTGGGTGTGCACAATTCAACCCACAGTAACAACAACAGCTAGTGAATGGCCTTCCTTACACCCAGCCTTGTCTCTGAGCCCCTCTCCTGTTACTCCAGCATCCCCCATTTGTGTCCATAGAATCATGGAGTTTTAGAGCCAGAGGGGTTCTCATTTACTTTGTCTTCCTGACAAGCTGCTCTAGCCCCCTGTTGTGACTTGGAGCTCTTGGAATCACAGAGGTGTCTCATGGTGGCCCAAGATCCCTGAGTTCTTTTCCTGGAAAAATCTTGCTCTGTCTTCTGTTGAATTACATTGCAAATAATGGTTTCTTGTTCCTCATGTGCCTTAATGTTATTTCCCCAAGAAGATTGTAACTTCCTTAAAGGCTAATCTTATCATAGTTCTGCTTGCATTTCCATGGTCTACCGTGAAGCTAATGGGTATTAATAAGCACTTACTGGAGTCAGCACCTGCGGGCCGGGTTGCTGCCCCATGGCGAGTGTCTCATCACCTTCCCACAGACCTACTGAATCCTGGCATCCCACTCTCCCCAGCCCTGCCTCAGAACCCTTATCAGTGCAGGGTGCTGGCCACTCATTGAGCATAATCCACCCGTGGAGCAGATCGGGTTTCAGGTGAGGCTTTATCCAGGAGTTGAACAAGCTGACCAGAACCGAGTTGTTCTCCTTTTCTCGGCTCTGTTTTCTCAGTTTGGGCTCCACTTTGAGTTTGGGCTCCATCAGCTCTCTCTCCTTCAGATCCCAGGATGACTGCTCCCAGCTGCCCGGTCTCCCAGCTTCCTCTTGTCCTCAGGGAGGGAGAGTGCGCCTGTCCCGGCATTCCCAGCAACAGCGCTGAGCCTGCCTCTGATTGAATGGACTCGGGTCACATGTCCTCTCCTGAGCCAGCAGCCCCAGGAGGTGGAGCATGCTGATTGGTCTGACCAAAGTCACGTGATCCCAGTGGGGCTGAGTGGGTGGAGGCAGTTTCCTGAGACCAGGTGATGCCTCAACCAGAAGTCAGGGCTGGTGGGGGGGATGGAGAACAGAGAGACGGATGTGGGGATGGCACGCGGGATGAAATCTTGCTTGTCACCCTCGTTTCAGCATCAGTCTTCCCTCTCTAACCGGAGTGTTTTTTCCTCTCAGGAATACATTGATGCCCACCCTGAGACCATTGTCCTGGACCCCCTTCCCGCCATCAGAACCCTGCTTGACCGGTCCAAGTCCTATGAGCTCATCCGGAAGATCGAGGCCTACATGAAAGGTACGGACGTGAGTGGCTCAGCATCCGTGTCGGTCGGCCCACCTCGTGGACACAAGGTGGTCATTGCGTGGGGTGGGAGGAGGGACGGGGGTCTGGTCTTTTTAAGCACTTTGACCCAGGAAGCAGCTGTACGTTCTGGGGAGGGCCTTTCCTTCTCCCTCTGTGACCAGCGGAGTTAGGAAGTAAAAGCCCTAGGGTGCTCTCTTTGGGAGAGTGGCTCCAACCACTTCAAGTTTTGTTGTCTTAAACCCACGAGTGGTGATGAAGTATCCAGATAACACAGTGGTTAGAGAGCAGAAGTGTGTGTAGAATAGCTCAGCGGCAGGCGGGCGAGTGGAGTTATGTAACCGGGCAAAAGAGACAAACAGAGACATTGAAGGGCCTTTAATCAAACACACGGAGATATGTAATGTGGTGGCTGGACCTTGCGGGGTACGCTCTGTTCTCGCAGGCGGGAGCGTCTCCTGCCAGCTGCGGCCTCTGCCCCCGAGGACTCGTGCTCCCCACGTCCCAGGGCAGGGCAGCTCCAGAGAAGTCAGACTGCCTTTCCAAGGTGATTGTTTACGTGAGAAGGGCTTTCTGGAAAGATTCACGTTAACAGTAACCTCGTAGTTCTCCCCCTGGTCCAGGCGTTCCCTGCTGAGGGTTCTTGTTTAACTTTAAGAGAAAGTGCTTCGCCTGGGCCTTGGGGCTGCGTGAGAATCCATCTTAGAGGCAGGAGAGGCAGCCCTTGTTCCTGCCATCCAGGCCACATGTGTGTGACCTAAAGGGGCTGCCTTGAACCCTGACCTGGATGGTGACTTGGCCCCAGGTGTTGTTCATGTGGTGGTTGGACCAGTGGGTGCTTTGGCTCACGGGACCAGCATGGGAATAATAGGAGCAGGATTTATTGGGTACATGCTGTGTGCCCAGCACTGGGCTAAGCCTTCTTCTTACATTCTCTCTTCTGGTGCTTCTGAAGGTGGGCCAGATCATCCATCCTCCCTGCTTTGCAGAGGAGGCTCTGAGAGGTTAACAGGTGTGCCAACATCACACAAGCCTGTAAGCTGCAGAGCTAGAATCTGGCCACGTCTCTCTGACTTAGGCGCCCCAGTTCCTAACCCCTAAGCTTGACTCTCATGTCCATAGTCAGAGGGCCCTGGATCTAGCAAGCACCTGGCATGGATGCAGTCATGGACCCTGGTCAGGAGAATTGCTGAGTGCTTAGTTCTCTAAGGAACCTGCTCTGTGCAAGAGCTGGCTGGTGGACCTGGCTGTCCTGGAAGAGGTCTTGAGGCATTTTGCCCTGGGTGCCTGGCCGTCACCAGGAGACAACGTGGACGTGACATCCTGGGGGGCCCCAAAGCAGGCAGGGTTTTTCAACACGCTATCATCGTCCCATCCTTGGGTCTGGAGTGGTCAGTGACCGTGTCAACTTCCGTTCCCTTTGCATTCCTTCCCTGGGTTGAACCAGAACCCCCAGATGAGGAGGAAGATCTATAGTGATGCTTTGGCTGAACATTGATTCTGGAAAGGAAATCCACCTTTTCCCAGGAAGTGTGTGTGTTAGATGCCAACTATTTGCGAAGGGACAGGAGATGACAGTATGGGGTCACCCAGGAATGGGAGCCACTGTTCCTGCTCCTGTTATACTGGAAAGCGCCGAGGCATCTGGATTGGATCTTGGAGCCTGTCTCCATTTTCATGGGTAGAGAATCAGGGCTGGGGTCAAGGGTGAGCCCAGGCCTGGAGTGTGAGCGTGCGTGTTCAGCGGGCTGGACCGCAGGGCGCACAGGAAGCAGGGCTGTCCCTTGGGGGGTGAGTACCGAGGGGGCGAAAGCCTCCCAGACAGGGCAGGGGTGTGAGCGAAGCAGGGAGGGAGCTGAAGTGGGGTGCTTGTGTGGACTTGCAGACCATCGGTCAGAGGGGGGGCTTCGGACACCTTGGGCAGTTGGGAAACTCCATTTGAGAGCAGCCTTTGAAGGTATGTGAGCTGGTGAGTGAGGAGATGAGAATACATTTTAGACAGGCGGTGCAGACGCGGCCTAGAGGTAGAGTTTGATGGTTGTTACTGTTGGGAGGGTGACCTCCCACCCAGCCACAGGTGTGAGGTGCTGGTGACTGGCCCCCAGCGGGACACAGACAGACCCCGCTCAGCTCCAACCCAGGTGAGGTCAGCTCAGGGGCTGCCTGCTAGGGGGCCCAGTGAGAACTTGTTGACCAAACTCTCAAGACCGGCTTGGTCCTGGGCCAGCAGGAATTGTGTGGGTGGGCCGTGACCGCTGCACCCTGGATTTTCCTTATCGTGCACGCCGAGCCGGGCTGGTATTCTTCCAGGAGGGCAGGCAGAGGCTGGGACTTCCTGGAGCCTTTTCCTGCCCACCCGGGGCGGTACATGCGGAAGCACTGCTGGCTCCCACCCCCCATCCTCCCAGAGGCGAGGCTGCTCCTGGCGCGGATGCCGAGAACCTGCTCTGGGAAGCGCATCCCTGGCGCTGCCCTGCCGCACTCCTGCGATTCCTGGAGGCTCGCAGCCCTGTTAGGCCTGCTGTAAAGGGCCGTAGTTACCCTTTCAGTTCCGCAAGTACAGCAGTCCGGGTGACACCGCTTTTGTGTTGGGAGAAGGGGCTTGGCAGAAACTCCTGGAGTTGTCGCCACCCCTGTGCCAGCGTGGCTCTCCCTGTCCTCAGAGAGCCTTGGTGCCTGCACAGAAGACAGGGCAGTGGGTGAGGCTGCTGCAGGGAGGTGACAGGGCTCCCTGCTCGGCGCTGGGGGTGGGCTGGTGGGTTGTGGCACAGGGGGAGGGTCTCCCGGGGCTAACAGGCGGAGCCCTTGGACCGAGGGTCCACGCTCAGGCGGGCCATCCGTCTCTGTACAGAGCATCAGCTGTGGGGGACAGGTGAGGCCTGCTGCCCGGAGCTCCCAGCCTCACCTGTCTGAGGACCTGGGCGGTTCCTCGTGGTTGGCCCCCTCTCAGTTCCACACTCCCAGAGCTTATCTTTTCCTAGTTCAGAGCCTGGAGGGGAGGCAGGGTCCTTCCGGCTGCAGATGTGTCAGTCTGAAACCCGCTGACAAAGTTGCTGCCATAGCAGAGACCTGGAGGGTGGATTAAATGAGATGGACTTCATTTCTCTCTCACGTAAAAGCCCAGAGGAAGGCTGGCCGGTGCTGGCGAGTGATGGCGGGGACCTAGGCTTCCCCCAGCTCATTGTTCTTCTGGTGTGGCCCTCTTGGTCCAAGGTGGTGCTGAAACTCCAATCACCACATCTACAGTCTAGACGTTAAGATGGAGAGGGGACTAAGAAAAAGGAAGCAAAAGGAAACAGCCCTGGGTATCTTTTAAGGAAAAATTCTGGCAGCTACAGAGATGCTCTTTCATACCTCAGTGGTCAGAACCGAGTTACAAACTGAGCTGCAAGGGAATCGGGGAAAGTGGTCTTTATTCTGGGCAACCATGTGGCCAACTAACATTTGGGAGCTCCGTCACCATGGCAGAATGGGGAGGATGAGTTTGGGGCACAACTGGTTGTCCGCCTTCCCCTCCGGGAGGTGGGTTCCTGCCTGCGGCAGCCATGGATAAATGGCTCTTGGAATGACCTTTCCCCTTCCAGCTGGCCAGGGGTGGCCTCAGCAGCATGTTCCTTCCACATAACAACTCATACAACATGAGGTCAGTAGGCTGACGGAGTGATCCACCCCAGAGTGCCTGGGCCACAGGTTTCCCTAACAGGTGATTGCCTCTGGGCGGGGCTGCACCCACACCCTTTAGCCAGAGGCAGAGATGGCACTGAACCTGGATCCAATCCAAACCAAGTACAGGAGCCTCCCAGAAGTTGAACACTGCCTGCTGCCGGCTTGCGGGGAGCGGGAGGCTGCGTCACCTGCCAAGATTGCTGGACACGCATCTGCAGGCCTCTTCTCTCGTGGGCACCTGCTTTGCCGCATAGGGCCGGGGTTTAGAGGTGGAAGCCCCGAGACCAAGGCCTGGCTCTGCCGCCCTAGGCCAGGTGATCCTGGGCAAGGCTCTAGCCGGCTCCTGAGCTGGCCGGAGCGATGGGCGAGAAAGCTGGGCTGTGATTGGAGATTGTGGGTTTGTGTCCTTGGCCCTGGGGACAGCAGGTGGTGGAGGGTCTCAGGCCACAGGGCAAAGGGCTCAGAAGCCCTTCCAAGACGGCTGCCGATGAGGTGTGGCTGCCCCGGCAGCTCCCACACATGCGCTCTGGGGGTGACAGATGGCCATCCGGACGCCGGGCCTCCCTGGGGACGGGGGGTGCACACCGCAGATCGAGCGTCTCTGCCTGTGGTTTTATGGGAATTTAATCAGGGCTCATCTTGCAGGCCGTTTGGAGGCTGGATTGAAATGGAGTAATGTAGACACCAAGCAAAGAGAAAATGACATTCCGTAGAGCCTGGGAGACATGATTCCCGCAGGGCAGCTGCCTCGGGGTGGGGGGGTGTGGTCGAGTCGGGGGGGTCTCACTCAGAGGAGGGGGCCGGAGGGCCGTGGGTGGGAGAGCAGAGAGCGGGAGGAGCCTTGGAGTCAAGGCCTGGGCCCCAGGTCCGCCTGTGTCCCCAGTACTGTGGCGCCTGCAGGTCACCGTTCCTCTAGGGCCGCTTTGTCAGCGCTCAGGTGGCACCCCGGCAGCACTAGCTGCATGCCAAGCACTGTATGAGCTGATTTAATTCTCACGATGACCCTGTGAGGAAGGCACTACTGTTACCACCCCGTAGCGGTGAGGATACTGATACCCATCGAATCTAGTCGGTTAAGGCCGCAGAGCTACTAGGGGCAGAGCTGGGGTTTGAACCCACGCCATCTGGGTGTCCTCTTAGCCAGTGGTTCCCGAATCTGGCTCCCGGCCTGACGAGGAGGGGTCGAGGCCACGACGGACGCAGTGTGGGCTCTGGCCCTGCTGCTCTTGCACCGCCAGCTGGCACTGCCCCCGGGTGCCCTCTGGTGTCCAGGCGATGGCATTGTCCAGCCAAGATCCCTGCTTCGGTCATGGAGTCTCTGCCCCGTGTGGTTATTGAGGAAACAAAAGTCCTGTCCCTTTTGAGAACAGCGATACATTGTAATGGAAAAGAACAAGCTTCGGCACTGACAAGCCTGGGCTGAAATCTCAGCCCCACTGGTGCGGCCTGGCCGGTCACTGGCCCTCTCAAGAGTCCTTTGCTCGTCTGTGACGCGCAGTTGTCATCACCTCGGGGGGAGGTGTGGGGAAGTCTGGCCCTGTCCACTGCAGCAGGTGTGGCCCAGAGGTGGGCGCCCAGGTGCTCTCAGCTCCTCCCCTTGGTCCCACAGGGTGCCCGGGGTTTGGGTGGGAGGCACGTGGCAGAAGCTGGTAGTTAGTAGCAGGGCCTGGAGTCTCGGAGGACAAAGAGGAGAGGGGTGTAGCCCCCCAAGGACTGTTACTCCCGAGTCAGGATTAGCTTCCAGCCCCGATTTTGTGCAGGAGGCTGGAGTTTTGGATTAACCCACCAGGACGATGCTTCGCACACCTGTCGAGTGGGCGTGTGAGGAGTTGGCCCTGTGGCACCTACCTGCCCGGGGCTCCCCGGGTGTCAGCCTGCCCACGTCGCGGGGCCGAGGGGTCTGGTGTGAGGGAGGACCGGTGCCAGGCCAGGCCTGGACACACCGCCGGAGCGGGTGGCCACGGAAGAGGCTCGGGCCCCATGGGCTGACAGGGAGGCGGGGGCCTTGGCGTGGGGTGCTCGGTGCCTGATTCCACTCCAGGACTTTGGGGCATTTGGGAGAAACATTGTCCTCGTTCCCACGGCAGCCACTTCCAGCCGTGCAGGCAGAGACCCCGCGTTCAGATGGAGGTGCGGGGTCCGCAGCGCAAGGTGGTGGTGGCGCACCGCCTGTCGGCCAGGCCGAGGTGGACCCCGTGTCCACATTAGGAGGCAGCTGGCCCCGCCCCGGGGCCCGAGTCAGTCCTGAGCCCTGGCGAGTCTCCCATCTGTCACCTGCCCAGAGGAGGTAAACGCCTTCGCCCAGGGAGTCGTGAGGAGAGCACGTAGGGCCGGCCTGGCCCTGGGTGGGCGGCTTCTCCTCCCCTTGGTGCTAACCCTCCCGAGGGGGCTGTAATGATCCCCTTTTTCAGTTGAGAAAAGGGCGGCTCTGGACGAGATGCCAGGCTTCCTGCTCATCTGCCGGCACACGGAGATGCTCGGGCCTGTCCGGCGCCTTACACAGACCCTGCTGGGAACCCCTGTTTCCTCCTGACCCACAGACCCGCCCTCTCAGGAGGCACTCCCGAGTGACCCCCCGCACCAAACCCGGCCCTGATGGCTCCTCCAGGCCTGTCCCTGCAGCCCCTGCCTGTGCAAGGCTGACCTGGGCCAGTAGGTGAGCCAGATGCTCTCTTTGGGACCTCTGGCTCCCTTTCCCCTTGTTGAGATGACTGACCCCTGCAGACTCGAGATCCCCAGAGCCTTCTTCCCCCTTCACACTTGGTCTCCCGGTGCCCAGGTGAGAAATCTCAACATCTCTTCCCCGGGACATGGTAGGGCAGACGGATGCTCAAACACACCTGTTGGTCAAGGTTGATCAGAAAGTACTAGACACCAGTCATTTATACTTCAGTGTGAATATAAGACCCACCTAGTGTCTTTCCAGCTGAAAGAGATCTTGAGCTCTTGATGCCCCCAAACTGTTCTCCGTATCTTAAAGATGAGGAGAGAGGCCCAGAGAGGTGGGAGGACTGAACATGGGCCACTCTGTGCCTCCAGCTCAGTCCAGGGGACGCATGCCTCCGCAGCAGTCTTTTCAGAAGCAGTGCTGTGGTTAATCTGGACTCAGATGGCCTGGCTGTGTGCATTTAGGCAAGTTATTTAACTGCACCATGGAGCCTCAGCTTTCCTACCTGTAAAATGGGAATAATGATAGCAGCCCCTTCCTCACAGTGTCGTTATAAGGATTAAACGTGGTTATGCATTTAAGGCATAAATACTCAATAGATGGTAATTCTCCTGGGTGACACTGGGTTGTGGTGTTTCAGACCACACGCGGTGTGTTGTGACCCTATGAGTCCTGGGTTCCTGAGATTCTTTTTAGCACCAAATCCATGCTGGCGTCCTTGATCGTGACCTCTGCGACCCTGTGACCAGGCCCCTTGGACAGCACTCCCCTCTCCATCCATCCTTCCTGAGCACCCACACCCATGTTTGAAATGCATCATGTGGGTTTATTTTTAATTATATCAGTTTTATGGATTTATTGTAAAGTTCACATTAGCATTCCTCATATCTGTGAGGGATTGGTTCCAGGACCCTCCACGGATACCAAACTCAGAGGGTGCTGGAGTCCCTTATATAAGATGGCATAGTGTTTGCACAGAATCTACGCACATCCTCCTGTATACTTAATTTTTTTATAGCATTTTATAAATTTATGTATGTATGTATGTATGTATGTATGTATTTTTGGCTGCGTTGGGTCTTCGTTGCTGTGCGCGGGCTTTCTCTAGTTGCGGCTAGCGGGGTCTACTCTTCATTGCGGTGCGTGGGCCTCTCATTGCGGTGGCTTCTCTTGTCGCGGAGCACGGGCTCTAGGTGCGCAGGTTTCAGTAGTTGTGGCATGGGGGCTCTAGAGCGCAGGCTCAGTAGTTGTGGCGCACAGGCTTAGTTGCTCCACGGCATGTGGGATCTTCCCAGGCCAGGGCTCGAACCCGTGTCCCCTGCATTGGCAGGCGGATTCTTAACCACTGTGCCATCAGGGAAGTCCCATCCTATATACTTTATATCATCTCTAGATTACTTCTAATACCCAATGCAATGCAAATTCTATGTAAATAGTTGTAAATACAATAAAATGCTATGTAAATATTTGCTGGCACATGACAAATTCAAGTTTTGCTTTTTGGAACTTAATGGAATTTTTTTTCCTGAATATTTTCTGTTCGTGGTTGGTTGAACTCCATGGATACAGAGGGCTGACTGTATACAACTTTTTAGTATAATTTTTATTTTTAACTAATTTTAAACTTACCCAAAAAAGGTGCAAAAAATGCTACACAAAGTGCCCGTCTGTATACCCTTTGCACAGCCGCATCCAGTGTTA
Organism: Balaenoptera ricei; assembly: GCF_028023285.1. Classification (NCBI taxonomy): domain Eukaryota; kingdom Metazoa; phylum Chordata; class Mammalia; order Artiodactyla; family Balaenopteridae; genus Balaenoptera; species Balaenoptera ricei. The sequence continues at coordinate 176,621,672 of NC_082640.1, read as the reverse complement.
ACATCTTGTGTGACAGTTTATAGTTCTCTAAGCCAGGAAATTCACATCAATAGCAATACGGTTATTAAACAATTTCACAGCTCTCCCACTGCTACCCTGTTCCTGGCTCAGGATCCAGTCTGGTTGTCCATCTGTGGACTCCGTCCACCTAGAGCGGGGCCGCAGGTTGTTTGTCTTTCATGACCTTGACACTTTGGAGGAGCCTTGACTGTTTATTTTGCCACGTGTCCCTCAATTTGGGTGTATCTGATGTTTTCCCTTGAGTAGGTGGAGATTCTGCATTTGGGGCAGGAGCGCCACACCAGCAATACTGTTCTCCGCTCCGATCAGGAGGACATGACATCAGTGTGTCTTCCCTCTGGCTAATAGATTATTTGGTCAGAGTTGTGTCTGCCATGGTTCTCCTCTGCAAATTTCTGTTTTTCTCTTTGTGTTGGCAGTTATCTCATTAGGAGACACTTTGCAGTCATCCTGTTTCTTGTCAGACTTTTACCCACTTTTTTTTTTTTTTTTTAAAGCATCCATTGATGGTTCTTGATGACAATTGTTGCTATTGCGGTTTTTGCCAAATGGTCTTTATACAGAGTTTTTTTTTTTTAATAAATTTATTTATTTATTTTTGGCTGTGTTGGGTCTTAGTTGCTGCGCACGGGCTTTCTCTAGTTGCGGCGAGCGGGGGCTACTCTTCGTTGCAGTGCGCCTGCTTCTCATTGCAGTGGCTTCTCTTGTGGAGCACGGGCTCTAGGTGCATGGGCTTCAGTAGTTGTGGCACATGGGCTCAGTAGTTGTGGCTCGCAGGCTCTAGAGCGCAGCCTCAGTAGTTGTGGCGCACGGGCTTAGTTGCTTCACGGCATGTGGGATCTTCCTGGGCCAGGGCTCGAACCCGTGTCCCCTGTATTGGCAGGCGGATTCTTAACCACTGCGCCACCAGGGAAGTCCCTATACAGAGTTTTAAAGAGTGAGTGTGCCTCCCTTCGCCCCGGTTGCACTGGAAAGTGACAGGGACTTCTCTGCCTTCTCAGACATCCATGGTGGGGAGGGGCCTCCATGGAGTCTCAGCATGATCTCATTTGTAAACAAAGGGAAAGGCAAAGATGAGAATTAAGAAGGAAAAGGAAAAGTTGGGGGTTGTGTCAGATATAGTGGAGAAATCGGGAGTAGACACGTTTCTTTGCTGCAGGACTTTTCAGAGCCTTTATGTGCTAATATGAATCTTCAGTCTCAGAGGCAGGCAAACTGAATTTTACCACCAGTGGAAGTTGCGCTGATAGCTTATATTTTCAAATAAAGAAAAAAATGCTAATTAAATTGTGACACACCATAAATGATGAGCCACATCTCAACTTCAGAGATGGAAAATGAAGAAAACAAAACAAAACAAAACCCACGCCCTAGAATTGATGAAATACAGCAATATTTAGCCTTTTCCACCTAATCAGTTATGGGTCCCCCCTCTCGTTTTTGTTGCGCTTATGGTAAGAGGCCTGGTCCACCCAGCACACCTCAGGAATTGCTGGACTGGATGCCTCCTGAGGGCCGCTCAACCCCAGCCCTGCTCAGATCTGGTCCTGAAGTCCCTCTGTCAGCAGGCAGGGCCCTGATTGCCAGTGGCTCAAATCTGTTTAGCCCGCACCTCTCTTCCCAGAGGCAGCCGCTCTTAAGTATGGAATCCATCCTTCCAGGCTCTTCTCGTACATGTACAAATACATGTGTGCTTAAAAAAAAAAAGAAAGAAAGGAAACAGTGTCCTACTACTTGTGTTCTCCTATAACTTGCTTTTTCTCCACTGAACATATGTCTTGGCTTCTTTCCACGTCAGCCCACGAAGATGAGGAAGACTAGGTCTGATCTGCCCCTTTTGATGACAACATAAGATTTCAGCATGTGAATGAAAAAAAAAACCCATAATTTACTCAATTATATGGGGCTCATAAAGTCATTCCAGTTTGATTTGGATTTTTTCTTATAACTGAGCTGCAGTAAACACAGGTCTTTGCATAGGTCTGTAAAATTAATCCCTAGAAGTAGAATTGCCCAAAGACCATTATAAACGTTTCTCACTTTGCAGGTATTGCTGGATTGTTCTTCAAAAGGTTTGAACAAATTTTACTCCTTAGAGTACATGGCTGCTGGAGAAATGATAACTGACTTACCTTCATTTGCATTTCTTCCATTATTGACAAGATTACGCATTTCTTCTTGTGTCTGTTGCCCCTTTGCATTTCTTCTGTGTATGAATTTTTTCATGTTAGTTGCCCATTTTTCTCTTGGGTTGTTGGTCTTTTTCTTATTGATTGATTAGAGCCCCTTTTGGGGTTAAGGAGATTGTCGTATTGTTTACAAATATGGACTGTTTCGTTGCTGGAAGCTTCATCTTTGCACTGGACCAAGCTAACGTTTTCTATTCTGCTTTTAGAATATGTATGACCAGAGAGAGCACTTCAAATATTATTTTTTAAAACGTCTTGAAAACAGCAAAGGCTGCTGCGTTTTGGGAGTTGGAGCCGAGTGGGGCAGTGAGCCTTTGGGTCCGGAAGGGGCCATAAATCAGTGCAAACAGCTGCCACAGAGTTAATCCGCGTTTCCAGCAGCCGTTTCCATAAGCTGGAATGGGACTCAGGAATGTCCCTGTCTCCACCGGGGCCAGTGTCTGACTTCCACGCTCCTGGCCTCGAGCACACTGGGTGCAGATAGTACTCTGTCCCCTCGAGAAGAAACAGGTCCTTAGCTGAGTCAGACTGGATGGAAGCTGGTCCAGCTGACCAGGGCCATGTCAGACTGGGGACTGTCAGACCTGTGGCCTTTGTTCCCCTCTGTTCCTGCCCAGAAGCCACCCCCTCCCCCAATTTCAGGCTGGTTCCCCACCTTCCAGTATTTTCCCCAACAGCACGCCTGTAGCTGGGGAGCTGAGGATCAGGCTGGTAGCAGGGCCTTAGGGGGGCCCCTCAGAAGCCTCCAGGGAGCAGGGTAGGGGCTGCAGCCACTGCTGAAATGCCCCCACCCCCCTACCCAGTGTCTCCAAATAACAGAGTCAAGGTCCCCCTTTGAAAACTCATAATAACCAAGCCTATTAGTTTCCTATTGCTGCATAACAGGTAACTACAAACTGAGTGGCTTTCAACATCCCCCCTTTGTTATCTCACAGTTCAGTAGGTCAGAAGTCTACCTGGCATGGCTGGTTTCTGGTCTCAGGGTGTCTCAGATGGGAATCAAGGTGTCAGCTGGGCTGAGTTCTCATCCGAAGGCCCCGAGGAAGAACCCGCTCCCAGGCTCATGCTTATTGGCAGGAATCACTTCCTTGTGGCTGCAGGACTGAGGTCCCAGTTTCCCTGCTGGCTGTCAGCAAGGGGCCACCCTCTGCTCTTAGGGCCCTTCTCATGGGCCCCTCCATCTTCAAGCCAGCAAAGGCTGTCCGGCCCTCCCTGTGCCTCAGGCAGCACCAGGCTGGGCCTCTGCACGGCACCCCTGCCGAGCCCTCCCTCACCATGTGAGCGGCAGGGACACAGCGTGAGCCTGTCGGCACTCAGGAAGCGCCACTTCTCTCCGCCTCCCCTCGGGGTCCTGGGGAGGAGCACCATCCAGGCTGGCTCCTGGGCCCTGAGGCCTCCAGGTTCACCGCCCGGTCTGTGTGGCCGTGGGCCTGGGTGGATGGAACCCTGGCCTCTCCTCACATCCACTGTCCTCGCGTGACCTTCTGAGGTGTCAGGCCCTTCTTCCCCTCAGACGCCATGGGTGAACTGGACGGTGAGCAGTGAGTGCCCAGCCGTGCCTGGGGAAGGCTCGCCCCAGGTTGCCTCAGCACCCAGCTCCCGTACACCCTTCACTTTCGGCCACTCTCAGCCTCTGACTCTGTCTGAGCCCCTTGGTGCCTGAGCAGAGGGCAGGGCCTTCTCTCCTCCCTTTTCCCGGAGGGGGTACCTCAAGGGCCCCCTGTGTCCTAAGCCTGATACTCATGAGACAGTCCTAGCTCCTGGGGAGCCCTCCACCCCATCGTGGGTTCAGAATGGATGCCCAGGTTGTAGACTGGGCCTCAGCGCGCAAGGAGGAGCAGACCCAATGCCAACTGAAGGCAGCCAAGCCTTACGTGGTGCTTCCCCCTGCACGGCCACTCACGGTGACTCATCTAGTCCTCACATCCTCACAAGGAGCCTAGGGTGTAGGAGCCGGTGTTACCCCCATCTTGCAGATGTGGAAACAGAGGCACAGAGAGGCGGCCAGCCCAGGGTGAGACAGTGGACCTGGGATCGGAACCCAGGCACCCAGCCCACCACTACGTACACCCATGGCCTACGAGAGGCTACGAGGATGAGGATCGGCCTCTTCCGGGATCAACCCAAAGCCCTGGCAGATTTCCAGGTGGTTCCCATGAGTCAGGCTCCCCAGTCCCCACATCTCCAGGGCATGCGGCTTCAAGGGCTGGAACTTCAATGACTTAAACAAAACAAAACATATTATTTCAGTTTCATGTCATCTGGGGCTGTGAATGGGTCTGAAGAGACAGGATGATGTCACCGTCGTCCAATCGTTTCCACCCTTTTGAAGCCCGACACAAATCCCCCCACAAATCCAGCCTCTGTGCCTCCAGGGGGCCTCGGGCTATAGGGAGAGATGAGTCACCTTCCATAAAGGGAATGCAGAGTGAACTGGAAGCGGGTGCTAGGGGGCGTGCGGGGTCAGAGCAGGGAACAGTTCCTGAGTGTCGCTGGGGGGAACCAGCAGAGATTCTGACTCATCGAGGTGGGGCGGGGCGGCTTGGGGGCATCCCAGGAAGGTGCCTCCTGAGGAGAGCGGGGAGGCGAGGGCGGAGCACTGCCTTGGGGAGCCCTTCCGTGGCCAGGCTGGTGGGCGGGACATTATACTGCGGACAGGGGGAGCAGGAGAGTCAAGGTGCGGACGGGAAGCGCCCTCCTCACGCCCAGGCCCGGCTCCACTTCAGAGACCGCTTCCCACTTGCATCTCTTCTCGTCCCGTGGGCTTGTCATCCGGGCCCTTCCTGGCCGCCTCCTCCTGATCCAGGCCTGCGGCTGCTGTCCCTCCCCAACTTGTCTGTTCTGAATTACTGGGTGGCTACCATCACCACGAGCCAAAAAGCCACTCGGTTGTCTTCAGAGGGGCTGTCAGGCTAAGACTTGGTTTGCCCAGGATACACAGAACGTCTTTCCCTGTCTAGGATTCGAGAACACGTGGCTCTTGCCCCCTAACAGGATGACGGCAGGGGGCAGGTGACTTTGGACGATCAGGCACCAGACGAGTCACGAACACTGGAGTCTGCAGATTGGCAGGCCAGGCCAGCACTCAAGCCCCATGGCCGCAGTCACTAGGGCTGCGCCAGAGCAACAGCGCTGCCTGGTGGCCAGTCGAGGAGTTGCAGGCCGCCTCCTTTCTCTCCCTGTGCTGGTCAGTTGTGCTCCTCCATGCTCCCCTTTCTCCTTTTGTTTCCGGGCTCACAGCTCACACTTATTCGGTTCATCTCACACATGTGCACTTGTCAGAGAGTTTTTACTGACGGCTGCCTTCTCTGAGCAGCACTGGGCTAGGGGTCAGGCCAGGTCCTGACCCCAAGGAACGTACCGCCTGGTTGCACAGTCAGAACCCAAATGTGTGGAAATTTACTAGGGGACCAGAAGTGAACAAGCAAACAAGGTAGCGATGCAGGAGAGAGATGGTAGTGGAACAGGTGAGACTGCCAGTAGAAGATGCAGGGGAGGTGTCATTGTTAGGAGACAGCTTGTTCCCAGGGGCTTAGGGGAAATTGAGTGACAGCGGCTGAGCGGGTTGTTGCCGACTGGTGGGAGGAGGGGAGTCCCAGAGGCGTGTGTGGGGAATGATGAGGAGACCACTCCGCGTGGAGCCGGGCTTTGGCTGGGAACGATCTTGGTTCTGCATCTGAGAGGAGCTGGGAAGTGAGTTAGATTGCCAGGGCTGCTACAACAAAGCTCCACAGACTGGGTGGCTTAAATCACAGAAGTTAATTTTCTCACATTTCTGGAGACTGGAAGTCCAAGATCAAGGTGCTGGCAGGGCTGGTTTCCTCTGAGGCTTCTCTCCTTGGCTTGTAGGTGGCTGTCTTCTCCCTGTGTCTTGTCATGGTCTTCCCTCTGTCTCCTGTCTCCTCTTCTTAAGGATATGAGTCAGTTGGATTAGGGCCCCCATGTGACCTCGTTTTAACTTAATCCCCTCTTTAAAGGCCCTATCTCCAAATAATAGCCACATTTTGAGGTCCTGAGGGTTGGGCCTTCAGCATATGAACTTGGGGGGACACAGTGCAGCCCATAATGGGAAGGCAAACAGAATCATGTTGCAGGAGCCTGGAAAGGCTCTTCACGCACATCAGCCTTGGACAATTATTGAGCTGAGAGCTGCTTCAATATATAGGTCGGAGCTTTAGGATGATGATCCGGGATCCAGCCGCTGTGTGTAGTTTGCGCTGGATGGTAGCTGAGGTGGGCAGGATACCGGGAATCCAGTGGTTTGTGGGTATTTTGCAGCCACAGTGGGGAGAAGATGGTTCTGGGGTGAGGGTACCAAGAAGGGGGTTCCTTGGTTAACAAACGCCAGCAGCTGGGAAGAAGCCCCAGCCCTGGGCCACCGCACTTGTTCTGTCTGTCCCGGCGGATCATCCAAGGGTTGAACCTGGGATGGGTCGTGCTGGGCAGGCTGGGGCCACTACAGCTACCCAGATGCTGGGGTGCAGCTGCCCTTCCTGGAGGGAACTGTTTCATAATTTTAAAATACGTTTTGTAAACGTGGGGGAGTGGGAGACAACCCTGAGAAGTCGGTACTGTTTTTGTTGTCCTCTTTCCCGCGAGGAAGCTGAGGCCGAAGTGAAGTTACTTGGCCAGCGTGGCACAGCTGATACGAGGTGGAGCCGGGATTCAAAGCCAGGCACACCGGGCCCTGGTGAGCCCACAGGAGAGGCCTCCTCCGAGGTGTGGGAGAAGCGGGTGCTCAGAGGAGGGAGGTGGCCTGACCCAGGGCTTGGGGCACGAGATGGAGCTTCCCAGGCCAGGAAGGAGCTGCAAGAAGGGGCTTGCAGGGCCGAGGGACCAGCATGTGCAGAGGCTCCGGGGCCTGTGAAATCAGGGTGTTAGTTTTTCTCAACTCTCAGAAGATTGAGTGAGAGCCCGGACCCTGCCCACGCCTCCCCGCTCCCGTGCCTGCTGTCAGTGACACAGTGGATCTCCTCACTGTCCCCTCCTGAATAAGGCTCTTTCCTGCCATACAACACAGGCCCCGGGGAATGGGGAGTGGCCCAGGGAAGCAGGGCTGAGCCCGGCTCTGAAGGCAGCATCTGGTGCCCCCAGCTGGGGGGGGTCCTGGGCCGAGATGTGAGGAAACCTGCCTTTTGATAAGGGCCACCTCCCTCCGGCCAGGTGAGGTGGGAGCCCAGGCCGGCGCTTCGTTCATTCACTCATGCACTTGTTTGTTGGGAATGCAGCCATGAACACGGTACACAAGGCCCCTGCCTTCACGGAGCCCACATTCTGCCTGAAAGGTGGAGCCCCAAGTCGAGGCAGCAGCTCTCTGACGGAGGAGGGAGGGTTTGCATGGACTGAAATTTCCGGCCTTCACCGAGGCCCACCGGGATGTCGCCTCCCCCCCGAGGAGCCCTCCCTGGTCTCTCCAGGATGCAGTTAGAAGTCTGCACGTGCTTCCTAGCGCAGCCCTGCTCTCCCGGGGGTCGGTCTGCTGGCTCGTACCTGAGTCACACGCTCCCTCGGCGCTGCCTTCAGCACGCAGGGCTTGGGGTGCACCTGTTGGGAGCCGGGTGAGGGGCCCTTCGCCACCACCCGGCTCCCGGTGGCACCTGTGAGCCCAGAGGCTCCCCTGTCGTGTCGTTGGTGGGGGGGGGGGGCGGCGTGTGAACAGATGGCAACTCCAGGCCCTTGCCCACCGCACTCCCTGCACCCCCATCCCCGCCAAGGGGGAGCTGGCTTCTTTAGCTGGCATTTCGCAGCCCTTTTTCCTCATCCTTTCAACTCCAGCAAGTAGACAGGAGTGATTAATTATGATCCCCAGTCTACTGATAGGAGCCCAAGACCTGAAAGGCCACGTGGCTCGCCTGGGCCCAGGGGAGCCGCCGGAACTTGCATGCAGGTCTCCGGGCCCCCGTCCAGGGCTTTCGCTCACTGGGTCATGCACGGCCCTTGCCCCCAGCCCCCCACACCAGCCGGTGTCTCCGGGCCTCGCTCCCTGTGCTGCGGGGCCTGCTCGACCCTGAGTGACCCTGTGTGCGGGGGTGGGACCATTCACTGTGTCACCCGTCGTCCTCCCTCATGAAAGTACTGCCCAGATTTCTGAAAAAGGGACTGCCTGGGGCTGGGAAGGCACGGTCAAGACCCTGCATTGCTGGTGCCCCAGGAAACTGCCGCCGTCCCTTTGGGAAGCAGCATGACCCTGTGGCAAGAAACATAGAAACGTTGATGGCGGTGGAGCGCGGACCCCCTCCTGGGAATGCGGCCTGTGGAAAGGACTCATCACAAGCCCAGAGCCTTATCATGCATGAGAGGTGTTCAGCCCATGGTGGAGGAAGATTGGCACAAACATGAATGTCTGACCTGAGGGGAAATGTCACCAGTCGGGTGACCAGGAAATGCAAAATCACAGGAAAATACTGGTGGCAACAGCATTCAGTAAAAACAATTAAAAAGGAAAGTCCGGTCAGAGTCATAGCAAAGTAGATAAACAAGATGCTTCTGCAGGGGAAAGTCCTCCAGAGAAGCCAGCGGCCAGGCTGAGAGGGGACAGCTGTGACAGCTGTCGTCTTTTCAAATGGAACAGACCTGGGTGGGCAGGCCTCGGGGGAGCGGAGTGTGAGGGTGCAGCGGTGGCCCGAGGGCGCAGGTAGCAGGCAGGCGGCCTGGAATGTGGGACATCGGCGCCCAAGCACACTGACCATAGGCTCTGCGTCTGTCCAGATGTGGCCTAGATGCCCGAGGAGCCGGCCTTGTGCGTAGGGCGCTGTCGAAGATCAGTCCCTTCACTCAGCAAGCACTTGTTGAGCACCTACTGTGTACCTCAGTGTTCTAGGCACTGGGCCCACAGCAGTGAATAAACCCACCAGCCCCTGCCCTCATGGAATCAATGTTCTAGAGATGGAGACAGAGCCCTCGAATGTAGTAACTCCTCCCCCTGGCACGTCCCAGGTGAGTCCTCCCCACTGCCTAGGAGCACACAGCGGGCTCCAGGCCCTCGGAGCCGCTTCTCTGGTCTGTCTGCAGCTCCTCTCGCCTCAGCACAGCCCTCACTCGTGGGTGTCATTCTCTGGGGCCCCGCCCTGCAAAGGATTCCCACTCTGCATGTCCTTGGGGACTGTCCCTGCCCCAGGTTTTGTTTCCACTGGGTATCATCTGGGTGAAGAAGTTATACCTGTCTGGGAGAAAAGAACCAAAGCAGAGTCTTGTCACAGCTGTCCCCAGGCCCCGCATCGCCGGGGCCCCGCCAAGGCTTCCTTCGCATCTGTGTGCAGAGGGCCTGCTCTGCTGGCACCATGCTGGGCACAGCCAGGGAGCCAAGGAGGGTGAGGCCCGGGGCCCAACGTCCCCGGTAGCTGGACATGGACCGGTGGCCACGATTCAGAACCTACCCACTCTCCTGTGGGCAGCCCAGGTGACCTTGCCCAGTGTAGTAATAGAAATAGCAGCCACTGCTATGTGCCTGTGAGGTGCCAAGGCCTCCCAACAACCCTCTAGGGAGGCATCGCTCCCATTTTACAGATGAAAAGAGCAAGGCCCAGCATTGTTCAGTCATTTGCCAAAGGTTACAGCTAGTTTACCCCAGGTTCAAAGTCAGGCTTCAAATCTGCACCTTCAAAGTGCTGTCTCCACCTCTCCCCTACCCCTAGTTGTCCTCTTGTAACACCTGTTTGTCATTGTCTTTTGTCCTCTTGCTAGTTCTGTATCAGCTGCCACCAGTTGCATGGGAGCATGGCCACCTGCCAGAGTGGACAGGGCAGTGATGTGACTTGGACACCTGGATTCTCACCCTGGGCCTGCCGGTGACTTGTGTATGGTCTTGAACTATTCTCTTCCCCTCTCTGGACTTGATAGGACTTGCCATCTCCGAGGACCTCTGGCTTCACGTTCTCTGATGAGGGTAGCAGAGAGGGAAGAGCGGGTGTTTCAGGTTCCCAGGGGCTAATATTTCAGCTCTTAACAGAACACAACCCACCATCTGACTAAAAAAAACCCTCTTTCCAACTCCCATCCAGAAATAAAGACGACAGATAAATAAGCAGCAGTAGCCTTTTTCCGGGAACCAGAAATAGCGCCCAGTGCTGACTGATAGAAAGAGTCTTATTCTATTTGGGGGAGAAGAGCTGTTGGCACTGTTGTGATTTTCCCAGGGCGGAGCTGGAGGGAACTCTGCTGTCGCTGTCCCTCACGTGGGGCGGGGCCGACCTGTCTGCTGCCACCAAGGCGCTGGCTCCACCGCTGCAGGGCGCGGCTGCTTCCTCGACCCTCCCACTCAGGTGACCTTTGTGTCCACGAGCCAGACTGATGTCACCGTCTGCATCTCAAAGGCTGGGTCCGTTTGTATGACCAGACGGCAGCATGTCCTCAAGCAGGGCCTTTGCACTGGCCGTTCCGTCTGCCAGGAGCGCGTTTCCCCCAGATGCCCAGGCTGACCGCTCGCCTTCCTGTGCCTTCGCTCAGCGAGGCATATCCCGATCACACCTCCACCTCCACTGGCAGCCCCCTCGCGCTCCCCGTGTCACCCGCCAGCACCATCTAGCTGTCCCTTTTACTCATCCATCGGGCTTATTGTCCGGTCCCTGCACCTGGAATGGCAGCTCCACAAGGCAGCGTTGCCTGTGTGCCTTCATTGCTGGGTCTCTAGCTCCAGGGATACAACACATTTTTTTGTTGGTGACCGGTTGTTGAAACCAAAATAGAAACAGTAGTAGTTTCTAATTTACTGTGATTTCACAGGCGTGGCAGGATGATTTTGGCTACAAGCAGTAGTCATGGTGGTCTGCTGTACCCGAGTCCAGCGTTGGGACAGGCCCCGGGCGTGCGGCAGCCTGCAGCCCAGTGAGGGACACAGGTTCCTTTCCAGCCTCTGCCCTGCGGGCACAGGACTGCCTTCCCCCAAGGCTGACCCCCACAGACTGAGCTTGGTCTGTGGGCCTTTCAGGCCGCATGATCAGGGAGGTCTCAGTCCCGGGCCCACCCTGGAGAGGGTGCGGGGTTTGCAGCTGGTAGTGCCTGCTTCTCGGGGTGTGGTCAACAAGCTCCAAGTTAGGATAAAGGAAGAAGAGCATGACGCTGTGCCTGGGCCCCTCTTTCTTGTCACACTCGGTCCTTGGCCACCTCTGCTGGGTCCTGCCACCACCCAGGCTACCACCTCAGACACCAGAGCCTGAGATTTCGGAAAGGTGTGGGTGTCTGGCCTAATGCTGGATGCGGCCTGTTCGTTGGAAGTGTCTCGTCTCTGCATTTCATCTGGACCCCAGATATCTCCGGGAGAGCACTCCTCATCCTTCTCTGGTTCACCCTGGCCTTGGCAGGGGCGGGGCTGGGGGACGGGTCTCTGCAGGTTTTCTGGAGGATCGAAGGAGACACTATACCCGAAGCATTTATTTAGCCCAGTTTCCCACAGAGAGTGAGTGCTCGCTGGATGGCAGCTGCTGCCGCTGGGGTTTTTTCCTTATTTTTCTTTTTCAATTGGTATAAGCCACATACCATAAAATCCACCTTTTTAAAGTGTAGATACAGTTCAGTAGGTGTGAATATATTCACAGAGTTGTACAACCATCACAATTATCTAATCCCAGAACATTTTCATCACCCCAAAAAGGAATGTACCCATTTGCACTCACTCCGCATTCCACCTGCCCCCCAGGCCCTGGCAACCACCAGTCTCCTTTCTGTCTCTATGGATCGGCCCATTCTGGACATTTGGGATAAAGTCATATATTTTGTGGCTTTTCTAACTGGCTTCCTTCACTTAGCAGAATGTTTTCAAGGTTTATCTACGTTGTAGCATGAATCAGTGCTTTTTATGGCTGGATATATTCCATTGCATGGATATATCACGTTTTGTTTACCCACTCATCAGTTGATTGACATTTGGGTTGTTGCTACTCTTTGGCTGTGATGAATAACGCTGTTATGAACATTCCTGGACAGGTTTTTTTGTGGACATATGTTTCTGTCCTCTTGGTTGTATAGCTAGGAGTGGACTGCTGGGTCACACTGGAACTATGTTTGACTGTTTGAAGAACTGCCAGACTGTTTCTCAAAGCAGCTGGACCATTTTACATTCCCACCGGCAATGTCAGGACACTTGTTATTGTCTGTCTTTTTGGTTGTAGCCAACCTAATAGGCGTGGTTTTGATCTTCATTCCTCTGATGGCTAATGATGTTGAGCATCCTTTCCCGTGCTTATTGGCTATTCGTACGTCCTATTTTGAGAACTGTCCATTTCAGATCCTTTGCCCATTTTCAAAATTGGGTTATTGGTCTTTTAATTGTTTGGTTGTTAATAGTTCTTCATAAATTTTGGATACTAGACCCTTATCAGATATATGATTTGCAAATATTTCCCCCCATTCTGTGGGTTGTCTTTTCACTTTCTTGATCGTATCCTTTGAAGCACACAAGTTTTAAATTTTGATGACTTCAGATGTGTCTATTTTTACTTCGGTTGCTTGTGCTTTTGGTATCTAAGAAACCATGTCTAATCCAAGGTCATAAAGATTTACACCTGTGTGTTCTTCTAAGCATTTTATAGTTTTAGCTCAAATGCTTTTTCTGCATCTATTGATAGGATCGTGTGGGTTTTGTCCTTTATTCTGTTGATATGGAGCGGGCACTTTTTCTACTAGGGAGGCCATGGTCAGTAGCATGGACTTGGGAGCCAGCTGCCCGGGGATGAGCCCCCAGCTGCACCCCTCACTCACTGTGTGACTCTGGACAGGGAACTTCACCTCTCTGTGCCCCATTTTCTTTATCTGTAAAATGGGGGTGACAGCACCTCTTTGTGGGGTTCTTGTGAGGGTAGATGATTGCTTTGCAGGCTGTGTGGAACAGTGTCTGACACATAACAAGTGGGGTTTATTGACAGTTGGCCGCTAGCCATGACATGACTTGAAAGCTTTGGGCTGGGGTGGGAAGGGCATTGAAGGCGGATCTGAAAGCCAGGCAGATTCACCTGCTCCGAAAACTCCGGAAGCTCTGACCGGAGGAGGTCTGTTTGACTCCAGGGATCTCTGAGTCTTCCCATGGGAGGGCTGGGTCCAGGGTGGACCCCCTGCCAGGCCAGGTGGGCAACTGCTGCAAGCCGGCCTGCTGCCACACTCTCCAGTTTGTTTGGCCTGGAGCGTCACGCCCTGTTAGGGCTGGGCTGGAGGGGCTGCAGCAAGGAGCCTTTGCGCAGGGCGCTTCCTCCTTCCACAGCCTGCCAGCCCCTCACCCGTGTTTCCACCCCGGCTCTGACCCTGGGCAGGGGGTGCAGAAATGGGGCCCTGTTTAGACAGTGGCTTACAGCTGAGAGCCAGGACACCCTCCCCCCGCCCCAACCCTACCTCCCTGCTCTGATGTCCCTGACTTCTCTTCTCCTGGCCTGCCATGTGAGCCTAGCTCCTTGTCCTGGCTCTGTACGTGGCTGTCAAGTGACCTTGGGCAAAGACGGCCTCTTTGGGCCTCTGTTTCAGCATCTGTCCCTGAGGAATATGCGTGCTCCGTGCAGAGGGCCTGCCTCGCCGTCTGCCAGGGCTCCACCCTCCCTGGGTCCCCGAGAACCTGCCATCACTCTGCGCCTGTTTGGAGTTTGGACTTTGCTGGTGGGGGCGGGGGGCGGGGAGGGAAATTAGAACACTTTTAATGTTCCCTGTGTAATTCTTGGCACTGGCTTTTATGAGATATGTGAAGCTGGATCTTACCTTGGTTTCAATGTTTTAATGTACTGACCTCTTAGCTAGCCAAGTAGTAGAAGCTGTTGGAGACAAGCTGCTTTATTGTTTGCCTTCGGTTTGGTTTCCAAGTTTGTGGCAGGGATGGGGGTGTCACCCCCATCCCACTGATGCTCAGCCTTTCCCAGCTCCTGTGCCCAGAAATACAGGGTGGTCTTACCTCCTGGGAGCTGGTGCCCTGAGTGGGGATGGAGGTAGACTGAGTAGTAATAACAAACCAGTCATGCAATTTAACAATCAGTAGAGAGATTCAGAATACACTTTGTTTTCCCACGAATAATCTGTTTTGCCCTCACTCGGTGTCTGGCACCAGGAGCGTCCTGACGAACAGAGCACACCCAGCTCCCAGAGCTTCTCAGAAAACCAAACACGCCTGGAACCCACAGGGTGAGCGCGCACCCCTGCAAGAGCGGGGACTCAGGAAAGCAGCGGCGTGGGGGGTGGGGCCGGGGCTGGAGTGTGGTGGCAGGAGGAGGGCGGTGCCTGTGCTCACGTGTGGCCCGTCGGGGTGACAGAGGGGTCGGGAGCCGCCTCTGTTAGATGGCGAGAGGCTGCATGCCAGGGGTCCCTGTGTGACTGCGAGCCGCTCTTTAATCCCCCCACCCCACCCTCAGCATCCTCCCCACGGGATTATTTGCAGACTTCAGAGGTGATGTACGTAAAGCCCTTGGCAGTGCTAGACCCGGGGTAAGAGCTGAAGGGCTGGTGTCGTTCCTGTGATTATCATTAAGCTGATACTGCATATGGAGGGGGAAGTCTTTTTTTTTTTTTAACATCTTTATTGGAGTATAATTGCTTTGCAATGGTGTGTTAGTTTCTGCTGTGTAACAAAGTGAATCAGCTATATATATACATACATCCCCATATCTCCTCCCTCTTGCGTCTCCCTCCCACCCTCCCTATCCCACCCCTCTACGTGGTCACAAAGCGCTGAGCTGATCTCCCTGTGCTATGCGGCTGCTTCCCACTAGCTATCTATTTTACATTTGGTAGTGTATATAAGTCCATGCCACTCTCTCACTTCGTCCCAGCTTACCCTTTGGAGGGGGAAGTCTTCATTGCCCCAGAACAGAGTTCATAGTTGATTGAGTGAAAATTTGAGTTACAAAACTCAAATTGAGTTTTGTTGAGTACCTCGTTGGGGAGCTGTGTGTGTGTGTCACATGCCCAAGTGCGGGCTAGGAGGTAATCGCGGTCGTATCTGTGACTGGGTCTGGTTTTCACCTTTAGTTGATCTTCAGCCTTTGCCGTTATCATGTATTGGTTCCGTCATTACAGAAATGCTATTAGAAAAGGTAATGAAAGTCTGTGCTCTCATTCCTGGCGCGTGTGGGTGACTGTAGCATATGGGCCGTCAGATGGGGTGGGCAGGGGCGCTGAGGGCACCCCGAGGAGAGGGCGGTGCTGACTTGGGCTTCTCCTCCACCCCCAGATGACAGGATCTGCTCACCACCCTTCATGGAGCTCACGAGCCTGGGCGGAGACGACACCATGCGGCTCCTGGAGGAGAATGGCCTGGCCTTCCCGTTCAGTGCGTACCGTGCCCTGAGCGTGCCGCGTGGGGGCCGGGTGGGCCTTAAACTTCCCGAGGGTGCAGGCAGGCCTCGGCCGCCGGGGAGGGCATGGCCCCGGGTCCCTGGGTTCCTGGGTGGTGAGGGCCTGGCCCGGCGGCGTCCGTCCAGCTCACCCGTGGGCAGGTGCTGGCCCTGGTCGAGTCCGCGCCGCCCTCCAGCTCCCACCTGCCCCTCCCCTGAGGGGCTGCGGGAGTTGTCGAGAGTTTCTTCCTGTACCTGCAAGGCTGGGCTCTGTGGGTGAATAACCTCGCTAACCCCTCTGTTTTTCTCTCCCCCACCCACAGTTTGCAAAACCAGAGTGGCTCATGGCACCAACTCTCACGAGGTGAGTGGGAGATGTGACGACTTGACTGCCCTGTGCCCCGCCTCCCCACCCCTGCCGTCCCCCTGCCCCCGATCCGTTCAGCTCGCGGTGTCTCTCTGGGAGCCCGCCAGGCCTGCTGCTGGATCCCGCTCTGTGTCCTGCTCCTGATGGTCGCGGCTTTGTACGCTGTCTCCACCCACACCCGCACCCTGTGCCTGTCCTGTCCCCGAGGCCGCGATGGCTGTGCCTGCCCCCTTTGTGCCCGGGCGAGCCAGGCCTCCATCTCACCAGTCCTTTGACCCGTCGGTGTCAGTCCCTTCCTGCTCTGTGCCGGGCACTGGCCTGGGCCCCGCTGAAAAGATGCCATCGCTGCCCACAGGGATCTGCCAGTCCTGCTGAATTTGGGAAGGGGGTGAGAGGCGGAAGGAGTACCCTACCTGCCGTGTACGTGATTGCCCCACCCTCTCATTCATTCCTGTGTTCACCCAGTGGTCATTCCCGGCCTTGGGTGCCGCGGGAAGGATGCGTAAGATGTGAGTCCTGCCCTGGTGGGGAGCACAGAGTCCCGGAGGCGGAGGGCACCAGCGGGGTGTGGTTGGGAGACTGAGCGGAGGAAGCCTTTTGGGGGCAAGAGGAGCTAATGGCCAGGCAGGGGCTCTGCTGGGTCTGTCGCCGTCCTTAAGAACCATGCCTGGGACATTGTCTTCAGGGGCACAGCCCAGCCTGGGGACCCCCTCATTAGGTGCATGGGAGGACACCCTGGGCCGTAGACATCTGACCCACCCAGAAGGCCCTGTGGGAGAGTCTGTCCCGGGCAGCCCCGCCGTCAGAAATGCTCCCCCAAGACCTATGACTAAACGTGGACAACCCCGGCAGTGCGCCCTGGAGAAGATGTATGTAGTGTCTTTATCCCTGGCGTGCATTTATGGGGAAATGTCTGTGAACAGATGTGTCCCTGTGGTGTGGTACATGCCATGATGGGGCTGCAAGGCTGAGGGGGTCCCTTTGCTTGTGGGAGGGAACGTGAGGCCAGGAAATCCTGGCCTGTAGCAAAGGTCAGCTGTCTCCTAAGGTCAGGAGCCCTCATGGAACCTTCCCTGTCCAGGCCTGCCTGGGCTCCGGGCCAGGGGTGTGCGCCCCAGGAGGGAGCAGGAAGGCTTCAGAGCAGCCAGAATCGTGTCCCTGGAACCCACACTCCCCTCGCTGGCACCAGCACCTGCTCCCCGACCTTCCACCTGGCCCTTTTCACCACCAAACGGTTCCTCTGTTGGTCAGTGCCTCGGGGTTTTCAGGACAGAAAGGCAACTGCAGTCGTTAGTGTAATTAGACCAGCCTAATGCAGAATAGGTCAGCCTGCCAGGAAGGAACCGCTTCTGCTGTTGACGTAAGAACTTTGGAATCACACCAGCCTGGGACCAGGTCTGGTTCTGAGCACCACCAGCTGTGTGACTTCGGGCAGATTACCCAGCCTCTCTGGGTTTCCGTCCCACACTTGTAACTGGGGATATGGTGGCTGTTGTAAGGATAAGGGAGTTGCTGCATGTGGTGCCATGGGGCCTGGCCCAGGGAGTGTTTGATACGCTGTCGTGGAACCAGTTGCCCTGGAGCCCGCTGGGTCATTGCTGACGGGGCAGGGGTTCCGGATCGAGGTGGCCACCCTCCTCCGGGGGAGTCTCGACTCCATGGGGTCAAGCGCCTTCAGGGGAGGCTACTTCACCCCTCAGTCCAGTTATCCAAGTCTGGCTCCAAGGTGTGAGCCACGTCCCCCCCACTTCCCCACCCCTGGGGCTCCCCCAGCCTGCCGTGCGCTGTTTCCGGGAGGGGCTCCTCTGCTGGGTGGGGGTCAGGGACAGAGCCCTGAGATTGGGGTCTGGGGTGTTGCAGATTCCCAGGGGGCTTGTGTGCCGCGGGCCGTCTGCCTCCTGGGAGGCTGTTAGCATCAGAGGGACGCCCCCTCTGGCGGGGTGCCCTCCGTGGCCTGAGCCTGGGGGTGGGACGCCGAGGCTCGTCACCCCCCTCAGGGGTGCCCGGGGATGCTGACTGCAGCGAGGAGGGAGGGCATCTCTGTGCACGTGATTAGCTTTACACAGGAAAGGGGGCTTTCTGACCGGGGTCCTCACCTGTACCCCAGTCTGCCCGAGCCCTACCTCTGATTCCCCGGTCCCTTGCTCAACTGAAATCGGGACTAGTTTGTTTTCATCTTATGTTCACATGGTGGTTTGGGCTCCTGTCTTGGCTTTAAGCTGGTGTAAGCACACAAATTTGCTCCACAGTGGAATACCACGTCCCCTCCTTTAAAAAAAAAGCCAAAAAAAACCCCCACTGAGCCAAAAGCTCGGAGAACCCCGAAGCTACCCCATGGTGGTTATTTTATTTATTTATTTTTAATTTTTTTGGCCACACTGCGCGACATGCGGGATCTTAGTTCCCTGACCAGGGATCGAACCCGTGCCCCCTGCAGTGGAAGTGCGGAGTCTTAACCACTGGACCGCCAGGGAAGCCCCACCATGGTGGTTACTGATGGTATTTTACAGGTGAGGAAAATGGAGCTTAAACAGGGCTTATGCAGCAAGCGCCAGGGCTGGGTCTTGAACCCATGTATGGCTCTCTTACTTTCATCAGATGGCTAAGGAGATAATTCACTGCGGCGCGCGCACGCACACACACACACACACACACACACACACACACACACACACACACCCCTTTCGTTTCCCCGTGTGACCTGGATCTCTACTTCTGCCCCACCCGGCTGAGCACCAGGCACGTCGTGGTCGTGCTCTGTGACAGTTGATGTGGGAGGCAACAGCCAGTGTGGTGGCCAGCTGTCCAGCCCCGTTACCTCTCCCAGCAGCTCTGGGCATCTGGTGGCTCCTTCCTGGGGCCCCGTAGCCTTGAACGAAGCATTAGCCGTGACCCCGGCACTGGCAGCTGGCTGCAGTGGGCCCTGCCTCAGCCAAAGCGGGCAGGCTTTCTCCCGCCGCCCCTCTTCCCATCTCGACCTCAGTCCCCTGCCAGACCCTCCTGTTGGAGGCCTTTGTCCCCAGAGGATTCAGGGACGGGGAGCGGCATGTTCCCATTCCTCAAGTGCTCGTGTGGCTCACTCAGTGTCCAAGACGGCAAGGCTGGGGGCTGTTGGACCCCAGCCCATTCTGGGCTCTGTCACTTTCCAGCAGCCACTAAGTGCCGCAGGGCCTCAGTTTCCTCATCTGTAAAAGGGGCGTGGTGTCAGTGCCCACCTCGGGGGTACATTGTGAGGGAAACACCAGGTGATTCATGTAAAGTGGTTAGAACAGGGCCAGGTGTGTCATGAGTGCTCAAAAGGCAGCGCTTGTCGTTATGCAGGCTTGGACCCAAGGCCTCCCAAACCCTGATCCATTGTCTTCCACCTCCTGGCTGTGCCACCCGCGCCCCCCCCTCCCCCGACCAAAGACTTTGTGGAGGAACCTCTAGGAGGTCATAAGGGTTAAGTAGTACACAACCCAGGGGGTCCTATTCCCTGGGTGCAGTGTGAGTAGTGGAATTGTGCAGTGCACAGCCAGCTCAGCCTTACATGGCGGGCCTGATGGTGCAGGATGTCCAAACCCCCATAGCAGGAGTGGATTGATCCCCAGGTGTTCTTCTCAAGTCCCACTCCACTCACCCTGGCTTGAGACTCTTCTTGGGGAGCCCTTGTGCTACAGGACCAGGGGTGGGCCTTGGTGGCAGTGCTCCGGACAGGTGACACACCCCGTGTCTGGGGCTGAGGAGGTAGTGCACTCTGACCAAGCCCTTGGCCCCCTGTCTCCCCAGATGGCCATCGTGTTCAACCAGGAGGGCCTGAGCGCCATCCAGCTGCCCTGCGTGGTCCAGAATTTCATCAACCACAACGCCGTCCTGTACAAGGTGTTTGTGGTCGGCGAGTCCTATACCGTGGTCCAGAGGCCCTCGCTGAAGAACTTCTCTGCGGGCACATCAGGTAACTGAGCCTCGCGCCATCTCTGGATGCCCTGAGCTCAGGGGCACGGCTGGAGCACGGCACTAGCCGCCAGTTTCTGGAGCGGGGAGAGGTGATCTGAAGGTTGGAAGAGTTGTGTCCAGTAGGTAAAGAGGTCTTGGGGCACGCCAGGTCATTGTAAGGGCTCCGTCTGTCTCAACTGCCATAAATTCCAGGAAGAACCTGAAAGCTTTCTGCACCCAGGCCGCTTCCCGGGGCCCCATGCGATAATGAGGCTCACAGGGAACACGCTGGAATGGATGATGGTCCCTTCAGCGAAGCCAGGGAGGGATAGGGAGGGAGGGGCCCCTCATACTTTGAGGACCAGAGCGCTGGCTGCTTTATCACGTCTCCTTTTTCCAACTGGGAAACACTGAGTTCCCTGCTGCTTCTGCAGCCGCTGAGGTGGACGCATGCTCTCTTCGGAGTTAGCGCACAGGGCACAGGACTGTGCTGTGGGACCCCGGGCAGGTCAGGAGTGGGCACAGTCAGCCTGCCGGGTCCCCCACAGGGCTGAGGAATGCATCGGTGAGCGTGTTTTGGATCAGTGGATGATGGTCCTCCGTGTCCCTCAGATGTCACACAGTGGTGGCATTTGCAGGGTTCTGCCAGCATCGGGGCATCTGAGGGGGTCCTCTAGGGAGGCTGAGGGGCTCCACGCGCTCAGCTTTTCTTCACCTGCTCACCAGCTCCAGGTGACCCTTGGCCGTTTCAAAAACTGACACTAAGACAAGGATTTGCTGGTATTGGGGCTGCTTAAAAGACTGTTCTAGTGGTTCTGGAGGCATCTCTAAGGCAAGTTCCGGAAACCTTTGGAACAGCGGCAGTGTCTCTGGAATAAGCACGGTTTTCCAAGAGGACCCCTCAGAGGATGTCTGGTTGCCGTTGTGTGGTTTGCTCTCACTCACTGTGTGTTTCTCTCTGGACGGGAAACCCGCCATCACCAGATGAAATGCCCAGGCTGCGTTATTTCCCTCTGAGCAAACAGATGTGTCTTCCTAAAATCCGTCTGCTGGGACTGCCTCTCACTATCCGCTCCTCATGGCTTCAAGCCACTCCTCTTTTTTTTTTTTTTTTTAATAAATTTATTTATTTATTTATGGCTGTATTGGGTCTTCGTTGCTGCGCGCGGGCTTTCTCTATTTGGGGCGAGCAGGGGCTACTCTTCGTTGTGGTGCACGGGCTTCTCGTTGCAGTGGCTTCTCTTGTAGCGGAGCACGGGCTCTAGGTGCCCGGGCTTCAGTACTTGTGGCATGTGGGCTCAGTAGTTGTGGCTCACGGGCTCTAGAGCGCAGGCTCAGTAGTTGTGGCGCACGGGCTTAGTTGCTCCACGGCATGTGGGATCTTCCCGGACCAGGGCTGGAACCCACGTCCCCTGCATTGGCAGGCGGATTCTTAAGCACTGCGCCACCAGGGAAGCCCCAGGCCGCGCCTCTTGAATGAAGTCCAGCTGTTCCCGTCCTCTCTCAGCCGTTCTTCCCATTAACACAACCCAGAGAGCAGACACTGTGGAAATTGTGTCTCTTTCCACTGCCCTTCTGAGTGCTGGCGGGGCTTCCAGGGTATCCGGTCCTCACACTTGTCCTTGCCTCTACCCACTGGGCTGATGGAATGATCTGGGGGTGGGGGACCGATGTCAGGAGGGGTCTTTTTGTATGTGACTGTGTACTGGCAAGAGGCATTCTTATCAGTTGTGGGCAGGATGGGGCTGATATTTTTCTAAGCCTGTTTATATTGTTTCCTGATTTTTAAAAATATGTTCTTTAAGTCTACGCGAAATGTATTAAGGGAAGAGTAGGTATAGCTTTTTATTTATTTTACCAACAATCACTCCATCTCTAAAAGAAATATACCACCTGGTTTCCTTCCTTTCCACATGAGAAGTGTCCCTCTTTTCCTCCCCTTTTTCTCCTGGTTGCAAAGGCCTGGGCCAGTTTCCATCTGGGAACCACTAGTGGCTGGCCGTGGGCTCTGTGTCCTGTGTCTGAGGACAAGGGCTCTGCATCTGTGTCTTCTCATGGCCATTCCAGGTTGCCAGTTTACCATAATATGCAGGCTGGGGCCGAGTAGATCAGTGGAGAAACACAGAGCTAACGGAGAAGTGTTTATTATGCCCAGGCGAGCTGAGTGATTTTCACTGTGTCCGTCCCTCCATCCCCGAAACTGATTCTGTGTCCACTGTCTTCAGGGCATCACACCAGCTCATCGTTCTTTTCACACGTGTGTTCTCTTTCTGGATGAGAAGCGCAGTGTGACAGCGGCTCTTTAAGCTGGACCAATTGAGCAGGGGGCTTCAGGGCTCTGGCTTCTTTCCAGCCCCCTCCCAGCTTTCTGGTTCCCATGGCCCTGCGTGGCGGGCCCCCCGGCCTCCCCTGTCCATGCAGGGAGATGGGGGCTCCTTGAGTGGGATTCTTTTGACCTGCAGTGACGATGAGGACACCAGCTTTCCCTCCACAACTACTGTGTTCTTTTGATTCTCAGATGTACTTTTGGTTTTCACCTGTTAGCATCTCTGAAGTCAGGTGTGTCTTACGGCCACAGGCCTCTTGCAGTTGCCTCTGCTGGAACTGAAGTCACGTTTTTACGGAGAGGGTAGAGGTTGGCCTGTGCCAGCCCCAGGAAGACATGTTCTCTGCCCTTGGTCCACGGTCTTGGGGAGACTGCTTCCCTCTCCCCACTAGTTCCAGAGTCGCAGTGGGCGTGTTTCTCTGCTCCCCTTTCTGTGCGGTGGGTTTATTTCTGTTTCTTTTCCTCTGTGGGCACAGCGCCTTTGTTATACTCTGCACGTGGGCCTTTTTTTCCTTAGGGGTATGTATGTAAAGGAACGACACCGCTTACCACATAGAGCAAGGGTCAGCAGGCTTTTTCTGCAAAAGTCCAGAGTAAATGTTTCCAGCTCTGTCATATTAATGCTGCTGTTGTTGCCTGAGAGCCGCTGTAGACAACATGTAAGCGAATGGGCGTGGCTGCGTTCCAATAAACCTTTATTTACAAACACAGGTGGTGGGCCAGATTTGGTGATCTTGCATCGAGAGGCCCTCAGGTGTAACAAATGCCCTGTTTCCTTGAACCTGCCAGGCTCTCAGCCCTGGGATCCAGCAGGGAACTAGATAATCAGCCAAGTGTCATGCCCTCGTGTGCTCATCTTCTAGCGGGAGAAACTACACACCAGGGAAGAAGTAATGAAAGGACGAATTGTAGCAGCACAGATGAGGGACCCCAGAGGAAACAGTGGGTCCTGGGACACCGCTGGGTGAGGGGAGACACTCGGGCAGGGCTGCCGGGGCCGGCCCCTGTGCAGAGCTGATGCTTGCATGGGATCTGGGAGGAGACCTGGGCCACCGTCTGCGGCGCCATGACATGTGAAGAAATCTTCACATCTCCCCCCGCCAGAGATGTGAAGATTAAGCAAATGAAACTGAAGAAGGTGTGGCCACAGCTCACAGCTGCACCTCAGACTCACTGGGATATTTGGATGCTAAACTTGTCACTTACTCTGCTTCTTTTGAACTTCTTTTTCTTGTCTGTAAATTGGGGACAAAAATACCCATATTCCTCTTATTGCCTCCCCTCTCCGTTGGGCGTTCTTGGTGGTTCTTCACGGGGCTCCGTGTGACTCGGGACTAGTCCAGGAACAGAGAGGGGATGGGCCCCCCCAATCCAGGGTACACCTGTGATCAAGGTGCAAGGGCCCAGCCAGGCTTATCTTTAGGGAACTCTGTATCCTGAAGCTGCCCAAGGAAACTGGCACCAAGGGATGCTCTGACCCTTTCTGACCCGTCTCGGCTTCCACAGTCTCCTGGTTCATCAAATGGCCGGAAGCCGCTCCCACTCTGTCCGGCCCCTGCTCAGGCCGCACATGGGGAGGATCTGAGTAAAGAGCAGCTCTCCCCTCCCTGCTGAACAGTCCTCTGGCCAGGGCTCCCAGGTCAGCGTTAGCCAGGTGGAGAAACGAGTCTCCTTTGAAATGGTCCACACTTTCGATCTTGCCGCAAGAAGCTGTTGGGTGACATGGTCTGTCCCGTTCAATGGGCACTGGGTACACCCCTCCGAGTGCCCACTTCCTTCCCTTCCTGGCCTGGCTAAGCACCCATGGTGTTCCCTGTGGCTCTTGCAGGCTTCCCAGCCTCCCTGAACTTGGCTGTGTGCACCTGCTCTGGGTGGCCTTTCTCTCCCCAGGCCTGCTCTGCCATCCTGGCGATTGCCCTTGGGTCCCGCAGGGTGGGTGGGAGGCACCCTGAGCTCAGTAGGACTGGACCAGGCTGGGCTACAGGCTGAGAAGGTGGGCAGTGCCTGCAGAAGGCCGGAACGCCCATCCCAGCTGCTTGAGCCCTGCTCTGGGCTCTGGCCCGTGGGGCTTGCCACCCTCCGAAGTCTCACTCTTCTTGGCTGTCGGCGCCCAGGAGTCGAGGTCGGTGGGGCTGCTTGGCACCAGTCCTGCAGGGTGTTTATTTTCCCCAGGCTCCTCCCCAGGACCATCTCTCGTGCCCCCCGTCTGGACTGGCTCTGGTCGGAGCGGTAGGAGGACTGTCGGGCACACCGGGGCGGCAAGGGGCCTGCATGCCCCGCTAGCGGGAAAGATGCCAGGTACATCTCAGTGCCTGCCTGCTCAGCCTCCGCCCGAATCACTTCCTCATGCATGATTGTTGCAGCGCTGTAATCCTGGAGGTGGGAGGGCGGGCGTTGGCAGCCAGAGCAGGTGCCTTCTCGGTCTGGCCCCTGGCACACAGCGGTGCTCAGCCAGGGCCCTTCCTGGCCGGCGCTTAGGGGCCTGGGTCCCAGGGATGAGCAATGTGTCCTGGGGGACGGGAGCCATAACGCCCTGCCAGGAAGGACTAAAGCAGAGGCTGCTGGGGCCACGTCGGGGCTCGTGGCCCGGGCCATTCTTGGGGTGGGGGGATCATAGTGTGATGATGGCCTTTACTAGATCTCAGCCCCGAGGCTCATGGTTTTGTGATTCGTGCATTTGTGCGCCACACTTCCAGCTGCTGGAGAACATGTTTCTGACCGACTGACCTGCCTTTACTCTCCAGGGGCTGAATGAACAAACCACCTGCTCATCACTCTCAATGACCTTGGGATTGATCTGCCTCTCGGGCGCCCCCATGGGACCGAGGGGGCCCAGGGGGCAGTGGGAGCAGGGAGGGAGGGGGTGGGAGATGTGGAGGGTATTTCATGGGGCTGTGCTAACTTCCAAAGCCAAACAGAGATTATTCTGTATGCTTTCTTGGATGGGTCCTACAGAAGCCCATGCTCTGATTTCCTATTTTTTCCTTAAATAGTGGGGAAACAGCAAAACCGTTTGTATTTTAAACACTCATGTGCCAAGTGGCAGCCTAGCCGTTTCTCAACTGCTACCCTGAAAAGGCGTTCCGTGGGCAGAACCGGAGGGGAATGCTGGATTAAATGGCATCAGTTGACCTCTTTACTCTGGACCTTTGATATTCACATATGCAGCATTTCCCACTCACTTAGCCGCCTTTCTGGTGCCATGTCCGTAAGACACTCTAGACACACTTTGGGGAGGGGGGGCCTCAGGTATTGGGGAAAATCAGGTATGGTTCTGTAAGACGAGAGCAGAGGCAGAGGTGCGCTGATCAAGCCATTCATTTTTATACGGGAAGAAAAATGGAAACAGGGGCCCTGCCTGGGCGTGCGTCCCTCCGTGGCGTCATGTCTTCTTGGGGTGGGTAGGGAGGCCCAGGTGGCTGCCGCTGGACGCTGAGCCTGAAGGCCACTGTGGCCTATGGCTGGGGTGGTGCTGTCCCCTGGTGTCGGGTGCTGGAATCGCCGTCCCCGCCTCAAGCTTCTAACTCCGGCTTCTTCCTGTCTTTGCTTTTTCAGACCGCGAGTCCATCTTCTTCAACAGCCACAACGTGTCCAAGCCAGAATCGTCATCGGTCCTGACCGCGGTATGTCCCTCCCGCCGAGCGCTGGGTGTGGGGTGCTTTTGGCTCTCCAGCGGGGCAGGGTGGCAGGACCTTCCCCCCAGGCCAGGGGCCCAGGGAGGTTCCAGAGACCCCTCTTCCTTGCTTGCTTCGGGCCTTCGTGCCAGTGGTCATCACAGCCACGCCCGCTCGTCGCTAGGCTACTCCAAGTGGATGATTTTCGAACTCTCCTCCTACATGAGGAAATCCCCCCAGCCGTGAGGAATTTGAAGCCCTGCTTTCTAATCTGCCTTTTGCCTGATTTAAGAAAAGGGAGCAGGAGACAGCACCACGTCAATTTTCCTTTTTCTTTCCTTGCCCACGTGAGTCCAGTGAGCATTTGTTAAGAGCCTGCCGTGTACATCTGGGGCTGCTGGGGTAGTTCACGGCGGGTAATGGGCTCGGGACTGCTGTTCAGCGAATGTCGCTGTGTGTCAGGCTCCATCCTCGATGCCCTGCGGCCCAAAACAGCCTTGCAGGGGTGGCCAGACATCCCCGCTTTCCTGAGGCGGGAGGGCTGTGCTCAGCCGGATTCACAGGGCTCCTCACTCAGGGACAGAGATGAGGTTTGACCCCAGATTAGTCTGATGCCGAAGCTGGGTCTTCCGGGAATTTGGGATTTCTTATCTCCCTGGCAATTGCTGAGCAGTTACAAGTCAGCACTGGGCCACCCTTTGCTGTTCCTCCGTGTGTCCTGAGAGCCAGGGGTCTCTGCCGCCACTGCCGCGGAAATGAGCCCTCTGCCAGCTCTCCTGCTCCCCTCCTGGCCATGCTCGGAGGGTTTGCCAGTGTCCTGGCCATGCTCGGAGGGTTTGCCAGTGTCCTGGCCATGCTCGGAGGGTTTGCCAGTGTCCCCTCCACAACAGACCCCCACCTCTGGGCCTCACCCCCCCTCGTTCCAGTTTTGGTCCTCCTGTCCCCCGACCGAGGCCGCCTGTGCTTTTCCTGTTTGTTTCTGGTTCCTTTGAGGAGCCAGCTGTGTGCTGAGGGTTCGACAGAGCACAGGCGTGGAAGGGACCTGGAAGGAACACCAGTGTCCCTCCAGATGTTAATAGACATTCCCTGGGAACAAGCTTTGTGGTCAAGGATGCTTGGAGAACAACCAGATTTTAAACAGAACCCCTCAGCGCCTGGCTGTGCACATTAAAAGACGTAAATAGGTGTTCTGTGCTAGAAAACGTTCTGGTCTCATAAAAGCTGTAGAAACTTCAGGCTGGCCCAGCTCCGCAGGGCGTCTTCCCTGCGAGGCTCTCAGACCTTATTCGGCCTGTGACTCTTGGAGGGGGTTGGCATTCCGCAGACTTGCCAAGAGGCTGTCCCTGCCACTCCCCTGGCACAGCGCAGCTCTAGTCACCACTGGGCTGTTAACTGATGCCAGAGGGTCACTGTGAGGGCCAGAAGCAAAGTCACCTTCCTGGCTAATCACCCACCTACCATTCAGCCTGCGTCTCCATCTGCCACGTGGGAAAGGTCGGCCTGGAGACACTGCGGGGCCTTCTCTCCACCTTTAGGCCTCGCTGCCGTCTCCCTCTTCCCCTCAGCTCATGACTGCTGTGTGGGGATTCCCCCAGGGCTGGCAACGTGGGAAAGAGAAAAGGGAAATGCAGTCAGCCGTCCCCTTTCCACTCGGGATGTCAGGCCCACCTGCACAGACAAGTCCATTCCCAGACCTGGGTGTCCAGACAAGCCCCTTAGCAGCCTCCTGCTCGCTGGGGTCCCTCCAGTCTCCATCTCGGCCTCGTGCAGGTGCCGGGAGCCCTGCCCTGGCCTTGAAGCCCCTCCTCCCTCCCTGGCCGGATGCTCCCAAGGGTGGACGCAGCTCCCACACCCAACTGGCAGCCCCCGCAGACACGGGTACAGGGTATTGGTTAAGAGTGTGACACTGACGAGACTGCCTGGGGTCAGACCCAAGCTCCACAACCTTCCAGCTGTGTGGCCTCAGGCAAGTCACATTGCCTCTCTGAGCCTCGGGTTCCCCGTCCCACCCTGTAGGGTGGTGGTGGTGTTCAGGGAGTCCCTAGATGAAAAGCACCATGGCAGTGCCGGGTATGCCGTAGGTGCTCAGTCAGTGTCAGCTGTGACTGGTGATGGGGGACCCGGGGGGTCCACCTGAGCACCTCTTACCGCCTCCATTGCCTCCTTGTTTCAGACAATCAAAGGCTCCAGAAGGACTTCTGAGATTCCTTAGCTGAGCTGAGAAAGTGCTTTTATAAACAGCGGGGTCACGAGGCTTTGTAACAAAGCAGCGGCCATTGGTCCCCTTGCTGCCAGGCCTGAGCCACAGGCCCGTGGCGGCGGGGGTGTTTTTATTACCCCGTTTCCTGGGGTGAGAAAACAAGACGCGGCAGGGCCTGTTATGGCTCAGGGCACACAGCAGGGACTGGGCAATGCCAGGCGTCCTCCCAGGGCTCTGACTCGGTGAGGGACCCGGGCCGCAGGACCAGTGGCCAGGCTGCTGACCTGGGCTCGGGCAGGTGCCTGTCACGGCAAAGCTAACGCAGCCGCTTAGAAAGCGTCTCGCCTGGACGAGACGCCGAGGCAGCGGGGTCATGGGCGTTTTTGGGGGTCGCCGCCTGCTATGCAGAGCCGGTGGAGGTGGCTTTCACAGTAGCACACGACGGTGCCCGGTTGTAGGGTCCCTGCCCTGCACGTGTCTGGAAGTTCCCCATCAGCCATTCGGCTTCCTGAGCTGGGGGTAAGCACCATGTGTCCTGGGTACCCAGGGCTCTGTCCCCAGCCCACCTGACCCAGCCTCACTTCTTGTTAACATTAGTCGTTTTAATGTGAACCGTTCAGTGGCGTTAAGTACATTCACAATGTCGTGCAACTGCCACCTCTGTCTAGTTCCAAAGCATTTGCATCACCCAAAAGAGAATCCTGTACCCATTGAGTGTCACTCCTCATTCCCCCTCCTCCCAACTAATCTGCTTTTTTGTCTCTGTGGATTTACCTATTCTGGACCTTTCATATTAATGGAACCGTACAGTATGTGACCTATTGTGTCTGGCTTTTTTCACATAGCCTGATATTTTCAAGGTTCATCCACGTGGTAGCATTGTGAGAACAATATTCCATTGTGTGGGTAACCCATTTTGTTTATCCAGTCATCTGTTGATGGACATTTGGGTTGTTTCTACCGTTTGCCTATTGTGAATAATGCAGCTATGAGCAGTGGCATACAAGTTACACACCTGGGGTGGAATTGCTGGGTCACATGGTAATTCTCCATTTAGCTTTTTGACCCAGCTTCTTTTCTATTTCTGATGGATGAGCTCCTGTGCTTCCCCTTTGGCCCCGAGCCCACAGACCGTAGGACTCTGGTATCTCCTGAGCACCACACGTGAGCCCTGTTCTGGCTGACGTGCTGCCGTCCATGCCCTGAAATGCAAGTGGAGCGGCTCCTCCAGCCAGGCATGTGCTGTCCCCATCACATCAATGACCTTGTGATTCCTCCCAGCAGTCTGCGATGGAGGCCTCGTTGGCCCTGTTTTGCAGATGAGCAGGCTGACGCACCCAGAGGCCAAGTACTTTCCCCTAAGACCACAGAGCTAGGAAGTCACGATCAGGATTCAAATCCAGATCCCTCGGACTTCAGTCCTTCCCAGGGCGGTGTTCTACTTCCTTGAAGGCCCGGGCCAGGGGCCACGCTTGAGCCCATGAAGACTTGTGTGCCTGTCCCAGGCCAGCTGTGATTAGAGCAGAAAGTGAGCGGTGTCAGCGGGAGTCCAGGGGACGGCCCCACGAGCCCTGTGGGAGCTTCGCCAGAAGCTGAACTTGGACCCAGGAGTTGGGCAGGCGCAGCAGAGTAGACTCTTTGGGGAAGCCCACTGAGCATGAGTTAGTGTGGCCACACCAGAGTTAGCGACTCATCCGGAAGGGGAGAATTGTGAGCCCCACCCAGGAGCCCTGTGACCACCACCCGCCCCTGCCCAGTTCCGGCCAGTAAATGAAGGCCGGTCCACGGAACCCATCACCTCACAGCCTTGAGGCTCCGGCAATGGTGGGTCAGTGCGATGATGCTGACAGAAATTCCCCCCGCTGCCCGCCTCTGCCCTAACCGTTCCAGCTGCTCCCAGCTCTCTCCTGTGGGTTCCTGCCTCTGCACCTTTGCTTCCACTGTGCTCTCACCTGGGTCCCTTCCCCCCGCCCCCCTCAATCCTCCCCATCTTCAAGGTCCAGCTCACAGGCTCCCTGAACCACACAGTCTTCCTGGGTTCACAACAGACTCTCCATCCCCTTCCTCCTTGCTAAGAGGCTTGGGTTTTACAGGCTTAAATGCCTGGGTGCAAATCCAGCCCTGAGCTGTGTGGCCCTGGACCGGCCCCTGACCCTCTCTGAGCTTCAGCTCCCCTGTGTATAAAATGCTGATAATGGTGCTCGCTCGCCTCCCTGGTGGTTATGAGGACTAGAGGTCACGTACGCTGTATACCCAGCACCTGCCCAGCCCGTGGCAGGACTTGGAAATGGCCATCCTCGTGCCGACTCTGGTGGGTCTGTCCTGCCTCTTGCCTGCAGGTAAGGCCCGGCTTGTGCCACCTCACTAGAGGGTCTCTGTGTGTGGCGAGGCGTGGAGCCTCCCCACCCAAGGCCTGACTCGTGTGTGTGTGTGTGTGTGTGTGTGTGTGTGTGTGTGTGTGTGTGTGTGTGTGTTGGCAGCTGGACAAGATCGAGGGTGTCTTCGAGCGGCCGAGTGACGAGGTCATCCGGGAGCTGTCCCGGGCCCTGCGGCAGGCGCTGGGCGTGTCGCTCTTCGGGATCGACATCATCATCAACAACCAGACCGGGCAGCACGCCGTCATCGACATCAACGCCTTCCCAGGTGAGCGGTGGGGCCGGGCGCCACCTTCACTGGTCTGTAGACTGGCAGCCTTGGGCGGGTGGCGGGGGCCGGAGAGTCGGGCTGACCAGTTCCATCCCTCACTGTCTGGGGCCCGGGGTCAGAGCAGCCCCCCGCTCAGCCTCAGCCCCACCAGCCAGTGGGTTTACAGGGCGCGTAGTGGGCCTGCAGCTAAACGCGTGTTCTTTCCCCTGCCTCTCCTGGCCCGATGCCATCAGCAGTAGCTTTTCTGGGCCAAATCTCAGCTGACCTCTTGGGCCCTTGTAGGTTTAAAGAGCTGAAAGGACACTGGAGGGCATATGAACCCCAGTTTACACGCAGGGAGGGAGGGAGAAGTTGTCCCAGGTCATACTGCAGGGTGGTGGCAAGGCCGTGCTCCTGCCCCCGCCCTGAGCCACCATGCTGGGGACACGCTCGGATCCAGCCAGCTCCCCGCGGCTGGGGCGCCTGCTCCGTGCTGTCTGCGGCAGCCCTGAGGCGGGAAGCACCGCCGGGCCTGCTGCCCCACCAGGCTCTGCCCTGCACCCCTCGGATCCCAACTCAGGGAGGGGCTCAGCGGGAGACATCACCAAAGAACCCTCAAGGGGACCGTTAACTTCAGCAGTGATGGTGGTGGTGGCCCTGGGCTGAGCTACTTCACAGAGACACGTGCTGAGGCCAAGCGACTCCCCATCTTCACGGCAGGTCAGGGACAGAGTGCTGCGTCGCTCCCTCTGGCCCAGAGCAGCCTGGGCGCTTACCCTCTCGGTGGGCATCTCCGTCTCAAGGCCGTGGCTCTTGCCTTTATTAAGCACCTGCCCTGGAGGTAGAGCCATCGTCACTGCTCAGTGGATATGAAGAGAGGAAGCGGTTCCCACCCTCGGGGAGGCTAGCATCTCACGTGAGAGCCCTGCTTGCAGGAGGGCACTGCTCAGTGGGCGTGCGCAGGGAGCAGGAAGCCCCCGTGCTTGGGGAGCACTCACGGGGCACCAGGCTGGGTGCTTGACGCGTGTCCCCTGCACTGAGAGCATGCGGGCCAGGCCCGGCCAGCACCACGATTCACAGCCAAGGAAACCCAGGTTCGGGGGAGGCCCCTCCTGTCTCTGTCATGCAGTTTGTCGAAGGCCCACTGCATTCCCCAGCTGCTGCAGACAGTGGGGGCGGCGGGGGCCCTGCCCTCGGGGGACGGGGGTGCCAGGGGCTCCTCTGTGAAGCGGGGGTGGGAGCAGGGCCTGGCAAGAAGGGAGGGAGCCACCTCTAAGGATCCCGGGCAGGGCCTGCGGAGGGGGGCCTGTGGCCCGAGGCCTCGTGCAGCAGGGAGGTCAGAGGTCAGAGGGGAGCCCACCGTGTTGCCGTTCACTCTGAGCGAGGTGGCGCGGCCATCTGAGGTCTGTGTTCGTGAATAGAAATTGAGACCCTTTGGGACAATGGCCTATTTTTCTGTAGTCACCGTGGGTGCAGCCTGGACGGAGAGGTGGGTTTTTGATGAGCGAGGGTGACGGAATGAGAGAGCACAGGGGAATTGAGGCTGCATCAGGGGAACAATTATAATAAATCAGAGGATCTAAATCAGGGAGGACGTGGAGGGAGCGACAGCGAAAAGGTGGCCGAGTCAGTGGGTTGGGGGGACCGGGCAGGGCAATGCCCGGCTGTTGGGGTGGAGGTTCTAGAAGGATGGAGAGGGGGAGGAACTCTGCAACTGAGCTACGGATTTGTGCTGGGTCCTGAGTTGGCCCCGCCCAGCCAGCACCTGTGCGACTCAGGCCGGGCATTCTGAGGGCGTCCCGGGTGTTCAGAGAAGGGACGGCCACTGTGAGCCAGCGTGGACGGGGGAAGCCAAGAGGAGGCCCCCGGCGGGCCAAGCCTGAGTGATGGAGCTGAGCCCCGAGGAGACTGTGAGGGAACCCGGTGCTGAGTTAGGCCCCGGGAGCGCGTGGGGCTTGGGGCCCCAGAGGAGGCGGTGTCCAGGAGACGGCCGCCTGGGGCCCCGCTCTCTCCCTGCTTGATTTACGGGCCTGGATCTGGAGTGCTCATGGTCCTGGGCCCCCTCACCCTGTACCTCGGGCCATGGGTGTCCGGTAGCAGCCCCGCCAGACAGCCTGTGCGCTGGGCTCTGGGCAGTGGTGACAGCAGTGGCCACCAGTGGTGCCCAGCCTGCCTGGGGACCTTTACCCCCAGGGTTTCATTTCATCCTCACAACCACACAGTGTGCAAGGGACCATCAGGATCTCCATTTACTGCCGGGCACGTGGGGCCAGGGGGCTGGGTGACACGTCCAAGGTCACATGGCTACCAGGTAGTGGGGCTGCGCCTGGGCCCTGGGCCCCTGACCTGAGGCTGCCTGCTTCTTAGCTTGAGTCGTGGGTTCAGACCCTGGCTGCCCTCAGCGTCTGCTGAGGCGAACCTCCTGAGGGGGCAGCCTCCGTGTCCGCTCGCGCACAGTGGGAGCACTTCTCCCGTCCTAGCAGAGGAGATGGCGTGCGCTCGGCGCCTGCCCTGTGCTGCTCCTTCACGCCTCAGCCCGCCCTCCCCAGGCTGCGTGGAGCCGTGGGCCGGGCCTCGTCTGGGGACGGCAGCGCTGTCGCTGAGGGAACAGCTTATGTTCCTTGGTGGCCCGTCAGCGGGTCTCAGCTCTTCTCCCCTGCTTGCATCTCTGCCCTGGGAACCCAGCAGCACGTCTGCCGATGGCCCGTGACTGCCCTGCCCTTCACCCCCAGCCCCAGGGCCGAGGAAGCCCCCAGGCCTAGAGTGGGGCACCCCGCACCACATGTGTTCAAGGCACGGGTGGCACCAAAGGGCCTGGCTCAGATGCCAGTGCTGCTGCTTAGAGCTTCGTGTCCTCATCTGTACAGTGGAGATAACCCTCAGGTCCCACTCCCCGGGGGCTATAAGGATGCCACGAGCGAGGAATGTGAAGCGTGTAGCCGGGGGCCAGCACTTGGTGAGCCTGGATGAACGCTAGCCGTGGACATTGTCACCATACTCACCCTCACAGTGAACACGTGTCCACCTGCTGATAGCTCTTTTGGTGTTTGGGGCTGGTTGCTTAACTCTGAGCCTCCATTTCCTCATCTGGAAAATGGGGACAGAGGGTTGCGATGATCAAGAGAGGGAGTGTTGAGCAGGGCAAGTGCTGTGCATGCCAATATATACCCAGTTTTGTTTTTACTCTGGGCACCTCCGCTTGCCCCTCTCAGCCTCGGGCTCCCTCAAAACCACAGCACTGTTTGCTGGACACATAGGAGCGCGGACAGTGGGGCAGCCCCATCTGCCTGGCCCCTGGGCAGCCTTTTCTGTACGCGCTAACGCACCTGCCCAAGTCCGAACCTTCATTCTCCTGCAGCTCGTGCCAACGGCTGTGAAGACCATCCCAGAGGACGTGCGAGGGGTCGGTACCTCTCAGCACCAGGCCTGGTGTCAGCGATGGGGTCACGTCCCGGGGCAGGGGGTGGTACCTGGGCCCCCTCCCAATGCAGGCACACTGTGCCTTTTTGGAGACCTGCCTCCTGTCCCGGTCATTGTTCTTGCAGCCGTGTGCCCAGTTCTCATCGCTGCAAATTGGTTCAGGCAGGCGGGGGCGGGGGCACCCACCCCGTGTCGAATTTCTTTCGAAGCAGCTTTCAGAAGTCAGCAAAATCCTCGAGCTAGATCCGAAATTTGCTCGATGGGTGGCTCCGAGGACTGTTTGCTGACATTCGCAATTGCATCTGTGATGGGAAACGCAGGCCCCAGGTGGGTACCGGCGGTTTCTGTTCCGGAGATCTGGGCCCGCTTGTTAGGGAAGCGGCGTTAGCGTGGTGGCCTTGTTGGGGGGTGCCCAGTCTCCATCTCTTGGCTTTGCTGCGCAGAGTACGCAGCATGGCGGGCCTCCTTGCAGGTATTGACACTTTGGAGGCTGAGAGGGAAATGGACTCAGTTCCAGGAGCAGCTGCTGTTGATCAGGCCTCACCCATGTTCCAGCCCCTCCCAGTCCTGCCCACAGGACCCCCCCTTCCCCCGTCCTCAGCTTACACACAGGGAAGCTGGAGCCGGGCCACGTGGAGAGGAGGGGTGTTTCTGATTCAGAGCTGGAGGAGTGGGCCTTCTGTGCTGCCACCTCTGGCCACTCCACCTCCCCCGCATGATGGCATCAGACCACGTGGGGAGGGGGGGGTGATTAAATGAGATGCCGAAGCTGTGCTCAGCAGGGACAGGGCGCTTTCTCAGCGGCTTCTCACCCTCCGGGGGCAGCCGAATTCAAGGACTGGCCCCTTGGGGCCGCACGCACCGGGCTTGGAGTTCAGGCTGTGTGCGCTCGACCAGCCCTCGTCTCGTGGGTCCGGGAGCCCCTTCGCGCCCCCCGCGCCCACCTGGCTCAGCGTGCTGTCTGTCTCTCCCACCCCCAGGCTACGAGGGCGTGAGCGAGTTCTTCACGGACCTCCTGAACCACATCACCACCGTGCTGCAGGGCCAGAGCGCGGCCGCGGCAGGCACGGGGGACGTGGCCCCGCTGAGGCACAGCAGGCTCCTGGCGGAGCAGGCGGGCGGCCTGGCGGCCGAGCGGACGTGCAGCGCCAGCCCCGGCTGCTGCAGCAGCATGATGGGCCAGGAGCCGCCCTGGACGGCCGAGGCCGACATGGGCGGCGTGGGCGCGGGCAGCACCTCCAAGCTGCCGCACCAGAGACTCGGCTGCACCGCCGCCGTGTCGCCCAGCTTCCAGCAGCACTGCGTGGCCTCGCTGGCCACCAAGGCCTCCTCCCAGTAGCCACGGGGCCCGGGACCCTGAGGGGCGGCACGGGCTGCAGAACACACACGCTGGGCGAGCAGCTCCCGACCGTGACGCTACTACTAAGAATTCCCAAGGATCTGATTCTCCTCCTCCTTCTTTTTTTTTTTTTTTTTTTTTAAATTTTTAACCTGATTCTCTGATGTCATGATCTACATGAGGGGTGGGGGTGGGGACGGAAGAGAACCCCAAGTGGTCCAGCCTCGCGGAAGAGGGACAATCCCGCCTGATTCCTGCTGTGCAAATCTCTCCACTGAGTTTACACACGCTTGTGTTTTCAACACTAGGTCTGAATGTGAGGTGGGGTGTGCGTGCGTGTGTGTGTGGGTGTGCGTGCGTGTGCGTGGTCGCCATGCGTGTGTGAGTGCCCGAGCACGTCCACGTCTGTTCTTCTCAATGGCTGCTGTGGCCCAGGCCTCGGGGACCCTGGAGCAGGCCATCCCTGGTCAGGCTGTCGGCGGCTGAGCAGAGCCAGCAAACGGTTGCCCGTCTCTCTTCCCTCCGAGCCGCCACGCCAGGCCCGGCCCCGTTTCTCTTACCGCTGGCTTAAAGCCCCATTCGGTGTGCAGCTGCCCCTCCCAAAAGCAGGAGCCAGGGGCAGCAGGAGGCCCCAGCTACCATTTCCTCGGGGATTCCACGCAGGGAGTCTGGGCTGTGGTCCACCTGCTGCCCGCTCACGAAAGCAGAGGAGGAGGAGGCTTCCCTGGGAAGGCCACAGCCCTGGGTCGGCTGCCTCTCTCCACGTCCAGCTCCCTGGAGTCCGCTCGGCCCGTCAGCACGTGTCCCACGCAGCCCTGCAAACGGGGCCTCCTTCCCTGACCACGCGCCGCTGCTCGCTGGACCCGGGAGGAGCCTGCCTGGTTGGGAGCCTCCGGGCTGATCCTGCTTGTGCCAAGGATTTGTGCTGTGACTTTGGGCCAATCATTCCAAGAGTCGCCGGGCAGCCATGACCAGGAAACTCAAGGGCAGGCTTGACGCCCTGGCCCCTACAGTGCGGCCTGCGTCTCCGTGACGTCAACCCAGATGAGCGTCTCCTTGGCATCGAGGCGATTTGGGGCTCTCCCTCCAGGCAGAAGGAGGCTGCGTGTTGCTCCACGCCTGCCCAGAAGGCCTGATCCGCCCCTTTCGTGCTCACTGCCAGCCCCAAGCACTCAGCCAGCCAGGTGCAAGGGGGCTTGCAGCCCCAGAGGTGAGAAAGCACATTACCCGCGTCTCCTATTAGAGTCACCCCAGCCCCTGATGGCAGCCGACAGACCACCAGCTGGTCAGTCCAATCCTGAGGTCCAGGCAGGCCGGCAGCCCCCTTTGCGGAGAAGGGGATCAGTGAGGGGCTTTGTCAATCCTCGGACGGTGTGACCGTCCGGCGGGATGCATAGGACCCCCTGAGCATGGCCTTGTGTCTTCAGCTATCAGTCACTCTTGAGGAAGAGGAACAGGCCTCTGGGCCGTCCTGCGTGGTCCAGGGAGGATGGATTGAGAGCGGCTGCGGAGCTGGGCGCTCAGAGACACCTTCAGGCCTGGTCAGCAGGGGCGTGGCGGTCGCCCACTTTGGGAAAGGAAGGGCTGGGGTGGGGGGCGGCTGCCGTCAGAACTGCCCAGCTGTCCTAGAAACCACGGGCCCTCCGACCACCGTGTTTACACGACTTGAGTGTTGAACCCTGATTATAATGTCTGTACGTCACCTTTCCTAGCCTAACCCCAAGCGCCGGGGGAACAGGAAAGCGTGGCCGGCCTCTTGCACTGCTTTGTCTCCAAAATAAACTACTGAAATCAAACTGTATTTCACACGTGTTTACAAAATGTTGCTCAAAGCTTATTCCGTCCTCCAGTCTTTTAATAAAACAGCTTTACCTTTTTGAGTAAAATTCCAGTCCTGATCCGAGTCAGGACAGGTCGGGAGTGCAGGGTAACCAGGTGCCAGGCGGGGCCCCTGGCCACATCGTGTCCTGTTTAATCGACGCCTCCCCTCCAGGTCTCACACGTTAGCGTCCAGGGCCCAGATATCAAGTAACTGTTTTGCAGCGACGTGGCACTTTCCACCAGCCTCGATGCGGGTGGCCAGCAGGGTGGGGAAACCGAGGGGCGGGGTTAGGCTTCATAAAGGCCCAGGAGCTGCGCGGTGGTGGGGAAGGGACAGGCCGTGCTTGAGGGTGTGCGGGCCTCTCCCCGGGCCCAGCAGACAGCGGCCGTCTTTGCAGGGGCGGAGGGAGCCGCGTCCAGGAGCGTAGACGGGCAGGGGGTTGTGAGCAGCAATGAGGCCTCACCGAGCGACCCCCACCCTCAGTGTCACCTGGTGCACGCTGACCGGGTCCCCGGACACCGGCCATGGAGTCGGTCTCCTCTTAGGTCTCCGTGTCCCTGGCCCTGGGGCTTCCGCATCAGGGGAAGACAGACCCCCGCAAGGCCCTCAGCCTTTGCGGTCTCTTCTTCCCCAGGGCTTGGTGCTGCTGCCTCTGGTCACTCAGCACCGTCGAGGGCCCGTGGGAAGGGCCTGCTGTGGTGTACACGTGTGGTGCCTGGAGCCGGCCCTGCTGGCATCCCGGGGGCAGTTGGGACTCTCCTCCCCAAGCTGTTTTGCCAGTTGGTGGGCCTGTTGGGGGCCGTGCCCTGCAGCGTCTGGGTGGTGGTCAGTGGCTGGGACTGCCGAAGGGCTCCAGGAGCAAGTGGCGGGGCCACGTTTTGCCTGAGGCCTTGGGTAGGTTCTGAGGGTCACTTGCAAAGTCTCTGCCCTGGGCAGCCTGGAGCAGAGGCTGCGGGCCAGGCTCTGCTTGCAGGTTATATCATGATGTGGTTCCAGAAGCACTAAGCCCCAACTGAGTATAGGAGCTGGATGTCTCCTCCCCACGAGAGCCTGGGGGCGGGGGGGTTGCCCTTGGCAGCATGGGTTTGCAGCGCCGGGTGGGTCGGGCTGGACCAGAGATCCTGCAGCATCACCTGCAGGAGACGGACGCAGCTGGAGTCCCCGGAGAGTTTATATGGGGCATTGTCTGAGTTAATGCCATCAGTGAGGGAGAAAACAAACTTGAGAAAGGATTCCTCTTTACCCAGAGGACTGCCAAGTGCACTGTATGGAAGGTTGAAGGACCCTGGCAGAAAGCCGTCCTTTAAGCCAACCGGGAAGAGCAGCTGTTGTCTGCCGTGCAGCCCCTCTAGGACCGAGGGACACTGCGGCGCCCTGTCCTTGCTGGAAGACTGGTCCTCAGCTCAGGGACTTGCACGCCGCTGGCCACAGAGAACCGTTGAATGGCTTCACTGGTGCCCCTGGGGTTTGCATCTGCGCTCCCCTCTCCCCCCTAGAAACTGACCCTTCACCCAGCGGGATCCCCGACACCTCGTCTTCCTTCCCGGGCCATGGCTCAAGGGCCCCTGAGCTCCAGAGACCTTGAGCGGCATGCTGGCTGTCTTGAGGGAGCACGGCCCCTGCACGTGGCTTACCACGAGGTAGAGGAGTGCATCCACCCTTGACGAAGGTTCTGGCCTCCTCGGTGAGCCTGGCCACGCCCTGATGCCGCACACACCGCCCTGCCCGTGCCAGAGCCTGAGTGTGAGATGCTGTGGCCGAGGCCTCCAGACAGGCGGTTCTCCTGTCGGTCCTACCCTCCGCGAGCAAGGCTCTGTGCCTCTGGCCCTTCTCTGCACAGCCTTGCCAGTGTGATCTCGGAATGGCCCTCCACCCACATGCTGTTTACTGGAGAGCCGACTGTTGGCATGGAAGCACCCGGGCCCTTTTCCTTCTGGTTCCGACCAGCAGGCCCCACCCATACCACCTGGGGCCTTTTCCAGAAATGGTTGCATTTCCCCTCTACTTCCAGAGTTGCCCATGACCTGGCGACTTGGAGGGACTCTCTTTCCCACAGCCAGACCAACCTCGGCTTCTGGGGCTGGGTGTGGATCCCACTTCTTTGAAGCTTGCTTTCTCTTTCGAAAAGCTTCTCCCACAGTGATTTCACCAAGACGTTGGCAGTTCCAGTTTCGGCGCTGACACCTGTGCTTTGTGACAAATGTTTGTTTCAATCCTGTTCACGAGCCACGTTTGCCAGAACCCCAAGCTGGCTTGTACTTAATTTGTGTGCATACATGTATATAATGTTTATATGAATCTATATGTACTATATGTAAAATCACGGCTTCTGTAAAAACCAAGAACCCCTGGCTCTTTTGACTTGGTTGCACTTCTGCCCCGTGTGTTTATGGCAACACAGGTGGCCCATCTCTGGGATGGGGTATCTCAGGGACAAGGTGTCCCGTGTTCTTTATTTGCTAAGTGGTCTTGGTGGTGGGTGTCCTGATAGCTGACTAGTGGAATACAGTTAGTGCTGTGTTTGTTATTTCGGTAACTGTTGGGGATGGGGTGTAGACCTGTCCCTTTGAAACATGTGAATAAACACCTTACGGCGCCAGCTCTTTGGAGGGTGTCCCTCTGTGCTTCAGGGGATGAGCGGCGGCAGCAGCCCCCTCGCCAGACTCAGGAGAGGCCCAGACTTGCCAAGGCCCCTCAAGCGACTTGTATCGCCACTGTAATGGTTTTCTGGTCCAGGCTGTCTAGACCCTCGAATCCTGACCATGATCTGGTGAGGAGGTCCTAAGTATTGCCCCCATTTTATAGGTGAGGCTCCAAGAGCACCAGGAATGCTTGTCCAAGCTCTACAGCTAGGCTGGGGATTCCAGACCCACATTCTCTGGGCAGTGTGTTTCTTGAAGTCAGGGCTTGTCCGGGCCATTTCTGTGTGCCCAGGCCTGCCGGGCCCATAGCAGCTGCACACGGGTGTTTGTTGAATGACTGAATGATCGGCCCTGATATTCAACTGGTCCACACTGGTCCAGCACACCAGCCTGTCTGTTCTGGTTACATAATCCTGCAGCCCCCGTGGTTAAATGTTTTGGGCATCACTCCTGCCTGTGATGTCGATGAGTCATCTCACCCTGTGAGCCTCAGTTTCCTCGTTCTCAAAACTGCGACTAAGACTGCCATGCTATAGTGAACCATTAAGTTCAAGAACTTCAGACGCCCCCGAGTCCTGTGCACGTATCAGGTCAGAGGGGATGACAGATTGATGCCGAGGGGGCCCTGCAGCTCAGAGGCCCAGGTCTGGAAGTCCAAAGCTGGCTGGGGCCTGTGG
Organism: Balaenoptera ricei; assembly: GCF_028023285.1. NCBI lineage: Eukaryota > Metazoa > Chordata > Mammalia > Artiodactyla > Balaenopteridae > Balaenoptera > Balaenoptera ricei. The sequence goes on along the minus strand of NC_082640.1, from coordinate 176,581,274 downwards.
CCTTGGTGACAGGCACTAAACCGGGGCTGTCAGGGCTTCTACCCAGCAGAGAGAGAACAGAGGCTGTTTCCCAAAGTGGCCCCGCCCCTGCATGGCCCAATTCATGTGTGGCTGGGAGATAGGGGAAGAGTGTTATTTAATCCCACACGTGCTTTGGGGCAGGTGTCAGCACCATTTTACAGATGAGGAAACTGATGCTTCAAGCAGCGATGTCACTTGCCCACGATCCCCTGGCTGGAAAGTGGCCCAGAGCCACCCCAAGGGAAGTGAACCTCCCCTTGTCCTTTTGCCTGAAATCTAGTCCATCCCACCCCACTTGGAGTCAAGGCAGAGGAAGGTTCAAAGAAACTGGAAAGAGCCCAGAGCAGATTTATTTATCCTTAGATAAATTTTGTACAGAATATGTTAGAGTCAGGAGTTCTCAGCTTTCACCAAAAAGTCAGAAGTTATTGCAGTTGTGCCCAGTGGCTCTAATGGTGGAAGGGAAACTTCGAGAAAGCTGCCCGTGTTCAGAGAGAGGAAAATTGTTTAAAGTCAGGGGTCCGCCCTGCAGGGGGCCGCACTGGGGCAGGGGTCAGGAGCAGGAGGAAAGGAGCGTAGGGGCAACAGGGTGGCTTGGGCTTGGGCAGGCTGGGGGCGGCCTCCCTACCGGAAGCAGTGCCCGGGCCATCTGGCCAAGACCTGCAAAGGGGACAACAGAGCCAGGACCACAGGGTGCCTCGGGGCCCTGGCTGGTGGGGCCAGCCGGCGCCTCAGCCCCGCCGCAGCTCCTGCAGCTCGTGGGCCACCTTCTCCAGCTCCGCCTCGATGGCCGACAGGCTCTCCAGCTCCTGGTCCTGGGAGAGAATGTGAAGAGTCACACGGGGACTGGCCCAGGGAGCCTGTGCCAGCAGCATGGGGCGTGCAGACAGACTGGTTGTGCCCGGGTTAGCTGTGTGGCCTTGGACAGGTGGCTTTGCCTTTCTGAGTCTCAAGGGCCTCATCTGTTCCATGGGGACAGTGGTGCCACCCTGCCGGGCTGCTCTCAGGAGCACTGGGTGCAGAAATGTGCCAGGGGGACTCAGGCCCGCCGCCTCCTGAATGGCTCTGCGCGGGCACGTGGAAAACGAAGCCCCGGGTGCCCTTCAGAGCTCCTTCCACTGCCCCAACCCCAAGGCCTAGACTGTGACGATGGCTTCCTGGGTGAGGCCGTGCCTGGGTTTCCTGTCTGCCACAGGCCTTCCTACCTGAGGGGTCAGCGGTCTGTGGCCCAGGTTTCAGGACGTGAGAGCTGCCTAGGGCTGGGCTTGCATCCTCAGTCCCAGTCACTGGGTCCCTGAGGTCCAGCTGCCAGGGTGGTCCAGGGCAGCAGGGGACCCTCTGGGACTGACACCCACAAGAGCATGCCCTCAGACTCAGAGCAGGAGTCAGGGAAGGCCATGCCCCAGCTTTGACCTGAGAAGGGTGGTCTTCCTGGGGTCCCTGCCTGATGCCAAGCAGAGGGCACCCACCTGGGGCCCCGTCAGAACAGATGGATGATGGTTGCCATGGAAACAGGGACCCCAGAGGCCCCCATCTTGGAGTAGCCCCCGGGCAGGAGTTCTGTGATTCTGGGGCCGTTTCTAAGATCTTTGGGCTGAGTGGACGGGGCCCTGCTCTGTCCTGTCCACAGGACTCAGGGGTCCCCGTTTCTCCGCCCTGCGGTCCAAGGCTCCCTCTGCCTGTGGAGAAGGGAAGCTGGAGGGTGCCCCAGGGCACCTGGCTCTGTCCAGCTTCTGTGGGTGGGGAAGGCAACGATCAAAGGTGCCCAGCCTTGGGGAGGGGTGGGGGGCAGGCTGCTGCTTCCTGCAGCCCCGTCCCCTCAGTCCTTGGAGACATAGGCAGGTGACCTCTCTTAGCGCCAGCTCCCAAGAACAAGGCTTCTTCCTCTCAGGCTGCTGGGACCCTGGTCCCAGGCCCAGAGAATGGCTTGGGGACCCAAGGAAGGGACCACATCCTCTTCTGGGTGGGCAGAGAAGAGCACTGGGGCCAGAGCCTTGAACATGTCCCACCCCCCATAAGGCCCCGATTCCCACCTGGGCACTGAGGCCTGAAGACCCCCCAAGGCCTCCTCCAGCCCCAAGGTGGTGTCGCCAGCCTGCCCCAAAGTCCCATCCCATCCCCTCCTATGGGACCATGTCCCTGCACCCCACTGAGCTTCCCAAGTAGCCCTGGGCATGGCCAGGTTTTCAAAGCTCGTGTGCATTCTGATCATGATAATGAGGTGAGCAGAAAGGACTTCTTACCCCCATTTCAAAAATGGGGGAACCGATGAGGCTCAGAGAAGGGGAGTGAGTGGCCCAAGGTCACCCAGCTAGGAGGCAGGGCCCAGGTCTTCTGGCACATGTCCGTGCCTTCCCCACCCATCACCACCAGGCCCTGAGGTCCAGCTGGCCCTGCCCCTGCTGCCTTTGCCATCGGGGTGGGAGGCAGGGCCTGAACCTGGGAGGAGGGTGCGGTTGGGCTGCACGGGGGCCAGGAGAGGACATGGCTGGACCAACAGTAGGGCCTCCCCAGGATGCCTCAGTGTCCCCTCCTGCCGTGCCCTCCCAGCTCTCAAGGCTGGATCCCCCAGGCAGCAAGTAGCCCTCCCCAGGCCAGTCCCTGCCAGGTCTTTTTAGTTTCCAAGCTCTCTCCATCCAAAGCTCCAAGCTCCACTGGTCACTCCCTTGTCCTGCTCCCAAACCTGCAGAGGTTCCCTATTGCCTTCAGGACAAAGTCCCCGCCCAGCACCTCTGGGAACGGGCTTAACTCACCAGCCCTCCAGCTTCTGCGCGCTGACCTGAACGCTTCTGTCTCCTGTCCGCCAGCTTTCCTGGGTGCCCCCCTCCATGAGCTGGGGTTCACTTGCCCCCCTGCCTGACACACCCTTTCCCCTGTCCCTTCCCGGTTTCCCAAGAGCCCCCTGTCTGAGTGCCCCTCCAGTCCCAGACTCCAAGGGGGACAGTGTCCCCTCAGTGGTGCAGGGGCCACATGTCTGGCTGCAGCTGACCCCCAGCTGGGCCCATGCTCCCGGGGCCTGGCCCAGGGCCGGCTCCCACCCCGTACCAACCTCTGGTCTGCGGTTGGCGCTGCCCTCCTCCTCCTTCTTCTCCTCCGGGTAGCCACGCACCTGGAGGGGCAGGCCCGCCTCGATGCTGTCCTCCCGGGAGGATGGCCTCCAGCCTCGTCGCAGCTGCAGCCCAGGACCCCCGAAGTCGTAGCCCCGGGCCCGGAAGGAGAGCTTCGTGGCACGGTCCGGGTCTTCCTCATCCTCCTGCCCCTCCAGCCGCTTCTCGGCTGTCAGCTCCGTGGCCAGCTGGTCCATCCTGCTCCATCGCTTGGCGTCCTCCCACTCCGTGGAGAGCCGCTCCTCCTCCTCCTCCTGCTCCGGCGCCCCGCTCTTCCCGCCCCGGAAGAGGCCTTGAGGGGCCCCTGCCACCTCCTCCTCCTCCTCCTCCTCCTGCTGGGGGTGCTCCCGCTCCCCCTTCCCCTTGGGGGACTGAGCCTCCTCAGCCCCAGTCTTCCCGGCTCCATCCACAGCCAGAGCCTCGGGCCAACCTGGAGCAGGTGGTGGACAAGAGCAGGAGAATGAGGGAGGGACCGCCACTTTCCCCGGTCCCTGCCACTCCCCGGGGCCTCTCTGTGGCCACGGTTGGGACCACCGACCCCGTATGCGGGGTCCAGCTCAGCCCCTCACAACGGATTCCATTTGGAGGGAAAAGCCATCTTGACACCATGCTTTACAAGACCCACTAAAGCTCTGAGGGGTGGGTTGGCCAGAGCCTGCCTCTTCCTGCGGCCCTCTCACCCCAGAAGCCCTGACCCGGGGGTCACCCAGCTGGGGAGGGAGGAAAGACCCTGACCAGGGCCTCACGAGGAGCCAGGGGCTTTCCTAAACCCTGGGTGGAGCTAACAGTGTCCCCAGACCAGCCTGTTCCCACCTGTCATGCTGTCCCTCTGTTCCCAAAGCCCACCCACCCACGCTGCAAAGTTCCTCTCCCCTCAGGGGGGGTGGGGCTGGGGAGGGGCTCTGTGGGACAGTGGGATATGCAGGGTTTTGGAATCAGACGAGCCTGGGTTGGAATCTCAGCTTTTACACAAATTAGCTGTGTGACCATGGGCAAATTACTTAACCTCTCTGAGCCTTGGTTTCCCATCAGGCAAATGGAGATAATACTTACCTTTCAGGGCTGTTGTGAAGGTGGAATGAGATTATGGATGAGGCCCCCCCTCCATCCCATCCCCCTCCCCCCGACACATTTGTTGACGTCTCAGACATCATACATACTCTCACCCCTCTGAATCTCCTTGTAGCCGAGGCTCGGGTGGGGGTTAAATGCTGCGGTGGGGGGGCTTTCTTCCTCTGGGACAGCCTTCTCTCCAGCCTCTGCCTCCTCCTCCTCCTCCTTCTCCTCCTCCTCTTCTCTCTTTGCCTGCTGCCCTTGCTCGGCACTCAGGCCCTTCTCTCTGCCCACTGGACCCTGGGAGGGGCGCTCGCTGTCCTCCTCGGCCTGTGGGCCTGGGTGTTTCTGGCTGGAGAGGCTGGCTAGGGGATGGGTATTGGAGGAGGCCTCCTCCTCCCCTGGGGCCTGGTTGTCCTCCTCAACCTTGGACCCCTGCCCAAGCTCCGGGGCGGCCTGAGGCCTGGCTCCTTCCGCATCTTCACCATTCCTCTCCACCTCTTTAGAATCTCCTCTTTTTTCCGTAGCATCCTTGGAGGACGCCTCTTCTGTCCCCTCTACAGAAACAACAGAGCAAAGTCAGGCCCTGAGGACCAGGCTGCACGTGGGATCTCCCCAGGGCCCAATTTCATATCTTAGTCACTGTATCTCTTGGCTTCCAGTAAGCCCAGCCCAAGACACCCATGAGAGAATTAGGGTTGCCCTCTCCATGTCTGGGTTTGACCTGAGCACAACTGGATTATGTTTCTTTCTCTGTAATTCTACCTCTCGAAGCAGGATGTGATTTTTTTTTTTTTCTAAAAAGACCTTGAAAATGACCCCAGAAGATAGAGCCCTGAATTTAAAATTAAGACAGCAGTTGAATTGCTGTGTGATCTTGGGCAAGTTCCTTAACCTCTCTGTGTAAGAGGCACCATTACTGCAACTTCATTCTCTCCTCTGTGCAGGTATTCTGTCTTGAGCATCCTGTGAAAGTGCTCAATTCCTCAATGTTTGTCAGGTTTCATTAAAAGGTATTTTCTTGTAGCTGCTTTGAAGACAGCCTTCTAACTAGTAAAAATCCCTCCCACTGCTAGAATGATCACTGTTGAACAAGACACTACCAAGTACATTCCATCATTTGACTCCAGGACTCCAGGTGGAAGAGCTCCCATGCTCATTTGACAGAAACTCAAACCGATCCTCAGAAAGGTAAGGTGACCTGTCTGTGCTCACAGTCAGCAGAGCTGAGCCTCGAACCCAAGCTTCCAAATGCCAAGTACCGGGTGCTCTTTGCACTGACATGTGGCTGCCACCCCCATTAATGCTACACTATTCCCCTCCTACAGCCCATGGCAGACATCCAGAGTCAACCAGACACTCATTTCCATGGAGCCAAAATGTGGGAGTCCCTGCTGTGCCCCAAGCAGCCACTAGGGTGACAGCCCTGGCCAATGCGAGGGCACCTCGGCCACACCAGCAGGCTTCCCCTCTCAGCCCCGACGGAAGACCACCGAGATCCCCGCTCTTAGGAACTGGCCCTATTCACTCACCTTCCACATGCAAAGAGCAGGGCTGCAGGGGCAAGTGTGTGGCTGTTTCTAGGCAGAAAGGTGAGTAACAGAGCATCCCCTTGACCTAAGCCATGATCCGTGACCCCTAAAAGCTCTCTGGTTTCAAGAAAGATGATCCAGTTTCATTTAGTGTTTCAAACCTACCCCTCTGGGATCCTGCTGCCACTAGGCTATGCTAAGGCACCACTAATTCCCGGGAGGGCAGGCGCTAGGGGTGGGGACCCTGCTGCGGTGGCCACTGGGAAGAGTCGAAGCTGCCCATCTGCCAGGCCAGAGACTTCCTGCCCGGGAGTGTCAGTCCCTGCAGTGGGCAGATGGGACCGATCAAGGGCTTTGGAGTGAGACAGACCCAGATTCACATCTCCAATTATGCCTTGGGAAGGTACTTCAACCTCCCTGGGACTCAGTTTCCCCATTTGTAAAGAGAAGGAAATATGAGCTACCTTACAGGGCCTAAAGGAGGGGCTTCTGACTCCCAGGAACCCTCGATCTATCATAACTACTGTTATTTTCATCCTCCCTCCCCTGGTCTCTGGCCAGACTGGTCGGCACTGACCCTTCAGCTCGGCCTGGTCATTCTGCTTCTCAAGAACCTCTGAGAGTTCATCCTCATAACTGCTGTGTTTCTTCTGCTGATGTGCCCTCTCCTTGGCTCCTGTATGAAAAATGGAGAAAAAAGTCCCATTTGGTCTGAGCTCTGCATATTTGTCTATGAGAGGGAAGGCCTCTGTTTCCTCATCTGTAAAGTGGGCACATCATGTTCTGGGCTTGCCCAGTGAGAGACTGAGGGGGCAGGAGCTGGTGGGGGGTGGTGAGGGCTGGCTGCCCCCTCCCGGCCCCATCACCTCTCCAGACTCCATTTCTCACCTAGGAAATAAGAACAAGCCCTGCCTGCCGGCTCATGGAGCAATAAAGGCGCAGATGGAGCAGATGGTCCCAGGGGCAGAAGCAGAGAGTGGAGGGCCCTCAGGACCTGGCTGGTAGCTAGGGGACCCTGCAGCAAGAGGTAATAATGACTGCTTGTCCCCTCATGGGGGCTCTTGATTCAGGCAACCCCTGTTCCCCCTGGACCCCATAAGCCCAGGCTGAGCTCTTGTCTGCATCCAAGCCCAGGGTCAGCACCAGAGACCCTTCTCCCTGCATCAGCCCCAGGCTATGCTGTCTGCTCTGTCTCCACCCATCCCTGGTTCTTGATGGTGGCCCGGGCCAGGCCAACTCTGCAGCTGGTGGTGATTTTTTCCTATGATGAGAATTTCTGGGGTGGCCAGAGCAGGCTGACATGGGGGCTGTGGGCCGGGGGTATGTCCAGATCTGGCCCCCGGCCGACTGGGGTTCACACTTCCTGGTTAATTCCTTGCTCTGTGACCTTGGGTGACTTGGGCGATCCAACACCTGGTTGCTTATCTATAAAACAGGGTTGCTGCATGGTAAATGCTAGGATAGAGGTGTGCACAAGACATGAGAGTACAGAAGAGGGAGTGGGCGGATGAGTGGATGGATGGATGGATGGATGGATGGATGGAAAGACAGACACATAGATCTATCCCATACTCTTTTAATAGAAAATAATAATGTACCTGTATATCGGACACTGTTTATATTAGATACACACACACATATGTGTGTGTATGTGTGTAAACAGATGTTTCAGGACACATCCCCTATAGTAGTCTCCATTGACATTATATTTAATTATTTAAATGCAGTAAGTTAGTCATTCAATACTTAATTTAAAAATTATCATATTGCACTCCTAGCAACGATATGCAGTGGATGTTTGTCTTCCAGGAGGACGAGCGAGTGAGAGAAAGAATGGCACGCTAACTTGGGGAGGGTCTCAGGGAGCCCTCCTGCTGTGGTTATTTTCACTTGCCACCTCCCCAAATCGCTCTCCATTCTCACACGTGGCCCAGTCTGCCCCAGAAGCCTCAGAGTGGGGGCCTCCCCTGAGCCCCAGCAGCCTTCATGCCCTCCACCCTACCCCATCCAAGACACAAGCCCAGCCCTAAAGATGGGCCCTCACTTTCTTTGGAGGGAGACGCAAGATTCATGCTTGAGGGCCATTCTCAGGGAGAGGCACAAGGGTGCCTATGGCTCTGCCCCAAATAAAAGCCACTTCCCACAGGGAGTCAGCCTGGGGCAGATGCAGGGCCAGAACCCGTTGTTTCCAATTTGCCAGGGAGTCCTCTGTGCCTCACATGAACCCAAGGGGGAGCCTGGGGTTGGGCAGAGCAGCTAACTCTGTGGGATGACATCAGCCTAACCCTCCTTCCCAGCATCCTGTCCAGGCTCTGCTTGAACATCCTCAGTGACAAGGAGCTCATTACCTCACAAAATCACTCCATTCCCAAGAGCATCAGTCGATTTTCTTAACCTCTTGGAGAAAGCCATGTCTCGCTCTGAAAGCACACTGCAAGTCTGGTCTGTGTTTTGGGGCAAGCAAGACCCTGCTTCTCCCATCTCCCCCTTGAGCAGAAGCTCACAAGGGCAAAGGGGCCCCTCCTCTCTCCTGGAGACCAGTTTTCTTTTCCATTAACAGAGAAAAGGGATCCTCTCTGCAACCTATTCTTGAAAGTGTCCCCTCTAAAATGGCTGAACTCCAGAGACCATGGGGTATTAGAAGAGCTGCATCTGGTCTTGGGATGTCCTTAACTTACTATGTGACCTTGGACAAGTCACTCAACCTCTCTGGGCCTTGATCTCTTTAATTACATTAATTATAGACCGGACCAGGTGGCACAGAGGACCCCACCTTGCCACCCTATAACTGAAAGGCAATAACTGAGTATCAGAAACAAGACCTTGCTCAACCTTCCACCATGATTTTCTGACTCTCAGTTACTGGAATTTACTCAGATTCACGTGCAGCGGTTGGAAAATACCTTGGAGAGCGAGGTCTTGGAGCTCTTTCAGCAAATTCTGATGTCGCAGGATTGAGAGGATCCGTTCATCTGCAATGAAAAAGAGTCGTTACGGGTGGTTTCCAGAGAACAGCCCAGAAAGAGATTGCCATCAGTATTTTCAGCTGAGCACAAGGAATTTATTCTGGAAACTCAAAAGGTGGGTGGTAGCAGCAAGATTGGGTCTTGAGATAACACTTCTGAAATGACCTCCTTTCCAAGGTATCTCTCTCCATTTGCTATTACATCAGAAAGGTCAGCCACAGTCCCTGCACCCAGACCTTCGCCAAGAGATGGCAGCCCCTGAGGTGATGCCGGGGTGTCTCTAAACACAACATGTTTTCTCATCTCCATGCCTTTGCCTGTGTTGTCCACGCCACCTGGGGTACTCTTTTTTCATTTTTCTACTTACTGATTTTCAACTTTTATCTTAAAGCCCAACCCCAATGCTAATGTTGGATCTATCCAACATTGACTGCCTGCTTGGAAAGCTCTGTCCTTCTCATGCCCACCCACCCATAGTGTTCTTTTAGTCATCATACATCTATAGGGTATCTACCAGGTGCCAGTGGCTGTTCTCGGCACTGGGGATACAGCACACAAAGTCTTTGTCCACAGGGAGCTCACATTCTGGTGGCTTGCTGTTCCAACCCTGGTTTCATTCTGCCCAGAATTCTGGTTAATTGTGTTCATATCTGTCCCTTCTGCTAGTCTGTAAGCTCTGGGCTCACAGGGGCTGTGAGCCCTTCATCTCTCTATACCACCCAGCACAGGCCTGGCTAAGGCAGGCACTTGGTCAGTGACTACTGAATTAAATCACTGAATTCCATCAAAAACCACACACCCACGTCCTTGCCCCCCAGCCCAGCAGGCAGCAGCCCCTCACCCCAAGCCTGGCTCATACCTCCTCGGAGTGTCTCGAAACACTCCTGGCTGACAGGCATGGGGCTGGGCTTGGAGAGCGTGTCAGAAATGACCTCCACGATGCACTTCATCACCTGGGAAGAGAGTGGGGCAGGTTGGGGCTGGTTTGGGCGTGGGGCTCAGTTCCCTGAAGTTCCAGGGTAAATTTCTACGGAGGACATAAGGACATTCTCTTGTGTCTTCAGGAGTGCAGGGACGCCTAGCTCAGGGGCACAGCTCTGCTTTCTTAGCTACATAGTCACAGCAATAGTAATAATTAAAAACAAAACCAAAAAACCTTACACAGTGCTTACCAAGTGCCAGGCGCTCCAATCACCAGGCCGGCAGGAGCCGCTCTAAGGTGGGGGTGGGTACCCTGTACCCTCTCATCCCAAGGGTTTCTCTGAAGATGGGGAATGCTCCTGGGCATTAGAGGTGTGTCTTGCAAAAGTACTTTAGTCTTGCAGATGCCCAAAAGGTCAGCTATCTCCAGGAAGCCTTTCTGGACCACCCAGTGGAGAGCAAAGACCTTTCCTGGCTCTACCCTGTCTGGAAACAAGACTTGGAAAACTGTCTCTAGATATCTATGGTGTTGTCACATGCGGGGAGTGACAGCCTCACAGTCTGGTTCCATAGTCACCCACCAGGTGAATCCCCTGGCTGGATGCGGGCACACATCTATCTGCTACATCTGGGTGTCCATCCCAGGCCGACAGCAGCCATATCTCTGAAAGTCTTATCTAGCGCCCAGCAAGGTGCTATGGATAATCAGGCAGCCAAAAAGTGAATGATATCTGAAGATGGTGCCAACTGTAGTGTGATATCCTAGCTGTGTGATCTTGGGCAAGCGACTTAACCTCTGTGAGCCTCAATTTCCTCATTTGTAAAATGGGAGTGAGAAGACCTTCCCAACTCCCCTCCCAGGGTGATGAGGCACAGATGGGAAAATACTCTATAATGCATGAAGTGCCACACACACCCAGGGAGGGATTCACGACTCCCAACCTGCTTCAGCTGCCTAGAGTTGGGCAGAGGAGCAGGAGGTATCAGACACGCAATAGGCAACACTGGTGGGGAGTGAGGGGGTGGAAGGCTGTGTTTACGGGATGCCAAGGCAACCCATCCAAAGATCCAGGATGGCAAACTGGCAAACAGGCTCTGCGGTAGTCATGGCATCCTAGGTTAAAACATGCAGGTCTTCACCAGCTGCTCCGGTGTCTCTGACGCCAGGCTGCTGAATACAAAGTGTCTCCCATAAGGCACCTGGCAGGGAGGAGCTTATAGCCTGCACCCTATATCTCCCTGCAACCAAAAGTCTTGCACTGGGAATATCAGATAACCACCACTCCATAAGGACAGATTCTGGGAGAGAGGAATTGGGTATGGGTCCCAAGAGTGATGGGGAGGTCATGAAAGGAAGCTCTAGGAATAAAAATGCTTATTTACTGAGGACCAACTATGTGCCAGGTACTTCACATGATTCCAATTCCTTACAACTCCCCTCAAAGGAAATATTATTATAGACAGGAAAAGGGGAAGCTCAGAAAAGTTAAGGAATCTTCCCAACATCACACAGCTACAATGAGTGGTATAGGTTTAAATTTAGGCCTTTCTATAACTAATGAATAGGAAATATAAATGAGCAAACTGAGGTTGAAATCTCTTTGATGTTTTGGGTTTCAACTACAGCCTCTCTGGAATAGAAGAAAACAGCTCCTGAAAAGGCAGGGAGTAGAAATTTCTGACTCCCAAGTGGAGGTATCTATGAACATCAGAGACTGGAAAAACAGCCCCAACTCAGACATGAATAAATTTCGAGTGTACACCCAACAGAGAGTGTCTTTTGCTGGCCACAGAAGCCCCCACCAGTGTCTTCTAAGGCCCTTTCCTGGGTGACCTCCACCAGCAGCCCCAACTGGCTGGGACCCTGGGTGCAGGAGCCATGATCAAGAGTGTTTTCACTGTGGCCCTTTGGGAGAGCCAGCCAGGGCTTTAGTGACTGGGGGACGGGGCGGGTGTGTTGCTGGCAGGGCTCTGGGGAAGAGCAAAGCGGGAGGCCAGAGCCAGGCAGATGAAGACTGTTCCCGCAGGTCGGTGGACAACCACAGCCTCAGAGAAATCACCCCCGCCAGCCCGTGGTGGGCCTGTGAGATTCGGAGTGTTCAGGACAGTGGGCCTGGCACCTGGGCCCCGCGGGTAAGACACAGGGCCCATCGGGCTGCACACCCAACTCAGAGGAGGCCGGGGAAGGCCCCACAGGAGGAGAGCAGGGAAATCTAGCAGACTTCGATGTCTTCTTCTGGCGAAGCTGTCCCCAGGCTCAGCAGCCGCAGTGCTGGCTCTTGGCTTTATGCTCCTGCCCCCCATCCCGGGGCATCCCCGCACCCCCTCTTACCTCAGTGTCCCCTTTATTCATAGGGCTGTTCACAGGGAGGGCAATGACTAGGAAGAGAAAGAGAGAGCTGGGGTCACTCCTCTGCTCCGAGGTGAGAACGCGGTCCTTCCAGACTGGTTCCATCAGGGGCGCTCCCTCTTAAGACCACCTCCACCCAAATGAGACGCTGAACTGATTTTATTTCCCTTCCCCAGCTGCTGCCCGCACGGAGGTGGCTCCCAGAGGCTGCGCTGAGAGCCCTAACCCTTCCCCGTGGGAAAGCTCGTGCTCTGGAGGGGGTGTGTGAGCTGAAAGCAAGAGCGGTGAAAACAGGCCAATGGCTGAGTGGGATTGGGGTGGGGGAGGATGAGGGAGAGGCAGAGAGACCCCAGAGGTGACAAAAAAGAGGGTGAGGTGAGCGGAAGAGATGGAAGAGCAGGACTGCGACAGGGGAGGGGAGAGGCAGAAGTCAAGGGCAGCCAGACGCGGGGAGAGGGAGGATGCAGGGGGAGGCAGGCCAGTGGGGAGACCGCAGCCGTCCTCCCACCTACCCCGATGACCTTGGCCAGCCACGACGCAGAGCCGGCGCCGGCCCCGAAGCAGCCCAGACACGGGGTGGGGACGTCAGGGGACCCTGCCCCGCGGGGTCGGGAGTCCGAGTCAAAGAGCCAGGCCTGCGGGATCAGCTCCCGGGCCCCTTTGCGAGGTCGGGTGGGAGGCGAGGCGCTGTCCGTGGCGCTGAAAACTCGCCGCGCCGGAGGGAAGGAGCGCGCGGCGCTGCGCGGGGCCCGGACCTCAGGGCAGGCAGGGCAAGAGCAGGCAGGGGCGCCCGGGACCCTCTCCCCCAAGGCCCCGCGCTCGCTCACCTTGCCCGGCGCAGAGTAGCAGCGCCATGACCGCGGCGGAGCGCATGGCGAACCCGGGGCGCCGAGCAGCTGGCGGTCTGGGGCCGGACGCGGCGCGCACTGGGGCGAGGGGTGGCTGGACTGGTCGCTCCGGGCGGCCCCGGCGACGCAGGCGCGGGTATGGGGGTCGCAAGGTCTCTGCGTGCGTCCGCCTATCGATCCGCCCACCGCCTTTCCCCACTGGGCTCGGGCACTGCAGCAGCGGTACCCTCGCGCCCCACTTATATACACCCCGGACCCCGGAAATGACGTCATCGGACCCGCCCCTACCCCCTTTTCCCATCCCTCCGGGGGTCTGGCCGCAGTTCGCTCCACCCCCAGCCTCACGGCTGTTGCCGATGGCCACCGCCTCACACAGCTCTTGGGTGAGGCAGCGAGGCGGATATCTGGCTTCCAGGAGGTGGCACGGGGGACTCAGCTGACCGTCCACCCCTCGACGGCTCCACCGATTTGCTGTGTGTCCGTGGGCAAGTCACCTTCAGTCTCTGGACCTCGTGTGCCGCCAAAGTGCGCTGAGGTCCCTGCCAATTCTAGCGCACCACTCCTTGCTCCTGAGGGTCCCTCTTGAGAGGGTCTTGCTTCCTCCATCCCACTGGCTGGAGGCATGCTCACCATTCAGGGCTCCCTCAAATATCTAGGAGGCCGTCTAGAGGTCCCCGAGCCCTTGTCTGAATCAGGCCTCTCTCTCTGAACCGAGCTTTGTGCTTTCACGATTTCTAATATGCATTTATTTATTTGAATAACGTTTAGTCTTCATTGCTTTCACGGTCCTGAGCAGGGCACCTGACAGAGTAAATGCCCTTAACTGATAACTGTTGAATGTACTGATTGAAAGTTCAACCCACAGATGAGTGAATCCTGGGCCTTGGCCATTGTTGGACAGCGCCCATGGGGGGTGGGGAGGGAGGAGCAGGGGACAGTTCTTGATATCAAACCGAAATAGAGGTCCTTGTAACTTGTACTCATTAGACCTCGTTCAGCCCCTAGGATCACCTTCCTGTGGCTGATAACCCATTTGTGTGTTTGAGAACAGCTCTCACCTCCTCTTGAGTGTTCTCAAAACCTGGCTGGTTTGTGTGTAAGGCTGGTTTCCTGGTTTGTTTCTCTCTGCCCTGAGGCCCTTATGCTCCGGCCACATTACTGCTCTCACCCTTTGCCACCTGACCCCGCTGTCATAGTGAAGCGGGTATTTGGGCAACAGTTTGGCATCAGCTGGCATCGTCCAAGAGCCCCTCCTTCTTCCTGTAACCGTCCCCTCCCATCTGCTGCTGCTACTTCCCACTTCCCGCCCCTAAAGGAAAAGCTGGCAGAAGCTCAGAAGAGACTAAAAAGGTCCTGTTCATGCAGGTATTCATTCATTTAACCACTGTTTGTTAATCACCTACTATGTGCTTAGGACAGCACTTAGCTGCTGTAGGTATGCACGGTATGTCAGGTGGGGACAAGTGCTATGGACAAAAGTGAAGCAGGGAAGGGGGCTGGGTGTGCTGGGAGAAGGGGTTGGGTTATATTGTAAAGAGGGTGGATCTAAGGAGGCCTCACGAAGGAAGTGACATTTTAGCAAGTCATCTGAAGTTGCTGGGGGAGGGGGTTGCATGTGTCCAGGGGCAGAGGGACGGCAAGTGCAGACGCCCAGAGGGAGGAATGTGCCTGGCGTGTTCAGTAAGGAGGTAGAGGGAAAACGGCCTGGAGAATAGAGCTGAACAGTAACGTGGAGTCTGTCTGAAAAACTTGGAAATGCACAGAAATACAGAACATCACCTGTACTCACACAACCCAGAGAGAAGTGCTGATCATTTTAAAGTGTATGTTCTATAGTCTTTGTGGAGGTGGCTCCCTTAGTAAAGGACAGTGCCCAGTGAAAAACTTCAGCCAAACACTGAAAACATAAGCGCCCTTCTGATGTGGGTCATCCTGAACGTGTTGCAAAGGTTTGCAACATACAGCCTTGTACACAAACCTCTGTAGCATTTGCAATTCTTTCATGTCATTTCATATAACAGTAGGTGAACTCCTCAGTCGAAGAAAATGGACATTTTAAGACACTGGATGTGCATTGCCCAACTGCCGTGAAGAAAGTTGAACCACTTTCCAAGCCGAGTGGATTTTTCTCCTGGGAAGTTTCAGAGCGCCTGCCACCTTCCCGGGAGCACTAGTTCTCCAGAAGCCTGATCCTGTTTGCTCCGTGAAACTGAGCTTAACCAACCGGCAAAAATGTCCCAGACTAGGCTTTACAAGTGACGATGCCAGTAACTAGCACTTACACCACGCTGTAGAGCTCTTCAGAATGTTCCATCACTGAGCCCTTACGGTAATCCTCAGCCTAAGTTAGAGCAGGATTGTCTTTATTCTACTTTGCAGATTTGGAAACTGAGACCCAGGATGTTAACATGAGCTTCCAAGATGCCACATGGCCAGTGAATGGTAAAGTTGGACCTAGAGCTTGTTTTGCTCAAATGTCCATGATTCCCCCCATCTCATGATTTCTCACAGCTGTTACCGCTCCCTGGAATGCCTCTCATTATCATACCACTCCCTCCCCTATAGCCTGGCAAATGCTTCCATCCTTTTTAGGACCTGAGGTAATTGCTCCCTCCTCTCTGCCTCCACAACATTTGTGTGAGCGTTTATCACACGTGGTTGGAATTTTTTGCCTCTAGATCGTTCTATCTCGTTACACTTTGAGCTCCTTGGGATTTGGTCTGCATCCTGCTCATCTTTCGACTTCAGTTTCTGGCGTAGTGCTGGGCACGTGGTCGGCACAATGGAAAATTGAAAGAAGGAGAAAACTCACATCCATTGATCCCGTCTTTGGCTTTGGGTTGGATTGGTTAGGTAAGGATAAGCCACTGGAACGAAAGACCCTAAAATACAGTGAAATAAGATGGGATCTTATTTATCTCTTCCACAACAGTCCCAGAGTGAACAGTTTGGATTCATGGGGCGGCTCTGTCATCCTCAACAAACATTTTCCACCTTTGATATCAAGGCAGCTATTCTGGTTGCCACCATTTCTCAACCATCTCAAAGGGGGCAAAGGGTAGATGGAGACCAAGCAGCTTCTCTGTAAGGTTCTGATGCAGACCTTGCCTGCAACACTTCTCACAGCCCACTGGCTAGGACTTAGGCAGGTGGACACACCTAGTTGTAAGGGAGACTGGGCAGCCACGGGGAGGTTCTGATTACTAAAGGAAGACGGGATACTGGAGGACGATGTGCATTCTGTACCACACAACCCATGGGGGTGATGCCACAACTAACCCTTGTGGAAAACTTGCTAAGAACCAGGCACTGTTCTAAGAGTTACAATACAGCCCTATGAGGTAGACACAATTCTTATGCTTGTTTACGGATGCAGTTTTACAAGAGAATGCCCTAAGGCATTCATCATGAATTAGTGTCTCTTGCATGCATCTAGAATGGTACAAATTATGCACCATTCTTGGGAGAACTGAAAAACTAGCCACTCAAATAATTTCTGTGTTATGGTTCTGATGAGGAACCCTGTATGGTGCTGTTGATGGGTCCCTTTTAAGGAGCCAGGCATTGGGTTAGATGCTTGTCTTTGTTTTTAATAAATTTATTCATTTTATTTATTTATTTTTGGCTGTGTTGGGTCTTCATTGCTGTGCACGGGCTTTCTCTAGTTGCGGCGAGCGGCAGCTACTCTTCGTTGCGGTGTGCGGGCTTCTCATTGCGGTGGCTTCCCTTGTTGCAGAGCACAGGTTCTAGGCGCGCAGACTTCAGTAGTTGTGGCTCACAGGCTCTAGAGCGCAGGCTCAGTGTTTGTGGTGCACAGGCTTAGTTGCTCCGCAGCATGTGGGATCTTCCCGGACCAGGGCTCGAACCCGTGTCCCCTGCACTGACAGGCGGATTCTTAACCACTGCGCCACCAGGGAAGCCCCAGATGCTTGTCTGTGATTGGGTTTCCCCAAAAGCAGACCCTAAGCGAGGATTTGGGAGTGCTTCATTTGGAAGTTATTCCATCAGCAAGGGAGTAGGAAAGTGAGACAAGGAAAAGAAAAGAACCAACGAAATGTGTATTGATAAGCAAGTTACCACTGAGGGCAGTGGAGACTCAGTCTAGCTGGGACTTACTGAGAAACTGTGTAGGACACACCTCGGGATTTTTCCACTGGAGCGAGGATGCTGGGATACTTACCTGTCGATTCCTTTCCCTCATTGAGGGTCTCACCTGAAGAAGTTGATTTCCCCGCACTTCCTGTCTGCTCTGTGAAAGGGCCAAGCAAACTCCCACTGCCAGAGAGTACCCTCAGACAGAGAAACACTGGAAACTGTTGGCATGTATGGGAACTGTCTACAGGTAACTTCCGAGGTGGTGCAAGGGGACGTAGGTGGAACACTGACCTCTGCTACAGGGCTTTATACATGTTATTTTATTTCATCTTTACAATAAACCTGTGCCTAAGATATCAACATCTCTGTTTCTCATATGCAGAAGCCAAAGCTCAGAGAGATGGAGGAACTCTTCCAAGGTCACACAGCTAGGAAACGGTGGAGTGGGGGACCAGTCATGTCTGTGTCACCCCCCTCCGTTTCCCATGCCTTACGCCCTCTACCAGCCTTATGTTTAACTGATCTTCATCATCAACGCCCATCCAAAACTACTGCCTTCAGGCTTTCTAAGGTTTCTCATCTCTGAGAAAGACAATTGATGTTTTTCCAGCTTTAGGTGGATGAAACATGGTGAAAGGCTCTATTTATTGCTCCAAGTCTATACAGGCAATCTTCATAAAAAGCCATGTCCTGGCTTTATATATAAAGTTTTGAAAAAGTTCTCTAACCCCCATTTCTAATCAGGTCACTGCCCCTAAGCTCCTCTTGTCTTGACATTCTGGAGCCACTTCTGCTTAAAGCAAATACCTCTCATCTGGTGCCCATGGTCAGGTCCTTGGTTTTTTTTGTTTGTTTGGTTGGGTTTTTTTTCCTCCCAGACAAATGTTCTTTCTGTGAATCACTCCTGCCGAAATGCAAAGTCCTAAAGCCAAGATGTGGTTAGCTCTCCATCAATTATGCAGTAAGAGGAATCAGAGAGAAGTACGGTCTGCTCTGAAGGTGGGCTTAGCAGCCCATCTTAGGATCATGTTAGAGTACTGGGGAACCAGTATTTCTCAGTCTACCCACTGCTCATGGCTCCCCCTGACAGTTTCCCAGATCTACTGCCAAATTTTGATCCACGCACAGAATGTGTTATGATTATAGCTAAGTATATATACTGCCTTGGTTTTGTATGTTAGATGAAGCATTGAGCTGAGTAGGTGGTGGGAGCTATAGCATAGCTCACAGAGAGCAGGAGGCAGGGGGCAAAGCAAAGTCAGGAGCTCTTTACCTTGTGAGTATATGGAGGACACTGTGGATTCGATTGTTCAACCTGCATTCCGACCCTCTCCAGTTGGGCAGAAGTAGGAAAACTAAAAAATACATTTCCCAGAATCCCTTGCAGCTGAAGACTTGGATGTGATTTAGGTTCCACCAATCAGAGGTACTTGCTCAGGAACTGTGTGGAAAGAGACGGTGCAGAGCCAATATGTTGCTCCTGTGGACATGGCAGAGGCGGGTGGCTCTGGAGTCAGCGGCTGTGGTGGCAGCGTTCTGACTTGGCAAGAAGTTTCCTGATCCTGGCATGGGCAGCTCCTGTGGCAGCTCAGTTCTGGGGTGTGGCTTTGTGAGCTTTTTCTGGAAACACACTACAGTCAACTTCTTCAGTCCTCCCAGTGATTCTGTAAATCGTTTACTATCCTGCTTTCTGCACTTGAACCCCTACTGAAACAAGGAAATAGCCAGTAAGGACAGTGAACAGTTCTGACAGCAAACAGCAACACTGGGGTGGAGGGTGTCCAGGTGAATAGGGTGCTGATGGTGGGAGTGTTTATAGACCCCTTGTCACTATGTCAAAGGAAAAGGACTACTCAATGCCAGGCACTATTTATTTCCATATCACAGACAACACCATTCAAATTCATTCAAACCATGCAGGCTTTATAAAGGATGTCAACACTTCAGGGTTTGATCACGGGCATAGAAATCTCCTGGTTAATGGGCAGTTGTCTGAATTAATGCCTTAAAACGATCAGTTTCCAGGTCTGTAAGAAACTCAGTGAGTGACGCTGGTATTGCCAAGATTCTAGTCCCATTCCTGTGGTTCAGAGATGGAAAGGCACTTACCTAAGATCACACAGCAAGTTGTAAGAGCCAGAACTGGTTCTCCTGGCCCTCAATTGTTCCACTGCTTCAGTGACTGAAAAGAGTGAAGAAATGGATGAAAGAGGTATGGGACTGGCAGCCAAAATGCTACCCCCTAACTCCAGAGTCCAAGGGCCAACCTGGGGTTGGTGGGGAGGAGGAGAGAACAGAAAGCAGATCTGGGCAGTGAGAACTACACTGAAATGCTTTTTAAAAAATCACTCTTTAGTCAAATTCAGAGACAGAAAATAGAATGGAGGTTGCCAGGAGCAGGGGCTGGGGAGGGGGGGATGAGGGGGTTTGCATTATGGGAACAGCATTTCTGTTGGAGAAGATAAAAAATTATGGGGATAGATGGTGATGGTTGTGCAACAATGTGAAGGTACTTAATGCCACTGAGCTGTGCACCTAAAAATGGCTAAAATGGTAAACTTTATGTTCTGTGTATTTTACCACGATGAAAAGTTTGAAAGCACTCTCTATGGCCACTGCTGCGTGAGGGCGCCGGCTGCGTGAAGGTGGCAGCCTTCTACTCTGAGGGGTGAGAGCAGGGGGCCAGAATCAGCATCCTAGTCCCTCTGTGGGGCAGAAGCTGCCCCCCAGCTAGCGTCCCTGGGAGCGCTCCGGGCTCTAAGCTGGGGGAGTGGGCGTCCTGCTGGGGGCGCCCACTGGGGAGGGGCACCGGAGCCCCCACCGGAGCTGGTCTCCCAGGACTTCGGAGGTGGTTCTCACAGAAGTGCGGTCCCCCAGAATACACCACCAAGGGAGACCCCAGAGGCAGCCTGTCTGTGCCCGTGGGGCGCGGCAGGCTCAGGGCTGGCTGCAGCCCCAGCTGCTCCCCTCAAGCCGGTGAGCCTAACTCTGCCAGACGCAGTCCAAGCCCTGCCCATGTCTCTTGGGCCTCTCAGGGTCCTGGGCCACCTCCCACTGCCAGGATCTACCCCTTGGTGCCCAAAGGGTTTTCACAGAAACCCAGAAGTCTGCTCTGCTCGCATTCACCAGAAGCTGAAAGCTCAGGGACTTGCCCTCAGATGTTCATTTATTTATTTTTTCAACAAGAGAAAAATAGTTTATTAATGCATGTGGTGCACCTCACACAGGAGAAATCTCGGTGATGAGTAACTCAAAGGGATGGTTAGAACTTGGGCTTATATAGCATCTTAACAAAGAAGTTTGTAGAGAAGTGACAAGAGAAAGGAAAAGGATTTTAGGCTTCCAGGGGTGTCAAAATATGGGAAGGTAAATATTTGGGGGGAAGCCAATGGAAGACAAGTGTCAGAGGTTCATTTAGAAGCACCCCACCTTCCTCACCCCTGGGCGCTATTCCAAGGAGGGGTTTTTTGTACAGCTTCTCATTGGCTCCCTGAGGAATTCAGCTGGTTCCTCACCCTGGGGTCGGGCTTGCCTGCACACACTATTGCTAGCACACTCTTTATTGATTTCCTTTCCTCTCCTCGCCCCCTACCCTCCACCCCCGCTTCCTTCCCACCCCTCCACCACGATTCCGCGAATCCTTGACCCTTCACCTGCAGAACCCACGCCAAGATGCTGACTGCCCCTTCCCCCGCTCCCCCGTGCTCTGTGTGGGGTGTGGGTGGTCTGACAGCTTCCATCTCTCGATCCCTTGATGGTCCTCCATCCTGAGCCACGTGGAGCTCAGTGCCTAAGACTCCAGCCCTTCTGGACCCTGACAGATTTCCCTCCATCCCTGGCTCTGGAGCTTTATTGTTCTTCGCATTAATTTGGAGGGTGGCTCTTTAGACTCCTGTCCTACCCAGGAAGTATCTTGTCAGCGCTAGACCACTTCCAGGCCTCTGACCAAGGTCCCGATGGTGAGGAAGGGCCAAGGCCAGAATCCTCTGGGTTGGGGAGCGGACGTTGCATCAGGCAAGCTACAGCGCTGGAATGAGGGGGTGGAGAGAACCCTGGAACCAGATGAAGAGTCTACCCAGGAGCTACCAGCGAGTCGCCAAGTGACCCTGGTTCGTTTCCTACTCTCTGCCTCAGCGTCCCCACCTGAAACATGGCTGTGAAGATGCAGGACACACAGTTGTGCTGAGTGTAAATGAGATCTGAACCGCAGCACCTGACCCTTTAGCACGTAGTGACTGCTTCACACACCTGTGATGAAACCCTATCATTATCCTCATTAATATCAGGAGGTGGAGGTTCAGAGAGGTCGCAAACCTGCCTAATACCACACAGCCTGGTGAGTGGCAGAGGCAGGAGTCGACCTCAGGCTGTCGTGCGGAAAGCCGTAATGTGGAAGTTTACTGCTTTTAGATAAAGAAGGTAAATGTTAATATCATCTGACAGTAAATTGAGACTCAGAGATGGGCAGCGCCTTGTCCCAAGTCACACAGGGCTGTAATGGGAGCCAGGTGCTCCTGGTGCCCAGCCTTGGGTTTTCCTTCCTGGACAAGACCGCCTTCCCCTCCCCCCGAGGCTGCTAGTGGTGGGGCTATGCGGGGAGGGCTGCCCCAGGCCTTCCCCAGGGGTGCACAGTTACCTTGGGAGGTGCACTCTGGCCTCTCTGGACCCAGCCTCTTTCTCCCCAGTTCTACCAAAGCTGTTAGGGGACAGGGAAGGGGAGACCTTCATTCAACAAACATTTATTGAGCACCTACTGTGTTCCAGGCTTTGTTCTCAATGCTTGGAGTATGCTGGTGAAGAAAAGAAGCAAGACCCCAGCCTTCTTGGAGGCTGAGGAGACAGGCAATAAACAATAAAACATAAGACAGAGAAAGACAAATATCATATGGTATCACTTATATGTGGAATCTAAAAAAATGATACAAATGAACTTATTTACAAAACAGAAATAGACTCACAGACATAGAAAACAAACTTATGGTTATCAAAGCAGGTAGTGGGGGCAGGGAGAGAGATAAATTAGGAGTTTTACATATACACACCACTATGTATAAAATAGATAAACAACAAGGAACTACTGTATAGCACAGGGAACTCTATTCAATATCTTATAATAACCTATAATGGAAAAGAATCTGAAAAATAGATGATAGATAGGTAGATAGATCATTGAATCACTTTGCTGTACACCTGAAGCTAACACACTGTAAATTAACTATACTTCAATTTAAAAAATGGTTAAAAAACCCAATAAAACCTAATAAATAAGCACATTATACAGTAGGTCAGAAGGTGGTGATGTTGGGAAAAAAGAAGGAGCAGAACAGAGTAAGGGGCCTGAGAATAGCTGGGTGGGAAGTTGTGACCTCATCAAACAGGTGGTCAGGGTAGGGCCCCATTGAGAAGGGTCAAGGGAGAGAGCCATGTGGACATCTGGGAGAACATTCCAGGCAGAATGAACAGTCAGTGCAAAGGCCGTGGGACAGGACTACACCTGGCAGATTTGAGGCAGATTAAAAAGACCAAGGTGGCTGGAAAAGAGTGAGTGAGGCAGAGATTAGTCGGGGATAAGACAATATTGGGCCAGACCAGGTAGGGCCTCGTGGGCCTCGGTGAGGACTTTGGCTTTTACTTTGAAGAAAACAGGAATCACTGGGAGAAGACGGGCAGCAGAAGGTGGGAGGAACCCAGAGGCTACAAGGTGTTGTATAGATGTGCCCATCAGGCCCAGCTAGCTCCCAGCAGCCGGAACACCCCACTTCATTCCAGAGGGCCTGCAGAGATGCTTCTGAACCAGGAGCCAGGGAGAGAAGAGGAAGCCTTTGCCACCACTGCCCCTGGTGCCCTGAAATGTCCCCTTTGCGGAGCACCAGATCCCAGGGAGTGAACCGCTGCTCCTCTGGCTGTGGGGCTCAGGACACCTCCACGTGGGGAGTCCCTGCCAGGGGGGTCCTTCGCAGCAGCTTTGTGCCTGTACCCCAGAGAAAGTGGCAGCTGCTCATGTGATGGGGGAGCCCAGGGCATCGGGCAGAGTCAACATACCCTTGGCCCTGCCTGCAAAATCACCTTTTCCGAACACACAGCTCCTCTAAGCCCCTTATCGGGCCTCCAGGTAGCAAAGCTCCGTTGCTGGGCAATGGTGTTTTATCTGCGAGGTCTGCACAGAGGTTGTACGAGGTGATTTCATTAGATCCTCTCCCATCTGTCTCTGCAAACATCCCCAGGGGCCTCCAATTAAGGTTTTGCTTTTCTTCTTTCGCAGATGTTTGCTTTAATCTAATAAAGCGGTTTACAGGCCTCAGTGGGCGGACAAGGGCTTCGGTGGGCCCCAGCCCAGGAGGGTGGCGGGAGGGGTAGGGGGAGGTTGCCATGGGTGCCAAGCCCTGGACGCAGAGGCGAGCTCACAGGGGCTCGAGGCACAGCAGATTGGAAAGAAGGACCCGGCCTGGGCCAAACTGCGACATGAGAGGTCTTCCCCATAACCCACCTATCTTCCTCCTTCCTGCAGCCAGATTCCCACAGGGGGCCACAGCGGCTCTTCACTCCCAAGCAGGATGTCTTTTCTAGGGAGACACCTCTGGGTCAGAAACTTCTGGATCCAAGGGGGAGATCACCTGGGAGGTGGATCTGCAGAGGGTCCACAGAGACAATGCTGTGGAAGAACTGCTTCGTGGCGGGCAACCCCGAAGTCAGGCCAAGGAGACCAGACGCGGGAAACCAGGGGTCTGGGGGAGAGAGGATGGGTGAGAGGCAGGCTCAGGGCAGAGGAGAGTAGAGGAGCTGGCCTGACTGTTTGGCCGAGGCACTGCGGTAGGGAGAGAGGCGGGAGGCACCCCTGCCCTCCCAACAGGGTCAAAGCAACGCAGGGGGCTTCTGGAATGGGGCCCCGCGGCCAGGACTCCGAGGGAGACGGGACCCCACACCCCACCCGGACCCCAGCCTCTCAGTTCTACAGGCCCCCAAAAGGCTGGCCTCCAGAGCCTCCCAGGGAAGAGTCTTCAGGTGATTTCAGGGCGATCCTGGTCCCCAGAGCCCCCGACCAGCTGGCAGAAGCCACGTAGGATGGTGAAAAGGGCTGCACTTTGGAGTCTGGCCTGGGTTTGAATCCTGGCTCTTCCTGGTACTACTGTGTCACCTTGCAAAAGTCACTGAACCTTTCTGAGCCTCTGTTCCTATTCTACAAAATGGCCAAAATAATTTTTTGCATGATTTCTATGAATTGACCTGAGAGAATTCAATCACCAGCATCTGTCAGTTCCAAGTATGTCTGGGGCATCTCGGGAGCTGATAACAGGAGGGAAAGCTCCAGCACAGTTCCTGGGTGTCCCAGGTGGCTGTCGTAGCTCTCTCCCTGCCCTCTCTCCCTCAGGCTCTGTCCCCTGGTGGAGCATTTGGTTCATGTGGTCCATCTTGTATCGGACTGACTAACGAGCCGCGTCCTTCACTCTTCAGCATCAGCAGGGCTGGGCAGCTCAATGTCTGGGAGTGCCTCCGTTTTCTCATCTGTAAAATGGGGGGTGTTGATGATACTACTTACCTCCTGGGGCTACTTCCCTGTTGGCGCAGTGGTTAAGAATCTGCCTGCCAGTGCAGGAGACATGGGTTCGAGCCCTGGTCCGGGAAGATCCCACAGGCCGTGGAGCAACTAAGCCCATGCGCCACAGCTACTGAGCCTGCGCTCTAGAGCCCACGAGCCACAACTACTGAGCCTGTGTGCCTAGAGCCTGTGCTCTTCAACAAGAGAAGCCACTGCAATGAGAAGCCTGCGCCCCTTCTCGCCGCAACTAGAGAAAGCCCACGCGCAGCAACGAAGACACAACACAGTCCCCAAAATAAATTAATTAATTAAAAAAAAAGGAGTTGCTGTACAGTTGGGCGCTTTGACACAGGGCCTGCCCACAGTGAGTGGCAAGTCACTCTGCCTGTCATTGTAGTAACTCTGGGATGTGGCTTTCCTTCAGGTGACTGAGTATCTCTGATGTTCAAGCTCCTCACAGCTGCATCTAGTGCCCTGCAAAGTGGGGGCCCGGAAAAGGGATGTTAGGGGTGGGGCGCTGGAGACCCGAGTGGTGCTGATCTGCTCTCCACAGACGGGCAGGTGGTGAGCAATTCCTCCAGCGCCAGGCCCTGCCCCTCCCCAGGCAGCCCAGCTGGGGGCCGGGGGCCCAGGTAGAAGGGCTCTGGGGAGCGCCGACCTGGATGGATGCACCGGGAGCTCCTAGCCGGCAGGGGCCTGCAGGCCACTCGAGCATCTTCTCTCCTGCCAAATGCTTTCAGAGCCACTTAGCTGGGCAGCCTTCTTCCCCGAAGAACAGGCTGTTCTCTCCCCCCTCCCCCAGCCCCCGGACTCAGAGACCACGAGCCACGTGGGCTACCCTTCTCCTCCTGTGTCCCCGCCCTGCAGGAGCCGGCAGAAAACCCTGGACTGGGCGGGGTTTAATCATGGACCTTCCCTCCTACCGAGACCTAAGTCCAGGTGCCACCCTGGTGTCCTCGGCTTTGTCCACCTGCCCCAGAATGCTCCTCTTCCTTCTCGGACTGGACTCTGCTTCCGTGCTTCTTTGCTGAGGTCAAAGCTCTGCTCTCCCACCTGCACCCCCAGGAGGAGGTGCCACAGTCTCGGCTCTGTCAGGCCTTTACTCTACAGTATGGGGGACCCACGGGAGTGGGGTGACGGGGCACCAGGCACAGGGAGGTGGGGAAGTATTACTCAGGGGCAAGAGGAGCTAGAGTGTGAGGGTGTGCCACAGGTTCACCCTCCAGCAAAGGGAGGAATTCGCCCCCTCAGAATGGTCCCCTCCTATTTCTTTGGCCTCCTCTCCTATTATTCCACTCCCGCCCCCATCAGCCATACCACACTAATTACTGTCCTCACCCCTCCCCACCTCCCCTGTGTCATACATATTGTCGCACACACTCCTGCCCCCAAACCTTTCTCATGTGCCCCCTGCCAAGAATGCCTTCTGCTTTTGCTTGTTTCCCTCAAACTTTAAGGCTCAGATCAACTCCTCTCGACACCTTCCACTGCAGAAAGGCTTTCTGACCAGCCCACACCACTCAGATCTCACTATCCTCAGAGATCTTTTAGCCCTTAACTATTTGACCATCATCAGCTACCGTATTAGCCTGGCATTAACCTCATATGTAAATATTCTATCTGCTCAACTAGATTTCAAGCCTTTGGGGGAGAAGGACATTGCTTCAAATCATCCTCAACCCTACAGTCATAGGAACATGACCTGTGTTTTTTCACGGAGATGAAAATAGCTTAACCCAAATACAAGAACGATGGTGGAATTTCTCACAAGGTGGGATACTGGTCGGGGAGATGTCTGGGGGACCTGGGTGCTTCCAGAACCCTACAGATGTTATGTCACCCTGTGAATATACTCGCCCTGGCTCTTCGTGTAGAGGCAATTGAGCTCAAATGATGCTCCACAAACTCTGATTTACTCTGTGGCTGTAGGGGAAGGCAGTGCTCCCCTAGAGGCACAGATGAAACAAGATTAAGGGCGGCTTCGTGGGCCGCTGTCTACGGTTCTGAACTGTCACCTCCCTCCAGGGAACCCAGGACACTGGTTAATGATTTTTGTCTGACAGGTCCCAGGGGCCATAGTTTTTAATATCTTTTTTTTTTCCCCCAAGCTTGTTCAAACTTTTGAAATTTTAAGATAATTATAGAATAATTAGAATTGTGGTTTTGTTTCTCAGTTGATGTAGCTGTTTTATTTCATGGCATCTTATTTCCGAAGAGTTAGACATGTTCCACCTCTGAGAAGTTGGATGGTAGGGGAGTCGTGTGCCTACTCCATCAAGTCCCTCACAATGATATTTTTGTGATTAAGGACCCTCCTTCCTTCATGGGAACTAGTGCAGCCCCATGTCTTGCCTCATTTTAGAGACATTGTCCCAGCTCTATCTCATAATGACTGGATGACCTGGGGCAGGTCTGTTCACCTTTCTGGACCTGAATTTTTTCCTTTAGAAATGGTTGAAATGATGGAAGAAGGGCTTTGGACTTGATTTTCCGAGCGGTCCCTTTCTTTGCTGAAATCATGCCTCCTGAGTCACTGGCCATGTCTCCCACATCTCCATGAATCCTTCCTCCCAAGCTCTTTAAGATAAACAAAAAAATCTAGGACATTTCCCACATGAAACTCAAGACAGTTTTTTTGTGGGTGGCCTCACTTCCGATAATGGGAGGGCTCAGCCTGTGATACCCACTGCATCTTAGAAGGACATTTGAAACACCCATTCTTCCACTCTTACTTCCAGGTGACTTTAACCATATCTCAGCTTTCTCTGGCGGAAGACACATGGTGAGAAGCATTTGGTCCTAAATGTAAACAACGAATTTTGTTCCGTGCGTGCCAGCTCTTCTGGAGAAGATCTGTGCCTGGACAGAAGGTTTGGGGGGCAAAAGCCCAATGACTTGGCCTCAGAACCAGGGAGCCTCCCAGCTTGGAGGGCCTCTGAGGCCTTCAGCTGCTGTCATTCCCCTGATGATGGTGCTCTGAAGAAGCCATGGGTCCCACCCCAGACCCAGTCCTCTTGGCTCCCAGCTCCAGGCCAGGTGGTTCAGGCTACTCCACCACATTACCCTGGGATCCCAGAGAGAGATCTTATTCCCAAGGCATTGAATGCCAATAAATATTAAATGCCCAAGTGGACATAGGGCAATGATATTGAGAGGCAAGAGAATTTTTACCAAAGGTGAAAGCTTGGTCTCAAGTGCATTTGTCCCCAAATCCCAAGGCAGGAAAGGTACTTGGGAGGTCACCTTGTGTCCCCAACAGCCTCTCCAGTAGCAGAAGGAAAGAGTGAAAGATGCACCCAGAGAACTCCAGGGGTCCCCATGCCCTGCCTCAACTCCTAATTAAGAAAGACAACCTGGCCTTGGGCAGGGGGCATGGACACCCACGTGCTTCTCTGAAGAAGCACTGCAATGAGATACCACCACGTGCCTATTGGAACATCTAAAATTAAAAAGACTGATTGTGTCAAGTGTTTGTGAAGACGTGGAGGAACTTGAACTCATATACTGTTGGTGGGAATGTAAACTGGTGCAACTATTTTGGAAAACAATTTTTCATTTCTTGAAAAATTAAACAAACACCTATACCATATGACTAGCCATTCCACTCCTAGGTATTTACCAAAGAGAAACGAAAGCATCCAATACTTGTACATGAATATTCATAGCAGCTTTATCTGTAATCACCCCAAACTGGAAACAACTCAAGTATCTATCAACAGATAAATGAATAAAAATGTTGTAGCATATCCATTAATGGGCGATGACTTAGCAATAAAGAGAAATGTGCTGTTGAAATACACAATATGGATGAATCTCAAAATAGAAGCCAGACAAAAAAAATACATAGTGTATAATTCCGTCTGTATAAAATTCTAGGACATGCAAATGAATCTATAGTGGCAGGAGGCAGATGAGCGGTGGGTTGCCTGGAATGTGGAGGTGGGGAGGGGAAGGAGGGATCACAAAGGACCAAGAGGAAATGTGGGGAGGGAATGGATGTGTTCACTATCTTTTTTTTCTTTTAATTAATTAATTTTATTTATTTATTTTTGGCTGCATTGGGTCTTTGTTGCTGCGCGTGGGCTTTCTCTAGTTGCGGAGAGAGGGGGCTACTCTTTGTTGCGGTGCGCGGGCTTCTCATTGTGGTGGCTTCTCTTGTTGTAGGGCACGGGCTCTAGAGCACAGGCTCAGTAGTTGTGGCGCACGGGCTTAGTTGCTCTGCGGCATATGGGATCTTCCTGGACCAGGGCTGGAACCCGTGTCCCCTGCATTGGCAGGCAGATTCTTAAGCACTGCGCCACCAGGGAAGCCCTGTGTTCACTATCTTGATTGTGGTGATGGCATCCCAGGGGTACACATATGTCAAAACTTACCAAATTGTACATTTTAAATACGTGCAAATGTATGTCAATAAAGCTATTTTAAAGAAAGAAGCTGCCGCAAGAATCTAGAACACACTGCGAATACACGGAATTGATGTCTCCCAGTTCCAAGCTGGCTTGATTATCATGGGGGAAAGAGTTATCGTCCCCCTCTGACCCAAGAAAAACCTAGAACCCAGAGAGGTTAAGTGCTGGGCCTGAGGTCATACAGCAAGCCTAGGGCAGAGCCCACGACAAGATTCACACTTCTACCTCTGGACCCAGCACTTCTTCGGCAGGGCACTGGCCATGATGCCAGGAGTCATCCATGGCCTGTCGGCACGTCCTGAGCCAAGGGACAGTGTGTCCCTGCCACCCGAAGATATAATCTCCCCTCCACAGCTCACTCCTCCCTGACAGTGGCCCCTGGGCTCGTGCTTGCAGCCGGGAGACTGGCCTAATTTGCAGAGAGGCCATGGTTATAGCATCTCCCCAGGGAAGTAATAAAGAGTGAGATAAGGGACAAAAGCAATTACCTGTTATCTGTGGCAGAGAAGGACACAGGCCAAGCTGGTGATTCCTGACCCTGTCCCAGCATCCTGGAGAGGCCGACAGGGACACCAGCCCAGGAGAGCACCCCAGGGCACGAGGGCATAGTTAGGGGATGGAAGGAACGGGGGAGGAGTCGGAGTCGGGGTGGGGATGGGGTGCTGGGCTGGGCCAAGCACCCGCTTGGTTTCTGTCCGTGTGTTCTCCTCCGGCCCCGGGGCCCCACACGGTGTCTGGAGTCAGCGCCACAGAGGGATCCTGGTTGAGCTGAATGAGCACCGGCCTTGAGCACGAACAGGCCTGGATGTGAAGCCTGGTGCCAGCAGCGCCTCAGTGACCCCACCTGTGAAATGGGGGTCACGATGGTCCCTGCCTCCTACGATAATGACCTCCCCTGTAAGGTGGGTCACCCTGCTTCCCCTTCCCTTGCTGTCCTTCTGGTTTATTTTCTCCTCATACTGTGCAAACCCAAGACTGGACCAGCTGAGGCAGGAGGTCTTGCTGCCCCTTGAGAGTGGGTGGGAGAGTGAGGTTGTGGGGAACCGGGAGCAGCCGCATTTACTGGGTGCTACTGTGTCCCAGGAGCCGGACTGAGCACTTCACAGGCTTGTCCTAACCCCCAGCCCCACCAAGTACTCACTGTAACGCTACTTCACCAGCGAGGGCATTCAGGCCTTGTGACATTAAGTCACTGCCCAGGGTCACAGACAGTAGCGAGAGGCAGAGGCAGGCCTTGAACCCAGGCAGTCTGACTCCTGAGTCCACGGCCTTGTGGATGAAGCTCGCCACTGGGTTTCTGGGTCTTTTCCGAGTCCTGTCCCCCCGGCTGAGAGGTTTACTCCAGCTGGGCTCCAGGTTCGAGTTCTCTCTGCTACTCCAGCCGTCCTCATGATCCGCACATGTGCACCTCACTCTACAGTTTACAAAGAACTCTTCCATCACTTACACCACCGTAAGTGGTTCCAAATCCCTTGAGAGAGGAGAGGGATGCTATCATCCCCACTTCATAGAATCTATAATGAAGTTTCATTGCCTCCAGCCCTGGCAGAGATGGTGATGGGGGTAAGATAACACTAGGTCTACTTTGCCAAAAATCAACTTGCTAACAATCATTTTGCCAAATAGCCAATTTGGCAAATTGACCAATTCACTCAAAACTCGTTTCTTTTAACAGTTTATACTACTGACATAATTTGTATTGAATAAAACAATTTTAAAGGGGAAAAAAAAGATATGGCCCCCTCCCCGGGGGGCAAATGGCTTTACACACCTTGGACAATTTTGTTTGCACAGCATTCCTGAGAAGCAAATATCATCAAGTCTAGTTTATAGATGCTGAAACTGAGGCCCAGAGAAATTAAATAACTTGCCTAAGTTTACAAAGCTGGGGCATGGCTGAGACAACATTTCCTCCCAGACTTGATGGACCCCAAAGTCCAAGCTCTTCACCACTTTGGAACTGGACACAGCCTAATCCGATTTCAGTGAATGGTGAACATCTAATCTAATCCAATTCAAGGGGTAATAATTAACCCCTGATTCCCCAGCCCCTCACAGGCCAAGGCTCTGAGGTCCTTTATCGAACGTTTAGTCCTGTCATTTTCCGAGTCAATCAGACAATATTCATTCATTCATTCATTCATTCAATACAAATTTGTAAGCACATGCTCCGTCCCCACAGCCATGTTGACACTTGGTTTTGGAGTGCCCGTAAGTCATGGTCCTTGCCTTGGAAGAGTTTACTGTCTGGTAAGGAGAGAGATGAGCAAAATGGGTAGGGAACCTGCCCACTTTGTGGGTTGCAAAGTGCAGAAGCCCCATGTGTACCTTGGTGTACTCAGTACAGAGGAAAACTGTCTATTCTGAGCCGCACTATTCAGCAGTTTCCCAGGATACCAGATCATAATAACTAATCAGACCAAATCAAGTGCAAATCAAGTGTCTATTTCAATCTTTGATGTCATTTGTTGCCAACATTTTATCCACTTGCATTTATTTCAATCATTCATCCAACACAAACCCTTACGTATAAGGCTCTGGACTTGAATGAATGTATGAATAATCATCATCATAACAACAACCACCAAAAAATAGCTGACATTCATTGAGAATTTATTATGTGCTAGGCACTGTTCTAAGCACGCCACATTATTCATTCATTCACCCCACGACAGCCTTGCGAGGAAGGTACTGTTATTGTTCCCTGTATAGGATGAGGAAACGGAGACAGAGGAAGGATGAGGGTTTTGTGCACTGAAGATGGTACTGGACAGCTATCAGTCATCACTGGATCTCTGGGTGATCCAAATATGACCTGATCTGAGGGTTAAGACCCTCCCCCCAGGGCAGGTCACCTTTTGCTCTCCCTGGTCCCTGGCTCCAGCATCAATCTTTCACATCCTTGTGTGCTTTATATAAGGCTCCATGAGAACAAGCATGGGCCCCTTGGCCCAGGGCTCACAGGTTGGCTCCAAGGCATAGGCCTATCTGGACTAAATGCTCAGGATCGAGGTACATGGGACTGTGGGACCACCCAGCAGCCCCAGGACGGGAGGAGGTCCCTGAGAAACATTCAGGGTAGACATGCGACGCCTTTCCCCTCCAACCTTGTCCCATCACCCACCACACCCCTTCCCTCCTACACATCGTATGGAAGGTAGATGCTGAGTTGGTCATGGGAAGCGAGCAGGACGGGGTGCCAGGAAATCCTACTTCTCATCCAGATGTGGTGGGAGTGAGAGGAAGGAGCCGGTGGGTCCTCGCTTCTGAAATAAGCCTGGACTCTATTCATTTGTTCTAGTTTCGTGAGAGCCCAGGGGACAAGGATGCCTTCCCTCCCCTCGACCCGTCCAACCCCAAATGTCAGCTCCCCTTGGAACCTCCCCTGACTCTCCCGCCCTCACTGACCTGTCAGAACTCATTGACAATAAGATCATTGACTCCAAAAGGGCCCTAAAGCCCACCTTGATGGAAAAATCAAGACCAGCCAAAGAACAAGATTCCTTGTGCCCTTTGTGACCCCAACTCACTCCCTGGCTCCTTCTGAGACCCTGCGAGTCACCTGCACTTTTCCAGGAACATGGCCTGGTCATGTGATCATCCCTCCTGCCTCACCTCGTCCTGGGGTCATGTCGCCAGTGCAGAGGTCTTCCTGTGGTGTCCCCACCTGGAGAGCTGACTTTGGGTTCGTTCCAGAAACGTGGGATCAGAGGAGCTTTGGATTCAGAGGGACTCAGGGGGGCCTGCTCTGATGCTCTGAAGGACAAGATCTGGGGCTTTCTGATCTCAGTTGCCTCCTCTGTACAGTGGGGACCGAGCCTTGCTCTGGCCGTGAGGATCAGTGACCGCTCCCACTGTGTGCTTCACACACAACCTCCTGATCTATCAGCCTTGGTGGGTGTGCAGTTAGTGGCGGTGTCAAGACTTGAACCCAGAGCATCTGCTTCCGAGGCTGGAACTCTTCCATCTGCACCGTGCTGCCTCTTACCATGGAAGGTTCTCGAAGGGGCTGGAGGCTCCAAACACGGGGGTGGTGTCTTCCAACTCCCGGACATGCTGACTGCAGGAGGTGCCCCGATAGACCGGTTTCTGTGTCCTTGTTGTGTCCCATTCACATTTTTCTGACCTCTGGACAGGCTGTGTCCAGGCCAGCATGAAACCTGTCCCTGGGGCACCTGTGGCTGCCCGCCCTCCTTTCCCCGCGCCCGAGTCAGTTGGCACCACAGTGCTGCTGTTTCCCCTCGTTGTTGTCATGTGGAGGAGTTACCTCCTTCCAAATTGGGAAAGGAGGTTAGAAGAAAATATCTCAGCAGCTGGCCCGAGACATGCTCGCCCACACTGTTTGGCCAATGCAGGGCTGTTTGTGTTGGGTTTCCATATGGCTTCGTGACGGACATGGCTTTTCCATCAGCATCTATAGTGGATGCTATTGGTGCCCTGCACCTCATCCCACAGCCCCCATTGGACCTCAGCAGCAGCACTGTCCCCAGTGAACTGGGAGATTCACTTCCACAGGAACAGCCCTCCCTCTGTCAGAGGGGCAGTGGTGGTCAGTGGGTCTCCAAGCCCAAGCCTCCCCTCACTCAAGACGGTTCTGAGGTGTGTTTTACACAGTTCCTCAGAGGATCCCTGGTGGGATGGAGCCCCAGTTGCCCATGTCAGTGACCAGCTCACTCATGCACACGTGGTTGGCATCCCTCCTGCCCTGTCTCTCTCTTTCTCGCTCCCTCACTGTAGCCTCCCAGGCTCACCTCCCAAGTAAACTCCCTGCCCCCAAATCCTTGTCTCAGGCTCTGCCTTAGGGAGAAGCCAAACTAAGACCAAAATGTGAGCCAGGCTGGCAGAGAGCATGAGTAGGAGGAGGGTGAAGCCCTGGCTTAGAAACCAGGAGACCCGAGTTCCAACCCTACGTCACTGTTTCGCCAGCACCTTCCCCAGTAAAAATTAGTGTGTTGAATACGTAAATGTATGAATGAGTGAAGGCATGATGGTAGATATTACTTTGCCTATTTTGCTGATTTGGAAACAGTGGTTGGCAGGTTTAGGGCTTGCCAACCGTTTCTGGACATGCACTGTCATCTACCAATGATCCCAGCCCCCCTTCTTGAATTGTGTGACCATGTGACTTTCTTTGGCCAAAGAAATGTGAGCAGAAGTGATGTGTTTTACTTCTGGATGAAAGCAGTATGGGGCCAGATACTCCCTGTTCCCTTCCCCGCCCTGGCCAACCCTGAAGCTGAGTGTTGAGAAGTAAGTGCCAGAAGATTAAAGCAGCTTGGTTAGCTTGGTTGCTGGGTCAGCTCACAGGGGACGGTGACCCTGGAGTTGCCCAGACTGGCAGTGAATTTGTGTGTGTGTGTGTGTGTGTGTGTGTGTGTGAGAGAGAGAGAGGGAGAGAGAGAGGGAGAGAGAGAGAGAGAGAAAGAGAGAGAGAGAAACTTTTGTTGTTTCAAGCAGAGATTTGGGGGGATGCTTGTTACTGCAGCATAACCTGCAGTCATCCTGACTGATACACAAACCAAGCCCAGAACTGGGCTGGAAGCCTGGAATCCAGGCATTTCTTCTCAGTCCAGGTAACTCTTGTCCCTGATAGAGGCCTCTACTCACTTCCCTATGTTTGAAAGCAGGGCGGTGTGGCCAAAAGGGTGGCCATTTCCATTATATTCCACTTGGCCAATCTCAAGTGAGCTCCTTAAAGGTTCTGTCCCTAATCCACCATCTGGCCTCGGGTCACCCATTTCTCCAAAGAAGAGGTTGGACGAGCTCAGTGGTTCTGAAACTGTACTCTGCAGAGGCCCTGGTTGCACAGACGTGTCATGGGCTGGGGCTGGTGGACACTGGCCATGCTCTGTCTTCCTGCTTCAAACAAAGCAGCTCCTCTGGTGTCTGTTTTGCTTTTGGAGGTTTTCACATTAGAGATAGCATAGCAGTTGATAAATGCAGGCTGGATGATCTGTGACTTCAGGATGAGGGCATTTTACCTGCAGACACCTTAATTAATCTATCTCCACCCAACTCTGTCCAAATGTAAAATTCCAGGGCCCACATTCCTGACTCCCAGCCATCCTCAGATCTCCAGTGAGAACGGTACAAAGAGGACACTTTCTGTGGACATGGCCTGTGTGTCCAGGGTGTGTGAGCCACCAGATCCCCACGTGGCTCCTGATGGGTCAGTGAAACACGGAGCCTCCCCTTTAGCTGTCAGTTTCATCCCCTCTCCACGGGAAGGGTGAAGAACATGGTCTCTAATCTCAGCTCCATCGCTCTCTCGCTGTGTGGCTCAGCTTCCTTTTCTGTAAAAGAATAATAGCAAACAGTTGAGAGCCAGGCCAGCACCGTGCTAAGCAGGTGACAGGCCATAATAAAAAATGTGCCACGTGAGGAGTGGAAGAGGGAAGGGTGGGGGCTTTTGCCTGCAGGAGAAATTCAGAGTGGGGATGAGAGCCGGCTTCAAAACTCCGTGAGGCTCTAACAAGGAGATGGATCAGACATTATTTTCCATCACTGCGTTTATCACAGCAAACAATGTTTTCTATTTGTTTATCTAGAACATCAGCTCCATGAGGACAGGTGGGGACCTCATCTGTCTTATTCACCGCCATGTTGAGAACAGAGGTGGGACATGGTAGGTGCTCACTAAATATTTATTGAATGATTAAACTTGTCCTGTGTGGCTTCCAAGGGATGAAAGTTCCAGGGAGTCCATCGATTTCTCTCTGCCTGCCCTGCTGCCAATAGCTCTGCACCTCCTCCACCTCCTTGAGTCAGCCACTTCCCCTCCTAGGTGGAGTCCAAGCCAGACTTCCTGTTGCTCAGACTGGCGGCTCAGAAAAATCTAATCAGAGCTGATGGAAAGTGAAGGATTAATTAGCTGGGGAGGCTGAAGGTGGCTGGCTGCTGAGATGAGCTGAGCAGAGAAACAAAACGAAATTATCCCCAGAAAGGGAAGACTACCCCCATCCCATTTCACACCCTTCACC
This sequence comes from Balaenoptera ricei, assembly GCF_028023285.1. NCBI lineage: Eukaryota > Metazoa > Chordata > Mammalia > Artiodactyla > Balaenopteridae > Balaenoptera > Balaenoptera ricei. The sequence continues at coordinate 176,545,455 of NC_082640.1, read as the reverse complement.
CAACACCAGGAGCTGTGAGCTGTTGGCCATGGCCATCCTCATGTTGCACCAGCGGAAGTGGAGGGGTGGGCGGGATAAATTGGGACTTATGTTGCAATTATAAGATAATTTCAAGGTATGATATGGAGAGTAGGCTCTGGATGAGGGAAGGGTGTCCTGTTTTGACCTAGAGGTAAGCAGGATTGTACTGATTCAACAACTGGGAAGAGGAAACCTCAAAGCCAGGGCCATCTTAGAGTGTATTACTAGAAGTCTATCACCCAACACAATGGAAGGGATATTCCACCATGGGCCAGGCTGACTAAGCTCTCATTTTGTTCCCCTCTTGAGAAGCCCAGGACCCTCCAACCAGGTCTACACAGACTCTGTGTCAGAGCTGAAAGGCTTTGGAGTCCGACAGACCTGGAGTTTGGATTCTGTCTCTGTTCTTCATAACTACGTGACACTGAGCAAGTCACAAACTCCCTGAGCTTCACTTTCTAAATGTGTAAAAATGTGCACAATAGTACTCACCTCTTGTTACAAAGATTAAGCGAGGTGATGTAGAGAGGCACAGGCAGGTGCCCCACGAGTGTCCGATCCCTGCCCCAGCCCTCCACTCAGGGCCAGCCTTACTCTCCACCCACACCCTGCCTGCACTTCTCTCCCTCTCTGTTGCCTGAAGTGGGGAACTCCTTCTTTTTCCTATTGCCAGAGCTTTCCCTGGCTGCTGGCCCCACTCTGTCCCTGCCCAGGTTGTCCTACAGCTGGTGAGTGGCAACGCTAACATCCCATTTCTGACTCAGGACACCATATTTATAACCACTCTACAAACCAGAGTGTGGTAGATTCAGCAACAGCACCGAGGAGGGAATGATGAGCTCTGGGGCATCCAGGAGGACTTCTTGGAGGAGGGGACACCAGAACGGAGATCTAAAGGATAAAGGGGAGTTCAGCTGGCAGATGAGAGTGGGAAATTAAACTTCAGGTGGAGTGCACAGCCCTGGCCAAGTGATGCCGAGGTAGAAGTAAGAGACGGCAGAGTGGTGGGTGGCGGGGAGAGGGGAGAGGCGGGGAGGTAAGACAGGCAGCAGGGAGACCAGTTGGGAGATGGTTACTGTAATCCGGGGGAGAAGTGGTGATGGCTTGGAGCAGGATGGAGGTGGTGGGACAGACAGTTGTGGACGGATCTGGGGGCTTGTTAGAGGGCAGTGGGGGTGGGGATGGAGGGAGAGGGAGGAGTGGGGATGAAGTGACGATTCAGACTCAGGTGGTCAGGTGGATGGTGCAGCCTGCTGCTGCAATCCAGAAGGCTTGGGGTAACTGAGGGCAGTGTTGGCCGTGGCGAGGGTAAGGGCCAGTGGCCCTGGGCCAGGTGGCAATGTCCAGAGGTACTGGACCCGGGAGGTATTGATGCTGAAGGGGGAGGGGTGGAGTGAGGCCTGGGAGGGTGGAGAGCGGAAGCTTGGGGACACTGAGGTATAAGGAGCAGGTGGGGACAGCCCACAGGGATGTTGGAACCCTCTGCTCTCCTGACCTTGGAGATGAGCTCTGACACCAGCGTTCCATCCTATTCAGAGCGCAGAGGATGCTGGGGATTCCAGTTCTGCTGACCCTCGGCCCTCCCCTCAGCCCACTCCCAGCTCGTGCCCTTGCACTTCTGGGAGCCTGGAATTATGTAAACCCAAACCCCACCACGCCTACAGCTAACTCCACCCCATCCTTCCAAGTTACACAGTCTAGTGATAGGATAAGTCCTCCCTTACATTTTTTTATTTGCTTAAGCTCATGAGTTAAGTTTCTGTCTTTTGTAACAGAAAGAATTCTCACGAATACATCTACCGTGGCTAACGTCTCTTGGGCGCCATTCTTGAATCCTGATGTGAAAACTTTGTTTCAAAGATTTTTCCAGGGACCTCCCTGGTGGTCCAGTGGTTGAGACTCCACGCTTCCAGTGCAAGGGGTGCGGGTACTATTCCTGGTCAGGGAACTAGGATGCCACATTCCGCCTGGCACGGCCAAAAAATTAAAAACAAATAAATAAGTAATCGTTAATAAATAAATAAATAAAGATTTTTCCAGAATCACCCAGACACAGTCCTCAGGCTTCACCAGTTTCCCTAAGGTATTCTGTTAGTATTAGTCATCTATTACTGTGTAACTAATTACCTCAACATGTAGCTGGCTTAAAACAACAATAAACCTTTATTGTCCCACAGTGTCTGAGGGTTAGGAATCCCAGAATGGTTCTGGCTCAGGGTCTCGTGACGTTGCAGACAAGATGGCGACCAGGGCAGCAGTCTTATCTGAAGGCTTAATGGGAGTTGAAGGATCTGCTTCCAAGGTGGCTCCTTCACATGAATGGAAAACCGGTGCTGGCTGTTGGTAGGAGGCCTCAATTCCTCACTCCATGGGCTTCTCACAGGGCTGCTTGAGGGTTCTCATGACACACAGCTGGCTTCCCATCATGACCTGGCCTCAGAAGCCATTCACTGTCCCTTCTGCAATGTCCTGTGGTTCATGTAGGTCAGCCCTACTCAGCGTAGGGAGGTCTACACATGCAGGTGAGGATTATTGGGGGCCACTTTGGAGGGGTGCCGAACTGGGCCACCTAGTGGCTGCGACTAGGGCACCTTCCTAAGCACCCCTGCCATTCTGGAGAGAAACCCTGCATGAGTGAATCTCATCCAGAAGGAAAGTAGCACCATCTCTCCCACCCTTGTACGTGGCTCCGCCCCCCACCCCGCCCCAAAACCATGGCCATGAGGACCCTGAGAACAGCCTCAGGCCCAAGGTAACACCATGGCATGGCATGGGCTCATCAGCTTCTCCCTTCCCCTTGAGTGCAGAAGGCACAGTGATGGCCCACTGGAGGGTGTGATTATAACTGTGGTGGATTCTTTGGTTTTCTTCTCTGTCATGGGTGTCATGAGCCATGACAGGTGTTAGACCAGAGGGGCAGGGTTGGAGTCACATGTGATGGGACATGGACCAAAGCTACTCTTTCTAGCACAAAGCGACTTCTAACAGCAAATGTGCAGGAACAAGAGCTGTTTTTAAAAAATCGTATTTAAAGAAAGTGGTGTAGGAGGGAGCAGGGGCTGTGGGCCAGACAGGTTCTGATACTGGCTCTTCTCCCTTGGCCAAGACAACCGAATGTTCTCATCCTCAATTTCTGCATCTGTGAAATGGAGGAAATAAGAGTGCCCAACTCTAGTGCTGAAGAAGAAAACGTGGGTAAAGTCCCAGCACACACTGACACTGAAGGTGCCTTCCTTGTACCTATGGCTGTTAAGCTTCTGTCTGGGTGAGGAAGGGCAGGGGTTCCTACACAGCGGGGAGGGATGGAGTAAGAGGGAAAGGATTGGAACTCGCTTTTGCTGACCCGCTTCCTTCCCTCTCCCACACGGTCCCCTGGGGCTGCAGGGGGGGCCATTTCCTCCTCCCTCAGCACCCCACCCCCTTCCCTGGGTGCCGTCCCTGCGGCCTCCTGCCTCTCTCTGCTCTTTTCCACGCCACACCCAGAGCCCAGGCGGGCCCAGCGGTCCCTCTTCGTGATGGAGGCTGGGCCTCCAGACCCACCAACAATCCTACTTCATGGAGGGAGAAGTACAACATTATTGATTTTTTTCTGTTCCCCCACCCTGCGCAGAATCCTTCAGGCTCCTCCTGGTCAAAGGCGTGCCCCCTGCCCTGGGAAGCTACACCAGGTCCCCCAGCTGTGGGCGTGGTGGAGGGGCCTTTTTCAGACTCCACTTGGCTCCTCAGAGACTGATATTCCCACCCCGCCCCTGCCCTTTGGATACCTCATTACTGATGGGAGCGGGTCCTACCCACCGGGTAACCCGAGGCAGAACAAGAAGAAAGAAATACCTTGAAAATGGCTGGTGTACACTGTAGACTCTATAGGATGACACCCCCAAATTCCTAAGCCTCTCAAGAGTGCGCGAGGCTTACCTCTGACCAGGACATGGGGTATTATGTGCATCTCAGCAGCCTCACCCGACACTGCCCCGCACATGGGTTGTTTTCAGCAAATGTTTGGTGACCCACTGGAGTCGGTTTGGGAGGGGAAAGGATGGGATGGGGGCCATGGCTGGGGCTGGGGGCTCCGGACAGGGTGGGAGGGGGCTTATTACCTAGAAGGGAGCCTGAGATGCTCTGAGTCCCGGGGGCAGGGTGGAGGCTGCTGTTTGCTCTGGCCTCCACTCTGAGGCCCCACTCACGGGTTGCCTGGCAACCATTGTTCATTTAATCGCCACAGACTTTGAAAATAAAAATCAATTTCCTCCATGATGTGAGTAGGAGGGGCCATATTAACTCCCAAGTTTGAACAGCCCCATTTTCTTGCTCAAAGCTTTATGGACAAAGATGTACACAGAGCATTGTTTATACGGGAAACGTGTTTTGGAGGAGGTGACCCTAAATGCAGAAGGATGGGATTCAATCAAGGCCCTTTCTCACCACAGAATATTCTTCAGCTAAGAAGAAACAATGTTGGAGATCTAGGTGTGCTGACTGGTCTCACCATGTAAGTGAAAAATAACAAGCAGGTCACAGAACAGTGTAGAGTGCGCTGCTGTTATTGTTTCACAAAAAGGTGTGTGTGGACACCCACTTGGGCCTATCAAAGAAAACATTCTGGTAGGATACACAGCAAAATGGTAACAGTGATTTTCTCTGGGAAATAGAATTGTATATAATTTAAATTTCCTTTCTATCTTTCTGGATTATCTGATTTAAAAAATAAAACAAGCATTTGTTCCTTTTTCAATCTGAAAAACAAAAATGATGAATGTCATTTCTTTTTGCAAATGGAGAATTCCGACTCTGGGGCCCAGGGGCCCTCGAAGGCCCAAGGGGGTAGAGAATCCTTGGTCAGCAAGGGCGAGGCCGGGGCGGAGCAGGGGAGCAGGAGGGGAAAGGAGACCGACACTCCCCCCAGGGCAATGAGACCCTCCCAGGTAGTCAGTTCCCCTTTCTGGTCTCCTGGCAGGGTTTGGGGGTCGGGGGAGATGGTCCAGGCTGAAGCTGGATGCTGGGGGTGGGGGGGTCCCTGCAGTGATGGAGGGTGAGCCAGATACTTCCTGGGTTCCAGGAAGTGGGGAGATAGAAGCAATTCACTTGGGACAGGCAGGGTGTGGACATCAAACTGAGACCAGCTGGACCAGGGTCGAGAGCAGCAGAGGGTCCAGCCTCCTTTAACCACTCCTCTCCCTCATCCCCTCTCCAGGCTGGCATCGCCTCGGGGCCCTCTTAGCTTTGCACTCTACGCCCTTCTTGGTGGTCTCATTCACACCCGTGCCTTCGACCCCCTCCTGGACACGGACCTTGCCGTCCTCTCCACACCCGAGCCCACCCGCCAGGCTCCCCCCTTTCCTAAAAGCTATGCTTCAACATGTCACTCCCTCGCCCAAGATCTTTCATGGGCTCCCTTGTGTCTGCAAAGAACATGCAAAGCCCTTCAAACCTGGCTCCAACCCAAGCCCTCCCCACTTCCTTGCACGGGGTTCCTCTCTCTGTGTGTGTCTACAAAGCTACCTTTCCTTTGTCTACATGACAAACTCCTATGTTTCCTTTAAGATCCAGCCCAAAGATCAATCTCCATGGTGAAGCCTTCTAAATACTCCAGGCATTCCATATTTTTTTGCTCCCATTATCTTTTTTATATTCCTGTTCACAGCATTTGTTACACTCCACAGTTACCAATTTTGACTGTGTCCCCCGTTCTCAGCTTGTGAGCTCTTGAGGGCAGATGGCTTATGTATCCCAGCTCCCAGCTCAGGGCCAGCACATGGAGGCACTCAGGAAGTGCTGGTGGGATGGATGGGTGGGTGGAAGGTGGATAGATGGATGAGTGGATGGATGGATGGATGGATGGATGGATGAGTGGGTGGATGGATGGATGGGGGGGTGGATGATGGATGAAGGATTGTTCCTTTCAATATATGAACATGTGATTTCTCCCTCTTAAGAACAGAACAAAAAGATCCCTCAATCCCACACCCCTCCTTCCTTTTATATTAAAGTTCCTTTAGACTTGTCCACCACACCAGCCTCCATTTCTTCACCTCTTATACTCTCATGCACCCACTCAATCAGACTTTCACTGCTCTATTGTTGGACACAGTCACTGATGACCTCCACATTGCTAAATCTAGTGATCAGTTCTCAGTCATCATCTTATTGACCTTTCACAACATTCGACACCTTCTTTCTTTTAAACACGTTCTTCTCTTGGCTTCCAGGGACCTTACTCTCCTGGTTTTCCTCTTACTCCACTGACTTCTCCTTCCCAGTCTCCACTGCTGGCTCCTCTATCTCCCCAACCTTAGGCCTTGGACTCCCTCCATCTAGTATAACTCCCTTGATGATCTCATTATTTTCGTGGCAAATTCCCTGACCACATGTGATCCTTTTGCAACCTCCCCATCTGAAGAAACGGCAATGACGTCCTTCCAGGTGCTCAGGCCAAAGATCTTTTTTTTAAATTGAAGTATAGTTGATTTTCAATATTGTGTTAGTTTCAGCACAGTTGTACAGCTGAAACAGCAACGTTACATTGTTTTTGCAGATTATACTCCATTATGGGTTATTACAAGATAATGGCTATAATTCTCTCCGCTATACGTATTTCCTTGTTGCTTATCTATTTTATACATAGTAGTTTGTATCTCTTAATCCCATACCCCTAATTTGTCCCCCTCCCCTTTGGTAACCACAATATCTGTGAGTCCGTTTCTGTTTTGCATATACACTCATTTGTATTATTTTTTAGATTCCACATATGTGATGTCATACAGCATTTGTCTCTCCAACTTATTTCACTAAGCAGAATCTTCTCTAGGTCCATCCCCGTGACTCCTTTTTCACCCACACCCAGCTTGTCAGTACCCTGCTGGCTCTGCCTTCAACACGTGTTCAGCATCCAGCCACTTCTCACCTCCTCCACAGCTACCCCTCTGACTCAAGTCCCCCCTCCCAGCCCTTGCCCTCTAACAATTCCTCCCACTAGTGCCCTTAATCCCCTTCTGTCTACTCTTGACCCAGCAGCCAGAGCGATCCGTTGAAAACTTCATTCAGATCATGTCACTTCTCTGTGCAGAAACTCCCAGGGGCTTCTGAGGGTTGAGGTCTCCACAATGGCCTCAAGGCCCTGTGGGATCTGTGCACCTTCCCCGCTTACTTCTCTGACCTCATCCCAACTAGTCCTCCCTTGTTGCCTCCATGCTACTCCTCAAACATGCCAGGTCTGCTCCTGATCACAGGATTTGTGTGTACGGCTCCTTCTGCCTGGAATGCAGGGCTCCAGGTACCACCTGGCTCATTCCTTCGCCTCCTTATGTCTGCACCCAAATGTCACCTTCTTAGTGAGGCCTTCCCTGGTCACCCAATTTAAAACTGCAGCTCTGGCCCCACTGACAACACTCGCTCCCCCTTCCCTGCGCCACTGTTCTCCACATCACTTACTGCAGCTGCCTCACTTTATAACTTACTCACATGCTTATTTGTTGTTTTCTCCCTCCATTAGCATATTAGCTCCATAAGGGTAGAGGTTGGGAACTTTTGTTCCCTGCTGCATCTTCAGTGCCTAGAACAGGACACAGCACATGTGTCCTTATAAGTGTGTATGAATGAATGAATGATTTTATTAATCCTTGCCATGCCCTCCCCATTATTTTTTGGTTGAGGACGCAGAAACACAGAGAGGTTAATTAAGTCATCCCTGGTCACTCTGGTCCTAGATTTGAATCTAGGCTGTCTGACTCCAGAGTATGTGTTCTAAATACCAGGTGCTACTATTCTGAACCTCAGCGTCTCCGTCTGTCAAATGGGGAAGATAATATTATAATATAGCCGCCCTGCCGTTCTCACAGGTTGTTTGAGGCATCATCACGAAATGATGTTTGTGAGTGAATGTTCTTTCAAACTGTAAATGTTGAATATTATCATTTTCCCTCTTCTCTTAAGAATTAAGTTCCCAAGGGCAGGAATTAAAATGAAGACCTTAGAGATCAACTAGTCTAACCCATTATTTTATAGGTGGGGATGAGAGATAGTTAAGTTCAAGACTCCTGGTCACTTCTAGGCACATGTTGAATGGCTTTGGACAAAAAAATTGGGGTCTGACCTCTCAGATTGGTACCTCCCTCTGAGGAACAGTCTGCAGGCATCCATCCATCTTTCAAACCTGTCATCCTTCCACCCACCCTTTAATTCTTCCATCCTTTCATCCATCCTTTCATTCTTCCTTCCATCCATCCATCCTTCCACCCAACCATCATGCATCCTTCTATCCATTATCCATCCATCTTTTCACTCTCTATCCACTTATCCTTTCTTCTTTCCATCTGTCAATCCATCCATCTTTCCACTGATTTATCCTCCATCCCTTCATTCATCCAATCATTTCCCCAATTATTCATTCTTTCTTACATTCATCACTTTACACAGATCATTTCCTGAGACTCTGCTGTACACCAGACCCTGGACTTGGAGCTGGGGATGCAGAGATCAACAGAACATCCACCCTTGGAGCTGCTGATAGCCTTGAGGAAGGGGAAGTGTAAAGGGATAGTGTGGGAAAGCATCCAGCAAGGCTCTTGTTGCATGTAAATGCTTAGGACCTGGCGTTCTCGATGATTAGGTAACTTGCTGGAGGTCCCACACTAGTGAGTAGGGGAGCTGGTCCCAGAGCTTAACTTTGAGTAAGTAGTCTTCTTACCCTACCATGCTGTCTCTTTTCTGAAAGACTACTGTGACCATTGTCAGCTCTGGGGAGAAAATGCTAATGGGGGGGAATGCCAGGGCCAGGACTTCACACAATGATGACACCATGCTGGCCATCCTCGTGGTGATCTATGACACCAGAGACCTCTGCCCAGGGGAACGGCTAGGGGCAGGCAAGCAAGCTGGGTGCCAGCAGGCAGGAGGCTGCAGGGGGAGGGAACAGTTAATTCATTAGTCAGGCAGGCAAGCCGAGCTTTGCACATTAAGCCCCTTCACCTCCTTGCAATTGCATCCATCAAGGCAATAGAAAGCAATTTGGTTAAGTGGTGAATTTAATCACACTGAAGCCGTTCAGAAACCACTTAACGCCTTTGACTGCAATCGTGCTCTGCTTACTTGGAAAGCACACTTCTTCAAACACAGGGCTTTTGTACTCTCAGCTCCTGTTTTGTAGGATGTTAAAAACTACAGAATGTCAGACCTGAAAGGCAGCTCCGGGAATGTCTTTCTGGTTCAGCCCTTTCGTTTTGAAGAGATGAGAGAGGGGGAAAGTGATGAATTCTATGTTTCTCATCTGTTCCTCCCAACAATCCTTGGGGCCTAGGCACACCTTCATCTCCCAGATGCTGAAACTGCCGCCCAGAGAGGTGAACTTCCTCACTTGAGTTCAAATCCAAGAATGCTTTATTCCCAAGCCGTCACTTCCTATTTATTGGAATCATTTCTTAATAACTATATCTTCACGTATTACTTTTGTAATTGAAATTTTTTCCATTATACTACTCAGCCTACTGAGTTTCTTCCATTTTTATCTCCTAATCTCTCTCCACAATTTGCTCCCCTCCCCCCGCCCCCAGCCACCAAGTTCAGGCCCACATAACTTTGTGCCAAAATCATTGCCAACCCCCACCCGCCCCTATGATCTCTCTGTCCCAAGTCTTGATGTCCTCTACGTTTCTGCTGCATTACTCAGCTCCCAGGTTCACAGCGTAGCACATAGCCCTCATCCTGCCTCTCCCTGGCTCAGAATTTTTCTTTGGCCCCCACCATCTGCAGGATAAAATCTAAGGATGTTGGTGCAGGACGCTGCCCTGTCTTCCCTCCCACCTACTCACCATTTCCCAAACAAAACACTCACTTTCAAGCCTCAAATTTAGCAAGCCTCCTCCTACCTCAGGGTCTTTGCACATGTTATTCTCTTTTCCACCAAATCCAGCTTCTCTCGCCCTGACCCTCTCTGGCTCTTCCCCTAACTGGCTACTTCTCATACTTTACATCTCAGCTTTAGGATCATCTCCTCACAGAGGTTATCATAGGTCAGGTTCACATAAAGCAAATCCTGAGACGGGGAGGCATGAGTGAGTGATTAACTAAGCAATGCTGGAGTGGGGAAGGGAGACTGAAGGGAGCTGGGATGCAGGACAGGCAAAGGGGAGACACTGAGCAAGTGTGTGATCTCAGGCCTGACCCCACGGGGAGCCCTGGAGAGTAACTTATTGCTTGGAGTTTTCCTTGACTCCAGGCAAGGGGCCTGCCGGGGCTTTGTACCCCTGCATTGGTCAGTTGTGGCTACCGGTCCCCGGGGGGAGGAACCTAAACCTCAGGCACTTCCCACTCCAATAACCCAAGAGCAGTTCACTAAAGGAAGCAGGTGTGAGCCCTGAGAAGAAGAGCTGATGCAGGGGGATGGGCCACAGAACCAGCTGATGGGATCTGAGGGCATCTGGGCACAGTGTCTGCCCAAGAGGTCATCTTCAACCACCCATCAATTCAGAGGCTTTCCCCTTATTCATAGTCTCAGCCCCTTTTTTTCCTACCTTCCTCCCTCCCTCCCTCTCTCTCTCCCTTTCTTTCTTTCTTTCTTCCTTCCTTCTTTCCTTCCTTCCTTCCTTTCTTTCTTTCCCTTTCTTTCTTTCTTTCTTCCTTCCTTCCCTCCTTTCTTTCTTTCTTTCTTTCTTTCTTTCTTTCTTTCTTTCTTTCTCTCTTTCTCTCTTTCTTTCAATAACCACTTGCATTTTATTTTCTTTTTCTTTGCCTATTTGTGGTCCCTCTCCCCCTGAAGACCTTGAGGGCCTTGAGGGCAGAGACCCTAACTATTTTGTCTACCACTGTTATCTCCAGTGCTCAGCACAGCTCTTGGCATTAGTGTTGAAAGGCAGTAATGGAATGAATGAATGAATGAATGAACAGAGACAGCCAGTAAGTGGTAAAGTCCGTACCCAAATTCAGGACTCCAAGCTCGACACTTTCCACTCAAGAAATAGAGAATTTGAGTGGAGTAATGGCCATGAAAGAAACTGGCCAAGTTATTATTTTTTAAAAATGCTTTCAACTCAGATGTTTTTATGGATGAATTCTTTCAAACTTTCAAGGAACAAATAATCCCAAGAAATATTTACACTTGTTGGAGACATAGAAAAATAGAGAGAGCTACACAATTTATTTTACAAATCTAACATAACCCTAGATGATATCTGAAGTAGACAGAGCAAACCCTATAGACTGGTCATGAATACAGAGAGAACTATATTCATTTTTCCTCCCCTCTTAATAACAGATTTCTAGTTGATCACATTGATGTCTGGAATAAATGTCTACATTTCTCAGTAGTTAGGATTCAATTATATACTAAAAGAATACCATGACATAACCAAGTAGGATTTATTTCAAGAATGGGGGGCTTCCCTGGTGGCGCAGTGGTTGAGAATCTGCCTGCCAATGCAGGGGACACGGGTTCGAGCCCTGATCTGGGAAGATCCCACATGCCGCAGAGCAGCTGGGCCCGTGAGCCACAACTACTGAGCCTGCGCGTCTGGAGCCTGTGCTCTGCAACAAGAGAGGTCGCGATAGTGAGAGGCCTGCGCACCGCGATGAAGAGTGGTCCCCGCTTGCCACAACTAGAGAAAGCCCTCGCACAGAAACGAAGACCCAACACAGCCATAAATAAATAAATAAATAAATAAAAATTAAAAATTAAAAATTCACTTCATAATTAATAAGATTAAAAAAAAGAATGGAAAGCTACAAATAAAGTTTATAAGTATTAAATTCATACAAGAAAAAGCATACAATTATCTCAGTAGATTCTCCAAAAGCATTCAATAAAAATTCATCTTTATTTTAGAAACTAAAAATTAAAAGTATAAGGAGATTGTCTTAACACAATAAAGAATAAGTATCTCAACTTACGTGTTTGTATCACATTTTATGATGGAAGACTAGACTAATTCTCATTAAAATCAAGATTAAAATGAGGTGGTCTCTATCCCTGTATCAAATATTAATATTATGAATTAACAAAGACCTGAAAAATAATGTCTCATACAAGAAACAAAATTTTCCATCAGGCAAAAGAAATCTGGAGGTAGGAAATCCAGGGCAACTCCCTTGTCATTGTGGAACAAAATTTCTGCTATATTTCCCACCATCCTAGTGCTTGCCTTCCACCCTTAGGTCTGTATGAGTCTCTTATTGCTGCTTTAACAAATTGCCACAAACTCAGAGGCTTAAATCAACACAAATTTATGATCTTGTGGTTCTGGAGGTCAGAAGTCCTAAAGAGTCTCACTGGGCACAAATCAATGTGTCAGCAGAGCTGTGTTCCCTCTGGAGGCTTTAGGGGAGAATCCATTTCCTTGCCTTTTCCACATTGCTTTCTTTCATCTGACTCTCTGGCTTTCCTCTTTTCTTCTTCTTTTTTTTCTTTTTTGGCCATGCCACGCAGCATGTGGGATCTTAGTTCCCTGACCGGTGGTCGAACTGGAGCCCCCTGCAGTGGAAGTGTGGAGTCTTAACCACTGGACCGCCAGGGAAGTGCCCTTCCTCTTTTCTTTATAAGCACCCTGGTAATTATGATTGAGTCCATCTTGATAAACCAGGATAATCTTCCCATCTCAAGATCTTTAAATTAATCACACAAGCAAAATTCTTTTTGCCAAGTAACTAACAAATTCACAAGTTCTAAGGATTAGGACATGGACATCTTTGAGGGTCAATATTCTGTCTAACAAGTGATCCAAGATGGCAGCTAAAGTCCTAGCCATCATATCAACTTTTCCAGCCAGCAGGAGGTAGAAGGGAGCAGAGGACAGGAACTTTGAAGAAGTCCCACATAACACTAACACTTATATCTCATTGATCAGAATTTAGACATGTAGCCCCATGTAGCTGCAAAGAATGCTGAATAGCAATGTACCCAGCTAAAAATCAGGATTCTGTAATTAAATAGGAAAGAGAGAGTGGAGGTTGGGGTAGACAATTCACAAGGTCTGCCACAGTCACCATTATTATTTGATAGTGCTTTGGAAGTTCTGACCAATGCAAAAAGACAGAAAACAGGAATAAGAGTTATAACTCCCAGAAAGGAATAAACACAGTAACATTATCTGAAGAAGGTATAATTTAATTACTTAGAAAACCCAAGTTCAGTGAATCTCTGTGAGGGTGGGACCTCCTTAGAAAATTATTGCAGAACCTCTGGAGAATAAATGTCATTTAAGGTTGATGAAAGAGGGAAATACAAGAAAATGTGAATATTGAACAAATTGAATGGAATACCAGTAAAGTTCTGTGTCTTTAAATTTTGGCATAATTATTTTAAAGTTAACATAGGAAAATGAGTGTAAAAATACAGTTTAAAAAAGTTGAAAGAGAAATTAGCCTTACCTAGTATGAAAGTATAAAAGGACAAGAATTAAGACAATGTTGTACCGTGCAAGGGAGTAAACAGATCAATGGCCTGAACAGATGTTACTGAAGTGACTCTAATGGATGATCTGTAGCTATAAGGGACCCAAGGGAGACACTTGAACAGGGGAAGAAGAAGGAAGTGCAGATTTAGGGCTTTAAAGGGCATTAAACATGGAGTCCTCTTGACCTGGGTTGAAATCCTACAACACACTAGCTGAGGAAACTGGGATGTTATGAAATTTATCACAGCCTTGATTTCCTCAACTGTATAAATGGTATAATCATGTCTGATTGTTGGAAGATGACAAAAGCATTTTAAATGTTGGAAAAGAAAAAAGTGCTCATAACAAATGACAAATATCTTGGAGTGAGGGTCTGAGTCTGTGAAATTAAGAAGAGTCTGAGTTCTTATTACCAGCAGGCAGTGGATTTCTCTGAAACACAGTCTGAAAATCCTTACCTTTTAAATGGCAATTTAGTTCATTTACATTTATCGTGAATAGTAATGGTTTAGACTTATATATAACCCTTTATTTCCAGTTTTCTATTTACCTGTCTATTTCATCTTTTTTCCTTCGTTGGTGTCTTTCATTGGATTGATGAAATTTTCTTTATCCCCTTTGTTCTTCTACTGGTATGAAGTCATACATTCAATTTTCCTTCCTTTAGAGGTTACTCTTAAATTTTTAACCCACTTGATACAATAAAGTCTAAGGTTTGTCAGGATCTCTCTTTTATCCCAAATAATAAAAAAACCTTCAAGTATTTTTCTCCAATTCTGCCCTACATGTTGCCTTACATGTCTTTATTGATCAGTATTTTTATTTTTTAGCTTCCTCAAATTAGTCATTTTTATGATTGTTGTTTCCTACAGTGAATATTTGTTTAAATGTATCCGTGTTTCCGAACTGATTTGATCAAGATTCCTTCTTATAATGCATTCTTCCTCTGTGACTGGGTTTTATTCTTTCTTTAGGAGCCTTCAACACACGGTAGTGATAACTCTCTCAGTCTCTGTATCTCCCTCATTCTTAAATTGATGCTTGTATTTCCCCCAGCACTTCAAACTATTATTAAAATAGCATGTCATTATCTTCTAGATTCCATTGCTGTGGTTAATAGTCTGTTGTTCCTTTGTAAGCAGTTTATCTTTTCTCTCTGAGCTTCTAAGATCTTCTCTTCTACTTTAGGGTCCTGAAGTTTATCTGCAGTGTGTCCATTTGTGGAGTCATTTATTTTAACCCTGCTCAAGACTGCTTGTGCTTCTTCAACTTAAGGATTTATAGGTTTCATCTATGATGGAAAATTCTCAGCTGTTATTTCTTCCACTATTACGTCTCCCCCATCATCGTCTTTTCCTGATGGAGAAGATATTCCCATTGTATGAAGATGAGCATCTTCCCTGCCCACAAACTGCCTTCCCCAGTCGCTCCCCTCAGGCAGGGTGAGGTCTCCAAGCCCAGCCCTGATATGCCAGCAGCTCCTGAGAAGCCCGGATCCTGCTCTGGGTTCAAGGGAAGACTCCAGAAGCAGGCGATGAGACCTCTTCTTCCAAGCTGCCTCAAACCTGGCCTATGGGGTGGACTCAGAAGGTCCCAGCCCCAAGGGAGACTGAGGCAGAATGTTCCTCTGGAGGCGTGACAAAGGCCACCTGAGCCCCATTCTTCCTATGCTGATGGAAACATCAGAACCCATTGGCGTGACGCCGAGGGAAGCACAGGCCCTGCCACACAGACCGGTTCCTCTTGGTTTACTCAAGTTAGGGCCGGGCACTCAGGCCTGTTTGCTGTCACTGCTGTTCCCCCAAACTTGTGGCCCAGGGCCCCACCCGCAGGAGCCCACAGGGACCCCTACATCCAGGCACTCCGAGCCTGCCTGGAAACCAGACCCTGTTTCCATCAGACACTCGGGGTCGGGCCTCGACTTAGAGGCCATCACTTAGTCTGCTCACTGCCTCCCTCCACTGCTGAAAGGACCAGCCAGGGACCCAGTGTGGCCCATGGAACCACGTGGGGAGCAGGCCCCGGGATAATCCTGCCCTAGCAGAAGATCAGAGCCACCTCGTAGGGGCCAGTTGGGTCTGCATCACCTGGGGAGGAGGAGGCCACTTTATGGGGGAAAGTAAAACTTCAACCCACAATGAAACGACATCCCCCAACCATGTAGGCTCACAGGTTGTAATCATTAATAGACTAACATTTCTCAGACCCGAGAGGGAAAGCAGTTCCTGAGCCCGACCTTGTCTTTATAAGTAATAACTAAGCGCTATGGAGCGCTTACTGTGCACCAGGCTCTGTGTTCAGACCGTCACCTTATTTAATCCCGTGATGTAGGGATCCACTACCTGCCTTATATTACTTGTGAGGAAAGCTCAGAGAGGTCAGGCAACTTGCCCAAGTTCACACAGCAGCTAAGTGGCAGGGTCGGGATGTAGGACCATTGGAGGAGGAGGGAAGGGAGGTCTTCCACAGCTGACGGCAGAAGCAGGACTTGAACCCGGACCTCCCGACCCCTCATCTGTGTTGTGTGGGTACTAAGGCCAATTCCATGGGGCCGGCCCTGCTTCATGCAACTCAGCTTCACGCAGTCCCCCACCTGCTGCAGGTTTTGTTAAATAGCAGCTCCCCTTAGGGCACTGAAAAATGACTGAGTTGGTCATTAAAGAGGGGGAAAGGTGGGGGGAGGGATAAATTGGGAGGTTGGGATTGACATGTACACACAGCTGTATATAAAATAGATAACTAATAAGAACCTACTGTATAGCACAGGGAACTCTACTCAATACTCTGTAATGGCCTATATGGGAATAGAATCTAAAAAAGAATGTGTATACGTGTATAACTGATTCACTTTGCTGTACAACAGAAACTAACACAACATTGTAAATCAACTATAGTCCAATAACAATTAATAAAAAAAAAAAAGAGGAGGGAAAAAACCCAGAGAGAGTAGGAAGGAGGTAGGGGGAGAGAAGGAAGGAAGAAAAGGAAAAAAGAAAGAAAAGAAAACGTAAGGGAAGAAACCTTTGGAACTGTTTCTAGGATCTGTGACTTGCGCGCGAGGAGACCCACTGGCGCCCCCTCTGGGTTATTTAAGGAAGGAGCAGCACTCAGGGGACCTTGGAAGTAAATGTTCCAATAAATGTGACCAGGAGGAGCGCGGCTCTAGACACCACTGGGACGTCTGCAAGCAGGCCGGCTTCCCAGCCCCCACTCCTGGGCACCACGTTCAAGGGTCTGACGGTGCCTGCCCAGGAAGCTGAGGTCGCCTGGTACCAGGTGAATCAGCTGCCTTCAGTTCTCAGGCTGGAGAAGCCGGGGCCAAGCTCATTGTTGCCAATCAGTGACGCACCCCGGAGGCCTCCTTACCCAAATGATTCCAGAAAGTCAGCACCAGGGAGGGGCAGTGAGGCAACGCTCAGCTCCTCGGCTGAGAGGAGACCCAGAGGGGGACGTGTCTCACCCCAAACTGCTTACCCAGCGGGTCCCAATCCCACCGTCCCAACATCTTCAGTCATTTCTAACGCTTTTCCAAACCCCCTTTAAGGGAAATTCACATTGACCAAGAGAGGCACCTGGGATACTTTCTCCTCTTGATTGTCTAAAAAACCCTCTAACTGCCAGTTTGCAGGAAATACAGGGGACAGAGGAATGCTAAATGACACTGTAAAATGCAATCAGAAAAATCCAAAATGGAAAATCTCTGCAGAACAAATGACCCAGTTTCTTCCACAAACAAATTGTAAGGGGAGAAAAATGAGGGAGGGATAACAGAGAGACTTAAGAGGTGTATCAACAAAATAGAGACTTACACGACGGCCATTACAAACCAACTATAGAAAAATAAGAACATTTAACATGGACTTGATATTTTCATGGTATTAAGAAATCACATTATAGGGACTTCCCTGGTGGCACAGTGGTTAAGAATCCACCTGCCAATGCAGGGAACACGGGTTCGAGCCCTGGTCCGGGAAGATCCCACAAGCCATGGAGCAACTAAGCCTGTGCGCCACAATTACTGAGCCTGTGCTCTAGAGCCCATGAGCCACTACTACTGAGCCCGCGTGCTACAGCTACTGAAGCCTGCGCACCTAGATCCCGTGCTCCGCAACAAGAGAAGCCACAGCAAAGAGAAGCCCGCGCACCGTAACGAAGAGTAGCCCCCGCTCACCACAACTAGAAAAAGCCCACGCATGGCAACAGAGACCCAATACAGCCAAAAATAAAATAAATTAAAAAAAATAATACCGTGATTTCTTTTTTTTAACATCTACCTTTTTCTTTCTTTCTTCCTTTCTTTCTTTCTTTCTTCCTTTCTCTCTTTCTGGGTTGGGTCTTTGTTGCTGCACGTGGGCTTTCTCTAGTTGTGGCCAGCAGGGGCAACTCTTCATTGTGGTGTGCGGGCTTCTCATTGTGGTGGCTTCTCTTGTTATGGAGCACGGGCTCTAGAGCGCAGGCTCAGTAGTTGTGGCACATGGGCTCAGTAGTTGTGGCTCACAGGCTCTAGAGCACAGGCTCAGTGGCTCAGTAGCTGTGGCACACGGGCTTAGTTGCTCTGCAGCATGTGGGATCTTCCCAGATCAGGGCTCGAACCCGTGTTCCCTGCATTGGCAGGCGGATTCTTAACCACTGCGCCACCAAGGAAGCCCACGTTATTTTTTAGGTGTGATGTGATATTAGGATGATGTTGAAAACAAAAGGACCTTATATTTTGCAGACAAAACCTGAACTGTTCACAGGGGAAATTATATGTTGTCTTGAAGTTTACTGTATGCTAATCCGGGAGGGGGGGTGTGGATGAGACCAGAGATGATAATTACCTGGGAATTCATTACCCTATTTCCACTAACTTTTGTGTATTTAAATTTTCCCTTATTAGAAAAAATTAAGACATGAGAGAAGGAAAAAAAATGTGATTCAGAAGAGTCAGATTGTGACTACTGAAGTTTCTTTTTTTTATAGTTTGCTTTTTATGACTGCACAAAAGAGTGATAACTGATTTAATAAAATCTATATACAAAATAACACTTATAAGTGATAAGATAATGCAGAGTGGTGCCGGCATTGACAGTTGCATCCCGGCTGGTGTCTCAGAGTCTGTGAACCTTGGCATTTTCCGTCTTCCTGGAAGACGAAAGGGCTCAGATGGGTTAAGGGCTTGTCCATCTTAGGCAGGTGCAGGCCCGTGCTGGCCCAGGTGCAGCCCTGTGGTGCGCCCTGGGGGGCTTTCCATTGCGCACAATCCCTCCTCCCAGGACACAGACCGGCCTTGGTTGCCAGGAGCCATTGATCAGTAGCAACCTTGGGGGCCGCTGACACTCAGCAGGTGGCCTCTCGGAAACAGAGCCCAGCTTGGCAGAGGGTCAGATCCCACAGGAAATGTCAAACCCAACAGGAATCACATTCATCCTCCCCAGAGTTTAGAAGGAAGGATGGGTGTCCTTGCTCCGATCAGACAACTGTGCTCTTTCAAAACCCTGGCCAAAGGCCTACCTGGAGACAGGACACCGGGAGGATCCGGGGGGGGGGGGGGGGGGGCGGTGACTGGTCAGCCCTTTTTCCAGGAACCACGTCTGATTCCTAAAGTACTGGTATAAATCCATGAGAGAAAGAGGACATCCCCCCATACGGGGGGACACAGAGACACCAGCAGGCAGTGCATAAAAGGAGATAGACAAATGAACAATTCACCAGAAATCAAGGACATGAACATTATTACAACAGGATACTATTTGGACCTGTCATGTTGGCAAAGGTATTAAAAATGTATAATGCTCCAGGTTATAGGTGACCATAGAGAAGTGACAACTAAACCCAGTGTATAATCAATGCTGCATTTGGATCCTGGACAGGAGGGACATTATTAGAATAATTGGTAAATTTTGAATATGGATTATGGATTAGAAAATAGTAGTATTGTATCAAGGCTAAATTACTGATTTTTTTTATCATTGTCCAGTGGTTACGTAAGAGGTTGTTAGGAAACACAGTGAAATACTTGGGGTAAAGAGTCATGATACCTGCAACGTAGTCTCAAATTGTTCACAAAAAAGGGAGAAGACGAGCAAATGGGGGTAATGTTAGCACTTGGTAAATCTGGGTAAGGGGGAAGTTCTTTGCACTATTCTTACAATCTTTCTGTAAACCTGAAATTATACCAAAAAGTGAAAAAAAAAAAGCTTAGAAGGCTTGATAATGCTCAGTGCTGGCAGGAGGACATGAGAACTATTGTCCTGCCAAAGGGAGAGAAAGCCAGTTCCGTGTTCTGGCGGAGAGTTAGGCAATAAATAGCAACATGACTTGACCCAGCAATTCCTCTTCTAGGTAGTTAGCCTAAAGAAAGAACCACTGCTGTGCACAAAGATACAGCTATAAACGCTTTTCACTGAAGCATTAAATGTTCAACAATAGACGGGTTAAATAAACGATGGCACATCCACATAATGGAACACTATGTAGCCATTTAGATGATTCTGTGGAACCATATTTAATCACTTGGGAAAGTGTTCATAATAAATTAAGTGGGGAAAAATGGTCCCAAGACATCCTGTTCCTGATGATCATTATGTTGAGTACCAAAGCCAAACCAACTGAGAGAGAGAGAGAGGGAGAGTGTGTGTGTGCGTGTTGCGCGTGTGTGTGTCTCCATTTAAATCTCCTTGAGGTCAGAAACCAAATCTTATTTGTCATACTGTGTTCCCAGAGCCTAGGACAGTGCCTGACAACCAGGAAGTGGTAATAAGAGTTTGCATAATGAACAAGTAAAGAGCCCTAGGAAAAGGGACCAAAAGGGTGTCCTTCACAATGTCCAGAGCCGTATTTCTGGGTGGTGTGAATAGAGGCAATCTTAATTTTCTTCTCTCTATCTGTATGGTCTAAATGTTCCACACAGAACATTGATTCGTTTTCTGGTAAATTATTTACAACAAATGCAATTACTTAAAAACAACGGTAAATTATTTAAAAACAATAAATACAAAGCAGGAAAAGAGCAGCCTTTATCTCAGGGCCCTTGGGTACAGGATCTTTCTGGAAAAAGGTTCAAGGTTACCTTAAGCCCCAATAAATCACTCCAGGCAATCGTCAGAGTACATCGGTATGCCCAAAGCCCAGTCCCACCAAAGCGGATGGAGGCCGTGCCCTGAAGCAGATCACTGGCCCTCTCCGTGGCCTCTGCCTTCTCCCCTGTGGATTGGGGCAAGGATGTATGTAACATCCAGCACAGGGCTGTACCCCTCTAGGTGCCCCAGAGACCCAGGAGGTTTGGCAGGAGTGGGGAGCAAAGGAAGTTTATTGTCCCATTTGCAGACGAGGTGACTGAGGTCCGGAGGCTGGAATTGGAACCCCTGTGCAGGGGGAGGGGTGGCTTCATGGTCTCTGTCCCTCCACCCCTGCACCTGACGGCCAGGAACATCCCCTCACCCTCACACCCCCCCCCACCACGCTCTGACACTGCCTGAGAACTGACCTCCGCAGGGGAGGCGACACTCACAAGTGTCCCCCGTCCCGTGAGCGTCCCTGGAGAGAGCAGTGTCCCACCAGGATGACAAACGGCTGCTCTCAAGGCCAGGCTGAGACTGGTCACCTCTCCAATCCAAGGAGTGATTCATAGCTGACCCCTCTCTCCCGGCACAAGAGCCCGTCCAGATCCACCGGGAAGACATACAGCCTGCAAGACGGCTGTTGACAAAATCCAGGCTGTGGTTTTAATGAAAAGCAAAGTGAGGATATTTTTTTTAATGAATAGACTTTATTTTTTTTAGAGCAATTTTAAGTTTACTGAAAAATTTAGCAGAAAGTACAGAGAGTTCTCGTAGAGCCCCTGCCTCCCCACCTCTCAGTTTCCCCTACAAACCCCTTGCATTCGTGTGGCACGTTTGTCACAATCAGTGAATTATTATTCCTAAAGTCCAGAGTTTACAGGGTTCACGATTTTTTTTAGTTGTGGTAAAATACACATAACACAGAATTCACTATTCTAACCATTTTCAAGTGTACAGCTCAGTGACATAAAGTGCTTTCACACTCTTCTGCAACCATCACCACTATCCATCTCTCAAACAGAAACTCTGTACCCGTTAAACAGCGACTCCCCAGAGAGCTCACAGGTGCTGCACACTCTGTGGGTTTGGACAAATGCATTGACACGTAGCCTCCATCACAGGGTCATACAGAGTAGTTTCACTGCCCTAAACATCCCACCTATTCATTCTCCCCTTCCCTCCTAACCTCTGGCAACTGATCATCGTTTTACTGTCTCCATCATTTTTTTGCCTTTTCCAGAATGTCCTGTAGTTGGAGTCATACAACTAAAAAAGTGTGGCCTTTTCAGACTGGGTTCTTTCACTCAGCATACGCCTTTCAGAATCCTCTCTGTCATTTGAGGGCATAATGGGTAGAGCTGAATAATATTCCACTGTCTGGAGGCACCACAGTTTGTTTATCCACAAGTGGGGGATTTTTCATGATAAAAAATTGTCTGCTAACTTTTGGAAACTGAGAGAAACCAAGAGGAAAGGAAGAAAAACAATCCCCTGTAATCTTATGCCTGAAGATTATGCTGTGAGCACTTTGCTGTCATTTCCTCCGTGTGTGTGTGTGTGTGTGTGTGTGTGTGTGTGTGTGTACGAAGATCTTTTTTGGTTTGACGTAGCATGGTACCTAACATTTTGATTCCTCTTTTTTCATTAATTATAAGTTTGCTTTCTCCGTGTTCATAAATTCTCTGTAAGCATTTTTTCTTGTGCATTTTTAAAATGTCTTCAGTATTTTTCTATGACTGGGGATGCCATAGTTCTTCAACTACACTTCCATTTCTAGACATTGGGGTTGTTTTCAATTTTATGCTAATATAAATATAAATAAATCCACCTTGAACTGTTGACGCTTAAATAATTGTATAGGTTTTCCCCCTACTTGCTAAGAAGTGGAGTAGCTGAGTCACAGAGCATGAACATTTTAAAGATAGCCCAGAGATTTCTTTCTTTCTCTTTTAATGCATTAACAAAATTTTTTTCAAAACAAACAACTTTTTCTTGAAGTATAGTTGATTTACAATGTTGTATTAGTTTCAGTTGTACATTCATAGATTTTTTTATTGTGGCAAAAAAACACGTAAATTTTACCGTCTTAACCGTTTTTAAGTGTACAGTTGAGCAGTGTTAAGTATATTTACATTGTTATGAAATAGAGCTCCAGAACTTTTACATCTTGCAAGTCAAAGTCTGTATCCGTTGATCATCAGCTCACCGTTCCTCTCTCGTCCCCCTGCCCCTACCCCAGCCCCTGGCAACCACCATTCTACTTTCTGTTTCAAAGAATTTGATTATTTAAGATACCACATATAAGTGGAATCATACAGTATTTATCTTTTCATGACTGGCTCATTACACTTAGCGTAATGTCCTCAAGATTCATCCAAGTTGTGGCACGTGTCCGACTTTCTTTTTTGAGGCTGAGTAATATTCCTTTGTATTTTTATACCATATTTTGTTTATCCATTCATGTGTTGATGGACATCTGGGTTGCTTCCACCTCTTAGCTATTGTGAATAATGCTATGAACATATAGCAATAAACATACAAACAATATTTGTTTGAGTCACTGCTTTTAGTTCTTTCGGATATATATCTAGAAGTGGGATTGATAGATCATATGGTCATCTATGTTTAATTTTTTGAGGAACCTCCATATGTTTTTCCATAACTGTAAGACTATTTTACAATCCTACCAGCAGTGCACAAAGGGTTCTAATTTCTCTACATCCTTGCCAACACTTGCTGCTTTCTGGATTTTAGGTTTTGTTTTGTGGTTTTTTTTTGAGATTTCTTTTAAAGAGCCGGAAGGGATCATCTGGTCAGTGGTTCCCAAATTTCATGTCTTTCTTTTGAGCTCACGGTTCAAGAGATGTTTGTCTGTCAAACACATTTTACCAAGAACTCGTTATCTTCCAGTCTCTATCCATTGGTCCAGTATGTGCAGGTCTGGGCATTTCCCTTGGGACTGATTGCTGGCTATCTGTGCTGTCAGTTCTGTGCCCCCTTCTTCCAGGCATGTTTCCAGCTGGACACACTTCCCAGCAGCCAGCTGCGGCCGTGCCACTGTGCCCTCACCAGTGGCATGGGGACAGAAGTGATCCACACAACTGTTTAAAGGGCTCGTTTACCTGGGTTTTCTCTCTCTCCTTCCTGCAAACAGAGCACAGGACAGTGGCCCAGGGGATGGCGGACCACCCTTTCCTGCCAGCCAAGGTCTCTTTGCCACAGCATTTGGCCTGCAGGGACACGCCCCCACGTGAAGATCACAGTGGTCATCGCCCCTTCAACGTTATTCACTGGGGTGCTGTTTGTCAGAGCAGAAGACTGGAAACGGCCTAAATGTCCACTAGGAGGCAGTTTTAGATTCATAGCAAAATTGAGCCAAAGGGACAGATATTTCCCATATACCACGCGTCCCGGCAAGCAGAGCATTCTCCACCAACACCCACACGGAGAGGTGCATTTACTACAGTTGATGAACTCACACTGACACATCACCATCACCCAAACTCCATAGTTCACACTGGGGTTCACTCTTGGTCCATGGTTTGGACGTGTTTATAACGACATGTATCCACCGTTATAGTATCATACAGAGCCGTTTCACTGCCCTAAAGAAAAGTTTTATTGTTAAAAAGAAAAAAAAGCAAGAATCAAAACAGTATATTTCTATGCTAATACTTTTTTTTCAAGTGGGGAGAGGGTACATATTTGGATTTGCTTGTACATGCAAAGCACCACATCTGAAAAGGATCCACAGAAACCCAGGGTCAGCAGTTATCAGTCTCACCCTAGGGTGCGGATGGGTGGGAACTGGGCAGGTGGGGGTCAGGGCGGGAAGAAGGTTTCCGCGGTTTGTCTTTGTATACATTTTGATGTTATGTGAATATATTACCTATTCAGAATGCAAATAAATACAATGTAAAATTTTCAATAGTTTCTTTTCCCATTTTATTGTAACTCAAAGTTCACATACCCCCCCGCCCGGCTTCTGCTTGTTGAATCCCTGAGCTGAAAGCGTCTGGCTGAAGGCAGAGCTGCTCAGGGTTCAAGCTGTCCGTGTGGCCTCCACGCACAGAGCGAAGCTCGGCCACAACCCCTCCCAGGACGCGTGTCCCTGTCCGGCTCGCATCCAGCCTGCTCTGCCCAGGCGAGGCCCAGCCCTCCACCTGCCGCCCCACACGGCCAAGCTGCTCACCCGCTTCCTGCCAACTGAGCATCCTAATTACATGATAAATACTAATTGCCCGTGACTAGGATCTTCCACAGTCATAGACATTAACCAAAGTCACGCCTAATGAGCCTCACCGTTAATTATCTGTGCTCACTGCTCCAGGATTTAATTAAGCCTTGGCAGGAAATAGCAATCCACATAGGCTGAGCAAGGAAACGGAGCTTGCAAAGATACCCTCTTTTCATCAGGTGGCCTGGCAAAACTGCTCCAAGTCTTCCTTCCAAGCCCCCGGGGCTTTCCCAGTGAACAGGAGACACCGGAGAAGGGAGCCTGCATTTATCCAGCGCCTGATGTATGCCAGGCAGAATCAGACACGGTTGCATACCCTATCTCATCTAATCTTTGCAATCACTGCAGGGGCTAGGTCTCCATTTTACAGATAAGGAAACAGAGGCTCAGAGAGGCCTAGTGACTCTCCAAGCAATTGGCAGAGCCAGGTCTGTCTGAGCTGCAGGTGCATAATTCCCACTACTTGTTGCTGAGGAATGGTATCTTAATGGTATTATTTTTCACTCTGACCTTGAACTTGTGTTTTTTCTTTCTCCAAAGCATTCCCAGGTCTTGTTTTGTCTTTGTCTCATATTTGTTCACTAAGAAAACAAAAGGCTGAAGTATCTGAAGCCCAGAGAGATTGTGACGTACACCCACTCACACAACCAGGAAGACAGTGGGGTGGGTGTGGGGATGGGGGAAAAGACTGGCCCTGCGGTCAGACTGCCAGGTTCTCATCCTGGCACATCTTTCTGGGGTTCGTTGGACTTCTTGAATCTAAGCCTTGATTTCTGTGTTGGTTAGAACAAGTAATGCTAGCTGCTGTAACAAACAACTTCCAAATCTCAGTGGCCTAGTAGAAAAAGAGTTCATTTATTGTTCACTCAGAGCAAGTAGGTGGTCATCAGGTGGCCTTCTCAGCAGGGGCTCAGGGACCCAGGGTCCTTCCATCTATGCAGGGGTTGCTAACCACTGTTGGACCCTTGAGAGGTCTATGGATAGAATTCAGGGGACCCATGAACTTAAATGGGGAAAGTTATATCATTATTTTCTTTATTCTTGAACTAAAATTTAGCATTTTCCTTTTATTATGAATATAGACAACAAACCATAATTTTATACCTGTGAATATGTTTCCAGTGGAAGTCACACATATTTTGATATCACATTACAGTTGCTGAAGATATCTTGAATTATTGTTTACACTCATTCACTACTTTGAAACGATGGTGGTATTAAACCTACGACGAGCTGGCATGGGATCAAAGCTCTTCTGTCTATAGATGCTTGGTTGGAAGCAGATGGCCTATTGCTGGCTGACTATGTACTTAACCGTTCAGCCACAAATAGTGGCATTGCATGCTCTCATGTTAGTGACAAGCTCTCTCCTTTGCTTTCCAGCATTCCCTATCGTTGACTGTTGATCAGTACATCGAAGGAAGTGAGTCAAACCCCGGGTGGCATGCTGCTTCCTCCTGATAGCCGCCCTGACCTCTAAGAACAAAATCCTTGGGGTGAAGGCCACCCCTTGGGGCTTATAGAGCTGTTTGCCAGGACTAAGGGCACCTTTGTGGCTGTGATTCCCCACTTGGCTTTGCACGCAGGGAAGGGTGCTGCACTGGTCACCTGGGGGTTCCCTGGGTGCTGCAGCAGGTACTGGCCAGAGGCTGGGGGCCTCGGGTCTTTGAGCCTCATTTGCTGGTGACCCCAGCAGAGTCTGTCCCCCTCCCACTTGGCGATCATAGCAAACACATACACTATCTAGAAATTATGAGAACCTAGATGGTACTCACGCAGTTCCTCTTTTACTGAGTCTTCCCATTAAAATGACCTGATTTTATAAAACATATTCAAATAATAAACATGAAATATGTTCTACCTGATTATATTCAACCTAACCAGTAGTCAAATGAATATTAAACCAATGAGATACCGTGCTCTCCATTGGATTTTAAGAACTGCTCTCTCGTTTTTTTTTTTTTGTTTTTTTTTTTTTTAATTTATTTTATTTATTTATTTATGACTGTGTTGAGTCTTCGTTTCTGTGCGAGGGCTTTCTCTAGTTGCGGCAAGTGGGGACCACTCCTCATCGCGGTGCGCGGGCCTCTCACCATCGCGGCCTCTCTTGTTGCGGAGCACAGGCTCACAGGCTCCAGACGCGCAGGCTCAGTAATTGTGGCTCACGGGCCCAGTTGCTCCGCGGCATGTGGGATCTTCCCAGACCAGGGCCCGAACCCGTGTCCCCTGCATTGGCAGGCAGATTCTCAACCACTGCGCCACCAGGGAAGCCCTGCTCTCTCGTTTTTATTCTAATACTTACTGCAGGTGAGAAGGCACTAAGAAACTGGTCTACTCCTGGTGGGCGGCAAGCTGGCTACTGTCTCTCTGGAGGGCAGCTGGGTGACTTGCAAAGCGCGTTGGAAAAGTGCCTCTACTTTTAACCCAGTGACTCTCCTCTGGAATGTGTCCTAAGGCACTCAGTTCAAAAAACATATTTATGCACAAGGCATTTCATCACAGTGTTATTTTGAATAGTGAAAGATTCTTTCCCTCCAAAGTACCCAGTATTAATGGAATAGTTAAGTGGTGGTCCAACCAGTTACTGGAAATATTATGTGGTTAGCAACTTGAAAAATTGTCTGGAAGATCCTAATGTCGAGATCTTGCTTTCTATCTTTCTCCATGAAAAGGAACCTTTTTTGCAGAAATGGCTGATTCCAGGTCCAGGGCAGGGTATGTTCCAGATTAGATTGGAACATCTTGGTATGCTGGAAAGCAAAGATGTGCTCCAAAATGAAGGGGGACAGGTGGAAAGGACACCAGAGCTGGCTTGAAGGGGCTCCCCCTGGCCAAACCTGGGACAGTTTAATTATCAACAAGAATAATGACCACATTGGATTTCAACACAAATAATTTTTTAAAAAAGAATTCATAAGTACACAGTGATAGTATTTAAAAAAAAAAAAAAAGAGTGGTGGGAAAGAAAAAGGCCAGCTAACAATGGTAGAAAAAAATGATATATTTATAAATCATCATTTTGTAACCACCAATATAATAATTCAGGCAAGGATCACCAGTGCATTCTTTTTTGTTTTGTTTTTTCTTTTTGCCAGTGCATTCTAAAACCACTGAAAATTTGTTGGGGAAAAGGGTATTTGCATGGTCTCACGGTATCACTCCACAAAATACTTATTACCAAAAAAAAAAAAAAAAAGGAAAAATATGCTTTTATGATGGAGAGACCGGGCAGGAGCCATTTTAACTAAGTGGTCAAACTTAGCATCGCTGACATTCTGTGGCTCCAGGATTGATGTGCTGACCTGACATCACTTGTACAGGAATTCCTCCCCAAAATGTGAGACCTGAATCGAATTGTGAAGAAACAGACATCCATGTTGTGTGTCTTTCTACAGGATAACTGGCCCACACTCTTCAAAATATTGGGGTGGGGAGATTGGGATTGACACCTACACACTACTATGTATAAAATAGATAACAAATAAGGACCTACTGTACAGCACAGGGAACTCTACTCAATACTCTGTAATGACCTACATGGAAAAGAATCTAAAAAAGAGAGTGGATATGTATATACATATAACGGATTCACTTTGCTGTACACCTGAAACTAACACAACATTGTAAATCAACTCTACTCCAGTAAAAAAAATTTTTTTTAAATATCAAAGCAAGAAGGACTAAAAAAGGGGCATGGGGAGAAAGGGCTGTTCTAGATGAAAGGGGCCGGGGGGGATGGGATAATCCAGTGTAATCTTGGATTGGATCCTGGACCAGAAAACAATTTTAAACAGCTTACAAAGAACATTTTTTGGACTATTAGAAAAATGTGTATATGGACTGGATATTAGGTAATATCCTTGCACAATGTTAAATTTATTGGCTGTGTCAGTGGTACTCTTGTTATATAGGAGACTGCCTCTCTTCTCAGATCCAAGCTGGGATCTATCCTGGGATGAAGTGCCATGAGGTCTGCAATTTATTTTTAGGTCATTCAGAGAGAGAGAAAAAAAAAAGAGAGAACAGATGGCGCAAAATGTTAACAATGGGGGAATCTAGGTGAAGGGCCTATGGATATTCACTGTGTTGTCTTTTCAACTTTTCTGTGAGTATAAAGTTTTTCATGTTTATTTTTAAAAACATTGGCAAAAAATAATATGGGCGGTATTTACTACAATACTGTCAGATACTATTACATCATCAAAGTAGGATATGAAGTTGTGTATAATCTGGATGTACAAATATGCGTGTACCTATGGTAGACAGCTGTTGTTTGCAATCATTGCATTTGCACTGATTATAACATGCACAACTAGCAGCACCCTTATTTTCTTTTGGCACCTACCCTCCCTCTTTTGGTTCATGGGGTTTGCATGTGGGGGCCATCTACATCCGTCTCCAGGGTTTGGTGGGCATATGTCTTCAGTTAGTCCAACCAGAGCCAAGGGACATCAACCCCAGGGCTCTTGCTGGACGTGTGGGGAAGAGGTGGTACTCTTTTTCACTGAGGCTGTCAGGTTGAGAGGATGTGAATTGAAGCAGTGTGGTCATCTTTGGGGAGTAGCTACCTGTGAGTCAAGCTGACACAGGAGAACTAAGAAGGAAAGAGAAAGACACCAGTTGACACTGTTTGAGCACCTGGATTTAAACGTGCCTGAAGTTAGGTGAACCTATAGATTTCCTTTTTGCTTATATCAGTTTGAGCTGGTACCTGTTGCTTGCACCCAAGGAGTCCTAGCCCTACAGCATGGAAATGCATAGAAAAGGTGTATTTGTTTCCTATCACTGTGTAACAAATTACCACAATTCTAGCACCTTCAAACAATACCCAATTATTATCTTGAAACTTCTGTGGGTCAGGAGTCTGGACACAGTTTAGCTGGGTTCTCTGTTCTGGGTCTTACAAAGCTATAATCAAGATGTTGGCCAGGTCTCATCTGGAGGCTTGACTGGGGAAGAATCTCCTTCCAAGTTTGTGCAAGTTGTCAGCAGAATTCATTTCCTGGCAGTTGTATTACTGAGGGCCTAGCTTTTTGCTGGCTGTCAGCTGGAGGCTGCCATCAGGTCCTAAACGTTACACACCATCCCTTGACACATGGGCTTCCTCAACACAGCCACTCATTTCATCAAGCCAACAAGGAGAATCCAGTCTGCTAAGATGGAATCTTACATAATGTAATGTAATCAGGAAGCTGACATCCTACCACCTTTGCCTTATAATGTAACCAAATCAAGACACTGATATCCTATTACATTTGCCGTATTCTATAGGTTAGATGCAAGTCACGGATCCCATCTGCACTCATGAGGAGGGAATTACACAAAGGCATGGACAGGAGATCCTTGGGGGTCAACTTAGGGTCTGTCTGCCACAAAAGGGATGGGAAGAATCCACTCTACAACTGCCACACCTACCCCTACCCACCACTAAATTCTTATTTACTGAGTATTTACAATTGAGCACTAAAGCTCGCTTCTTCCTAATTTAAGAGGAGTTATCACTGGGAAGTGGCTGGATGGGGAGGCACTAAAAGGGCACTAGAACTTTGGTACGGTATGGCATATGGTATTGCTTAGAATTTTTATAATGAGCATGTAGTATGTAATTTAGAAATACAATTAAAATGGAAAATTGAATATACAGTGTGACTTCCACTATAAGCTGTTTTTTCTCCACTTCTGGACCTTCCTATGTATATACACATACACAACGGGAGAAGAGACTGGAAGGAAACAGGCCCAGATGTGAAGACTTATTAGAGTGATGGGTCTATGGATGAATGATACTTTCTTCTTTACACTTTTCTGTATTTTTCACAATAGGAATATTACTCTAATAATCAGATTTTTTTTAAAAAGTGATTTGAAATGTTTTTTAGGTCCAATATTATGGCTGAAAATAAAGCAAACCCTCTTGTTTACCTTCTATAGAAAGGCAATTTCCCGCTTGGGTGGCTGATGGAGTGTCTGCTTCTAGAGCTCAAAGAAAGAAATCAGATGGCAGCAGGGAACACACACCTGCTTCCTCTCACACTAATAAACTCTCATCAGAATGCATCTGGCTTTGCCGCAGGACGAAGCATTATTTGAAAAAATATGGCAGGTTTTCTCCAGTGACTAAAAGCTACTGGAAAGTTCTTGCCAAGATGGTAAACAGAAGACCTGGTGCCAGACAGACCTGGTAAGCTGACATGTTCAGTAACCAAATAGTCCAAGCCCATGGCTATATGAAAACAAACAAAAGACATGTTTGATCTCATTTTTATAGCTAATTAGAGGACCTTGATGGGTCTCCGAACCTGTTTGCGTGTCTGTGAATTTAGAATTAAATATGAGGACCAAAGACCACACCTGTAGTCAAAACAAATAAACAAAACACAAACTTTCGAAGTTAAGGTTTCCCAAGCTCGCTGCAGCCGAGGAGAAGGTATCCTCAGGAGGATCCCAGCAGGGGAGACGAGACGGGCTTCTTCTAGGGTTTGTGTTTGTGCTGGATGATTGTGGGGGGCATTAAAGAACCAGGCGCCTGTTCTGGGTTGGATGCTGTCAAGAAGCAGGGGCAACTGGGTGATTGAGTACTTCAGTGATTGTCACCTAGAAGGAGAGTTAAAATGGGGCTTGAGTTGTTATTGGTGAAACAGCAGCAATTGCTCAGAAAGGAGGAATGCTTGTCAGAGTGGGGGGTGTTTAGTAATTTGGGTGCTCACAAGAGTGGCCTTTTCAATGTCTTGTTCTGAGTATTGTTCATGTTCAGCTGGGAACATGGCTGACTGTTTGTCAGTAGGGCCGTTTTCTACTTTCTCACTCCCATCCAGCTTTAAAATAAACATAGCACCCGATAAAAAACTAACACTCGGATACACTTTCAACTTAGAAAATGCTCTTTTTACCTGGGGAAATCCTTTGTGCTTCTTTCCAGCTTCTCCATTCTTAAAGATTAGGAAATCGAGGGTCAGAGACATTTTAGTGACTTGCCCAGCACCACAGCTGGCTTAAGCAAGCCAGAAAGTTGTAGCATCCAGCCTTAGGTTTATACTACTTTGTCACCCATCACTGTTCCTCATTAGTCCTGGTTTAGAAAGTTGTTTGTTCATTCCAGAATGCTGGCGTGATGGAAAGTGAAGAGGCAATTCAATTCAGCGTCAGTATTATGTTTAGGGAACTACTGTGTGATTGGGGTTCATAACCAGGGAAGGACACCGTATCAGAGTCTATTGCTGCTGTAACAAATTACCACAAACTAAGTGCCTAAAAACAACACAAATTTATTCTCTTACAGTCGTGGAGGTCAGAAGTCTGAAGTGGGTCTCACTGGGTTCAAATCAAAGTCTTGGCAGGGCTGTATTCCTCTGTGGAGGCTCTAGGGGAGAATCTGCTTCCTGGCCTTTTCCAGCTTCTAGAGGCTGCCTGCATTCCTTGGCTCATGGCCCCTCCTCCATCTTCAAAGCCAGCAATTCAATCATTC
This sequence comes from Balaenoptera ricei, assembly GCF_028023285.1. Taxonomy (NCBI): domain Eukaryota; kingdom Metazoa; phylum Chordata; class Mammalia; order Artiodactyla; family Balaenopteridae; genus Balaenoptera; species Balaenoptera ricei. Next base: position 176,513,310 of record NC_082640.1, on the reverse strand, counting down.
TGACTTCTGCTGTCATGACATCTCTGACTCTGCTGCTTTCTTCTTCCATCTTTTAAGGACCCTTATGATTACATCGGGCACAGCTGGTTAATTTAGGATAATCTCCTTTAGTTACAATCCTTAATCACATCTGCAATGTTCTGACATATTTATATGTTTCAGGGATTAGGACATGGACACATTTGGGGGGGTGGACATTATTCTGCCTACTAGAGACACCTAGCCTGGTATTTTTTTGGTGGGGAGGGGAAGGGAGGAATTCTGACTTAATAGAGAAAGAAGCATCTAAGCTGACAGCAGGAGGGGCCAGGAACCAAGAAGGGAAGTGTCTTTAAGCAGAGGGGAGGTCTGGAGGTGGAGCAAAAGCAGGGGGCATTGGTGGGTCCATTAGTCATCTATCGCTGGGTCGTGATGCAGTAACAACCAAACTCCCAAATCTCAGGGGCTCACAAAACCCAAGTTTTACTTTTTGTTCAAGCTACATGTCCACTGTTGACATGTGCCATGTTTTGGCTCTGCTCTACGTCCTCTTCGTTCCAGGAGCAGCCCCTGTCTACAACATGTTGGGCTCATGGTGGAGGAACAAGTTAGGGGGCAAAACCATAAGATGATGCTTAAAACTTCTGCTTGGGAATGGCTCATGTCCCTTCCACTCACATTTCATCAGCCAAAGCAAGTCAGGTCATATGGCCAAGGCTGACATCAGCGGGACAGGAAGTAAAATCTTCCCATAAGAATAGGCAGTGAAGAGTTGGAACAGCAATAGACTAGGACAGTACAAGAGGCTGGAGGGTAGTAGATGTGGGGGTGGCTTGAAGCTCATGAGGCAGTGAGGGCGGATCATGCATGACTTTAAAAACCAGTTTCCTTAGAATGTAGGTTCCACAGAGATAAACCCACGCACCTATGGTCAACTAATCTATGACAAAGGAGGCAAGGATATACAATGGAGAAAAGACAGTCTCTCCAATAAGTGGTGCCGGGAAAACTGGACAGCTACACGTAAAAGAATGAAATTAGAACACTCCCTAACACCATATGCAAAAATAAACTCAAAATGGATTAAAGACTGAAATATAAGACCGGACACTATAAAACTCTTAGAGGAGGGGCTTCCCTGGTGGCGCAGTGGTTAAGAATCCGCCTGCCAATGCAGGGGACATGGGTTCGAGCCCTGGCCCGGGAAGATCCCACATGCCGTGGAGCAACTAAGCCCGTGCACCACAACTACTGACCCTGCGCTCTAGAGCTCGCGTGCCACAACTACTGAAACCCGCGCACCTAGAGCCCATGCTCCGCAACAAGAGAAGCCGCTGCAGTGAGAAGCCCGCACACTGCAACAAAGAGTAGCTTCCGCTCGCTGCAACCAGAGTTAGCCCGCACACAACAAAAACCCAACACAGCCAAAAATAAAAATAAAAAATAAATTTATAGAAGAAAAAAAAAAAACTCTTAGAGGAAGACATAGGAAGAACACTCTTTGACATAAATCACAGCAAGATCTTTTTTGACCCACCTCCTAGAGTAATGGAAATAAAAACAAAAATAAACAAATGGGACCTAATGAAACTTAAAAGCTTTTGCACAGCAAAGGAAACTATAAACAAGACGAAAAGACAACACTCAGAATGGGAGAAAATATTTGCAAACGAGTCAACGGACAAAGGATTAATCTCCAAAATATAAAAACAGCTCATGCAGCTCAATATTAAAAAAACAAACAACCCAATCAAAAAATGGGCAGAAGACCTAAATAGACATTTCTCCAAAGAAGACATACAGATGGGCAAGAGGCACATGAAAAGCTGCTCAACATCACTAATTATTAGAGAAATGCAAATCAAAACTACAATGAGGTATCAGCTTACATGGGTCAGAATGCACATTATCAGAAAATCTACAAACAACAAATGCTGGAGAGGGTGTGGAGAACAGGGAACCCCCTTGCACTTTTGGTGGGAATGTATATTGATACAGCCACCATGGAAAACAGTATGGAGATTCCTTGAAAAACTAAAAATAGAATTACCATATAACCCAGCAATCCCACTACTGGGCATATACCCAGAGAAAGCCATAATTCAAAAAGACACATGCACCCCACTGTTCACTGCAGCACTATTTACAATAGCCAGGTCATGGAAGCAACCTAAATACCCATCGACAAACGAATGGATAAAGATTATGTGGTACATATATACAATGGAATATTAGTCAGCCATAAAAAGGAATGAAATTGGGTCATTTGTAGAGATGTGGATGGACCTAGAGACTGTCATACAGAGTGAAGTAAGTCAGAAAGAGAAAAACAAATATTGTATATTGACGCATATATGTGGAATCTAGAAAAATGGTACAGATGAACCAGTTTGCAAGGCAGAAATGGAGACACAGATGTAGAGAACAAATGTATGGACACCAAGGGGGGAAAGCAGCGGGGAGGGTGGTAGTGGTGCTGGTGTGATGAATTGGGAGATTGGGATTGACATGTATACACTAATATGTATAAAATGGATAACTAATAAGAACCTGCTGTATAAAAAAATGAAATTAAAAAAAAAGAAAAAAAAAGAATGCAGGCTCCACAAGGGCAGGATCTAGGTTGCTTTATCTTTCTAGCCCAGTATTTCTCAACCTTTTTTATTTTCATTATTACTCCCTACCCCAATAAAATCTTAATGTCACAGATATAGTGTTATGTACTGCATGTATATTTGGGCTTTATATATAAAAACAGTAAGATATTTTTCCCCATCTAAAAATCAATTTTCACCCCCTTGAAGGTGGTATCAGCCCACGTTGAGAATGCATGTTCTAGCCCCAGTTACATTTGTTTTAATTCTTGAGTTCAGCTGACTTAAGCCACATTTGTGAGTTAAAGCAAATTGTTAGTAGTTGATAAGTTTACACGCATAAACCTTATTATATACTTTGTGTAAACTCAGTTTAACTAGCACCACAAGAAGCTAATCGGCTAAAGAGGAGAGGTCCAGTGGAGTAGAGAGGAAACTTAATTCGACATTAGAAAAGAACCTGATTGTACCTACATGTTGCTTTGCAGAACTTTCAAAAAGTGAATGTAAATATCTTATTGCTTTCAGAAGGCTTCTCCACTGTAAGGCAGCCTTGCCTGTCTTTTGAGAGAGTCATTAAGCAAGACTGAACTTTCCCTGATGATTAAAGGTCTTCACTATGAACATCTAGGACCAGCGAAATCCTCAGGTCACCTTTTGCTTTTACATTTTAAATTACTATGGCTTTTCCCTCTTTGGGAAAACCCTGCCAAGCTGCCCAATCTAAGTCCTCGCTACTAGCAATGTGCCTGGCCGGTTACAGTTCTTTGCTCTGGTTTTGGAAACCAGAGGTGCTGCGTGGACGGGACAGATGCTGAGTGAAGGTCCGAGGAGCTCTCGAGGAGTCATGCGTGAATTTAGTGTTTTGCCTGATTCAGTCAATGAAGTTCAATGAACAACAACTGAAGGCCGATTATGTGTCAGGCAGTGTTCTAGGCGTTAAGGATATAATAGTGGATAAAAAAGGTAGTATCTTTGTCCTCATGGGATCAGAAATGTCATTTTGAGTTTACGAGCTCTGATAGCACAAGAGCGGTGGTGCCGGACAGTGAGCTGTGCTTAGGCTGGTTGATCAAAGGATGAGAGATATTTGCCTTCAGATATGAAGGGCTCTGCTCTTGGATTTCATTTTTCTCTTTGTCCTTGACTTGAACAAAGATGAGGCATTAACTATGAATGCGGAGACCAAGAAGTTATGGGGGAAAGTACCAATTCATTGACCTGGTATTTATTCCTTGCAACTACATAGGAAAATCACCTCCTTGGGTTCAGCCTGTCCTCACCTCAGCAAATTTAGCACCTTTCAGGGGCTTTGCACTTTAACCCACTGCCACTCCACTTTGCATGGCCTGTCACCTTATTCAGGCTCTGCACCAGTGTCACCTCTGCAGGGAGGACTTCCCTCTCTCCTCCCCCACGACTCTCTACACCTTTGCCCCTTTTTTTTTTTTTTAACATCTTTATTGAAGTATAATTGCTTTACAATGGTGTGTTAGTTTCTGCTTTATAACAAAGTGAATCAGTTATACATATACATATGTTCCCATATCTCTTCCCTCTTGCATCTCCCTCCCTCCCACCCTCCCTATCCCACCCCTCTAGGTGGTCACAAAGCACCGAGCTGATCTCCCTGTGCTATGCGGCTGCTTCCCACTAGCTATCTATTTTACATTTGGTAGTACACTACCAAATGACACTCTCTCACCCTGTCACATCTCACCCCTGCCCCTCCCCATATCCTCAAGTCCATTCTCTATTCACAGCATTTAACTCTTAGTGACACATTTTGCATATGTTTGTAGTCTGCCTTCCCCACTCAAAGGTAAGCTCCAAGAGGGCAGGGACTTTTGTTCGCCACTCTATTCCCAGTTCCTAGAAGGGGCCAGCACAAGGGTATGTAATTTGAACTATCTTATAGTCCTGTGATGGCATAAGATTATTTTACCACCACTTTTTTTCTTCGAGACATCTTCTGTAAATGAGGTTTCTGTGTGTAACACACCTGACGGCTCAACTGTTCGTACAAAAAACAAGTTTCCTTTACTTGGAGGTGTTTGTGTTGGAATCTGTGTCTGAAGAGCAGACCACATTTTAGAACTGCAGAAGTTCAGAAACATTCAATCCACAGCCTTCTCACTCAGGAAAGAGTTCCTAAGAATACTAGCCTCAACATGTTCAGAATAACCACTAAGACATTTTTCTGTCATTTCTTTCTTCTGACCAATCACAGCCTGAAGAGCTTTAGGCTATTAGTCCCTTTGGCTTTGCCAGTTCTGTCCTTCTACTTCCATCTAGACCAAGATGCCCATACTGGCCTTTTCCAATACAGCTGACCTCCTAAAGTAGGGAGCTGGAGCCCAGCGAGGCATATTTGAGTAGGTTGGGTTTTTTTCCCCTCCAGGGTGAGTTGTATGTAAGTCTTCCTAAATGAAGGCTAGAATGTCCAGCCCCAGACATTATTCCCTTATCGAAAAAACTAACCAGGGTAGACCTAGTTCCACGTTTTAACAACCCATGCTTTTCCTTTGAAGTCTCTGTTCTGCAGCAATAGAAATGGTAGGTTTTAGAAAGCACGAAGTCTAGAGAAAGGGAAATCTTAAGATAATAAAATAATCTTATTTTCCAACTGACAGCTATAAATACAAAGCAGTACATTGAGAAGAAAAAAATTCAGCTCTCACACAATCCTTTTAAGGAAGTCAAGAAGGTTTCGTGTTATCTGAGGATAAGTGAATGGGAGACTTTTAAAAATCCCCTAGTGTGTTAGTGGTCAAGAATACAGAAACTGAAAGTCAATTAAAGATTTAAGTAACTTCAGAAAAATAATCTCAGCAACACTTTGTCAAACTATTTCCAAAGCCAAGAATGTGTAAAAACTGAACAAAAGATTCAGAGCCATCCGAACAAAAGATTTACAGCCATCCCAACAAAAACCAGGAGGACATGCAGAGACGGGAAGTCTGGCAATACACGATGATGAAGCAGGTGCCATTTTCCATTTTAAGTATGTAACCTGGTTTTAATCATTTTCCAGAAATGGTTCCAAATTAGAAGAGAAAAAAAAAAAACCTTTAAAAGATATTAACAAGTCTAAACTCTTCACTCTGTTTGAGATAAGACTTGACTTCACAGCTCAGACTCTAATAGGCTATCACACCTGAATAAGAACTATGACATATAGGGACTTCCCTGGTGGTGCAGTGGTTAAGAATCCACCTGCCAGCGCAGGGGACACGGGTTCGAGCCCTGGTCCGGGAAGATCCCACATGCTGCGGAGCAACTAAGCCCGTGCGCCGCAACTACTGAGCCTGCGCTCTAGAGCCCGCAGGCCACAACTACTGAAGCCCGCAAGCCTAGAACCCGTGCACTACAACAACGAGTAGCCCCCGCTCGCCGTAACTAGAGAAAGCCTGCGTGCAGCAACAGACCCAACGCAGCCAAAAATAATTAATTAATTAAAAAAAAAAAAACCATGACATGTAGATTTAATAACATGTCTCTACCCTACCCTCCAAAATCTCATATCCACTTTTAGATGGTATAGAACTCTCTGCCCTTTTCATTCATGTTAAATTGGAAAAAAGCCCAAACACACCTAAGATGACCTTTAAAACTTCATTCTCTGATGGAAAATAAGAAACATATACATCTAGGATACCAAAACTTTTGAAGAATTTATAGGACAATTAAAGTCATAGTATAAATATCATTAAGAATAGAAACTGGTCAGCTTTTCTGTTAGGCACCAGCAGGCTACTGCAAAGGCATTCCTGACAGGAAGGACTGTACCCTTCACCCAGCCCACGATCTACATATGCTAATTATATATGAAGAGAGACTGCCAGTGCCCGGCACAGACAAAATGAGAATTCAGACGTGTAGATGACAAGGAAAGCCAAAACAGACATTATACTGGACTTAAGGCAAAGAAAATGTCCCTTTTCAAAGAATAACTCTGTATCGTCTCTGCCTTGGAGTATTTTAAAAACACAAAGGGTGTTAAACCAAATTTGATTCCTAAATGCTACCAGAGGGGCTATGGGTGTCCTGAGCCCACCCAAGGTATAGGCTAGAGAAAAGGAAAAGAGATGAAGGAAGACAATGGATGAATGAATAAGAATCAAAGGAAGACAGCACGTGGGGTGGGGAGGGGGAGGAAAAGAAGCGCACACACCACTAATGCAATTACAAGTGGCATCAGCTCTGATTTCTGGCTCTGCTCGTGAATGCCCATCTGGAAAGGTCTTGTTTAAATGGGAGTGAAAAATTATTACTTTTAAAAGAAAAATGCACAGTAAATTTTACTTACGTATTTATAGAAAGATTTATACCAATCAAGCGTTTAACAATGTAAAAAATAAATCTGCATTTGCAAAGTTAAATATATGAAAATACAAAGCAGACTGAATTATCAAAAAGAAAACATTTTATTTATATCACTAAATACAATTAGTTTCCCTGATTATAACCCATAATGAGTGTCACCTAAAATACAGGATGGTCTGTACAGAGGCAGACACCCCCAGCATCTCCGTGTGTATGCATATATACACTGAGCCCCTGACCTCAGAAAAAGCAAGAGCTGAGCTCGTTAGATTATTTTTGTTTTTAGAAACTCTTACCATTTGAAGGAAATCAGAGGAAGATTTCGGTAGCAGAGTACTTGTATAATAACTTAAAAAGTTAAAAGCTTGTAGTGATAAAATAATCTTGTGTACCCTTCTCAGGAATTTCAGGCAAGTGACCCTTCTGCAGACCCCAAAACTGGAGAGAGACGACCAATCACCAAAACAACCAGGCTCAGTTCATTTGCCATGTGGTTGGTCATGGTGCATTTCTGGTGTGTAAGTCAACAGAACAATCATGACCCAGAGGTGAAGCAAAGCCTGAAGAAAGAAAAAACAATTTATGGATTAGCCAATAAATCAATCCTCCCTAAAGGCCCACTGTGCAGTGCACTGAGGGCAGGAGCTACGTCTCGTTTGTCTCTGTATTCCTGTGGCTAGTGTGTCTGCAACTGTGCAGGCGCGCAGTACATTGTTTACTGGATAAACAAGGAAGAAACAACTGTATAGTCAAATGAGCTAAAAAGTGCAATGGAAGGTAATAAAGAGCTACAATACCTACAGCATTCTCAGTTGAGAGGAGCAAAGTCTTGAACACATTCAAAACATGCACACGTACACATAACTAACCCATCAGGGGATTACAATGCAGAGTAGATGGCCTGATTAAAACTGCTAGGTATACATGAAGTTGGCTGGAAAGGCTTGTTAGAACAGAGTTGTGGTTGGTGTTTTGAAAGAGGGTTTAGCCATGATTTGGTGAAGAGGAGATGGGAAGACATTCTTGACAGGAATAATGTATCAGGTTTCAGAGATCGATTTAGGGTCCAGAGCAAGGACCTGCAGTGATACATTTCCACTGACTCCCGCATGGTGGTGCTGACATGATGAGGTTCCATCACGAAGTGCCTTGCACACAAGACGTGCAACATCGCATCTCATGCTGACAGAGGGTGCCTGTGCTCCGCACAATCTCCCCACCCAGATGTGGGCATGTTCTGAATCCTTTCTGATGCCATTCAATATTTTTTCTTTCGCTCTCCCCATCCCCCTCATCTTAAAACCTTCTTGTTTAAAGGAGTAACTCTTCCCTCTAGTGGCTCACAAGGAAATTTCTAAGTATGCTTTTTTTTCTTCTCAAGAAAACTGCCCGTCTTAATTCAGTTCAACTACTTTTAGACATCCCCACTCAGAACAGTCAGTGGGCTTTTTAGGCTCACAGAAGATAAGACACGGCATCCCAAACTATGGTAACCATTTTATTACAGTTAAGAAATCTAAAAAAGAAAATACATCAACTTTGAGATCCCTTTAGGAAATAAAGCAAAACACACGGAAATAATTAAACTTTACTTCAAGATAAAAATGAAATCAATTGTTTTGTATTGTATCACTGGAGGCGCTTAGAAATAAAGGTAATCATTAAACTGCACTACAGTTAGTCGGAAAAGCCTTCAAGCAATTTATTTTTTAGACATAATGAATGATCAACATTACTTGCATACTTTAAGAAAGAAAATCTTAATTACCAAAAATGAGTTCTATTCTCTTTCAAAATTGATTGCTAAAAGTTTAGTCAAAAAGATCAGCAGCTGAAAAAAACTAGTTAAAAATCAAATGCAGCACTGTTTTTGCAAACAAGTTTACTTACCATATATATAATTACAAAAATTCGTGCTATGGGGTATCTTCGGAGAAAAATTCCCAGACGGATACTGTGCAAGTGGTAGGGGTGGAGAGAGAGGAGAGAGTTACACTCAAAACATGTTCCTGTGGTAATATCTCACCATGTTTTTTAAGACTTCACTCATTTAAACTATTTATGTGGCTACCACAAAAGACAGATTATTTCTGTTTTATAGTAGATTGTTAAATGATTACTTGAAATAACCATATAAAATATCATAGTAGTGAACAAATACTTTTATCATTATTTGGGGATTGACTGTTAAGCTTTTAGCACAAGCTATTCCTCTTAATTCTTCAGCTACAACTGTAGAAGGCAAACTTGGTCCCTCTAGCAATCATTTTTCTTTTAGGAACCAAAGGCAAGTGTGAACACATGAATAGGAAAAAAGAGTCTAGTTGGAATGAACCTATAAATAGCTAATCTGGGAGCTTTAGCATGGACACATACTTCTAAAAGGCTCCCAACTACAGAAACTCAAGTAAACACTTTAAGTAAGAGTGGGAAGCATTACGATGTCCAGACCTATTACTATGCCTTTCTGCAACATTTTTTCCCTAAGACGGATACATGTACAGATACACCTTTCTTCTATGCCCTTCTGCTTCTTTCCTTACCCCTAGCACAATGCCTTGCCTTGCATATATGCTCTCTAAAAATTAATATGTATGTTGAATAAATTAATAGTTGAAATAGATGTGCTCAATAATGTGGAGATAGTGACTATGGCATCCAAGGCTCATGGCTTCAGGAATCCAAATTAGTAAATCATCCTCATTTTTAATACCATAGCTCTATTCTGACACAGAAAGGTAAGAAAAGATTGCTCTGTTAGGCAACAATTCATTTAAACTATGTTTAATTATAAAAACTAAAAGGCAAGAGAGTTTAGTAGGTTATTTAGATATGAACTTTGTCAAGGCTATATACATATACTGGTAAAACATTTTCTTTATAAGGTGGATGACTACTAGTATAAAAAGTTTTATTTATAAATATATATAACGTATATATAAAATATATATGAAAATAAGTACTATTCATTTATATATAGTGGCATCTTTTATTCTAATCAAATGATGAAGTAAGCAGATAAAACATTCAAATGGATGCATTTACATAGAGGCTTTCTCAATGAAATTTAATGAGTTTTCAAACAGAGTTTATTATAGAAAGAAGAGAAATGATCAGAGTTAAACACCTTCAACAAAATACAGGCACTGGCAGACCTCTTAAAGCAATTTCATGACACTGAAATATCAGCTCGGGGGACTTCCCTGGCGGTCCAGTGGTTAAGATTCCGTGCTCCCAACGCAGGGGGCCCGGGTTTAATCCCTGGTCAGGGAACTAGATCCTGCATGCCACAACTAAAAAAGATCCCACATGCCGCAACTAAACATCCCGTATGCTGCAATGAAGATCCCGCGTGCCACAACTAAGACCTGGTGCAGCCAAATAAATAAATACGTTTTTTTTTGTTTGTTTGTTTTTTAAAATTTATTTATTTTTGGCTGTGTTGGGTCTTCGTTTCTGTGCGAGGGCTTTCTCTAGTTGCGGTGAGCAGGGGCCACTCTTCATCGCGGTGCGCGGGCCTCTCACTGTCATGGCCTCTCTTGTTGCGGAGCACAGGCTCCAGTCGCGCAGGCTCAGTAGTTGTGGCTCACGGGCCCAGTTGCTCCGCGGCATGTGGGATCTTCCCAGACCAGGGCTCGAACCCGTGTCCCCTGCATTGGCAGGCAGATTCTCAACCACTGCGTCACCAGGGAAGCCCAATAAATAAGTATTTTTTTAAAAAAACAGCTTGGGAATTCCCTGGTGGCCCAGTGGTTAGGACTCCGCGCTTCTACTGCAGGGGGCCCGGTTCAATCCCTAGTGAGGAAACTAATCCCGCAAGACACATGGCACAGTCAATCAATCAATCAATATCAGCTCTGCTGGACAGGACTTAATATGACTGAAATCACTGGAGAATGTTACAAAAATATGGTCCATCACTCATTGGTGCTGGCACTGCTTACCTAAACTGGTCAATTGAACTAGCAGCTTTGCGGACTTTTCCATACATTCCTGCCAGATTAGTTTCTGTGTCATTAAAAAGAACAGGAACATTTCGCAGACGTGTGCCTGTTTAAACAAGAAAATAAGTAATTAACGTACAGACACCAAAGTCAACTTTCTAACAAAATTATAGTTGAATATACCTTATGTTACATATGGAAGAAATTCTCAAGGTCAACTTTTAAGCAATAACCAAAGGTGAAAACATTAAAAAAAGACAGTTTAAATATGTAAACTTCCATACCCGCAAAAATCAAAATTTAAAAATTACGAAAATTATTTTCCCATGAAATTAGCAAAAATCAGAGTTTACCAAGTATTGGTGAGAGGCAGCATTAATGGGCACTTTCTTCCTGGGCCAGCAGGAGTGAGGCTGCACACCCTTTCTACAAAGCTGGTAACTCCTGAATTCGCATCTCCAGCCCAGTCCGCCTCCAACTCCAGGCTCGGCCGATCACCCTTTCATTTCCATCTGGATGTCTCGTAGACATCTCAACCTGGCACGCCGCACACTGTTATCCTGATTGCCTGCCCTTGCTTCCCACCTTCTCTTCCTGCAGTTTTCCCCATCTCAATACACAACTCCACTTTTCCAAAACCTTTAACTCCTTTCTCTCGAACTCCACATCTGATCTGCCCGCAAATTCCATCTGCTTTCCTTTAAAATAAATCCTGAACCCACCCCCTCCATCCCCACTCTGGTCTGAGTCACCAGCATGTCTTACATGGGTTAATACCATGCCCCTCCCTGGTCTCCCTGCCTCAGTGCTTAGCTCTCTGCAGTCTACTCTTGACACAGCAGCCAGAGACATCTTGTTAAAATATACAGGTCAGCTCAGTCACCCCTCTCAAGACCCTTCTATGGCTTCTGACTTCACTCAGAGTAAAAGTCCTTATACAGACCTAAACAGCCTCCTCCAAGTTCTGGCCCCTCATTCAGTCTACTCCAGCTGCACTGGTCTCCTGCAATATGCCAGCTATACTCCTGCCTCAGGAGGGCCTTTGCACTTCTCTCTGCTTGGAACACTTTTTCTGTAGATCTCTTCATAGTCTACTACCTGACTTCCTTTGGGACGTTAATAAAATGCCACCTTTTCAACGAGCTCTTCCTTGACTACCCTGTTTAAATTACTATCCCCTCCCCACATGTGGCACCCTGCACGTCTTTCTCTGCTCCATTTCCCTTTGTAGCACATATCTCCAGCTCATACCGCTTGTTTACTGCCTGTCTCCTCCTCTGTATTCCCCCACGACACCAGAATGTGAGATCTATGGGGGAGAGAGTCTGGCCTCTTTTGTTGACCACTGTATCTCTGAAACAGCACCTGATACTGAGTGGGCACTTAATAATTATTTGCTAATTTCGGGAACAAGAATCAAAAGCCTTTAAATGTGTGTACTTATTGACCCAACAATTCCATTTCTGATCATTTATCAATCTCCAACAATAAGGAACTGATTAAACAAATTACAGTATTTTCATGTGATAAATTTCTATAAAGCAATATATACATTATTGTATGAAATATATTATTAAAATATATTTATATGAAAAAAATTTAAAATCAATAAAACAAGTACTGCAAACATATGTAGGAAAAAAGTCTGGACAAAGATGTTCCAAAATGTTATCTGAGGGCAATAGATTATCAGGTGATTTTAATTTCCTTTTTTTGGCATTTCTTTTTATAGTGAGCCTGTCTTATTAAAAAATATATATAAAATAACATGTTATTTGAAAAAAAGTTCTAAAAATTTAAAGCCAAAGAACTAAGATTTGTTGAATGACTACTTTGTAGTCAAAGTAGTTATGAAGTTCTAAGACTAAAAACCTGATCTGTTGAAACTTATGCTAAAATCTTCAACATTCTTCTTGATCATGTATTTTGAGAATCTATACATTTCTCCATTAAAATTATAGAGCACGGATATACTCATGTGACTATGTATTAACTTTAATATTCATAATTATGGTTATTAAAGCAAGTCTTACTTTAAGATTCCTGAAAGCCCCTCTCAACTGAATTTGTCCTCACCACCCTGTTAAGTGTCCTGGGCCTTCTTCTCCAGGTTTGAAATCAGTGAGAGATAGTAATCAGCCCATTGTCCAGTTCATTAATGATCATATCAAACAGTGCATAGCCCAGGCCTTGAGAAAAGTGGGTGCTTTGTTAGATAAAGCTTCTTTTTAAACAAAAATGGTCTTTCTGTAACTTTTCAAATCATGTTTGAATTAGCAACATTGAAAATTAAGGCAATGAAATATTCTTTTGAGATTCCTTTTTTTTTTTTTTTTTTACCTTCGCCACTGTCAACTCCAGACATGTTAATAGAAGACCCATTACTACTGCTTCCAGCGGCGGAGTTCATTTGCTGCTCAAGGCGCTCCAGCTGGAAGACCAGAGAGTTCTTCTCTGTGCTGAGACTCTCCAGCATGGTCTGCTTCTGGATGAGAGTCTCTGTCAGCTGATGGAGTCGATTTTCTAACTCAGACTGACTGCTATTGCTTAAAGTTTTATTCGTAAGCTGAAAGGCAAAGTATTCATAAGATTACTACATAAAACAAAAGGCATACAACACAGAAACCATGTTATTACATTCCCACAGGTAAACCGTGGCATTAAGTGATTTCTCAAAACTCTACGATTCTTTCACCATCTACAGAAGCGATTTTCAAACTCTGTGGGCCATGAAATCAATTTTGGTGGGTCACAGTTGCCATTTAAAAAAACAGAACAGAATAGTACATAGAGGGCACAGCATATAGTGTGTGAGAGCATTCTTTTGTGAAACTTGTTTTGGTTTTATACGTGTAAGTGTGTGTGAGTATAGAGACGTGATTTAAATTTTATTTCTTGCTATGTCATCACAGTCAAAAACATTTGAAAGCACTGGTACACGGGACACAGTTCAGGTTTCTCAACCTGGATTCAAAACCCTCCACAAGTCAACAGTTGTGGTGCAGTGCAAAAACCACAATCTCTGCGCTGCAATTTCCTAGCTACCTGACCTTGGACAAGTTGCTACACTTCCCCGAATCTGTTTGCTCATCTGTGAGGGTAACAGTGCCTTCTGCACATGGTACTTTGGGATATGAAAGGAGAATTTTCCTAGTAGGGTCTGGCTGACAGTTGCTCCTTAATAACTTCATTCCATCTTCTATTTGCTCTCATCTGTATCATCTTCCTCTGCTCCCATTTGGCCTCTGCTCTGCTGTTCAAATTTTCCCTTTTGGGCAAACCCAGTCTCCTTCTCTTCTCCAGGCTCTGACTCCCTTCAAAGCCTCTTCCTTGAAGCCCTTTCCAACTACTCCAGCCCGAGCTGATCTCAGCCTTCTTTTAGACTCCCGCTGACTATCTTGGCATTTATCTTCACTATGGTAACAATTTTGCCTCCTCAATGAAACTGCCAGTCAGCTCTGTGAGGGCAAGAATCACTGTCTGCATCAACACAGTCTGGAAAAGAGGCTGAGAGACTGATCTAAGTTGAAAACCCCAGCTCTGCCACTTCTTAGCTACAACCTAGGGCAAACTACAAACTACACTGAGGTACAGCTGACTTTTAGTTTCAGGTATAAAACCTAATGATTTGAAATTTGTAGACACTGTGAAATGATCAACACAATAAGTCTAGTTACCATCCATCAAGCTTCCTTCCTTCTAAACCGCTTACAGCACTCCCACAAATTAATTGCCGGGCTAGGTCTACAACAAGTAACTACGAAATGGAATTATACTGAGTATAAACTAAGATTTACTTACTATTAAAAAGGAATGCTCAATTTTAAGACTGTACTGTGATCCCCAATCTACTTACTCCACACTTTAATATTTTTTAGTTGAGGTAAAATTTACATTCAGTGAAATACCCAGATCTTAAGTATAAAATGAGTTTCGACAAACGTTATTAACTGTGCAACCAACACCCAGATCAAAACATAGAATATTTCCATCACTCCCAGACAACACTGCTCTGCTTTCTATAACCAGAATTTAGTTTTGCCGTTTCTTGAATTTCCTATAAATGGAATCATACGGTATGATCAGTTTTGTATGTGGCTTTTAAAAAGATTTATCCGGGGCTTCTCTGGTGGCGCAGTGGTTAAGAATCCGCCTGCCAATGCAGGAGACATGGGTTCGAGCCCAGGAAGATCCCACATGCCGCAGAGCAACTAAGCCTGAGCACCACAACTACTGAGCCTGCGCTCTAGAGCCTGCGAGTCACAACTACTGAGCCTGCGCACCAGAACTACTGAAGCCCGCGCGCCTAGACCCCATGCTCCACAACAAGAGAAGCCACCGCAAAGAGAAGCCCGTGCACCGCAACGAAGAGTAGCCCCCGCTCGCCGCAGCTAGAGAAAAGCCCACATGCAGCAACAAAGACCCAATGCAGCCAAAAATAAAATAAATTTATTTTTTAAAAAACTAAAAAAATAAAAAATAAAAAGATTTATCCATGTTGTTGTATCAGTAGTTTGTTTCTTTTTATCGCTGAGTAGTATGCAATGTGTTTATCCATGTACTTTTTTTTTTTAATTAATTAATTAATTTTTGGCTGCATTGGGTCTTTGTTGCTGCACGGGCTTTCTCTAGTTGTGGCGAGCGGGGGCTACTCTTTGTTGTGCGTGGGCTTCTCATTGCGGTGGCTTCTCTTATTGCGGAGCACGGGCTCTAGGCACGCGGGCTTCAGTAGTTGTGGCATGCAGGCTCAGTAGTTGTGGCACACGGGCTTAGCTGCTCTGCGGCATGTGGGATCCTCCTGGCCCAGGGCTCGAACCCGTGTCCCCTGCACTGGCAGGTGGATTCTTAACCACTGCGCCACCAGGGAAGCCCCCACGTCCTTGTTGACAGACATTTCAGTTGTTTCCAGTTTGGGCTATTTATGAACAAAGCCACTACAAATATTCCTGTACAAGTCTTTTTGTGGACATATGGCTTCACTTATACTGAGTAAATATCTGAGGTTATAGGTTAGATGTATGTTGTTAATCTTACCAGAAACAGCCAGTTTTCCAAAGTGGCTGTACTACTGTACCCTTCCACCAGCAGAGTACGACAGTTCCAACTGCACCACATCTTCAACACGTGGTATTGCCAATCTTTTCACTTTCTGCCAGTCTAGTGGGTGTGGAGTGCTGTTATCTCCCTGAGGTTTTAATTTGCATTTCCCTGATGACTAATGATTTTGAGCACCTATTCATGTGCTTATTTGGCTATTCATAATCTTCTTTTGTGAACTGTCTACCCAAGTCTTTTGTCCATTAAAAAAAAAAATTAGTTGTGCATCTCTTTATTTTTAGTAAGAGTTCTTATCCTGGTTACAAATCCTCTGTCAGCTGTATGTATTGTAAATAGCTCCTCCCAGTCTGTTGCTGACCTCTTTTCATTTTTGTAATGGAGTCTTTTGACGAGCAAAAATTTTTAATTTTGATGAAGTCCAATTTTATCACTTTTTCCATCTATGGTTAGTGCTTTTTGTGTCCTAAGAAATCTGTCTTCTCCCAAATTGCAAGAGATTTCCCTATACTTTCTTGTGGGAGCTTTGTAGCTTACGCCTAGCTTCATTCCAAATCAATTTTTGTTAATTTTACAAGTCTAACTAGGGGATAAAGATCAAGGTTCATTTTTTTCCATAAGTTTTTATCTAGTCCCATAAAATAGTTTTTAAAGAATGAAAAAATAGTCAAACTGCAATGTAATTTTTTTTTTTTAATTTATTTGGCTGCGTTGTGTCTTTGTGGCACATGGGATCTTTCGTTGTGGCAAGCGGGCTCTTCGTCGCGGTGCACAGGCTTCTCTCTAGTTTGTGGTGTGCAGACTCTAGAGCACGCAGGCTCACCAGTTGCAGCACACGGGACCAGTTGCCCCGCAGCATGTGGGATCCTAGTTCCCCGGCCAGGGATCGAACCCACGTCCCCTGCACTGGAAGGCAGACTCCTAACCACTGGACCACCAGGGAACTCCCATGCAATGTAATTTTTTAACCAAGATATTTTTCTCCAAGGAGGCCCAAAGGTAATAAGATAAGCAGAAACAGCATTTTTTATTGTTCATTCAGTATATATCTTAACTCACTGATTGAGTGGGGTTTTGTTTTGTTTGCAGTGTATTAAGGGGTTGATATCTTTTTAAATTGTACAACTTCCTTCTTACTTAGATGAAAAATCTTTAAGAGATAACCTCCTATGGTTAATTCTTGATTAACAAAAATACCACAATATCTTAGACATAGTACGTACTCAATAAATATTTTTAAAATATTGGAATGTTTACCTAAGCATTAAACTGATTGGTGGTTTATGCTCCTTTCTTTTCTTTAATTTTCTGTTAGCAAGTCATCTTACCATTTGTAATCATTTCACAAATGTAGGAAAGGGAAGGAGAAGGGAACAGTCAAAATCAGTTAGCTGTCCCCAACTCTTATAAAAATTTAAAGTTTTTAAACATTTTAAATTATGGACTACTAAGAAGTCTAAGAACTTAAAAAAATTAAATTATTTGACTTTTCATGTTCAAACAAAGTCATCACCTAACTGAAAAATGAACTAGTCAATCTTTATGCAAATTATTTAAATGATCAATAAGTTCATTATTTATTAAGTCAATCATGTGACTATAAGAGAGGAAAGGACAGTGTATAATGACAGGGTAAGTGAACGCACAATTTTGTCAGTTAATGATAAAGACTGGCAAATCTGAGTGGTAGGCACATGTTATTTTCTATGTTTCACATTTTCAGTTATAAAAAGGTCTTAGTGACTCTAATGAAAGATCTATTAATAAGAAAATGTATTGTTGGATTTTTCTTAGGAAAACACAATTATAAAACTGGCAATCAGCAAAACTACCACTGAAGTTAGATGGTATGAAATTCTGGAGTAACTCACATCTCCTTGGGTGACTGGTTACAAGATACCGGTATAAGAAGCAAGCCCTAGAATACAGCAAATGCAGACTCAAATGGCATTCGATGAAAATTCTATATCACATTGAAAATAACTTACCTCACTACTCCAACAATAGGATTCAGGTGAAAATACGGGAAAAGAAAGTCTTACTGTATCTCTAAAAAAAATGTAGTTTTACAATGGTATCTCTGCCCAAGTTGTGAATGCTGCTTCATACCTGATTCCTGAGTTTTTGAATTTCATCTTCTCGATCTTTAATTCTACTTTGCAATGTGTTCTTTGTTCGATACAGATCTTCTTCCATGTAGTGGAATTCCTATAAAGTGAGGCACAAATAAACAAAAGCTAAGTTAGTGCTCCCTATGTCATCTCCAGTACCTGAAACAATGCCTGACACAAGGTAGGCACTTGATCAATATGTGCTGCGTATATACCGAATGAGTAAATGAACAGACTTCAAGGGATCTGATGAAAAGTTAATACTTCAGCATGATGTATCAATTTGTATATGATGACTATCTAAGCACAAGTCTTTTTTTTTTTAAAATAAATTTATTTATTTATCTATTTATTTTTTGGCTGCGTTGGGTCTTCATTGCTGCGTGCGGGCTTTTCTCTAGTGGTGGCAAGCGGGGGCTACTCTTCGTTGCGGTGTGTGGGCTTCTCATTGCAGTGGCTTTTCTTGTTGCAGAGCACGGATTCTAGGTGCGTGGGCTTCAGTAGTTGTGGCTCACGGGCTCTAGAGCTCAGGCTCAGTAGTTGTGGCGCACGGGCTTAGCTGCTCTGCAGCATGTGGGATCTTCCCGGACCAGGGCTTGAACCTGAGTCCCCTGCACTGGCAGGTGGATTCTTAACCATTGTGCCACCAGGGAAGTCCCAAAGCACAAGTCTTTATTGGTCATATGTTTTCATTTTTCTTGGGTAGAAAAATGTAGGAACAGAACTGCTGGATCATATGATAAGTGTATGCCTAGCATAAAGGAAGAAAACCTGCCAAACTGTTTTCTGAATGGTTTTCAAAATACCTGTACCATTTTGCATTCCTACAGGAATATGAGAGAGTTCCAGTTCTTCCACATCCTTTCCAACATTTGGTACTGTCAGTCTCTGTAAGTGTGGCTATTATAGTGGGCATGTAGTGATATCTCACTGTGGTTTCAATTTGCATTTCCCTGATGATTTTGGGCAGCTTTTCATGGGCTTATTTTTATCAGGCAATATCTTGCACCTGTTTTGCTCCATCACTGATAAAACACAGAGAGAGGAAAAAAAGAAATACCTCCAAATTCACTAACAACTGCACCAAACTAGTTTGTACGATGGACAGGATCAGTAAAAGTCAGGTCAGAATTAAAGAGTAAAGCAATGCCAGGGAAGAAAGAGTAAATCATTAACTAAGTACCTTCAAAAGCATTATGCTTAACGGTGCAAAGTAAAGGGGGCTGTATGAAGAAGTAACGTGATAGGGAATCAAACTGCTAGAGACTACTTTAGACATTTAGTTCAACCTGCTCACTTCACAGACTAAAAAAACTGAGATAAGTGAGAAAAGAGAAAATGGGAAGGTAATTAGGTTAGGGAGGGGAATCATAATTTACAAGAAGGTTTGCCCAGTTTTTTTTTTTTTTAAACTAAATATTTCAGCTTACTTTTTTTTTTTTTTTTTAAAAACTTTGTGTTTATTTTATTTATTTATTTATTTATTTATGGCTGTGTTGGGTCTTCGTTTCTGTGCGAGGGCTTTCTCTAGTTGTGGCAAGCGGGGGCCACTCTTCATCGTGGTGCGCGGGCCTCTTATTATCGTGGCCTCTCCTGTTGCGGAGCACAGGCTCCAGATGCGTAGGCTCAGTAATTGTGGCTCACGGGCCTAGTTGCTCCACGGCATGTGGGATCCTCCCAGACCAGGGCTCGAACCCGTGTCCCCTGCACTGGCAGGCAGATTCTCAACCACTGCGCCACCAGGGAAGCCCCTGCCCAGTTTCTTCTAAGCTCTAGGCTAGCATAAAATTTAAGGCTGAAATTTACTTATATTACTTAAAGGACTATTTAATCCCAAGATTAAGTACTTCCCATCCAGAACATCTGATTACTAAATAAATAGCCTAGAGCTACATTCAGCTCCACTTTCCTCTACTTAACTCCCTCATTTTAGAAAAGGGCACTGCAAGTGGATGTGTAAAACCATCAGCCATAATAAAATGAAAGTTCTCTCACTAAACATCAAGAACATCAAATTCTTGTCTTTTAATATATACTAGCTCCTTAAATAAATTAAAATGCAATTTCTGAAAGGAGAGCTAATCTTACAACCAAATTATCTAAGATAGCCTATGATGTACCCTACAGGTTGTTACTCGGTGAATTTTTCTCTTACTACTCAGGAGATCACTGTCATAATAAAAACAAACACTTCCCTGAAAATAGAACCGGTTTCAGAAATGATAAATCCTAATGAAAAAAATCTTTAAAGAATATAAATATGCAAAGCTGGAAACGTTATAAGTGACGCACTGAGAAATATACAAAGCTTTCTTTCCCTTTTGTAAAATGAAGAGAATAGTGATTTTATTGTGAAGATGAAATAAGATAATGTATGCTAAGTACCTATAACAATGTTGTTACTCAGTAAATTATAGATGTTATGAATATTAAATATAGATTCCTATTGTGAAAATGTGACTGTAAACATGTTTAACTGTGTTAGTACTGAAACTATCATATAAGTACATTAAAGTAAAATAATTTGGCTTGGAGAGCAGGCAACTGCTAATTGAATAATGAAATATAATTTTAAACATGATTTGTAAGTAAAGTCTGTTATAAGCATTTTTTCTCAAAACAGAAAAAGCAGTCTATTATGGCACTAATGTTGTATTTATATTTCTATTAAATAAAAGTTACTACTGTTTCTGGAAGGTAAAAATCTGATAAAATACAAAAATCAGCTGATGTTTTCAAGTGTTCTAACATACGTACTCTGACAAGGAGATACAATAAAATACAGACAGAGCAGCAGAAAGAATTCTGGGCTCTGGGACAGGAATCCTGGATTCTATTCTATTCTCTAATTAGCTGTGTGATATTAAGCAAGTCTCAAAATCATTTTGTGTCGCTATTTTTCACCTGTTAAAACAAACAAACAACGAGGAGGGTGGGTTAGTAATAAGGTAGGAGGGACCTCTGAGCTCATCCTCTAAGAATTTCAGTACGCTGCTTTACTAGAAGTCTCCTCATATGACCGCTAGTGGACAGTCTTCCTAGGTAATCATCAATCTAAAATCCTTACCTGCTTCTGTCGGTCCAATTCGGCCTCTAGTTCCTGTTTAGCTGCTTTCTGTCCAGCTATTTGGTCTTGCAGATCCTGTAATTGTTCTCTTGCTGATTCCGCTTCACTAACCTGCTGAGCCTCCATATCCTAAAAAGATGAACCGTACATGTGAAAGCAATAATGAACTGTTCAGTTCAATATTTACTGAGTGATCATCATGTGCTGTGAACAGGGCTCAGCAGGCACTGGAGGGATAAAGATGAATGAGACACAGACGCAGACTAAAAGGAGCACAAAAACTGGCACTTCATTACGTAACACGGCAAATGGTGAGAGAAATGAACAGGATGCCGCAGCAGAAACCATTTGGTTTAATGCGCACGAGCAGACAGCGGCTCACTGGGAGACGTATCTCTCTATTCAAAAGCAACAATTTCAAGAATAGAAATGTAACATCAAAAAGGACGTCACTGCCTTAGTCCCCTGAAATTGCAGGTTAGAATTAGTTTTTGTACATGTGTGGGTATCAACATACAGTAACATACAGTAAAAATAACTTTTCTCTCATATCACCTGAGGTTAGTATATTTCTTTTTTAGCTCTATCACTATTATCTGTTTTCACATCTTCCCATATTTCTCACTCTAACTTCTTCACTTGGTGTCGCTATTCTCACTTCTTCAAACTCAAAAACCAGCTTCTAGATATCTGTGAAATCCACTAGTGGCAAAGAGCATTGCTCTAGGTTTCTGTATTTTCCCTCTATGGGTTAATAAGTACAAGTCCATTCATACAGTACTACATGAAACAAAAACTGGCATCTTAACTTTGCTTTTTATCTTTTGGTACATTGTGTTATATACTCATCTCCACAAATTCTGGCACTTCGCATATTGTTTGAAAGAACTGATAGATTAATGATACTCCCAGATAATCACAGTAAAATACTCTAAATTCACACGACTTTGTGGACTTAGTGGAAAACAGCAATAAGGTAAATTATTTTTCCCTACCATTTTCAGGGTGAGTAGAAAGTAGACTAATCTTTGTTATCAATTTGACTAAATCCGATGAATTCTCAAGAGATAGGCAGTAAGCGCAGTGGTTAAGGATACACGTCCTGGAATCAGACAGACTGGGTTCTAATCCTGGCTCTGCTACTTTACGAGTCATGGCAAGTTACTTTTCTTCTCTGTACCTAAATTTCTTCAAACTGTAAAATGAGAATGCATCATCTCCCTCACGGGGTTCTGGTAAGGAATAAATGAAAGGACATATGTCGAGGGCTTTGTGCAGCGCCTGGCACATGAAGTGCTCAGCAAATGACAGCTGCTATAATTAACAATTCTTCCATTTTGCCAGCCCTAATCCTACAGTCCTTATTATCAATTTCATAAACTTCTTGAGAAAGGATAGGAAAATGTGTCAATGTCATCAATGATGCCGGGGTAGGGATGAGATATTAAAGTAAAACAAATCATATTTTTCATAATCTCACCCAAAAGACACGGAATAGGTATGAAAAAGTTTAGCATTTATTCAATTTCAAATTCATGGGACTGAAGTCATTGGAATTCAAAATCATTTAGAGAAAAAAGATCCTACACTTTTAAAGGACAGTAAGAAAAAAACCCCAGAAATAATAGCAGCTACTATTTACTGAGACTATTATGTGTCAGGAACAATGCTAGGCCCTTTATACATAGTATACCTTATTCTCAAGAGAACCTTGTTCTCATCTGCAACCTACAGATGAGAAAACTAAGGCTCAGTGAGATGTGGTACCTGGTGTAAAGTAACACATCTACTAAGTGCCAAAGCCAGGATACAGGATCTGCATCTAGATCTGACAGTCAAACCCATGCCCCAGACAAGCCAGCCCATTCTCACAACTTCCACACTTGCCACTGTTGTTCATGTACATCTTACAAATCAATAATTTCCTAAGTCAATGCACGGATAAGTATTCTTGGCAGAAAGTTGGTTTTTGTTTTTCTTTTTTAAGAACAGAAGGCTCATTACCCCACACTTTTATCTTTCCCATCCTCAGAGACCCCTCCTATGTCAAAGACCCCATGTTTAAGATAAATAAGTGGCCCAATTTTACCTTTAGATTAAATATATTAATTACACAAACTATAAATTATAAGATTATGCATGAAACTATAAAAGATCATCCCTAAGCCCATTCTAATATTAGACAACACTCTAGTTTTAGAAACAAGCCCAAATCTAATTTGTTTTTAACCACTAGAATGTTAGGTCCATAAATATGAAGATTGTCTGGTTCTCTGTTATAGCTCTAAGCCTAGAAGATGCCTAGCACATGGCAAATACCTGGTAAGTATTTGTTGAATGAATGAATCTAGTTACCTAACTTTCTTATTCCTGTAACTTTAAGTCAATCAATGGACAAGAAACCTATTGCTTTAGATTCACTTCTACATGGTAACTAATATTCCCAAAGTTTCACACATTATTTCACCAATACCCTTCCCCCAAAATACAGAATCCATCATGTCTCAAGCTACTAATATCTGAGGGTAAATGGCTGTCTGTGAAGCTGAACGGTAATGAATCTTACCTGTAATTCAGATCTCAGCTGATGTATCTGACCCATCAGTTTCTGTATTTCCTCCCTTTGCATCTCCTTCTCATGCCGAAGTTCTTCTAGTTCCACGCTATTTGCAGTACTGCTATCTAGGCCTTCAAAACCAGATCCTTCCTTTAAGCTGTTAATCAATTTTTCTTTAGACTATCATAAAAAAAAGAATAGCAAAGCAGAGATTAGCCTGTACACTGAATATCATCTACCACACACCAATTAAACTGTTATGGGAATATTCCAATTATATTCTCCACCAGAGAAAGTCCACAGAATGTTAAATCCATAGGGATAAAAATGCAACAGAGCTTTGCTGTACAGTGTTCTTGGACTGTAGTCCCCAGGACCATGTTATTGTTGATAACTTGTTATTAACAAGATTCTTCTCATACTTTCTTCTCATCCTTTCTTATACTTCGCCCCCCCCGCCACGATCACATTCCACTCAACAAATATTTATGGAGAACCTACAATGGGTTTGGCACTATTCTAAGTGTCCCATGTAATAAAGACAATGTCACTCCAGATAGTGCCCTCTGCCTTATAAACTAAAAGGGAAGTGACAAATATCCGATACAAGGCAATAAACACAAGCTGAGAGGCGGCTATATAGTAAGATTACCTGCAGAGTTCTGAGCAGGAAAAAAAACACTTCTGGGGAAGAGAAGGCTTTACTTGAAAGATAGCTCTTATACTGGTCCTGGAAAATGGCTAAGATTTTAAAAGGTGGAGAGAAAACAGAGGACAAAGCATAAAATGAAAAAGCACAAGGGCCCAAGAGTATCCTGGGATGCATTCAGACAGAATGTCAGGACCAGTGTGTGAGGGCTTCGGATACCAGGCTAAAAGGTGTGAATTGTACTGGGCAGTCCAGAGCCAGTTACCAGGAAGTGGATAAGGAAGTGATATGACCAGAGGTGCGTTTGAGGAGGGTAACTGTGGCAGAGGTTTAAAGCGGTAGCTCACAAACTATGGTTGATGGGCCAGGTCTGGCCTCTGGCCTTTGTTTGTATAGCTCACTAAGCTAAGAATGGTTTTTTACATTTTCAAAGGATTATAAAAAAGTAAAGACAAAGAATATGTGATGGAGATCACATACAGCCCTCAAAGTCTACAACAGGTACTATTTGGCCCCTTACAGAAAAAGTCTGCCGACACCTACTATAAAGGATAAGTTGGAAGAAGAGATTTGACATGGGAAGACTAGTTTAAAAGTGCTGTAATCCTAGGCCAGTAATAAAAAGGACCATTGGTTCCTTCACCATAAATATTTGAAAGTCACTCTCCTCCATCAAAAATAGTTTCTCCTTTTTATGTGGTAGAATTATGGGTGATGTCTTCAAGCTTATATGTATTTTTCAAATTTTCTATAATAAACATGATTCGATCTACATCTGTATTTATATATCCATACCTCCATGTGGCTAAAGAGCAGACCTCTCTACTGAGCTTCAGGCCTACATTTCTGATGGCCTTCCTGATACTTTCACCTCGATGTCACATCAATTTTGCAAACTCAGCATAATTTCTCATAATCTCCTTCAATCCTAACCTGCTGTCTTTCCTTTTTTCCCTTTTGCAGTAGTACATGGGAACATCATTAGTACACTCAAACCAGAAACCTGGAATCATCCTAGATTCCATTTACCTTTTTCTCTCTTCTTCCAATTAAGTCTCCAAGTCTCATACATTCTACCTCCTACATTTCTCCTAGCAGTCCCTGGTTTGTCATCCTCACTGCCACAAACTTAGATCAGGTCCTCATAATTTCTTACCATTATTTTTGATAAAAGACTCTTTAGCATCCACATCTCACCATCCCACTCCTCATCCCTTTGATGTATTCAACAATTTACTGAGTACCTACTAAGGGCCAGGCACTGTGCTGGGGATTCAACGATAAACAAGACAGACATCCAACACTCCCCTGACCTCTTCATGGCTGCCACAGCTCTTACACGCAAATCTGACCATGCTGCTCAAATCCTCTGAAACCTCCCCACCCCCTACCCTCACCTACAGGATAAAATCAAAACCCCTCTGCATGGTATGCAAGGCCTTCCACAATCTGGCATCTGCTGTCATTGAGTTTTCTCTCTCATCTCTTAATCTCTGATACTTGATGCTCTAGCAACAGAGAACTAGCTGCAGTCTCCTAAATACACCATGTTCCCTCAGGCCCGCTTTGCTCTGGCACAGGCTGTTCTATCTGAAATCTCCTCCCTATCATGAGTCTTCCTACTCATCCTTCAAGTTCCTCTTCATACAGCATCTCCAGTGATCCCTGACATCTCCAGGCAGGTTTTAAGGACTTCTTCTTTCAAGCTCCCATAGTACTGCGTCAATAATTTCATTTTATCAATTGCCTCACTTCAGTTTAGTGTTGTCCCACTAAACTGAATGCTCCCTTAAGAAAGAGGACACATCTTTTGAGCTCAGTATCCTCAGCACCTATCAAAGCGCCTAGCGAATAGTTAAGTGCTCAATTAAGTACCTCTTAGATGAATTAACAAATTACACTGATACAACACAAATAATTAGAAAGAAGAGTTTAGAGGAGATGGATATGATATTTCACGGAGGTAGAATAAAAAAGGTGTTCATAGCCAATAGGAGGCAGGCACTAAAGGAAAAAGGTGGCGTCAAAATGACACTGCAGTTTCAAGCTTCACTGCCTAGGAAGGTGGCAATATCACTTACGAAAACAGGAAAATGGAGGGGAAGCTGATTTGGGGGTTGGGACATCCCACATAGAGAAGCACGGCAGGCATTCAGAAACCAGGTGGGAAGTTGGAGCCATGCTGAAGTCACATCAAGTGACAGAAGCAGAGTATATGACAAAGCAAAATAAAAAAGAATAACAAAAAAGGACAGAAGAAGAGGACCCAACAGAAACAGCAGTAAAGAAAAGACAGAGAGCTAAGGCAGTACAAGCAACATTAGAAGGCAACTTTCAAGAAGGTAGGAGGGTTCAAAGGGTCAAAAAGCTCTACCAAAATCAAAGTGGATGGAAACTAGTCAGAGGACAGAAAGCATTTAGGTCACTAAAGACTTTTGAGAAGACAATTTCAGAAATGTAGTGGGGACTGAAATTACATAAAAGAGTTAAAGTTAACAGTTCTAAAATGAAGACAGCAGATATCACACGTCTGGCAGATGTCGCACGTCTGGCATTAAAAGAAAGGAGAAGGACAGGGAAATGGATCAAAGTGGTCAAAAGAGCCAAAAGCAATGTTTTTTCCTCAGTTAGGCGTTTCAAGATCTGGTCTTTGTTCTTCCACTAAGTAACCATGTGTTGTTGAGCAAGCTGAGCCAGAAGAAGGCAGCAGAGAGAAAGATACAGAGGAAGAAAGAGGACAGACTTATGGAGAAAGGGCTTAAATGAGGTGAAAGGAGATGGAATCAATGCACATCAATGATGGAAGAAAGAGGACAGACTTAGGGAGAAAGGGCTTAAATGAGGTGAAAGGAGATGGAATCAATGCACAGGTGGAAGAATTATCCCAGAAAAAAAAAAATGAAAGGACACGTCTTCACTCTGATATGAAAGGCAAAGGAAAGAGAAGTTGAAAACTACATTAGATGACTACAGTCTTAGATCTAAGGGAGGGGGAAAAAGCTGGGAGAGGAGATCTGAGAGCTGGAGGAGGCCTAGACCAGTCACTCTGAAAAATTCAAAAGAGGATCAACAAGGAAGAACATAACAACTGTTAAAAACAAACACTGAAATTATTTATCACGGTGATTAAGGTGACAGCTTGAAGACCTGAACTAGGTAGTGGCAAAATGAATTTTTTTCTTAAAAGGAAAAAAGTGGTAGAAACAGGAGACATTTCATCTTTTTTATAATATTTCTAAGAAGAGCAAGGCACTTGAAGCAAGCCAACCCAGTCAAACAGGAACAAAGTATCTCACAGATCTGTAAAAAGTCTCAGAATGTCTCTCGGTCATCTGGCCTATCTTAACATTCACACATGTGCGTCTCACACTTACCTGGAGTATTCTAGTAGCTTTTTGCTTGTAGTCAATTAATTCCTGCTTAGAGGACTCCAAGTTGGACTTAAGCATTTTGATTTGCTGCTGTAGCTCATCCGCTCTCTTCTTCTCATCTGAGTATTTTCTTTCCACCAGGGTAACTGCTTCTGCCAAATTCTGGCGCTCTGCTCCCATTTTATTAAGGCGTGCAGAAAACTCGCTCTGTGACAAAGTTTATATTATACTTATTATATCATTTTGCTTTGAGGTATACTTTACAACCATCCATTTAGATATCTTATGGGATTTATTAGCTCAGCCCAACAACATAACAGGGAGGTAAAAAAAAGTTCTTCATTTGTTAGGAACTGAAGAACAGGAACTCTAAGGTTGTGGTTCCCAAACATGGCAACTCATCAAAATCAGTGAGGGAGTCTGTTAAAAATACAGCTGCCCAGGGCCTTCCTTGGGCTTAACTGAATTGGAATGTCCAAGACTGGGCTTGGGAATCTGTTTTTTAAGAAGTTTCCCAGGTGAATCTGGTCACTTGGATACTAGGTCTGGTCTGACACTAGCTGATCAATGAATAAAGGTCTACAGAAAACTAGAAAGTCTATTAGAAAACAAATGGAAGACACAAGTACACAGCTACATCTTTTCTAATATCATGGCTAATGTTTTTCCTTTATTTCAGTTTTTCTAAGAAACTATTCCCTCTAATTTTTTTAGCTTAAGAAACTTTTAAAGTACACTCTAAAAAACACATGGTCTGTCCCTTAGCCTACATTTAGTTCTGAGAATTATTTATATTTTACCCTTATTTTCAAAAGCTCCCATCACCAAAAAACTCAGAAGGTGAGACAGAAGTCAGAAAGCTTTTATAGGTACACGCCAATAACTAAAGCCCACAAACCTCTGATCCAACATTAACTCCTGTTTGGAAGAAAAGGAGCACGAGGACCACTCAGCGAGGCACACTGAGCATGTGAAATGTGTCTGCAACTGAGAACTGCATTTTTAAGTTTATTCATTTTAATTAATTTAACATAAATACTGAAGCTCAATTCAATTAATAACAGATCTATGGAGATATAATTCACATTCCATAGAGTTCACCCTTTTAGGGTGTACAATTCAGTGTATTCCTGAATACAATTCAGTGTAGTGTTCTCAGAGTTGTGCAACCATTTGTCATTATCTAATTTCAGAACATTTTCACCCCAAATAGAAATCCTCTACCCATACGTCCCCCTTCCCTCCCAGCCCCTGGCAACCATTTATCTACTTTCTTTCTCTATAGATTTGCCTATTCTGGACATTTCATACAAATGGAATCAACAATATGTGGCCTTTTGTGTCTGCCTTTCTTCACTTAGGATAATGTTTTAAAGGTTCATGCATGTTATAGCATGAGTCAATAATTCATTCCTCTTTATGGCTGAATGATATCTCCTTGTGCGGATATACAACATTTTGTTTATCCATTCAGCAACTGATGGACGTTGTATTATTTCCAGTTTGGGGCTATTATGAATAATGCTGCTATGAACATTCATGTACAAGTTTTTGTGTGGACATGTATTTCCAATTTTCTTGGGTATATACCTAGGCGCAGAATTGCTGTGGCATATGGTGACCCTATGCTTAACTTTTTGAGGAACTGTTATCCTGAGTATGTTTAGAACTACTTTTTCACCTATACATTTTATGAAATCTAAATACAGATCAAGTATTTCTGAAGAAAATGTAGTGAATGAATTGAGATGTGCTGCAAGTGTAAAACACACCATATTTAAAAGAATCAGTATGCAAAAAAGAATGTAAAATATCTCATGAATAATTCTTAACATTAACTACATGATGAGATGATAGTACTTTGGGATATTTTACTGTGGTAAATAAAATATATTAATAAAAAATTTTAAAAGTCTATATTACCTGTTATTTACTTTTAGGGCTGAACTATTTTCACCTGTTGAAAAGACAGTCTGGGCCAGCGGTTCTCAACCCTGACTACCCATTAGCTACACCTGCAAATCGTATAAATCCAAATCACCAACACCTATGCCCTACCTCATACAATGGGATCTGACTCCCTGGGAATGAAGACTCAGCATCAGAAAGTGTTAAAACCACACAGGAGGTTCTAATGTGTAGACAGAGCTGAAAATCACTGAACTAGATGCAAAAATTCACTTAAGTGTAAAACTCTAAATAAACATTATGTACAACTTTCTCTTGAAGTAACAGAATCAGATTAAATTGGAATCAGAAAAAGCTTAAATAAAAAGAATGAGATGTCTCAAATCAGCTTTTAATCAAATAATGGTAATGCTGGCTACACAACCAAATTAAATGAAAAGATGTATATATCTAATGAATATTAAGTATTTTAATTGTTTTTCAACATAGAAAATTAAATTTAGCAAGGATCAAGCTAAATTTTCAAATACTTAGTTTCTGCCACAGAAACAGAATTTTCTGAAATGCACTGCAGAATTTTATTACAGTAAATATGTTATGATCAGTGTAAAGCGATTCCTCCTCATCCAAATAATAAAAGAGCCCTGCTGTCCCCATTCTAACCTGCATTTGTTTATAGCTCTCCTGCTCTCTCTTCAGAGTGGCATCTGCTTCGTGCAATCTCTCCTGAAGAGTTTGTAGAGCTTGATTCTGCAGGCTACTACCTTCGCTGTGATCCTGCATTATTCTAAAAGAAAAGACATCCCTCGAAATAACTCATTTCCACAGTATACAAGTGAAAAGGTAGAATAATTTTTAGAGCATTGGCATATTAGCACAAAAAAGATGGTTTGACTAAAACATTCTTAGAGAAATCTCTTTCCCTTTTCATGGACTGTAATCTATATTTTTAGGCATCCAAATATAAGCACACGCCACACATCACTGTACGTCAAAAGATTAACGACACTGCTCTTCAAATATTTTTAAATTCAGAATTTGCTAACAATGCATCTCAAGATTCAGATAATAAATCCATTTTTAACCACACACATTTCCAGCATTACCAAGAGCTACATTTTCTCTCGTAAATTTACAAAGTTAAATTTTCATAAGACAGTATTTACTACCATGTTTATCATTACTTGCACTGATAAACATTCTAGCTCATTTTCTCATTATTAATAGAATTAGCTACCGTGATTTTTCACTCTGTAAGGCTTCCAGTGCTTCTGTGCGAGTATTCAGCAGCTGGTCAGCTTCTTGGAGTCTCACTTTCAGTACAGCCAGCTGGGAATCCTTTGCAGCCACCGCTTCAGTCAGGTCATCTACTTGTGCTCGAAGTTCTCGAGTTATTCGATCACTCTTTGAATGGTCAACATTCCACTTTTCAACTCTTGCTCTTGCTTTGTTTAATTCTTTACAAAAAAAAAGAAAAAGAAAGAAATTTCTCCATACAAGTAAACACATCTTTCTCACAGCACACAAAGAGCCTCCTTTGAATGCCTTTAGTACTTATTGCCAAAATTAGGAGCTTACAAGTATCTTCAAATTTTTTGCTCCAAGAGGGACCTCCATTTTCCAAGGCCAACATTCGTATCTATATTACAGTTAATTGGTTGGAAACAGGCATGAAGCTAGCTGCTCTTCTACAAATGTTTTTTTCTGGAGATATGTCATAAAGCATTTGGGAGCCAACATCAGTAGACAGCCGAGAGTTCACAAGATTAAAATGGTCAGTGGATTTTTGGAGTTCTGCTACAGATAGGAAAGAATGCACATCCAAATCAAGGGCAGACGATGTACACCCCAGTAAGACCAAAAGAAACAAAAACAAAACCTAAAGATAAAGACTGGAAAGAAATGTTTCTTTCAATTACTGTGGCCAAAAAGATGTTCTTTTAACCTAGAAAATTGGTGCAGAAAGAGCAATGCAGTGCAGAGTGCCAACCAAAAATAAATAAATAAATATTGAAGCAAACTGTACAGGGTCTCTGGAAAAACTATGTCTATGTCTAAATTAGTCTGGGTTTCTAAAGTCAGTCTAACAAGGCTTAAACTATCTTCCTATTTGTGGTTTCTAAAGAATGACCAAATAGGCCAGTGTCCTGTTTCAGGTGGGTGGGAGGATGATTGGTCCCATTTCCAAATCTGGGCCTTATATTTCTGTGAAAACACTATTTTACAAGTCCCATCTAAAATCTTTCTAATAGTTTAGATATAATCAAGTTTTTAGTTTATTTTTGAAATGCTGAATTCCTAACCCTGGGTAATGTAATTAAGGCTCTACCCTCTTGAGTTTCCTTGGATCTCTGAAGTAATGAGGCCATTTCTTGATTTAAAGACTGAACTTCATTCCTCAGCAGTTGATTCTCCAGTCGAAGATTAGATAGTTCATGTGATCGCCCGTCATCTTTAGGCACTGGCTTGTGATCAGCACAGGCAGCACCTGATGATACATTTTCCTTTGAAGAAATCTCTTGGCCTTCATGGCCAGAACCTGAATTATTAGAGGCTTCTGTAAAAAAAGCAAATACATCTTTGTTACATTGGAATGCTCACTATATACGCACTAGTAGCTTACTGTGGTAGAATGCCTTTTGGCTCAAGTTGACTGCGACTGCTATAGCTAAAACACCGTAAAAGGTAAACTTAAATTTTTAATAGACTTCCCTCTGATGAAATTTCATTCTCATACATACAGCCTATAGATCTGTAAGAACCCTCAAAGTGTGGATACACTGAACAAATGGTGATAAAGAAAAGATACAAGAATACAGTTCTGGGAAGGGGAAAAAAAAAAAGCAGAGAAATTTACGTGGCTGGGTTTAGGTAAACAAGGGTTTTGGTCTCCCTTCTGTCTATGAACCATTTTTGAAAAAAAGGGAGAAGTTTCAACATTGAAACTATTGGAAAGGCATAAAAGAACAGCTGTGGGTTTCAAGGCAAGGAGAGTAATAACAGGTCAGAGCAATTTGTTATATACCAAACTGGAGTCTAAACTGCCTTACCCAAAGAGATACTCATTAATTCAGACACTCATTAATTCAGTTTCATCTTGTTTTTGTTACTAAATGTGATGCAAATACACTTTTTACTTACTCCAAAAAAATTAAGTATGTGCTAAAAAATGAACTATATCTAAATGAAAAGGTTCTCAACATCTTTAGTGATCAAGAAAATGCAAATTAAAACCACAACAAGGACCAAAACACACTCGCTAGATGGCTAAAATTAAAAAGACAACACAAAATATTGGTGAAGATATGGAACTCTTATAGACAGATTGCTGGTGGCAATACAAATGATATAAACACTGTGGGGAAGTATTCACAATTTCTTATGAAATTAAACATGTACCTACCTTTTGACCCAGTAATTCCATTCCTGTATTTATTGAAGAGAAATAAAAACATTTTCCCACAAAAAGACAAGTACAAAAATGTTCATAGCACCTTTATTCACAAAAAACAAAAACTGGAAAAACCCCAATGTCCATAAAAGAGACTGGGTAAATTGTGGTATAATACTACAGTAAAATACTACACAATAAGAAAGAATTATTAATATACTCAATAACATGAGTGAATCTCACTAACATGGTGAATAAAAGAAGTCAGGTAGGGCTTCCCTGGTGGCACAGTGGTTGAGAGTCCGCCTGCCAATGCAGGGGACACGGGATCGATCGCTGGTCCGGGAAGATCCCACATGCCGCGGAGCAACTAAGCCCGTGTGCCGCAACTACTGAAGCCTGCACGCCTAGAGTCTGTGCTCCGCGACAAGAGAAGGCACTGCAATGAGAAGGCAGCGCACCGCAACGAAGAGTAGGCTCTGCTCAGCGCCAACTAAAGAAAGCCCGCGCGCAGCAACAAAGACCCAACGCAGCCAAAAATAAATAAAATATATTTTTTAAAAAATGAAAGGAATTAATGAGTTATGCACCCATCATAAGGATTACATTTAGCAGAGTGCCAGATATTGGTATTCTTCAGGTAGTATTTGTGATCAAGCTTTGATTTCTGCAGGGTTAATATAAGTGATTAGTGTCTGTGTTAAAATTTCAGCTGTGACATTATTTTCCTGAAATTAAGTAAAATAAATATAATCCTCCCGAAAGTATATGAAATAGACAAATTCTTAGGAAAAAAATATAACTTACCAAGAACAGATTTAAAAAGAAATGGAGGGCTTCCCTGGTGGCGCGGTGGTTGGGAGTCTGCCTGCTAATGCGGGGGACGCGGGTTCGAGCCCTGGTCTGGGAGGATCCCACATGCCGCCGGAGCGACTGGGCCCGTGAGCCACAGCTACTGAGCCTGCGCGTCTGGAGCCTGTGCTCCGCAACAAGAGAGGCCGCGATAGTGAGGCCCGCGCACCGCGATGAAGAGTGGCCCCCACTTGCCGCAACTAGAGAAAGCCCTTGCACAGAAACGAAGACCCAACACAGCCAAAAATAAATAAATAAATAAACAAATTTTAAAAAACAAAAAAACAAAAACCCTCTTTACCTCTATTTAGAAACCAGAATTTAAGTTCGATCTGTCATCTTTAAAAAAAAAAAAAAAAAAAAAGAAATGGAAAACCAATTGAATCGATAGTTAAATCTTCCACTATGAACACCCCAGACCCTGATGGTTTCACCAGTGAGTTCTAGCAAACATTTACTGAAAGTTAAGTTTGGTTTTAGGTTTAAGTAAATCAACTGATTTGTATACCATATTAATATTAAGAAGAAAAATTATGATATCTCAATACATATATGAAAAAAACACTGCTAAAATTCAACATAAGAACTCAAATTAGAAATACACGGAAACTTCCTTAACCCGATAAAAAGTACATATGAAAAACCTAACACAAACTGAAACACTCAAAGCATTCTCTTTACGACAAGGAACAAGACACAAAATTGGTTTTCAAGTACAAGCCAATGTAGTAAGGCAATAAAAAGAGTTTTTAAAAAGATAAAAGGGTTAAGCAGAAAACAGTCATTATCTACAGATATTATTGTGTTGTTGAAAATTTAAATGAATGTATAGAAAAATATGAAGCTTAAGAGCTATCTTAGGTTGCCGTGTGTGTGTGTGTGTGTGTGTGTGTGTGTGTGTGTGTGTATTTACAAAAACCTATAGACAGCAACAAACAGAAAGTAAAAAATTTTAAAGCATACCATTTATAAGAGCTTTAAAAAATATAAACTACCCAGGAATAAATCTAATAAAAAGTATGCAAGACACTTATGGAAGAAACAATAAAATCTTAATGAAAGACATCTAAAAAATAATTATACCATGTTAATAAGTTAGAAGATTCTATGTTGTAAAGATGCTGATTTCTCACCAAACTATCTGTATGTCAGTAGAAGCAATGGACTCCCAGTAAAGACCACCAGAAGTTTTGTGGAACTTGGCAAGCAAATTCTAAGACGCATATGGAAGTACAAAAGTCCCAAGAATAGCCAAAACATTCTTGGAGAAGGACAAGGTGGTAGAATCTGCTAAGAAGGACAAGGTGGTAGAATCTGCTCTTTGAGATATAAAGACATATTATAAAACCACATTAATTAAGACAATGTGGCACTGACACAAAGACAAATAAACCAATGAAACAGAATTAAGTGTCAGAAACATACCAACATATAGATGGATATTTGATATATGACAGAGGTGGTATTGCAGATTAATAGGGAAAGTAAATATTTTCAATAAATGGTGCTGGGATAACTGATTTCCATTTGGGAAAAAAAGGGAACTAGATGCCTACCTCACACCATACATAAAAAACAACTTTAGGTAAACATCCAAATATGAAAGGCAAAAGTATAAAACCTTTCCTATAATACAGAAAAATACCTTTATGACCTGAGGATAGGAAAAGATTTTCTAAGACACAAAAGGCACAAACCATAAAGAAAAAATTGATAAATCATTATATCAAGAACTTCTATTGAGACATTATAGAAAAAGGAAAAAAACAACAAGGTAAAACTGGAGAAGGATGAGAAAGAATTGCCATCTAGAACATATAAAGAGTATCTATGAATCAATAAGGAAAAAGACATGCTTCCACAACACTCTGACCATACCTCAACTGCTGCATTTACTATATTACATGTATATTATCTGTGTACATGTGTATCTCATCCAATAAACTATAACCCATTCACTTCTGTATCCTGGCCCAATAGGGTCTCAATAAATGTTTGTATAATTAATCAAAAGATAGTTGAGAAGAAATTTAGGATTGTTCATACCTAGTTAATTAACTCTAGTGCATGCATCTGTCTTGAAAGCCCAAAACCCGTCTCTTTACCACTTTTTTATCTTGAAATACAAGAAAGATTTTATTCACTAAGAGCCAAGACTGTGGAAGAAGCTAAATGGTTTAAGAACATAAGCTCCCATGAGTTATCAGCTCTATAAAGAATCCCTGCAAGGACCTATCATGTTTATTGTTATTTTAAAATGCTTCCTAGGTACTCAAATTAGCCACATTATCATGTAAACATTTTTTGCAGGTGAGAAGATGTACATGTTGAGGTAATTTCATAGCAAATTAAACAACTGAAAACCAGAATTCTAAGTTCTTACTTCACTACTAAGTCAATGCCTTTAACCCTCCAACTTAGATCAAAGTTCAGTTTCTCACGCTTTACTTTCAGGGTAGGCAGGGGGAAAAACACACCAAAAAGCTCACAATCCAGAATATAAGTGAAGTACAGCCGCCTGTTATTTTTATAATACCAATGACAGAAAGAAATGAATTGGAGATAGTTCCAAATCCAAAACTATATGTTTCCTTTCAGATTTCAAAATTTTCTTCTTTATATCTTAAAACGTCTTAGAGAATCATTTTGGATATAATTTCTTAAGATGCTGGGCTGAGGACTTCCCTGGTGGCGCAGTGGTTAAGAATCCGCCTGCCAATGCAGGAGAGACGGGTTCGATCCCTGGTCTGGGAAGATCCCACATGCCACGGAGCAACTAAGCCCATGCGCCACAACTACTGAGCCTGCGCTCTAGAGCCCGCGAGCCACAACTACTGAGGCTGCGTGCCGCAACTACTGAAGGCCACGCGCCTAGAGCCCATGCTCCGTGACAAGAGAAGCCACCGCAATGAGAAGCACACGCACTGCAACGAAGAGTAGCCCCCGCTCGCCGCAACTAGGGAAAGCCCACGCGCGGCAACCAAGACCCAACACAGCCAAAAATAATTAATTAATTAATTAATTAATTAAAAAAAAAGATGCTGGGCTGGGTAAAGTTACCAACAGACAACATTCAAAGGTCCCTACTGTAACCGTTCATTGGCTAATAGTGTTCTATGCTGTCCCCCTTATTTACACCACACACTTCAGAGAGCCTGCCCTTGCGCCAGCACGGACAGGTAACAAAACAGAGCATGACAAATGCTACCAGAACATTTTAGGCTATGGTGACATCCAATTTGGTTAACTCTAAAAGAAACAGAGGACTGATGAACTACCGTGGCTTTGGCTCCCAGAAGGATGTTCTTCAATGGTTTTGATGGCGGTTACACTGGTGTTCACAGAACTGTCGCTTGTTGTCCGAGAACTCTGCAAGACAGGTGTTTTGCCCCTTTCCTTTTTGATTTCCACTTTCCCAGTAGGCTCCTTCTGTGAACTATTAAGAAAATCAAACAACAGCTCATCATCAGGCTCTGACTTTTTTCTTCGAACAAACTGGGATGAAGGCCTAGGAACAGATGCATTTTCAACAGGATGGGAGGCCTCCACCGATGTCCTAGATCCTAGTTTCACATTTGCAGTCCCAGCTAAGATGGTGGCTTTTTGATTCCTAATATTATCAGCTGCTGAGGAAATGTAAGTCGCTTTAGGTCCTGTCTGATAAGTCAAATCTGTATTTTGCTGGTGAAGTTCAGGATAGTCAGTATTTTTGCTATAAACAATGCTGCTGGTGTTCTCTTTTCTACTGAGAGCTGTTGCAGCCCCTTGATCAACTCTGTTTAAAAGATCTTCTGCCTTTCCAGCAAGATCAGCAAACCAGGACATGATGGCAGCAGAATAATCCTGTTGGTGAACCTGTAAAAAGGATATAAAATGATCAGTGTGGCTTAACAGCAGAGCACAGCGATTAAGACCAGGCTCTAGAGTCAGACAGTCCTGGGTTGGAAAGCCTGACCCTGCCTCTTACTATGTAATTTCAAGCAAACTACTTGACTGAAACTGAGAAACTTCACCTAGAAAATGAGGAAAATAAGTGTACTTACTTTACAGGATGGTTTTAAGATGAAATACTACATTAAAAAACACTTTGAAAAATGCCTAGCACACATTAGCACTCATTTGAGTAGTTGCTACCATAATTACAACTACCACTACTACTGTTATTCCTATTTCAACAAAGTGTAAATACTGCAGCACTATCATGGATAATTTAGGTGTGCATATACACGTCTAAAATATACCTTCAATAATTTAGATTCTCAGTACCTACTATACGCACATTAAGCTAAGTTCAGAATAAAACAATTACGATTGCATAAACATTCATTTGATGCATATATTTGGGTACTTATCCAGTGCCACAATAAATCAAAATGATGATGATGAAATAACTAGTTTCCATGACATAGAAGAGTAGCATATAAAAAAGTCAACAACCATTTCTTGAATGTGCACATTGTTCCTTTTGCCTGGAGCGCTCTTTCACAGTTAACTTTTTTTTTGTTCTTGGTCTTCACCTGAACGTCATCTGCCCCCAAAATAGCTCTTTTGTCCCATCTAAATTAGGTCCTATCATTCTCTGTTCACACACTATTCTTTTCCTTCACATCCCTTCATGTTTTATATGTATTTTTTCCCCCTGTCTCTCCCTCTTGGGGAAGGGGAGGCGGGGAGTGGGTGGATAAACGCCATGTCTGTTTTGCTCACCAATGAATTCTTAGCACACAGTAGGCACCCATAAATACTGCGGAATGGAATTAATTTTTATGTTAGGTGCCCTGCAAACATTATCTTTAGCACACATAATTTTCACAACCACATTGTGCAGTAAGTAGCAATACCCCTTTTTCACAAAAAAATGGGGGGAAAGGTTTAGAAAGATCCCAGAGTTTAGACAGCAGCTCAGACAGGCAAATCTAAGTCAGCCAAACCCACTTTTTAACCCCTGAGTTCCCCATCTAGCCTCCCAGTATCTGAACAACCTCAAGAAGAAACTCACCCTCTAAACCTGTTCCTTACAAAATGGGATGATTACATGCCCGTGTATTTCACAGGGCTTATGTGAAATCCAATGAAAATGGAAGTGACATGCTCCATAACATATAAAACTCCCTACAGAGTATGTATCATTCCTGAGTAAACACTGGTGGTAAGTAGGGAGCAAATGATCTCTCCTAATAAAACAATCAAAACATACTTGTTAACATATCTTGCCTCTCACTGTAAAGTTTTAAAGGGCTTTAAAACAAAAGCCTGTGCCTTAAGATTGAGTACCCAATTAAATGTTAAGATGGGCCCTAGGCACTTGCCCCGCGGACGAAAGAACAACTCTAGCAGACTTCCGAGGTACACAGCCCTCAAGAAATTCCGCCCAGTAAACGGCCCACGCCGAGCTGAAGAGAGAGAGGGTGAGAGCGCAAGGGATGAGGATGAGGATGGGTCGGCCGATGGCGGTGGCAGGGCCTGCACGAAGGCCAAGTGTCAACACAGAGGAAGGGAGGCTGGGGATCAGCTGGTCAGTCCCAGGGACTCTGTTGTCAATCCCAGGTGGGCGAGTACAGACCCCCACTTCGCTCCCTACCCACTGCACTGAGCCTCCGGAGGGGGAGGAGCGACCAAACCAGGCTGGGATGGAGGAGGGAGGAAAGGCGAGGGCACTAAGCCACGTCCGTGGAGGCCCAAGGGGGCTCCCCTGCCCTGTTCCCGAGCCCCCGGCAGGGCGGAGAGATCAGGGTCTCCGCTGAGGGGATGCCGCCCCCGCCTCTAAGGCCGTTAATGCCCCAAGGGGACCCCTCGGCCCCCCGCGGCCACCTCACCTGAGGACTCTGGAGCGGCTGCACCGCGGCCTGGTCACCCTCCCAGGCCGCCCGTCCTCAGCAGCCGGCCGAGAGAGAGCCCAGGTTGAGCAGACCTGGCCCTCGATCAGCCACGGCCCAGTTACTCTTCCGGGAGACGTGGAAGAGCGGCGAGGACCCCAAAACAGAGTGGCTTCCGAGCTGCCTGAGCGGGCGAGAGACTAGAGCAGCCACCTGGAGGCCGCTCAGGCGGCAGCGCCGCCGGCTGCGGGGCCCTCGCGCCTGGCCACTCCCTTTTCCCGCCTGTGGCGAGCAAGGGCGGGGGCAGGGCCTGCGTGCGTGTGACGTAGCTCGCCTCCCTAGGACCGCGGCCCGCACGCGGCCGACACAACATTGGAAGCCACGCCCCCTCTGGGGGCGTGCCCCACGGCGGCCCACGTGGGTGGCAGGGGCGGTGCCCCGCCGGAAGGAATTGGAGGCTGGAGACGCAGGTGCAGCGCCCGGTGTTTACCTTTCCCCATTCTTCCTCCGCTCGCCTAGTTTTACGAATGAGGATGTTGAGGCCTATCCTCAACGGGGGATGAGAGTACAGAAAACAAGA
Source organism: Balaenoptera ricei (assembly GCF_028023285.1). Taxonomy (NCBI): domain Eukaryota; kingdom Metazoa; phylum Chordata; class Mammalia; order Artiodactyla; family Balaenopteridae; genus Balaenoptera; species Balaenoptera ricei. Next base: position 176,473,110 of record NC_082640.1, on the reverse strand, counting down.
ACTAGTGGCAGAGACATATCATATAAACCACTGAATGAACAAGACAATTTCAGAGCTTTACCAGAGCTGTAAATACAAGGTAATGGGGAGAAGTGACTGGAGGTGAGGGAAGCACTTTAAATGATGTGGACAGGGAAGGTATCTCTCTGAGGAGGTGACATTTGAGCTGAGACCCAAATGATGGAAAAGGCCAGTAAAGGGCTTTCCATACAGCTGTATTGTAATGTTATGCATACAGTTCACTGAATATTTGAAATAAGTCTAAAATCCACATTTAATAACTCAACAGATACTCAGCACCTACTTTGTACACAGGGTTGACTTAATTTGGCCCTAATGACAAGCCTACAACATAGTCCCAAGGACCCTAGGGGTTAAGTAACTTGTCTAAGATCATGTGCCCTAGTAAGGAGTCCATATTACTCCAAAGCTTGAGCCGTTAGACTCAACGTTTTATTGTCTCCAAATTAAATATTGGGAGTAATTACAGCTCCTTCTTTTTTCCTCTCAAGTCAGGTTTAGACCAGTCCAGTGAGCAGAAGAACTTTCAGCAGCACCAGGAAATAATAATAGTAATAATGATAATAATAATAGCTTCTAATAGTTATTGTGTACTTATTAAGGGCAGTATACTGTGTTAAGCACTGGACGTGCTTCACCTCATTTAATTCTCAAAACAGCCATAAGGAAGGTACTGTTATTATCCTGTGGTAGGTGGCATTGTTGTTCCCAGCTATTAAGTGACTCCTCCTGTTAAGGATGTAAAAAATTAAGAAACAGAAACCTAAATTAGAGTCAGGAGACCAGAAGGGAGAGCTCTCTCACCCAAGAAGTAGAAAGACCCCTTTTCTTTCCTAGCAACAAATCAGCCAATGAAAAGCTGTAGACGCTTTGTTTACTATAGCCCTTCCAACCCCTTTCCCTTTCTATTACAGCATTTTCCTTCCCTTGCTGTGTGGGGACTTAACATGTGGCTCACCATGGTTGCAGACCCCAAATTGCAATTCTCTGCTGATTCCAAATAAACCCATCTTTGCTGGAGAAATACCTGGCAGCCTAGTTGTTTCAGGTCAGCAAGGATTATACATCATCACCTGTTGCCTTGTGACTGCAACGCATCCTGTAGGAAGAGTGTCCTTTCCAGCCTTACTGATGTCAGGCTTGATCACGTGACTTGCTTTGGCCAATAGAATGTGAATAGAAGTGTCTTTCACCACATCTGAGCAATAGTGTTAAGAGCCATTATGTATTCCTACCAACGCTCTTAATCTTTTCCCTCTCTCATGAGAATGGCCTGTCCCAGATGGAGCTGCTCCCTCAGCCTGGGTCCTGGAGGGAAAGATATGTGAAGCAACCCACGCCTGGCAAGTCACATGAGTGCAAAAGAAACCTTTGCTTTTAGAGATTTGAAATTGTTTCTTATTCAGCCTTACCTAATGAAATCTAAAACATACCCCATTTAACAGATGGAGACACTGAGATTCAGAGAGGTTTAGTTACTTTCCCAAGGTCACACAGGAAGTAGGTAATACATCTGGGATTCAAACCTACGTCAGTGTGACTCCAGAAACAATATTGTTAATCAGTGAAGGGATGAGAATGAAAGAAGTTGAAGCAGAGCCAGATCTCCCATATGAAAAAAAAATGGCAGTGGGCAGGCTACCCCAATGTTTCAAGAATTCCCATGTATACTCCCTGAGAGAGTCAGCATATAGAGACATACTACCCAGAAGTCATCGGGGCCAGGCTGGATTAGCCAGAGAAACAACACAGCCAACAGAAAGAGGTTACAACTTTGCCTTGTACAAGACACACGCAAAAAATACTAACCACAAAAGAAAAGATTGAAATTTGGACTTTGTTAAAATTAAGAATTTCTTTTCATCAAAAACAACAACAACAATAACAACAACAACAGCAACATTAAAGCCTGCAAGGCTTTCATTAAGTGAAAGGCAAGCCAAAGACTGGTAGGTAATATTTACAATACATGTATCTGACAAAGGATTTATATATAGAATATATAAAGCTCTCCAACAAATCAATAAGAAAATATCAATCAACCCAACAAAAATAGACTAATATATAAGCATTTCACAAGAGAAAATATCCAGTTGGCCAAAGCACAGGAAAAAGTATTCAACACTATTAGTCATCAGAGAAATACAAATTAAAATCACAATGAAATACCTTTACACATCCACCAGAATTGCTAAAATGTAAAAAGATGAAAAATACCAAGTAATGATGAGTTTGTGGAGCCGCTAGGACACTCATGCATTTTTGACAGAACTGTAAGTGATAGAACCACTTTGGAAAACTTGAGCTCTGTCTTTAAAGCTAAACATAGGCCTACTCTATGGCCCAGCATAGGGCTACCCTATGAGACAGCAGTTCCACTCAAGAGAAATGGAGGTGAAGTGTCCATCAAAAGACATGTACAATGAAAAACAAGTAACTATACATGCAACAACATGGATGAATCAGACTTACTTGAATTAAAGAAATATTGTTGAGTTAAAAGAAGCTAGTCCCAGGGGCGGGGGAGGGTTGGATTGGGAGTTTGGGACTAGCACATGCAAACTATTATATGTAGAATGGATAAACAACAAGGTTCTATTGTATAGCACGGGGAACTATATTTAATATCCTGTAATAAACCATAATGGAAAAGAACATGAAAAAGAATATATATATGTATAACTGAATCACTTTTCTGTACATGAGAAACTAACATAACATCGTAAATCAACTATACTTCAATTAAAAAAAAAGAAGCCTGTCTCAAAAGACAACATACTGTATAATTCCATTAATATGAAGGTCAAGAACAGGTGAAGCTAATCTATGATTATAGAAGTTATAATAGTAGTTACCTTTGGGGGGCCAGATATTGACTAGGAGTGGTCAAGATGGAGGCGCCTAGAGTGCTGATAATGTTCTATGTCTTGACTTTGGTGTTGATTATGGGTGTGGATACATATGTAAGAGTTTATAAGCTCTGTACTTAACAACTGTTAACTTTATTTCATGTATGTTATATCTCAATGAAAACAATTCAAAAAAAATACACATACCCTCTGAGAAGGTAATTTTACTTTTAGGAAATTATCCTACAGATATACTCACACATATACAAAGTTATTAATTGCAGCATTGCTTATCATAGCAAATATTGGAAACAAGTTAAATGTTCGTTGATTTAAAAATCTTGGTACATTCATCCGATGAAGTACTATGCAGATGTTTAAAAAAAACAGAAGCTCTTATTCAAGGATACGAAAAGAGCTCCAAGATCTTAACAATATCTGATGTTTTAAAAAACCAAAAATTGAGGCTTCCCTGGTGGCGCAGTGGTTAAGAATCTGCCTGCCAACGCAGGGCACAAGGGTTCGAGCCCTGGTCTGGGAAGATCCCTACATGCCGCGGAGCAACTAAGCCCGTGAGCCACAACTACTGAGCCTGCGCGTCTGGAGCCTGTGCTCAGCAACGGGAGAGGCCGCGACGGTGAGAGGCCCGCGCACCGCGATGAAGAGTGGCCCCCGCTTGCCGCAACTGGAGAAAGCCCTCGCACAGAAACGAAGACCCAACACAGCCAAAAGTAAATATAAATAAATAAATAAATTTAAACGCATTGCAACATAAATACATTAAAAAAAAAAAACCCAAAAATTAAAGACTGGTGTTTGTAATATGCTATCATTTGTGTACAAATATCTTTGATGATTAGAGTCTATCTCTTGAGGGACACTTTCTTTCCCTCCTTGGAGAATTCTGCTGGGCAACAGGAGTAAGAGGGAGGTTTATTCTTCAATGAATCCTTTTTTGTATGTATCCTTTGAACTCTGTACCATAAGAATCTGTTATTTTTTGAAAGTTAATAATATAAAAAAACTTTTTTAACTTTGAACACCCTTGGAGGCTGAATGCATTCCTCATGTCTTCACAGTCCTGCCTCTCAGATAGCCTGATGCCCTTCATTTATGTCACCTGCCTAGCCCTGCAGGCTTTCCCTAGGGATTTTGTGACCTTCTTTGGAAGATGCCTGTGTTTCTTCAACTCCGGGTTTCTGTGATTCTACTCCTTGTTGAGCAACTCTGAAGAATGAAATTGTGAACCTCTTTGTGCATTTTTAGCTTCCAGCAGCAGGAGGCACTTAATGCTTAAAAATATATACGTACGCTTGTATGTTTGTATGTATGTATATTACATCTGGATTGACAAGTAAAATGAGTATTGCTGGATCATTTTGTTTATAGAGCACAGAATGTAGTATTTCCATGAATCAACGCTGGGTGACACCAGGAATTTCATGTTCCCATACCTGTTTGGGAGTACCTCCAGATTGACAGACCATTTCTGGTGTTTTCCATGTCACCTGGAATGCTAAGCTGCTCTCAGAGATGAGTCCCTCTGCCACTGCAGCCCGGATGAAACCTCCTAGGCCCCCATTCACCCCACATCCTCAGCCTGTCATTGCCCTTGCTCAGAGACCTCCAACCCCCATATGACCCAACATTGGCAGCAGGGCTGGGTGGAGAAGAGGCTTTGTGCTGTCCTGGAAAAAGCAGATGCCTGAGAGTCAACAAACATCACACGCCTTGCTTTGGCATCATAGGCAATTCCATTTCTCTCTCAGGGCCCCCGTTTCCTCACCTGTAAAATGGGTGGTTAGTGGTTTTTAAGGTGTATGTGAGTGATTGTTATACCGTAGACTTCTTTCTTCAAAGGAAATCTTTATGTCCATGCCCCATATATAAAATGCATCCAAGTCAAGCAGTCCTGATTGAAGAGTGTGGACGAAGAGGGTGTGGGGCGGGGAAGAAGGTATGCAGAGCCCCTCCCAGTCTTTCCCCATGCCCTACCAAGAAGCTCCTGATATAGCTACTAGGGAGTTTAAAATGTCTTCGCACTCTTTGCACCCTGTACTGGGTTTGTTTTGTTTTGTTTTGCAGGGGGTGAGCCACAAGGCTTGCGGGATCCTAGTTCCCCGACCAGGGATTGAACCTGGCCAGGCAGTGAAAGCTCCCCAAGTCCCAACCACTGGACTGCCAGGAAGTTCCCTGGGTGTTCTTTAAGAGCCTCACTCTGAGATTCTGGGATCCTGTGGAAGGCCAGTCCAGCTTGGGTGCAGGGAATTGACCTACATCTTATCTTCTTTGTGCCATGGACCCTTTTGCAGAATTGTGTGTGGGTGTGTGTGTTTTAACAAGTTCATCATTTAATAAGTCTGAATTCATTTTCACCACATGGTATTGTAAAGGGTCATCTGTTGAAACATTGTAACAGATGATAGTTTTAAAAAGTCACAGATATCCTGAGTTCTGTATAAACTAGTGGTAGTAAGTTAGTTCCTTTGTTTTGACTTATAAGCCTCAATTTCACTGTAGAATAAAGAATGTAGACCAAAGAAAGCATAATTGGTCACTCATAAAGAACAGTATTGTTTCTATAATTTAAAGCTTTCTGAATGAGCGGGTTCAGGCCTGATGTAACGGTACAAAGATTATTTAATGAATAGGCTATATGGAAATTGTACAAAATGTTATTAACTTTAATCATTAATAGCTTAAGCAGTACTATGTTACTAATCGCTATTCAAACTCAAAAACCTGTTTTTGAATCCCCAGGAAGGCAACATGTGTACACAACCAAGCCACCTTATACTTAGAGGAGTGTCAATACGTATTTCAACAGAAACTTTGGCTTTAGGAAAGAGTTAACAAACATTTAAAATAACGGCTCTGGGGCTTCCCTGGTGGCGCAGTGGTTAAGAATCCGCCTGCCAATGCAGGGGACATGGGTTCAAGCCCTGGTCCGGGAAGATCCCACATGCCACAGAGCAACTAAACCTGTGCACCACAACTACTGAGCCTGCGCTCTAGAGCCTGCGAGCCACAACTACTGAGCTCGTGTGCCACAACTCCTGGAGCCCATGAACTGCAACGAAGATTAGCCCCTGCTCCCGCAACTAGAGAAAGCCAGTGTGAAGCAAGGAGGACACAACGCAGCCAAAAAAAAAATAAAAAAAATAAATAAATTTATTTAAAAAAATGAAGTAAAATAAAATAATGGCTTTAATCATCATTTTAAGTATATAGTAGGGGAAAGTGTGCTTTAATTAAATATACGTCATACCAGTGATGCTGGCAAGGTTGAAAGTTACTAGTTTGTACATGACAAGACAGTAAGAGAAAAAAGCAATCCTTTGAAACAAAGTTTTAAAAATATATGTTCACAGTGGTTTGTATCAACAGTACGCATTTTATGACAATAACTTGTACAGATTGAGCACCCTAGGGCTCTCTTTATATCCTAAAGAAAACAAGCATTTGCATTATTCTTGGGTTGTACTGAATTTAAAATAAGTCAGTTGCACACTTACCCCCTAGACAGGATAAACTGTCCTGGGGTGTACAGCTTTAATACCATCATTAAAATTGTTTGCAAAAAAATCCAGAGAATTAAAAAACAAAACAAAACATTTTTTTCTTGGGAGTGGAGAGTCTTTTATTTGCTGTTATAATTAGTAAATATCATTCATTAAGTCAAAAATGGAAGGAGCAAGCCCACAAACACTATTTGAGCAAGCTGACCAATATACATTACGATTTAAAAAATGAAGATCATATACTATATGTTACAAGTCCCAATTAAGCAGTGTCAAAATGACACCTATTTCTTTGCTTGCTTTGTGATCATACCCCTTGGAGGTGTTAGAGGGGCTCCTGGCATTCCACTTCTTTTTCTCTGCAGGCTTTAAAATCTGAAAAGAACAAATTAGTGCTTTGTCCACACTCAACATGGCACCTCCATTGTCAAACTCTCCACAATAATCAGTTGCAGAAGACAGAGTGACCAACTGCCTCTTTGCAAAAAATTCATACCATTTTCAACCACCTGATGGGCTCTACATATAAGGTCCAAATTATGCTGATGGAGAAATTTGGCAACCACTTCAGCACCAAATGTGAAGGACAACTCCTCTGTCATTTTCACCCCAGCCTAAGACATCTTTACCTGGGTCAGACCACAAAAGATCACAAAGAAGACCTTGATCTCGTATATCAGTTGGCCGCACAGTTCTCGGAATCTGCTCCATAGATTGAAGATCTGGTGACAAACCTCCATGACAGCAGAATGTTTTCTCATCCACAGTGGCTGCTATCAGTAAACAGTTTAAAGCAGTCTATGAAAGTTTTCCATAGTGTAATGTTGTATCTTCTTTTACATTCATCAAAAAATTCCATACATGCTATTGATACTGACACACTCGTGGTTTCCTCTGAGAAGAAAAAAATTCTCGGGATATTTGATTTTCTTTAGCCAATAAGAGGCAGATATTCTCCAAGGACTTTTTCTCCCTGTCCCTAAGAAATAGATAATTGCTTTCTGGTGGGAAACCACCATACTCCAAAAGTCAAAGCAAATCATAGTATTACCTGTGGGTATCACCACTATTTTTAGCGGTGCTTCAAGTTCTCGTAGGATGGGCTGACTGAGAAAGATCTCTTGGGACTTTAAGCACAGTTCTCCGATGTCATTCTCTTGTAGCTGGACATGCTTGCCTGGCTTGGACCCTCTAACCTCCAACAGCCACTGGATGAGGCTGTTGAGGTTGAGTTTATTCGTATCTGCCATCGCCGTCCCGCTGCCCGCCCTCCCGCAGGTGCGGCCCCGCGCCCGGGATTCACAGCTCCTTTCCCCCGGCCAAGAGCACAGAGGCGGCCCCGGCGGTGGTAGCAGAAACTGTTGGTGGGTCCCCCCTAACGGCCCGCTCCCCTGCTTCCTCTTTCTCTCCCCACTGGAACCATGAGGCAGAATTGTGTTTTTAAACCATAAAATAATATGCACCGTATGACAAAAGAAATTATAGTGGAAATATTGAAATACAGTTATCAAAATATTTTAAAATTGTATGATTCAATAATCTATATACTTTTTAAATTAACACATCAAATAACAGTGTGTAAATTGAAACCCGGGGGATTTCCCTGGAGGTCCACTGGTTAAGACTCTGCACTTCCAATATAGGGGGCACGGTTCCATCCCTGGTAAGGGAACTAAGATCCCACGTGCTGCCAGGCAGGACCAAAAAAATAAAAAATTAAAATTAAAATGAAACCCGGCCTCCCTACTGTGGCCCACAGGGCCCTGCAGGATCTGGCTCAGGCTGTCCTCGCCAGCTCCATCTGGAACAGCTGTCCCTCAGACTCACAGCGTCCAGTCATCCCACCCTCAAGAACATTGGCCTTGATGTTCCCACTGTCTTGGAAATTGCCCCTCCACACATTCCCCACCCCATCATCACCCACAATTCCCAATTCACACGGCCAGTCCCTTCCCATCATTCAGGTCTTGGTATAAAATTCTCCCCCTCTGGGGCTTCCCTGGTGGTGCAGTGGTTGAGAGTCCACCTGCCAATGCGGGGGACACGGGTTCGAGCCCTGGTCTGGGAAGATCCCACATGCCGCGGAGCAACTGGGCCCGTGAGCCACAATTGCTGAGCCTGCGCGTCTGGAGCTTGTGCTCCGCAACAAAAGAGGCCGCGATGGTGAGAGGCCCGCGCACCGCGATGAAGAGTGGCCCCCGCTTGCCGCAACTGGAGAAAGCCCTCGCGCAGAAACGGGGACCCAACACAGCCAAAAATAAATAAATAAATGAATAAATTTAAAAAAAAAAAAAAATTCTCCCCCTCTGGAGGTTTCCCTGGCCACCCTGAGTCAACTAGGTCCTGTCCTGCTCCACACGATACCTCATTCTTTTCCCTTATAATATTTATAATTATACAATTTTATTTTGTATAATTATAATTTGTGCAATTATAATTATGCAAATTTATAATAATCTGTATAATGTAGTTTTATTTGTTTATTTACTTAGTGTGCATCTCCCCTCCATGAAGGCATAGACCACATCTGTCTTTCTCTTGTGTACCTAGCACCTAGGACAGGGCTTACTACTTGGTAGGTGCATACATATTTTGTTAGATGAATGAATGCAGTGGTCCCACCCTGTGGATTAGAGGAGCTGGTTCCACGAGATAGGTAGGCACCTCAGAAAGAATCTATTGCATATGTAGGCATCCAGCACAATACCTGGCACACAACAGGTGCATAATAAATGGTAGGTATGACTTTTATGTCTCTCTGAGTTTCCCCCTGCATGACCTTCTGCTTCTTCTTCTCCATCCATAATCCACATCCAAAGTCCTTGTTCCACCCAAAATGAAGGCATGGGTCTTGCCATGGACCTCCTGCACCCCTCCCATCCAGCCTGCCTATCCCACAAGGCCAATCTATCTCTTTCCTCCCAAAACTCATCTCAAGTAGTTCCCCTACTTGGTTTTCAAGGACCCCAGAAACATGGGGGTGGAACATTCTACTGAAATGCTGGAGGCATTCCAGCAAGCAAGCATAAAAAAGCCTGGTGGAGTTCCTCAGGCCTGAGAGGAGGGGTCTTCATCACCCCTCACGGGAGACATCATCTTTGCAATCAGGTGTGACTTTGGTGGCGTGGCCAAGGGGCAGGGCCAACCCAGCCCCCTTTCCTCAGGAGGCCGAGAAGGAGGTGAGAGTCTCAGGAAGGAGGGATAGTGGTGGGGATCCCCGGTCACGGAGGGCAGAAGGAGGAGAGAAGTGTGCCTGAGTCTAGTGACGGGGCCCAGGAAGGGGCACTTCTGGGTCATTGACATCAGTCCCGCGTAAACTGACTGTTAATCATGATTAGGGGATCCGTCATCTGAATGCAGGTGGGGTAGCTGTGCGAAGCCACATAGGAGGCAGCCAAACAAATGTGTGCTTGTTTCAACTCATGTCCCTCCCGACTGGTCTGTTCTCCCCTAATTAGGGAACTGTGGCAGCCTAGCAGGGACTTGGTGCCCAGCGTCACCCAACCAATGTTATTCCCCCAACAGGTACCCTCTGCTCCATCCAGACAGGTGCCTCCCCATTCTGAAGACAAGCCTCGTGAATTCCCCAGCTGCTGGCCTTCTTTCACTCTGGCCCTTGTTCTCCATTCACCCACTCTTTCCATTTTGTTGAGTTGTCTAGTCTGTGTCAGGCACAGCTAGGCGTTAAGGAGACAGATAGAACGTCTGCTCTCAAAGAGCTCAAAGTCTGTGTGGATAGATAAGAAAACTGACAATTACAAACAAGGTAGTAAGTCCTGCAAGGGAGGCCGGAGGAATGAATGAATTAGTGAATTAGTGAGTAAGTCTGGGTGTGTGAACATACCTCAATCTACTCAATCCTGTAGCTCACGCGCATGGTGTGACCAGTCTTATGTCCACCTTGTCAGTGGGTAGGAGCAGACAGGTCTAGGACTGAATTCACAAGACCATGCCACTCTCTTAAAAGGATACATGTGAGATTTCTAAGGCAGAGACTTGGGGAAAGTGGGATCCTTAAAAGGTTTCTCCTTTCTATGAACAATAAGGAATTTTTCTCTTGATCAGTACAAACCCTTTTTCTTTCTTTAAACTATCTTTTGGAAAATTCATTCATTGATTGATTCAACAAATATTTATTAAGCATTTACTATGCGCTAAGTACAAATCCAGGTGCTGGGGATAGAAACAAAAGGGACCAAAACAAAGATCCCTGTTCCTGTGGAGCTTATATTCTAACGAGAGGAGACATAAAATAAGTCAAATTCTGGCATCTGAGATGGTGGTAAGTGCTATGAGAGAATACAAAGCAGGGAAGGAGGGGGCAGTGTTCCAGGTGGAAACTGCAATTTTCAATAGGATGGTCAGGAAGGCTGAATGAAAAGCTGACGCCTCTGTAAAGACTTGAAGGAGGTAAAGGAGTGAGCGCAGAGGACATGGGGCAAGGGAGAGGAAGAGTGCTCCAGCCAGAGGGGAGTGTGAGTGTCGGGATCTGGAAATCAGGGGCAAAGGGGGCCAGGACTGTAAGAGCAGAAGGGGCAGAGTGGCTGGAGGTGAGGGTGGAAAAGCAGGCCGGAGTCAGATAATACGGGTCCTTCTAGGCCATGTGGAGGATTCTGCATTTTATGCTAGAAGTGTTAGCAAGCCATTAGAAGGTTTCCAGCAGAGAATTGCTTTAACTCACGTTTAGCAACGTGATATACATTTTATGTGTCCACGTGACTGGGTCTGGGCATGCCCAGATATCTGGCTCAACATTATTTTGAAGTGTGTCTGGGAGGATGTTTCCGGATGAGATTACCATTTGTATCAGTAGACTGAGGATAGCAGATTGCCCTCCCCAATGTGAATGGGTATGAACCAATCCACTGAGGGCCTGAATAGAGCAAAAAGACAGAGGAAGGGAGAATTCGCTTTCTGCATGACTGTCTAGGCTGGGACGTTGGTCTTCTGCTCTCAGGCTGGGACTTACACCATTGGCTCTACTAGTTCTCAGACCTTCAGACTGCAACCACACCATTGGCTTTCCTGGGTCTCAGCTTGCGGATAGCCAATCACGGGACTTCAGAGCCTTCATAACTGCATGAGCCAATAGCCAATTCCATATCCTTATCATACATCCATACTGTTTCTCTAGAGAACACTGACTAATACATCCCTCTGGATGATGTGTTGAGAATGGATTGAAGGGGTCCAAGGACAGGAGTAGGACAACAGTTATCGGGTGATTGCAATAACCCTGGTGAAAAAGGAGAGCACCTGCCCCAGAATGATAGCTGTGGAGGTGATGGAAGTGGTCAGATTCTGGATCTGTTCTGAAGAGAACCCATAGGATTTTGCTGACAGGTCAAATGTAGGATATGAAAGAAAGAGCAGTGTCAAGGATGAAAACTTCAAGGTTTTCTGCTGGAGGACCCGGAAGGAGGACTTGACATGAACCAGGAAGAGCAGGCTTTGTGGGGAAGGTCAGGAGCTCAGACTTGATTAGGGCAAGTATGACATGCCGAGTGGAGATGTCAGGTAGGCAATGGGATGTGTGAGTCTGGAGTTCTGGGGAGAGTCCTGGCTGGAGAGAAAAGCTTGGGGCCATCAGCACATGGATGCAACTTAAAACCATGTGACTGGGTGAGTCAGCCAGGGAGCGAGTGGGGACAGAGAGAAGGAGAGGTACAGGACTAAGCCCTGGACCCACCAATGTTCAGAGATCAGGTTAAGGGAAACCAGGAAGTGTGGGGATCTTGGAAGCCTCGTGAAGAAAATGTTGAAAGGAAGAGGAAGTGATCGACTGCTTCAAATTGTGGGAGAGGGCATGATTGCATATATACAAAATATCCGGAGTAGGTAAATCGATAAAGACAAAGAGGAGATTTGGTGGCTGCCAGGGGTTAGGGGAGTGGGGAGTGACTGTTGATTGGGTATAAGGTTTTCTTTTGGGGTGATGATAATGTCTTGAAACTCGACAGAGATGGTGGTTGCACAACATTGTGAATGTATTAAATGCCACTGAATTTTACTTTAAAATGATTAATTTTATGTTATGTGAATTTCACATCAATAAAAAAAGTTCTGTGAGAGATCAAGCGTGCTCAGATTGGGAAACGACTGGTGGATTTAGAAGTGTGGAGGTCTTTGGTGGTCTAGACAGGAGTTGTTTTGGGGCTGTAGAGCAAAAACCTAAGGAGAGTAAATTAAAGGGAGAATGGACACGTGAGGGCTGCCAGAAGGCCACAGTACTCCCAGGAGATTTTTACCTCTCCACCCAGAGCCAAAGCAAGGATCGCATGTTTTCCTTCTGTCATTTTATTCATTAACCTCAAGGCTCACTCACCTCTGGAATCTGATTTTGACCTTGGCATCAGCAGATTTCTTATACTTTTTCTTTCTTGCTAAATCCTTCGTGCGTTTAAAATGATGGTTTTTTTCCAGCTTCACAAATTTTGCCAATTTGGTGGGTGTCCAGTGGTGTCTCATTGTGGTTTTTCATATGTAAACATTTATTGTATGTGTACACCTTGATATTGTCAATACAAATTGGCACTTGACATTGGCACTTGCCATCTAGCTCTACAAGGATTAAATCATGAGCTACTGCAGCTGCTGACTTTCAACACCCCCTGAAAGGAGTTCAGGGTGGAGGGCAGAGATGAGGCACTCTGTGCTCTGGGAAAAACTAGCAGAACAGGTCTTCAGATAGTTAAATATTTTCAGGAGATGATTTTATGAGCCCAATTCTTGTATCTCCTCATATCTAGAAAAGCACTAAAATCCTTCATGGTAACATCTGCTTCTTGTGACTAGCAGAAACCTTCCGCAAAAAGTATGTGCTTGATCGCATGCACTTCCCCTTCACCAAAATCATATATATACTGACCTTCCCCTCTACCTCTTTGGAACAGTTTCTCAGAGCTATCTGAAATGCTGTCTCCCGGGCTGTCGTCCTCATTTTGCCCCAAATAAAGCTTAACTCACAACTCTCACATTGTGCATTTTTTTAAGTTGGCAATATACATGTATATAAATATGTATTTTATAAGTATATAATGTGTATATATAAAATATATTTTAAAAAATATTTTTATCTAGTGTTTTTTAGGTATTTTAATGTAGGAAGAGTTCAGGATATTTTATACACAACTTGCTTGGACACAAAGTTCCCCTGCATTCTTTTAACCTATTTTTACAGTGAAACATAACACACGTAGAGGAGTGTACAAATACATATCACATACATGTACAAATATGACCTTGCCAGTGCATCAGAGGCCCCTGAGTGTTCTTTCCTACCATAACCTTCTTCTCTCCTGAAGGTAGCAACAATCCTGATTTTTATGGAGATCAGTTCCTTATTTTTAAAGAGATCTGAGATATTGTGATTTATAGGAAATATATATCTGGTCATTCAGATGACCGACATATATTTCTCCGTATATAATTTTGTCTTTGTCCACAGTTCCTGGCTCTAAGCTCCCCAAACGCTTGGAATTTCCTAAGTGTTGAGAGTGATGAAAAGTGTCTTGTTGTGTTAGTGAGGTGATGGAAGCACTAAGGGTAGAGGCTGTTTACCAGGAGAACCAACCAACTTTCAGTCCCACCCTGTGGGGAGGGGAGAGGGGCTGGAGGTAGAATAAATGGAATACATCACCAATTATCAATGATTTAATCAGTCATGCCTCTGTAATAGAGCCACCGTACGAAACCCAAAAGGACAGAGTTTGGAGAGCTTCCTGGTTGGTGAATATGAGTGGATGGGAGGCAAAGTGGCCAACAGAGGGCATGGAATCTCTGTGCCCCTTCCCACTTACCCTGCGCTTGAAACCAAGTCCCCTAAAACAGAGTTCCCCTGCTGAGTTCAGGATTAACCTGTCTATCCAAAACTTTATTCCCTTTCTCGTCCAACCCCTATTCCCCTCAGGATTGAGAAATATCAAAGAAAAGGGGGATTGCAATTGAGCAGGGCCCTGTGGGGCCTTCCTGGTTATAAAAGCCCTTCTGTGTCTCCTGTTTCTTGTTTGTGGGAAAAGGCTTTGGTCTCCTAGGCCTTCCTTGAGTTCCAAAGAGCAGACTTAAGCAGTTACTAATTAGGGAAGTGAGGGAATGCAGAAACAAAGGGAAAGCAGTCAAGAAACAATAGTTCAGCAACAAAACAGAGTCTTAGTTCCTCCTCAAGGGATATATATATATATAACAATCTGATGCCTATCTTTGAGTTGTTCTGCAAAAATGAAGATCCCACCCTGCCCCCTCTTCCCCTGTTCATCATAGTGATGAAGACTATCTGCAGACCACAAGCATGTGGACCCCAGACTGGTTGGAATCAGGAGGTGGATGATTAAGATTCCTGAAACACCACCCTGTTACCTCACCACCCACCCATCAGAAAAAGGTTATGCACGTTGCAGCCCTCACCCCAAATGTTGCCTTTAAAAACCTTTCCCTGAAAGCCATCAGGAGTTTGGGTCTTTTGAGCATGAGCTGTCTGCTCTCCTTGCTTTGCCCTGCAATAAACACTGTACTTTCCTTCGTCACAATCTGGTGTCAGTAGATTGGCTTTGCTGTGTGGTGGGCGAGCAGACCCAAGTTCAGTTTGGTAATACCCTACGCAGTTCTCAATCTGGCTTTTCCAGAGTTCTATCCTTTCACAATAAACCAGTGATCTAGTAAGTAACATGTCTCTCTGTGGGCCATTCTAGCAAATTAATCAAACCTGAGGAGGGCGTTTTGGAAACCTCTGATTTACAGTCAGTTTGTTAGAAGTACAGGTAACAACCTGGACTTGCAACTGGCATCTGAAGTTCAAGGAGGGGTGTTGGAAGCTCCAAGCTTTAGCTGGTTGGTCAGAAGCAGCTAACACAGATAACAACCTGGTCTTGTGACTGGCATCTGAAGTGAGGGGTGGGGGGGTGAGGGGCAGTCTTGTAGGACCGAAGCCTTAACCTGTAGAGTCTGTTGCTAACTCCAGGTAGATAGCGTCAGAATTGAGTTGAACTCTAGGACACCCAGTTGGTGTCTGAGAATCGTTTGTTAGTGTGGGGAACACCCCTCACCCCCGCCATGTTGGTATAAAAAAAGGAACAAAGAATGTCACTCATCCTCCAGTTATACAAAGGGTTAAATCACAACCTAGGGCAGTTGCCCCGTGACTGTGCACCCTGAGGAGAACTCAGAATGGAAAAAACAGGTGAGGCATCCTGTGCTTTGGATAAACAGGATGAGGATCCAGATAGTTAAGAACAGACTCCTAGATAGCTAAGATGCATATCTCAGGAAGAATCTCAATGAGCCCAGATTCTTGCATCTTCCCATACACAGAAAAGCACTAAACTCATCAACCTGAGATACTGTTTGTGATTAGCAAGCACTAAACTCATCAACCTGAGATACTGTTTGTGATTAGCGGTAACCTTTCACCAAGATGTATGCTTCACTACATGTTTTCCTAGACGAAAAAATTCATGTGTATACTGGTTTCTCCCCTACCTCTTCAGAGCAGTTCCTCAGAGTCACTGAGAGGCTGTTTCTCAGGCTATCATCCTCAGTAAGATCCTGAGCAAAACGCAACTCACAGCTCTTAGGTTGCGTGGCTTTCTTTTTTCAGTAGGCACTGGAAATTGGTCTCAGAACACCAAAAAAAGGTCTATCCCCTGTCACTTACAAATTGGCACTTGCCATCGAGCTCTACAAGGATTAAATCATGAGCTGCTGCAGCTGCTGACTTTCAACACCCCCTGAAAGGAGTTCAGGGTGGAGAGCAGAGATGAGGCCCTCTGTGCTCTGGGAAAAACTAGCAGAACAGGTCTTCAGATAGTTCGATATTTTCAGGAGACGATTCTATGAGCCCAATTCTTGTATCTCCTCATGTCTAGAAAAACACTAAAATCCTTCATGGTGACGTCTGCGCCTCGTGACTAGCAGAAACCTTCTGCAAAAAATATGTGCTTGATTGCATGCACTCCCCCTTCACCAAAATCACATGTATACTGACCTTCCCCTCTACCTCTTTGGAGCAGTTTCTCAGTGCTATCTGAAATGCTGTCTCCTGGGGTTCATTAAAATTCTTCCCGAAATGCATCAAACTACCTAAGCACCTGTTTGTCCAAAGCACAGAGCATCCTGTTGCCATCTTTAATTTCCTCTGTCTGAAGCACAGAGCGCTTCATCCTGTTATTGCCATAATCTCTTTGTCTGAAGTACCTAGTGCACTGTCAGTCAGCGGCTGCAGCGGGTTAATCTTTGTAAACTTGGATGGAGAGTGAGATGCTCTTTGCTCTTCTTTCGACAGTCATAGATGCAGGTAGAGGGGTGGATGTTCTGGGGGTGCTTGTAGAGGTTCTCTTCTGATTGATTGACTTTTCTCAGAAAAACAAGAAATGAGGTCACCAGCTGAAGATGAGGATTGGGGAGGAGGTCATGGGGTTTTAGGAGTGAGAAAATGTGAAAGTGCCACTTAGCAGACTGGGAACCGAAATTATAGGGAGAATATGGGTGATTTCTGGATAGCATCCAGGGCCCACTTCAAGCTGGGCCCTGAACTTACAGTGAGATGTATCAGGCTGGTTGCGTGATCCCCTGCAGTGGCATTCTGCCTCATAAGCCCTGGGCCAAGCAGGAGGAGCAATGGATTAGCCAGGTTCAGCTAAGCAAGTTTGAGGAAATGAGAGAGCCCATGAAAGTGGCCATGGAATTTAAAGTGGGTTAAAGGGTGTGAGAGCATGAGGTAAGTGGCAGACAGCAAAGCACATTGGGTGAAATGGATGGTAGAGTCTGGAGGGTTACAAGGACTGTTAGGGCCGAGGTCCTGGAGAGAATGAAGTGGAAGGTAGGAAGAAGTGGTGGAGAATGGGATGCTTGAAATTATGGAGGATTGGGGTTTCCTGGTTGCTGTGGACTGAATTGTATCCCCGCTAACTCATGTATTGAAGCCCTTATCCCCAGTGTGATTGTATTTGAAGATAGGGCCTATAAGGAGGTAATTCAGGTTAAATGAGGTCATAAGGGTGGGGCCCTGATGAGATAGGATTAGTGTTCTTAAAAGAAAAGAAACCAGAGAGTGCTCTTTCTTCGTCCCCATCGTCTCCTCCCCACCAAGTGATGACACAGTGAGAAGGCCAAAAGCCAGAAAGAAAGCTTTCACTAGAAACCAAATCTTGATTTTGAACTTCTAGCCTCCAGAACTATGAAAAAATAAATTTCTATTGCTTAAACTACTCACTGTATGGTATTCTGCTATAGCAGCCTGAGCAGACTAATACACTGATAATGACATGGTCTGCTCTAGGATATGACATGGGATTTGAGGGCTCAGGGTGTTGGAAGGAATAGCTGTGGCTATATTGGAATCACTGAGAATAGTGACAGGCATTGTGCAGGAGAGAATGACAATGACCCAGGAACAAGAAGCTTGTTCTTCAAGGAACAGGGATCTTGGTTCTGGTGTCAGTAATGACTGTAATGGGGAGAGGTGGTGGTTGGTAAGGTCTGAGGCTCAAAGATGGATATTGTTAGGGAGGACACAAGGCAGAAAACGGAGGCTCTGAAGCCAAGTGGTAGAGTAGAAATCCCACCCAAAGCCTGGCCGAAATCCCAGTGCAGACCCAGCCCTGTCTCTCACTCCCTGGGCCCCCTGCCCTCCCAGGCTTATTGGAGGGGTGAGTGAGTCAGTGCTGGGAGAAAATTCTGAACATGCTGGAGGGATCATAATCTTCGCTGAGGAGCCACTGAAGAGGCATTGAGCAAACAAGAAGCATTCTGTTCACCTTGAAAGGATCCAGTTTCACCCCGGAATGTGATGACAGTGGATGCTTTGTAAAATTACATGAAAATGCCCTTGGTGAAGGGAGCTCTCCAGGGGAAAGTGTACTAGAGCCACAGGCTACAAGCCGCCTCCATCGACAGCAGTGCCTGAGCTAATTTCATTGCCTCTTCCAAAGAGCGGGAGTGAGGTACAGCTTTCACTCCCACCTCAGGGCCTTTGCAGTTGTTCCCTCTGCCTGAAGATATTCACAGAACTTGTTGCATTAATTCAGGCTCCCTATCCTAACGGCCCAATAATAGAGCCTACCCTATCATTCACTATTCCCTTATTCTGTTGTCTTTTCCTTCATAGCATTTATCATCATTTGATGCTACTTTATTTGTTTATTTCTGTGTCGACACTAAAAGGCAGGCCCCATGGAGGCAGGAAGTTTGCTTTCTTGCTCATTTCCAAATTCAAAAGCGCCTGGAGCAGTGCTCAGTAAATTTTTTTTTTTAATGTGAATGAATAATCTTAATCTTGAGGAAAGTTATCTGGGTGGGGTCCTGAAGTCAAATTATTTTACAAAAATAATGCCCAGATACAAATACAAAAGGAGACATGCACAAGACTATTCACTGTAAACTATTTATGATAAGAAAAGACTGTAAACCACCCGAAGGGCCATCAATAGGGAAAGTTGAGTAAGTTGTGCTCCGTCCTCAAAGTGGAAGACAATGTACTCTGCCAACATTCTCCATCATGAAGTTACTTGTTTTTCCTTCTGAGTTAATAAATACTTTGTGGGGAGACATTTCAAGACTATGTAAATATCCTGTTTCTCATCCAACATTCATCTGCTGGACTTAACATCCGTTGATGTTGCTTGCCTGAATTCATTATTGCTATGACGATTGCCAAATGATGATTTTCTGATTCCATCATTCCTTCTACATTTATTAGTTAGCATTCTACTGCAAGTAAGTAAGTGCTTTCTTTTCTCCTCATTCATTTATTGATATCAATGTAGACTCATAGATTCCTGTTTGACTCAATGGAATATAATCTGTTACTCTTTTTTAAAAAAAAGATTTATTTATTATTTATTTATTTTATTTATTTTTGGCTGCGTCACGTCTTAGTTGAGGCATGTGGGATCTTTCATTGCGGTGCGCGGGCTCGTCATTGTGGCGCACGGGCTTCTCTCTAGTTGTGGCGTGCAGGTCTTCTCTCTTTAGTTGTGGCGCGCAGGCTCCAGGGCGCGTGGACTCTGTAGTTTTGTGGCACACAAACTCTCTAGCTGAGACGCGCGAACTCAGTAGTTGTGGTGCACGGGCTTAGTTGCCCCGCTGCATGTGGGATCTTAGTTCCCTGACCAGGGATCGAACCCGCGTCCCCTGCATTGTAAGGTGGATTCTTTACCACTGGACCACCAGGGAAGTCCCTATAATCTGTAACGCTTATTAACTGTTTTGATTTTCAAATTCTCCTAGAATCTGTCTTTGTTCTTTTGACATGTCACTATCATTTTTAGAGCACTTCCTTACTTTCTGGGACCCCACAAGAGGTTTTGGGCTCATCTTATACTTTCTGTGCCCTCCTAGAATCAGTAATTTCCCCAAGGATCCCTGGTTCGTTTTGCTAGAAAAAAGTGGTATTTAGAAACCAAGATTTGGGGGCTAAGTGTGTTCATTGTTACTTGCTGTTTACTTGTGCATCTTTATATTTTGAGAACCATGAGTTTACACCAATACTTCCAATCCCAATCCAACACCACAAGGTTCATTCCAGACTTGCCATTTTCATATTTGTAACTCTCCTCTCTGACAGTGAGAAACCTGCTCTCTATTATCCATTATCCTCAATATATTTATGTATTTGCTCAATCCCACTTTATGTAACTAATCTCCCAACCCTGCTTTGTCGCTGCCCAACTTGGCCACCTTCTTTGCTGAGGACCCCACTGCCAGGGCACTGACCTGCTGGGCCAATAATCTTATATGAGCCCTGATTGCTATTGGGGTACCTCCAAACTTGGCAACTTTCCTCACTTGTACCTGTTCAATCACTTCTCAACTGGGTTATTAAGTAAGGAAGCAAAAAAGGAAGGCAGGAAGCCCATATGAATATTTCACATAAATATAAAACAAAATTAAGTTTAAAAATAAATCCCCCATATCAAAAGAAAAGAATGAAATACATCTGTACATTGAGTTGTGGCGTAACCACACAAACAGAAACTATTTCAATTCACTTTAACACAAAGTAATTTGACTGCACATTCCCACAGACATATATACTAAGAACAAAAAGAGCTACAAGAGGGAATTCCCTGGTGGTCCAGTGGTTAGGACTCTGCGCTCTCACTGCCGAGGGCCTGGGTTCAATCCCTGGTCGGGGAACTAAGATCCCACAAGCCACGTGGCCAAAGGAGAACAAAAAGCTACAAGAAAACTTAAATGGGTTTCAACAATAACCCAGAAATTCCACTCCTTAGTATATATATGAGTAATAAAAACAGATGTCTACACAAAAACTTGTACATGAATATTCATAGCAGCATTACACATAACGACACAAGTGGAAACAACCAAAATGTCCATCAACTGTTGAATGGATTTTAAAATGTGGCGTATCCATACAACTGAATATTATTCAGCCATAATAATGAATGCAGTGCTAATATATGCTACGGTGGATGAACCTTGAAAATATTATGCTAAGTGTTTAAAGAATCCAGACACAAAAGAACACATATTGCATGATTCCATTATATGATGTGTACAGAATAGGCAACTTTATAGAGACAGTAAGTAGATTAGTGGTTGCAGGGGTGCAGGCAGAGGAGAATGGGGAATGACCACTAATGGGTATGGGAATTCTTTCTGGGATGATGAAAATATTCTGGAATTAGATAGTTGTGTTAGTTGTACAACTTTGTGAATATGATAAAAACCATGGAATTGAACTTTATGGTGTGTGAATTATATCCAATAAAACTGTTATTTAAGAAAAGAGGGAGGAACCAGGCATGAGGTGCTTCCTGACTGAAGTACACACCATCACCTACGTAGCATTCTTGTCAAAAATTAGAATCTGAATCTTATCAAGTCTTCAGAAAGGAACATGTTAAAAACACCACGGAGATATAAAAGCTAAATCCCCAATGAGGGAAACTCTACTGGACAAATAACCTGATTTCCTCAACAAATACATTGCAAGGTAGAAAAACAAACAAAAACTATAACAAAAAACAGAGAAAGAGAGTGAGAGAGAAAGGCGGGGTGGGGGGTGGGGCAAGAGGAACCTATAGATTCCAATGTATGGATGTTACTTGGATATTGATTCCAACAAATGAAAACGAAAAAGCAAAAAATAATATGAAACAATTGGGGATATTTGAACAATGACTGGATTTTGACAATATTAAGGAATTATAGTTATTTATTTAGTGTGACAATAATATTGAGATTATGCTTTTAAAAATAGTTCTTGGTGTTGATGAAATAGTTCTGTATCTTGAATTCTTGATTGTGGTGGTGGTTACATGAATCTATACATGTGATAAAACTGCATAAAACTATAAACACACACATACAAATGAGTGTATGTAAAACCTGATGTAATTTGAACGAGGTCTGCCAACATACGATGGTGAAGCAGGCATAGGGTAATCGGTATAGATGCTCATATTCAAAAATGGGGGACTAGGAAGCACACAAGAATCACTAGTCCATAGCAGTGGATTCTGAAATCCAGGAGGCACATGTTGTTTGTTCCCTGATTAGGGCTCAAGGCTTGTGAAGATTCACTATGGCTCTTGATTCCACCTTCTACATCATCTTTCCTTTTCCATGAAAGGTAGCCTGTCTTTACAACGAGGTAGTTTTCTTAGATTGTGTTCTGCCTACAGAATCTGGGGGGTCCAAAGATTTCCTAATTTCAGTCCAAACTGGTAGTGTTTCTCCTAATATAATTCTCTTTAAAATTTTGTAGATCTCTTATGAATCTTACTGGAGTTTACGTTATTAGGCAAATCAACACCCACGAATCTCTAAGATAATCTCTTCTCTACTTGGGCTTTGCCTGAGACTGCCTAGGAACAATGTTCTTAAAATTCTTAGAAGTCCTATTGTTTGAACCATTATTTGAGGCACTGCCTTAGATCTTTCTAACATGTTAATAAAGGATTTTATAGTCCACCCTTGGCTTCATCTTTTTTTTAAAAATTTATTTATTTTATTTATTTATTCTTGGCTGTGTTGGGTCTTCGTTGCTGCATGTGGACTTTCTCTAGTTGTGGCGAGCAGGGGGCTACTCTTTGTTGCGGGGCGTGGACTTCTCACTGTGGTGGCTTCTCCTGTTGCAGAGCACTGGCTCTAGGCACATGGGCTTCAGTAGTTGTGGTATGTGGGCTCAGTAGTTGTGGCTCGTGGGCTCTAGAGTGCAGGCTCAGTAGTTGTGGCACACGGGCTTAGTTGCTTCGCAGCATGTGGATCTTCCCAAACCAGGGCTCGAATCCATGTCTCCTGCATTGGCAGGTGGATTCTTAACCACTGTGCCACCAGAGAAGCCCTTGGCTTCATCTTTAAACCATGTTTTTATAACTTGTGTTCTGATTTTTTTCCCAGAAGTCATTTCTTAATTTTAGCATTGTTTGCTATCTATAGATTCTGGGAATTTTCAAATCTGGCAAGTCCTGAAAAATTTATGTTTTAGAGTTATTTCTTTAACATACGTCTTTCTTCTTGCATTTTACTATAGGCAACAATAAGAAGTCAGGTGAATATTCAACCCTCTGCTTAAAAATTTTCTTAGATCACTCACTTAATTAGATCGATTGTCTACTTTCCATGTTACTATGGATTACAATGTGGCTAAAATTTCTGCCATTAAATACCAAGATTCCTTTGCTTCCAGTTTTTGATATTTTCTTCATTTTCCTTTAACCTTTCATGGTCAGCCCCCCTGGGGGCCATTAAGCTACTACTAACTGCCTCTTTGAGGCCCTTTAGGCTTTCATTAACACTCCTCAAGGTACATCCAGTTTCCACCCTTTGCCTGATCTCAAAGCCAATCCCACATTTTTAGGTTTTTGTTAAGGCAGCACCTACTTCCAGGTATCAGTCTCTGTGTTAGTTATCTACTGCTGCATAACAAGTTATCCCAAAACTTAGTAGCTTAAACAATATGGTGTTATATATTATCTCCCACAGTCTTGTGGGCAGGGATTTGGGAGCAGGTTGGCTGGGCAGTTCTGGATCAGATTGTCTTATTAGGGTCTTCCATGAGCTGCAGTCATCTGGAATCTTGACTGGCGCTGAAGGATCTGCTTCTCACCTGATTGGCAAGTCAGTGCTGTCTGTTGATGGGTGGCCTCTGTTTCTCTTCACATGGGCCTCTCTATAAGGATGCTTTAATGTCCTCATGGAATGGCAGCTTGCTTCCCCCACCAGGGCTGGGACCATAGTGAGGGAAGTGAGTCACTTAGAGGGCAAAATTGGAGGAGGCACGCACTCTCAGGGTTGTACAAGTGTAGGGTCGGCACCTGAGAGTAAATGCCTCCCTATATTTTGCATCCTAGGTGCCTTGCTTATGTCATCCTAGACCAAGGGTCCCCAATCCCCGGGCCACGGACTGGTACCGGTCGGCGTCCTATTAGGAACCGGGCCGCACAGCAGGAGGTGAGCGGTGGGGAGAGCGAGTGAAGCTTCATCTGCCGCTCCCCATCGCTGGCATTACCGCCTGAACCATCCCCCGGCCCTTTCCTTTGAAAAATTTTCTTCCACGAAACCGGTACCTGGTGTCAAAAAGGTTGGGGACCTCTGTCCTAGACCCAGCCTTGTCCCCCACAGTGAGCAATTCAAGAGGCCAATGAGGAAACTGCAATACCTTATGACTCAGACTCAGAGATCAGAAACCAGCACTTTCACCGTATTTTACAGGCTACCCAGACCATCCAGGATTCAGTGTAGGAAGGGAATAAACAAGGGCGTGAGTAACCAGAGGTAAGGATCACTGGGGGTCATCTTGGGGGCTGACTACAACAGATAAGATATAATGTCTGGGATTTACTATAAAATAATGTGGATTTTGGGAATTTGGTGGGATTCAATACAAATCAAGCAAGACTGACCATCGGTTGATCAACAACTGATAGGTGGGTACACGGAGGTCTATTATGCTGTGCTGTTTACTCTAGTAAACGTTTGAGATTTTCCATAATAAAAAATTAAAACAAGAAAAGACAACGTGATATGAGGTAGGAATTCTGCTCAGCCAGCATGAGCAGAGTTTGAGCTCTTCACTGTTTTCACTGTGTCTCATGGAATGTTTGATACATACTTGCCTAGTTGATCAGAATTGCCTGTTTTTATTTTAAAAATATGAGTGAGAAAAAGAAGTTGCTGAAGGATGTTTATATGGTATAATAACATCTATTTAAAACTTTTAAATCTGTGAAATGATACTACGTAATTTTTAAAAATATTTATTTATTTAGGCTGTGCCAGGTCTTAGTTGTGGCACGCGGGATCTTCATTGCAGCATGCGGACTTCTCAGTTGTGGGATGGGCATGTGGGATCTAGTTCCCTGACCAGAGATCAAACCCGGGTCCCCTGCATTGGGAGCGTGGAGACTTTTACCCACTGGGCCACCAGGGAAGTCCCAATACTATGTAATTTTTTAAAAGACTTTTCTCTTTTTTTAGAGCAGTTTTAGGTTTACAACAACATTGAGAGGAAGGCACAGAGATTTCCCGTGTACCCCTTGCTCCCACACATGTATAGCCTCCCCCATTATCAATATCACTCACCAGAACAGTACACTTTTTATCAAGGATGAACCTACACTGACACATCATAATCACCAAAAGCCCATAATTTACAATAAGGTTCACTTTTTGTGTTGTATATTCTATGGGTTCAGACTAAAGTATAATGACATATAGCCATCATATTACAATATCATAGAGTATTTTCACTGCCCTAAAAATCCTCTATGCTCTGCCTTTTCATCTCTCCCTGCCCCGTCCCTAGCAACCACTGATCTTTGTATTGTCTCCATACCTTTGTCTTTTCCAGAATATCATATAGTTGGAATCCTATAGTATGTGGCCTTTTCAGTTTGGCCTCTTTCTTAATAATATGCATTTAAGTTTCCTCCATTCCTTTAATTGTACTATATACTCTTTTTTTCTTTTTTTAAAATTAATTTTAATTGGAGTATGGTTGCTTTACAATGTTGTGTTAGCCTCCACTACACAACAAAATGAATCGGCCATACATATACAGATATCCCCTACTATATACTTTTTATGGATGTATACATGCCTAGTAAGAGTATAAAAATTTACAGGAATAATAAACATTAAGTTATGACAGTAGTTACTTCTGGGCTGAGGAAGCAGGGACAGAGGGGCCTTCAGACATAAGTTTTTTCAGGGTCAGAACAAAATGACATGATGTTATCACTTGATAAGGCTGGAATGTGGGTATATGGACATTTGTTATTCTATAGGCTTGTCTTACATTTGAAATATTTCAAAGTAACAAAGGAAATTATTTTTTAAAAAGCCAGGATAGCCACTGCTGTTCACCATTGTAGTAAAAGTCCCAGTCAATGTAATGAAATAAGAAAAAGAAATAAAACGTTAAAAAATTTGGCAAAGATCCAAATACTGCCCTAGTGCTTGAAATAAAGAGATTTTTTTTTTTTTTTTTTTTTTTTTTTATAAAGAGATCTTTTAGAGGACTTGGGTAAATAATTTTTTGGGAGGGGATAACAAAAGAGCATTTGTTCAGGGGTAGGAATAGTATGAAGACATCAGAGGTTCTTCTCTGAATGATATAAAGGAAGGTAAGAAGTCCTGGGAGTTTATTAGCATAAAGCATCCCTAAGAAGATGAGTGTTGAATCTATTCATACACTCTGCATAACTTTTCATAGATTCAGGGTCTGTTCACTCATTTATGAAAGCATAAAGTTGTTTGGGAGTCCTTTATTGAGTACAAAGCTTTGTTAGCCATTTACCGCTTCCCATTTTGATTTTTTTATTTCCTCATTCAGCCATCTCACTTTTAACCAAGTGCTTTGTTCTAGAAAAAGAAGAAAAAAGAGGAACTTAGGTCTACTTTTGTTCAACTTTGGTTAACTATTTTTACTTTTGAAATCATGTTAATTACTATCTGTGTGTTCTGCTAAACGTCACAAGGCAGGCTCACTATACAATTCATCCCTAGTTTGGGAAAGTCATGGGTTCTGGCATATCAGCCAAAGATAACAGTGGATTTTGCCAATATCTTTTCATGCTCATTGAGGCTGTAGAAAGAAGATGCAAAAGAAATAATACTGATAGCATTTCTTTGATTTACTGAACACTAAAATTGAAAAAAGTTTTATTTGGGAAAGGAAGGATAAGAAAATGAGACAACATGATACCAGGAACTTGATTCAACAAGTGGTTTTCAGGGCATGACCAGAAATCAGCCCAGATTCAGCCCAAAATCTTAGACTCTTTGATGTGTCGCGACACTTAGAGAGGCATCTGGGCTGGAAACCAGAAGAGCCACGTTCAAGTCCTGCTTTGCAGCTAAACTTGTCGTATGATCTTAGCTGTCATGTTTCCTTCAGCGTCTCCGTTTCTTTATTTGCAGAATCAGGGTCCTGGGCTATATCATCTCCAAAGTTATTCTACATCCAAAAGTCAGAAAGGGACTTCATTTACTCTAGAAAGAATGTCACCTGAAGTAGGAACCACAATGTTGTTCTGGTCAACTCTCGCACATTCATTTGGTATTCAGCCAACATTTGCAAAGTGCTCACCATGTTTTGAGGGACTGGATGAAAACACACAACAGCTAGTTGTCCCTGGACCAAGCAGTGATTTCTGAGCAAGATGTGGCAGAGGGAACCAGATCTGCCAAGAACATTTTGGCAGAACATCACTGTCTTCTTCAGCTAGGAGGCTGGGCCAAGCCTTCTTCTCAAAAATAATTCTCCAGGGACGGGACTTCAAACTTTTATCTTCGCTCTAGGGGAAACCTGGTCTAAAGAACTTTGAGGTTTTTATAGAGTTGATGGGAGGAAGAAAATATCTTTTGAAAGGTTTAAGGAAATATTTGGTTTCACCTCTGTTCCTTTGTTCTGGGAAGACAATGTGAATAATGATAACAGTAAATGATTCTGTATATGCCATATGCCAGGTATTGTACTAAGTCCTATTCATTCAATCCTCATAACAGACTGCAAGAAGGGTATTATTATTAACTCCATTTTACAGATGGGGAAACGTAGGAACAGAAAAGTTAAGAAAACTTACTCAAGATCACATACAGTAAGTTGTAGAGTTGGAATCTGAACCCATACATCTGGCAAATTGTGCTCTTAATTCCAACCACTGATGTCTCCCTAAATGGTTCTGTTAGTGATGTAAAAGTAGAGCTAGGATTAGCTTATGACCCAGTGTATTAGTTTCCCATGGCTGCTGTAACAAATTACCACTAACTTTGTAGCTTAAAACCACATAAATGTATTCTCTTACAGTCCTGGTGGTCAGAAGTCCAAAACAGGTCTCACTAGTCTAAAATCAAGGTGTTGGCAGGGCTACATTCCTTCTGGAGGCTCTAGGGGGGAATCTGCTTCCTTGATTTTTCAGAGGCTGCCTGCATTTCTTGGGTTATGGACTCCTCCATCTTCAAAGTTAGCAATGGCCAGTTGAGTCTTTTTATGCTACACCACTCTGACACTCTCTTTTGCCTCCCTGTTTTCTCTATAATTACCCTTGTGATTATATTGGGCCCGCTTTGATAATCCAAGATAATTTCCCCATCTCAAGATCCTTAATCACCTCTGCAGTCTCTTCTGCCACGTAAGGAAACATGTTCACAGGTTCCAGGGATTAGGACATAGACATCTTTGGGGGCCCAGTAATTCCGCTTGTAGGTATTGGGTCAGCCAAAAAGTTTGTTCTGTTTTAAGTAAAAATAAAAGACCCTTTCCTCATTTTCATGAAGAACTTTATTAACCGAATGAACTTTTTGGCCAACCCAATATATACCCAAGAGGATTGAAAACATATCCACACAAAAACTCATATACGAATGTTCATAGCAGAATTATTTACAATAGCTAACAAGTGAAAACAACCCAAATGTCCATCAACTGATAAATGGATAAACAAAATGTGGTATACATCCTTACAATGAAATATTACTGAGCCAAAACAAAACAAAACAAAACAATGGAGTACTCATACATACACACATGGATGGACTTTTATAATATTATGCTAAATGAAAGAAGCCAGACACAAAAGGCCACATAATGCATGATTCCACTGTATGAAATATTCAGAAAAGGCAAATCTATAGAGACAGAAAGTGGATTTGTGGTAACTGGGACCTGGTGGTGGGAACAGAGAGTGACTGCAGATGGGCATAAGAGGTCTTTTGGGAATGATGGAAATGTTCTAAAATTAGATTGTGGGAATGGTTGCCCAACTCTATACATTTACTGTAAATTATTGAATTGCATACTTAAAATGAATGAATTGTATGACATGTAGATATCTCAATAAAGCTGTTTCTTAAAATGAGAAGGACAGAATGAGTATAGAGTGCACATCTTGAAGTTGCCAACCCCTTTTCTTAACAAGGACTGTCTTTTATTCTGAGATTATTTCCTTCCCATGTTTTTTAAAGTTAATAAATCCTTTCTTCCTAGAAGTGATGTGCTAGAAAATGGCAGTAATAGTAGTTGGTTTTTTATTGTCCTTCCTTGGAAAGTGAAAAGTAAACACCCTGTGTCATTTCTGGAAGGTTTGTGGGAACTGTAATGATCTGTGAAATCCAAGAGTTTGGAAGCCCTACACCAGCTAATCTGTAGAGCTGAAAGAGGTCTTAGGGATCACTGAGTTCAACCCTCTCATTTTCAAGATGAGAAAGGGCTGGAGGCCCATGGCAGTGGAGCCATTCATCTAAGGTTGCCTAGCCAGTCTCTGGATAGTTCATTTTCTTTCCACTCTCACTGCCTCCTCCAAGGCACCTTCTGATTCCAGGAAGCTAAGAATTGTTCTATTTGCCTATCAGTGTACACTAAGGTATGACATTCTAGGCAGGTCAAAATGTTAAGAGCTTTCACCCAGGACACAGTTCTAGAGGAAATGCCTGGATCTACTGAGCTCAGTTAATCTGGATAAGTCACTTGACCCAGGCCAGCCCACACTGTCACATGACAGTCAAAGGCAGTGAAGTGCATCTGTCAGATGACTAAGAAGGGCTTACTGGCCAAAGGAGTTGTTGACCATTTGTGTTGTTAACTAAGTGTACTTCCCCAAGACTCAGCAGAATGAACATGTGACTTAACTTACATGAACATGTAACCCCTGGGGCTGGACCTCAGCACCACATTCTCAGTTTCACTCTTGCTGCTGAAAATATACTGCAAAGGCACCTGTGAAAATTTCCAGACCCCCAAAGATGAATCAGGCATTCTGTCTTTTTTCTTTTTTTTTTGGTTTTATTAATTTTTTTTTTTTTTTTTTTTGCTGCACCGCATAGCATGAAGGATCTTAGTTCCCTGACCAGGGATTGAACCTATGCCCCCTGCAGTGGAAGTGCAGATTCTTAACCACTGGACCACCAGGGAAGTCCCAGGCATTCTGTCTTTATTTATTTACAACTAGTTTTAATTCCAGAAAGGATTGAAGGCAGCTTTCAAGGATGCATAAAATACAGAGAGTGCAAATTAAAAGGGAGAGTGATATGAAAGCAACCAAAGTGTCCATCAACAGATGAATGGATAAAGAAGACTTGGTACACACACACAGACACACACACACACACACACACACTCTCTCACACAATGGAACACTACTCAGCCATAAAAAAGAATGAAATTTTGCCATTTGCAATAACATGGATGGACTTGGAGGGTATCATGTTAAGTGAAATAAGTCAGACAGAGAAAGACAAATACTGTATGATATCATTTATATGTGGAATCTAAAAAACACAATAAACTAGTGAATATAACAAAAAAGGAACAGACTCACAGATATAGAGTTGGAGTGGAGAGAGGGAAGGTGGGAGGGGCAATATAAGGGAAGGGGATTAAAAGGTACAAACTATTTTGTACAAACTATTTTGTATGAAATAAGCTACAAGTATCTACTGTACAACACATGGAATATAGCCAATATTTTATAATAACTATAAATGGAGTATAACCTTTACAAATTGTGAATCACTATACTGTACACCTGTAATTTATATAATATTGTACAGCAAGTATACTTCAATTTTTAAAAGGTTTAAAAAGAGGGAGAGTGATACTAAAGTTCTGTAAATATGGAAGTCATGTTCTGACCTGAAACCCAACTTTTTATTAAAAATGTCTATAAAAATATTCAATTAAAATTTTTATACCTCTTAACTCTAAAGCACAAATTTTTAAAAACTTTATTGTGATATAATTCACATACTATAAAATTCACTCTTTTAAAGTGTACAATTCAGTGGGTTTTGTTGTTGTTTTTTTTGGCCACGCTGCATGGCTTGCAGGATCCTAGTTCCCCGACCAGGGATCAAACCCACGCCCTCGGCAGTGAAAGTGCGGAGTCCTAACCACTGGACCACCAGGGAATTTGCAAAATTAGATATCTTTTTTCTTTTTTTTGGTCGCACCACACGGCCTGCAGGATCTTAGTTCCCCAACCAGGGATGGAACCCGTGCCCCCTGCAGTGGAAGCGCAGAATCCTAACCACTGGACCACTAGGGAATTCCCTCAGTGGTTTTTAATATATTCACTGTTCTGCACCCATCACCAATATCTAATTTAAGAACATTTTCACCACCCCAAAGAGAAAACTCTGTACCTGTTAGGAGTCACTCCCCATTCTACCCCGGTCCCTTGCTGGGAGAAAATATTTGCAAAAGACATATCTGATAAAGGACTATTATCCAAAATACATATATATATGAGAAAATTAACAACCCAATTTTAAAATGGGCAAAAGACCTGAACAGACACCTCACCAAAGAAGATATAGAAATGACACATAAATATATGAAAAGATGCTCAACATTGTATGCTATTAGGGACTAGCAAATTAAAACAACGATGAGATACCACTACTCACCTATTAGAATGGCCAACATCCCAAACATTGAAGACACCAAATGCTGGTGAGAATGTAGAATAAGAACTCTTGTTCATTGCTGGGGAGAATGCAAAATGGTACAGGTATAGCCACTTTGGAAGACAGTTTGGCATTTTTTTATAGAACTAAACATACTCTTTCCATGTGATGCTGCAGTTGTGCTCCTTGGTATTTCTCCAAGTGAGTGAAAACTCATGTCCACACAAATTCTGCACGTGGATGTCTATAGCAGCTTTATTCATAATTACCAAAACTTGGAAACAACTAAAATGTCCTTCAGTAGATGAACAGATAAATAAACTGTGGTACATCCAGACAATGGAATATTATTCAGTGCTAAGAAGAAATGAACACTCAAGCCATGAAAAGATATGGAAAAAACTTAAGTGCATATTACTAAGTGAAAGAAACCAATGTGAGAAGGCCACATACTGTAGGATTCCAAATGCGTGACATTCTAGAGAAGAAAAATCTATGGAGACAGTTAAAAGATCAGTGGTTGCCAGGGGTTTGGGGCAGGGAGGGATGAACAGGCAGAGCACAGAGGATTTTTAGGGCAGTGAAACTATTCTGTATGATACTGTAATGGTGGATCAATATCATCATACATTTGTCAAAATCCATAGACTGTACAACACCAAGAGTGAACCCTAATGTAAATTATGGATTTTGGGTGATAATGATGTGTCAGTGTAGATTCATTGGTTGTCATAAAAGCGTTACTCTGGTGCAAGATGTTGATTGTTTGGGAGGCTGTGTGTATATCGGGTACGGGGGTGGGGCGGTATATGGAATTCTCTGTACTTTCTGCTCAAGTTTGCTGTGAACCTAAAACTACTCTAAAAAATAAAGTCTATTAAAATTAACCAAAATAAATAAGTAACCAGAATAGCACACCAAGAAACTATCATATATACTCGACTTTAGTATCACGCTTAAGTTGTGATGGTTCCAGTGTAGCAGATGCTCTTGGTGCCCTGCCCGGGATCCCTTCACTGGGCCAGCGAACTACCAGGTGTTGGCTGCTAAGAGCTCACTCTGCACCTTTCTTAGGTTGGTTCCCACTCTGCCTTTGGCTAAGGGAAGCTGTCCCCCACCAGGAGATGCCCTGGAGGTTATACTTCCTCTTCACGGCCAATGACTGGTCAAGGTGGGTGGAGCAACCTCTATGGTACAAGGTGTGCTTCAGAGCTCCTCGTGGGATTAGGCTGAGGCCCACCTCTTCCTGAATCCATATCTCTTCAGAGTTCCTTCTTTTGCCCTGTCCCTTTCCCCAACTCCCCTCTAGGTTTCTCCTGAGAACATGCCCTCAACAACTCACTTGCACAAGGATCACATCTCAGACTTTGTTTCTAGGGACTGATCCATGACAGTTCCTATGGACTGTCCCTGTCTTCCAAGTATATCCTGATTTATTTTGCAGAATATTACATGGAAGGTCATCTTAAAAGGGTCAGGTGTTTCATTGTCCACAGTATTGCTCTGATGCAAACAAACAAAAGAACTTTAAATATTTTTTTCTGCCTTGGTGGTCTGAGACACATAGCATTGCAGCTGAGCCTGACTCCAAGCCAAAACCAAGACTTTTCCTCCCAAGCACATGTTTTTACATTAAAAGAGTGACTTTGGAGGAAAAAAAGTGGAAGTAAAAGAAGAAAGGACTGTGGTGGTGACATACAAAGTGGCCAGAAATGAGTCTGAAAAACTGTGGGTTTCCCTTGGGTGGGCCACAGATTTCAGATTTCACAATAAGACTTGTGTTTACACACACACACACACACGCACACACACACACACGTTCATTTATACAATTCAGTGTCTCCCCTTCAAGAATTAACTGTATTAAGACCAGTCAGAATTTCTACCTTGGTCCTTCTGAAAAGCATACCCCACGAGGTAATGAAGACAACCTTGACAGTATCCTTGGAGGAGAAAAGCCCCCGCCCAGCTTGATTCCTGACCCCTGCTCTCCAGACTAACCTCCTTTACAGACTTTGGGCCATCTATTTAATTTCTCTGAGCCTTCACTTTTTCATCTGTAAAATGGGAATAGTAATAGTCCCTACTTCATAGACTTTATTAGTTAATTAATCCTTTAAAGAGGACTAAATGATAAAATAATACTCTGCTAACAGGTCCTGAGTGAGCTTTAAAAAACATGACAGCTTTAATACTAAAGGGAAAAAAGACATTTTAGAATTGGGCTCCTGAGATCCTTGACTTCAGGCCTGTCTCTGATTACCCTGCAACCTCCTCCTCTTCTGTCGTCACCTGGTATTTACTGAGCGCTCACGGAACCTCTGCAGAAGGCTCGTGCTCCCCTCGCTAGATCTGCTTTGCGGTGCCCGTGCTCGTTGGCAATGGAACTCCCTTCGCCCTCTCCCGAGGGTGAAGTGCAGGCCTGCTTGGCCGCTCTGGAACAGAGCTGGACTACAAAGTTTACCTAGCTCTGTTTTCTTTCTTCGTAGGTTAAACATTTACACAGGCCCCTCAGATGTGCAGAAAATATTGTGTTCTTCTACTTCCTTCAACTGGATCTTGCAGGCTAAAAGGGCAGGGGAAGGAAGACGGCTTAAAGTTGCCAATGAGAGGCTTCTCAGATTCTTCTGGTTTAAATCACTTTCCTTCAGATTTTGGGGGAAAACTGATTAGTCTTTCAGGCTGTCTTCTTGGTGGCAGAAATGGCTGGATATCCCCAAATACCCATTCTCTCTTGCTTCCTTTAATAATAGAACCCCTGAGTTTTAGCCAGGTCCATGTCTGCCCAACTAAAGACCGCATTTCCGAGCCTCCCTTGAAGTCAGGTATGGCTATGTGCCTCAGTTCTGGCCAGCAGGATGTAATATACATGTACATTTTCCAGCTGGCTGCCTGGGATGTGACATGGTGTGGAGCCATCGTGGACCAGATAAAGCCAACGATCTAGGAACGGGAGAACTCAAGACAGAAGGAATCTGGGTCCCCAACACCAGGGAGCTTCTCTATCAGCCCTGGACTGCTAACACTTGAAGTGTTTCACGAGAGAGAAACCCATCTTGTTTGTGTCACTGTCACTTTGGTTTTTGTCATAGCAGCTGACTCTGCATTCTAACTAATATACTTTCTGTTCCCTCCTCTTTTCCAAGTGGCGTCTGGAGACAGGGTAGACTTATGTAGCCTCGTGGCCATCAGAGGTGAACTCAATTTGGTTCTCCACTTAGGGTCTCACAGGCTGAAATCCAGGTGTTGGCCAGTCTGGGTGTCTACCTGGATGCTCTGGGGAAGAATCCACTTCCAAGCTTATTCAGCTGGTTGGCAGAATTATATTCATTGAGTTTGTAGGACTGATGTCCCCATTTCTTTGCTGGCTGTCAGCTGGAGTCCTCTCTTAGCTCCTTAAGCTGCCTGCATGTCTGTGGCCCCTCTATCTTCAAACCAGCAATGACTCTCTCTAGCACTAGCCAGAGAAAATTCTGCTTTTAAAGGGCTCATACAATTAGAGTAGGCTCACCTGCCCAGATAATCTCCCTTTTGCCATATAACATAATCACTGGAATGATATCTCATCATCTTCAGAGGTTTCACCCATACTGAAAGAGGAGCAGATTATACATGAGTGAGGGTTATGGGGGTCATTCTTAGACTACTGCCTACCACAGAGGTAAATAAATGCTTATTGATTGACTGGAAATCCTTAAAACAACAACCAAGAAGAGATGGTGCCCCCCCTGAGTACAGGAGCACAGCAAACCGCACTTACCTGTATCATGCCATTTAATTCAATTGATACTTACTTAATGAGCACCTACTATATGACAGCTACACTTTTACCACTGTGAATATAGAAATAGATAAGATAGACTGGGTCTTGCTCTCAAGCAGTTTAACTTTTAGTGGAGCCCCAGGAAATGAACTAACAAAAAATAAAGTGAGATCCTAAAGCTAGGTAAAAGGCTAGAGAATGATCATAAAGCTAGGTAAAAAGCTAGCTAGAAAGGCTAGAGGTTTGTGTGCTATTTTAGGTCAGCTGGTCCAGGGCAGCCTCTCTGAGGAGGTGGTGCCATTTGGGCAGGAGCTAGTTATGTGCCTGGAAGGGGAAGGGCATTCCAGGAAGAGGGAGCTGCATACACAAAGGCAAGAAAGCCATCAGGCTGGAGTGGAGTGAGTCATGTGGCAGGAAATGAGGTCATGGGGTTAGGCAGGCAATGTGAGCCAGGCAGAATTTTATTCTGGAAGGATGGGATGGTTTTTGAGCTGGAAATAATGATGAAATTTTCGAAAATAGAGAGTAGTGATGGTTGCCCAGCAATGTGAATGTAATTAATGCTATTGAATTGCACACATAAAAATGGTTAAAATGGCAAATTTTATGTTATATGTTTTACTACAATAAAAAAGAAAAAGGAAAAAAAAAAGAATAAGTAGTACTTGGCCAGAATAAAAACAAAGGGAGTTGGGAGCTGCAGGGAACAGTGTAGTTAAATGCTCAGGGAAAGGGAGGGTATGGAACATTTAAAAAAAAAAAAAAGATAATCTGAAGAAGGCCCAAGGGAGGCTTCTGGGGTGCTGGCCAGGCTCGGTTTTTCATCTGGGTGCTCGTTACCTGGACGTGTTTGCTTTGTGAAAGTGTATTGAGCTGTACATTTATAATTTGTGCATTTTCCTCTATGCACATTATACTTCCATTGAAATATTTAAGTTTAAGAATAAGATCAGTCTGTCTGCGGTGGGAGGAATTGACTGTAGGGACCCTCAGGGCTGAGGCTAGGGTCCATCACTTATCAGGCACTCAGTGAATAGCTGACACTTGGCTGGACACTGAACTAAGTTTTTTCATTACATGTATCATTTTATTTGGTCTTTACAACAACCCTATGAAGCACAGAGAAGTGAAATGATTGCCCAGGGTCACACAACCAGGAAATGTGGCAGAGATGGAATTGCAACTCAGGTGGTCTAGATCCACAGTCTAGGCCTTTAACCATCACATCCAATGGAGTGAATGAATGAATGAATGAACGATATATTCAGCTCTCTCTTTCTCTCTAAACCAGAGGTTCTCAACATGGGGGAAACTTTTGGCAAAGTCTGGAGACATTTTTGGCTGCCATAACTTGGGAGAGGGGTGCTACTAGCATCAGATAGGTAGTGGCTAGGGATGCTGTTAAACATCCTAAAATGTGCAGGACAGGCCCCCACCTTCCCACCAACAAAGAATTACTGGGCCCCAAATGTAGTAGTGCTGAGAAGTGTTGAGAAATCCACTCTAAACCTAACCAATTTCTTTCACACTCTCCCCAACTCTTGTTGCTTTATAATCTTAATCTCTCACTTAATCTCCCACCATTAGATAAGAAAAGGGTCTGAATCTGACACGGCTGGCTCCTCAGGGCTCTTATCTCTGGTGAGAGTTATTGGCCACATCCATATCCAGCTGAGCCTCATTAACCTCTGATTGCATGGAATGGTGGCAAGAGTCCCAGACTGTGACTTTTCTTGTGAGAATTCTGCCAGGGGCATTTGATGGGGAGGTCCCCATGCCTGTATGTCCACGGGGAACCTGCCACCTTCCTGCCACGTGTGTGCTGTTTTGGTGCCAACTTCTCTGCTCCTGGTGCTTCCTATTAGCACATACCTTGCTGCCATCCCATGAGTGGGTACCAGGAGCCCAGGCAGTGCCCAAAGTCAGATCCCCATCTTCTTTT
Source organism: Balaenoptera ricei (assembly GCF_028023285.1). NCBI lineage: Eukaryota > Metazoa > Chordata > Mammalia > Artiodactyla > Balaenopteridae > Balaenoptera > Balaenoptera ricei. The sequence goes on along the minus strand of NC_082640.1, from coordinate 176,436,147 downwards.
CCTAATTGGGATTCTTAATTTATAGCCCAGCAACCAAAGATCCTATTAACACAGGGAGTAGCTAATATTTATAGGGCACTTAGTTGGTGCTAAGTACTGTGTTAACAAATTTAATCCTCAGAGAGACCTTATGAAGTAGGTGCCGTTTTTTCCATTAAACAGTTGAGGAAACCCAGGCACTGAGAAGCTAAGCGACTTGCTCAGGTCACACAGCTTGTAAGTAGTAAAACTGGGATTTGGATTCAGGTAGTTTGATGGCAGAGTCCACCACTTACCAGTTCCCATTCCAGGCCTCTCGCATCTCAGCCTCCTCCCCGTGGCTGGCCTAGGCTAGACACCTTACAGCCTCTTCTGAGGCTTACCTGATCGTCACCATGGCAACCCCCAGCCACCCACACCCCCCACCATGGTCCTCAACTTTCAGCCACCTTCTCTTGTCCCAACTCTGAGCTCTCAGGCCACAATGCTGCTGAGGGAGACTGCGGGGGCTACCCCCGGCCCTTTGTTTGTCTAAACATGCCTGGCGCCAGGCCACTATTTTTATTCCATTTCAATTGTGAAAGCCTCACCAGCCAGAGGTCGCCATTTATTCTGGGTGAATTGAGGGAGTGGTTAAGGACACTCTGCCTCTCTTACTAGACAGTAAGTTTTCAAGGGTAAGGGACAGAATTCTAATTCTCTCCATGTTCAGTTACACCTGGCATATAATGTTAATGCTCCCCATTGAGGAAGACTGTGAAAGCATAGTGGTCATGAGAATTGACCTTGGGCTAGGATAGACCTGAGCTTGAAGCCCATGTTCACTTCGGAGCTGTGATCTTGGGCCAGCTGCTTAACTCAGGGTGGGTAAGCTTTTTCTGTAAATGGTCAGACAGTATATATATATTCTTCTGCGGGCCATATAGTCTCTCCTATAAATACTCATCTCTGCCTTGTTCCCCAAAACAGCCATACCTAAACCAATGGGTGTGGCTGTGTTCCTTTTTTTTTTTTGGCGGCACCGGCAGCTTGTGGGATCTTAGTTGCCTGACCAGGGATCAAACCTGGCCCCAGCAGTGAAAGCGTGGAGTCCTAACCACTGGACTGCCAGGGAATTACCGAGGCTGTGCTCTCATAGACTTTTATTCACAAAATAGGCAGTAGGCCCAGGGTAGTATGCTGACCTATGATTTACTGTAAAAGAGGATTATAAAAGAAGATCAGGGAATTCCCTGGCGGTACGTGGTGGTTACGCCTCTGCGCTTTCACTGCCAAGGGCCTGGGTTCAATCCCTAGTCAGGGAACTAAGATCCCATAAGCTGCCCCGCCAAAAAAAAAAAAGACAACCCATGAATGTAGTCCTATATCTTGCACTTGACGTCTTGATGTCCTTGGGCAAAACTGGACTTATTCCCTCACAATAATTCAACTCAACTTTCTGTGCTCCACAACATGGCACTTTGTATGTATAGTATTTCATTTTTCTCTCCCTGTGAGATAATACCAACCGTCTGAGAAGTAGCATTGCATATGGATTAAAAGCACGGGATTCTGCAACTAGACTGCCTGGCTCCGAATTCTGGCTCTGCCACTTCAGAGGTGTGTGACCTTCAGAAAATTAACCTCCCTGACAAAACTTCCCTCCGTTGCCCTATGTGTACGCTAATAGTTCCTCCATCTCGTAGGGTTGTTAGGAGGATGAAACGGATCTGCACATCGAATCTCCTGGGGCTCTTTAAAGATTCCAAAACCCAGGCCACACGCAGACCAATGAACTCACAGTCTCTAGGGTGAGGCGGAGGCATCAGTGTCTCTGAAGCTACTCTAGGTAGTTCCAATATGTGCACAAGTTTGGAAACTGAGGGTTAAAGTGCTCCGCGCGCTGGCTTTGATCCTTGGGTGGAATCACTGCGCCCCCTGTTCCCACGCACTCCAGGACCCCCGTCCCCACCCACCCACCCACCCAGCCCTAGCTCACTGCGTACCCGCCTCCCTGGGTTTCTTGAGCCTCAGAGCTCAGAAGGCCCGGCGGGTGCACGCTGGGACTCGTAGTCCCTGCGACTCTCCGGCCTCTTTCCCGCCTCCCATTGGCTTTCGAAGACGCCCCGCCCCGAAGCTCCGCCAATCACCATGGCGCAGCAGACCCTCAAAGCGGGGAGCGAGGACACTGCTCTGCAATCACTGCAGGGCGGCTGTCGGAAGGTGGCTGGTTGGAGGCGGCGCGTCGCGAGGAGTTCCCACGGTCCCACCCCAGGTAACCGTGATTCCTGGCAGGGGACTGGGACTGGGTCCCAAGCCCCGGACTAGGGTCGCCCATCTGCCACAGCTCTTGGCTTCAAGGCGGGGATTTTCAGTTTCCCCGGCCTTTTCTGAGTAATCCATTTCTCACCCAGCGAAAGGGAGTTTCGGCAAACGATGAATCCCGAGGGAAACCCTGCGACCTCTCAGCCTGCCGTGCTGTGGGATTGTCGGTTGGCAGGGTGGGACTCCTTCTGTTGCGCGTGCTCTGGCTGGAAACCCAGGCTCCTCCGAGCTCACAGAGAAACAGACCCAAGACGAGGGCACATTTACTAAGGTCTCATAGCCGGAGAGTGCCGGGTGGTGTCTGGGGCCTGGTTCCCAAATTCACAGTCTACAAACAGGTCAAGCTGTTGAGGCTTGTCATGCAGAGGATTGCACCCGTTTGCAGTTAGTTCTCAGTAGTCCAAGGGGGAAGGGGTTATGTTAACCACCACAACTAATATACCCAAACGTATAAAAACATCCCTTCTGAGAAATCAGGAAAGCTCTGCTTCTCAGAGGCTTGAGCTGGTGGGAGTTACAGGATGATTCACATCAGCCATGGAAGTGAAGGTTATCTGGATTTGGTCCCCTGCTCCTAACTATTAGAGTTGAGGTTATACCCACATGTGTTATTCAGTGCCAAGAATTGCAGAATCTGGGGGCTGGGAGAAGGAACTTTGCGTCATGTTCTTCGTTTGAGAGGTGAAAATAAATGCCCGGGATTTGAGAGTTGCCCTGTGGTACGTAGTGAGTGGAGTAGCCCCGCTTTCTTTACTCCAGGGCTGCATTAGTTAGCAAACATATATTGAGCCTTACTACGCTTTTTGAGCAGGGATTATTTCGTGAAGGGGAGAGGCAGTCTACCATGAACCATTCCAGTGTTCCAGGGGCAGCATCTAACCCTGACTTGTGGGAAGAGATAGAACTTCGCAGAGAAGGGAATGATTGAATGGAGTTTGAGGGACGGGCAGGAGCTGATGAGATGAAGGAGAAGAGCTTTTCACCTGGAAAACAGCATGATGAAGGCAGGGAAAGAGCACCAATTTTGGACCTGGAGTCCCGGAGCCTGGTTGGAGCAAGGGATTTCATGTGGATAGTGGAGAACAGAGAGGCACATCTTGCAGGACCTCCTGTGCTGCTGTAAGAGATTTGGATTTTGTCCTGAAAGCCCCGGAAGCCGAATTTAGTAGATGTGTATCTTAGATACTCTCTAATGTGGAAAAGTGTTGGAGAGAGGCCACACCAGGGAGCTCATTGCAGTAATTCCCAGGAGAATTGCTGAGGGTTTTAAAGACAGTTGCAGTGGGAAGGGAGAGAAGATGAGAAAAGGGTTGTGAACTGTTAAGGAGGTGAACACCATACCCAGTATTGTTCAGTAAAAATATACTGAAGTGAATTCTGTCTCTTGAGTTTTCCACCTATGACTATCTTTTAAGGAAATTACCAGCATTTTTTTTCCCCCTTAAACTGCAGACGTTGCTTTGTAGACCAAAATTCGAATCCCAGTTTAGGATGGGGAAATTATCACATATGTCGAGGATGTTGAAATCTGAATGGTTAAACATATAAGACTTGAATTTTCCTGTAATCCAGGAGACACAAATTAAACCCCATAATTAGATCACTTTATATCTATCAGATTAAGAATTATGAAGTTTGATACTCTCAAGAGATGATAGAAATTTGGAAGAGTATCTTAGAACAGTACAGCTGCTAGCAAAATAGGTATATCTTTTTTTTTTTTAATTTTATTTTTGGCTGCGTTGGGTTTTCGTTGCTGCACGCAGGCTTTCTCTAGTTGCGGCGAGCGGGGGCTACTCTTCGTTGTGGTGAGCGGGCTTCTCACTGCGGTGGCTTCTCTTGTGTGGAGCACGGGCTCTAGGTGTGCAGGCTTCAGTAGTTGCAGCATGCAGGCTCGATAGTTGTGGCTCACGGGCTCTAGAGCGCAGGCTCAGTAGTTGTGGTGCACGAGCTTAGTTGCTCCGCGGCATGTGGGATCTTCCCAGACCAGGGCTCGAACTTGTGTCGCCTGCATTGGCAGGTGGATTCTTAACCACCGCGCCACCAGGGAAGCCCCAAAATAGGTATATCTTAAGACTCAGTGGTTCTACTCCTAAAGTACCTTAGAGAAAGAGACATCTGTATACAAGGAGATGAGTATAAGAATATTTTTGCAACATTGTTTGTAATAGTAAAAAAATTGAAACAGCCTAAATGTCTGTTAGTAGGGGAATGTTAATAAAGTGGATATATATTTTTTAAAGTATAATAAATTTATTGGAACGAAATAACTTACAGTAGTGGTTACCTTGTGGTATGGGGAGAATGGGACAGGACATGGGGGACTATTTTCTCTGTAATGTTTTGTTTATGGGGAAAGAGGGTTAACGGATTTACAGAATATTAACAGTTGATGATCTGGATGATGGTAACAGGTATTTTATGTTATACTTTGTACATTTCTGTAGTTTAATGTGTATCCTTCAATTTTGTAAAATATAAATTATAGCAAAATTGAACTTAACGTCTAGCTATAAAAGTCATGTTCATTGATTTTGGGAAAAGACTACAAACTATTATTAATCCCAGGTTTCAAAATATAGTAATTTGGAAGAAATTCAAAAAAAGGAATTCAAGTGCCAATAAAAGCAGTGAAAATAAAACTGTGGAAAAACCATTAACCATTGGTAAAATTTTACTTTGCTAGATTCCTAATTCTAATCATTAGTAGATTTAAAAAATGTAGGGAGGGGGAAGGGTAAGCTGGGATGAAGTGAGAGAGTGGCATTGACATATATACACTACCAAATGTAAAATAGATAGCTAGCGGGAAGCAGTGGCATAGCGCAGGGAGATCAGCTCGGTGCTTTGTGACCACCTAGAGGGGTGGGATAGGGAGGGTGGGAGGGAAACGCAAGAGGGAGGGCATATGGGGATATATGTATACGGATAGCTGCTTCACTTTGTTATACAGCAGAAACTAACACACCATTGTAAAGCAATTATACTCCAATAAAGATGTCAAAAAAAAAATCCTTGATGTAAAAAATAAAAATAAATAAATAATAAATAATGCTTTCTTGACTATATCCATTTTGAAATATGATATAGCTGCTAGTACCTTTTGTAATGTTAAAAAATAATTTTTAAAAAGTAGAGTCATAATTCTGTACAGATATAAAAATGAACAAATGTTAAAGATTGTATTTAACTTATTTTTAAAATATTTTTTCTTATCTTTTTTTATTTTTCTTTTTATTTTTTATTTATTTATGGCTGTGTTGGGTCTTCGTTTCTGTGTGAGGGCTTTCTCTAGTTGTGGCAAGTGGGGGCCACTCTTCATCGCGGTGCGTGGGCCTCTCATTATCGCGGCCTCTCTTGTTGCGGAGCACAGGCTCCAGATGCGCAGGCTCAGTAATTGTGGCTCACGGGCCCAGCTGCTCCGCGGCATGTGGAATCTTCCCAGACCAGGGCTCGAACCTGTGTCCCTTGCATTGGCAGGCAGATTCTCAACCACTGCGCCACCAAGGAAACCCTATTTAACTTATTAATGAGGAGATTCAGTGAGGTATTACAACCAGTTCAAAGGAGATTCCAAAGTACATTTGTAGATTAGAAATACTGAAATGTGTGTTGTGAAGCCTGGCTTCTTTCTTTCACTAGGGGAGTCACTTGAACCTTCACTTGATAAAATTCATTTGCATGTCTTTAGACATGAATTACTAGCATTGCTAGTATCCATGGTTTACAGAGTTGTGAAAAAAATTTCCATAGAATCAGAATTAGATAACCTTGAAGGACATGCTCTAATCTAGAATCTGCCTTGCCACTGAATCAGAAATTTTCCCTATGGAAAAAAGTTTGATTAACTAACTTGAACAAAATCCGTATTTTGTTTGAGATTTGAGATAAGACCTATTTGGATTATTTTTTTATTTATTTCACTCTTGAAACAGGAAATCAAAGGATTTGAGAACTGAATGGGCCCTTAATAATTTAGTTCTACTGTCTCATTTCACAGATGGACAATTAAGGCCCAGAGAGGGTCTCCCTTGACTTAGTAACTACCTGTCCGATATTAAAGAGTAATTGCAGCTGACATTTGTTAAAAAATGGCAAGATGGGTTTTATTCCAGCTGTTGCATTAGAAGAGAGACACTTCAGTATAGAACTGAGTTCAACTCCAAATACATCAAGGACAGCTGAGACTTATCACCAGTAGGCAGAGTGGGAGGGTCAGTGGCTGAAAAATTACTAAGAGGAGCTTGATTAGATGTCAAAGATGGGAGATTCTTGCAGGATTCTTGCTAAACCTGGGCTCAGCAGGCCAAGGTCTAGTCAGGAGGAGGGCTCAGAGGAGCTTGACTTAAGTTTGGTGAAGGAGGGGTCCTTGTCATCTGTCCTTGTCTCTCTTGCATGTTGTCCGCCAGGGACCACTTGCATGATGATTTTGTTGTAAGCCCCCAGGGAACAGATAGCAGGATCAAAAACCTGTAGGTTTGGAAGGCTCTTCACAGATAACATTGTCTGCCCAGCTGCTTCTCCTGGCTTTGATGGTTCGCTGTCTCTTGCAAGTAGCAAGTACAGGGCTGATGGTGGGAGGTCATCATGGTGGTTAAGGTGTGGGCTTTGGTGTCAGACATGGAGTTGAACTTGATTCTGCTATTTAGATGGTCCTCTAACGGTAGCCTATTACTTGCATTGCTGGTAACAGTTGATCTAGAATGGGCATTCTGCCCCAAACCTCCCAAATGGATAAACCCCACTTGATGGTACACTTCCTGAAGTCAAGTGGAGTCCTTCAATTGAATCACTGACCTCATGTAGCCCTGTAGCCTGAGAGGGTCGCAGGACCAGTGGAACCAGTGAGGACCTGTCCTTGGAGGCTGCTGAAATTCATTTGTAAAGGCTTGTCCATTGACTTTGACTTTGTGTGGTTCAGGTTCTCCTTTGATGGATTCTTCTTCTAAGAGCTCTTTATAACCGATTACCAACAAGCGCTTTAAAATAGTAGGGTGGTGAAGAGCACTGTGGGAATCCTGCTACTGGGGGAAACTTGGAGGCCCTGGGGTGTGGGGTATAGCGCTGCCATCTGTGGTTGCAGGGTCTCCCAGATGTTCACATAAACAGTGCTTTTTTGTGACAAGCGAGGTGGTGTAGTGGAAGAAGCAACCTTTGGAATGAGATCTGTGTGTCACCCAGCAGTGCCACTTTCTACCTAGTTTCTCCGCCTCTGCGAGTCCGTCTCAGCTGAAGGGAGTAATGAGACTGCTCACAGGCTGTTGTGAGGATGGTAAAGTGCCTCACACACTGCATGGCTCATAGACACATACATACCCCACTCTCCCACCGTGTGCAGCAACACAGAGCACTCTTGGGGAGACTTCCGTCCCGCCCCTGGTTAGAGCAAAAACTACCTGGGTCATTTTCTCCCTGCAGACAGTTAGCAGACTAAACACATACCCCTAACCATCCCCTTGGAGGTCTTTCCACGCTTGGCACGTTAAAAACTGCCTTCCTCTTTTAAAGGCATCACCGTATCCCATTATAAGGATGTATCATGATTTAACTAGACAGGCTCCTGTAGATGACCATTTATGTTGCTTCCAGGGTTTTGCTGCTACACACAGGCAGGCTCCCTTACCTTCTTAAAATCTTCCCCTTTTGAAAATGATACCTGCCACTCCCACTGGGACTGCCTCCCCCGCCTTTATTTCTTCCCCAGCACTCATCACCACCGGACAACCTGTGCGTTTGAATGGTCTGTCTCTTCCAGCTAGAATGTCAGCTCTGCGAAGGGTTTCATCTGTTTGGCGCCCTGTTCAGTGCCTGTGAGCACCTGGTGGGTGCTCAGGCCATGTTTGTTGGATGGATGGGTGGGTAGACAGGAAGAAGTAGATGACAACGCCTGTGTGACTGGTGCCATGGAGGACCACGAGCAAAAATAGCAGTCACCAAGGGCTAGTTTGGCAGGGATCATTTACATTTTCTTCTTGAACTTTTCACTCTGATGAAACAAGAATAATAGGTATGCTGCAAGACTATGACTTTGTTTTCATGTTTTGACTTTGTCAAGAATATTGCTGACCAGGAAATTGCCGTCTGAGACCTGCTGCTTTGAGATGTGTTCATTGCTGAGGGCAGTGGAAGGATTATATTACTTTCACATCTTTCCTTTGCCCCAGGCCCCAATATGTTTCCCAGAATAGCATTAGTATGTTTTTTTAAGTGGCATTTCCCAATCAGTGTCACACTGTGAGGCTTTTATTTATTTATTTATTTATTTATTTAAAAACTTTATTTATTTAATTTATTTATTTTTGGCTGCATTGGGTGTTCGTTGCTGCACGCAGGCTTTCTCCAGTTGCAGTGAGCAGGGGCTACTCTTCATTACGGTGTGTGGGATTCTCACTGCGGTGGCTTCTCTTGTTGCAGCGCGGGCTCTAGGCGTGCGGGCTTCAGTAGTTGTGGCACGCGGGCTCAGTAGTTGTGGTGCGTGGGCTCTAGAGCACAGGCTCGGTAGTTGTGGCGCACGGGCTTAGTTGCTCCGCGACATGTGGGATCTTCCTTGACCAGGGCTTGAACCCGTGTCGCCTGCATTGGCAGGCGGATTCTTTACCACTGCACCACCAGCGAAGTCCCTCTGAGGCTTTTAACTTGGCATTGTGTTCAAGGAACCACAACTCTGTGTTTATAAGAAGAAAAAAAAAGAAGATAGACAGGAACCATTGCCAGATGTTAACCATGAAAATATCACTTGTGTATGAATAAGGTACTTTGCCTCACCGAGGAGTAACTTGCTAGTATTTTAGTAGAAGAATGAAAGGTAAACTGGAACTTGTAAAAATAACCTGGTGGTGTTTTTTGTTTACTAATTTAGGCAGTTGAGCTGGTGATGTCTATTCTGTTGTCCACAGTCAGGCAACCATTCAATTTTAGTATTTTATTTAAATATGAAGCGGGGGGACTTCCCTGGTGGTCCAGTGGTTAAGGATCCACGCTTCCACTGCAGGGGCCATGAGTTCGGTCCCTGGTCAGGGGAACTAAGATCCTGCATGCTGTGAGGCACAGAAAAAAAAAAAAGAGGGGAAAAAGTCACACACCAGTGTCTCCAGAGGAATGAGCCCCTTCGGGATTAAGTCGCATGATCAAAACTCAGAAGAGAGTGGTGTGCAAACCAGAGAGCCTGTTTCATGATTGTCGATGAAAGATGATAAAAACCCCAGGCTGTACCAGTCACGTGGGCTGAGAGCACATTCTGGCTCACTGTTGTTTCAGTTTTATCGGAACGTAGCCATGTCTACTGGTTTCCGTATTGTCTCTGGCTGCTTTCGTGATACCGTGGTAATTGAAGAGTTGTGATGGAAGTGGTGTGACCTGCAAAGCTGAAAACACTTACTTTCCAACCCTTTACAGAAAAAGTTTGCCGACCCCTACCCCATGGGACGGCTTCCTGGGAGGCTTGGCTGCAGCCAGGAGGCTGCTGGTTGGAGGACCTCAGCAGTCACTGGCACACCTCCCCTCCCGTGTGGAGGCCACTGCAGAGCTCTGGGGACGGAAGTTTGGCTGTCTCTTGCCTGACCTCACTGCTGCTGCTTCATACATTTGTATAACTTCACCTTTTATTGCCCCATGGTGAGCCCTGGGCAGGTCGAGTGGACTTGGGAGAGCATCCTCCGATACACGCTAACGTATTAACAGACCAGCAGGTTCCAGCGTTGGGGCAGCCTGGGCAGTCCACTGCCCTCATCTGTTACGCACCTTGACCGTTTCAAGACAATCTTGAAAACAAACCTGGGGCACGTTATTGTAGTAACCCGTGCATCCATGACCTTGCGGTGGAGCTAAAGAAACCTGGATCTAGCACCAACTCAGATTCTTAATTCTTACACATTAAGAACGGAGTTCTTGGGAGGAGTTATCCGGGGGATAGAGTAGTGTGGTTTCTTGATGGGGATGCCAGGCTTCTGGGCGGAGCCGACTAGAGCCTGCCAGGGTTAAGGAAGAGGCCTGCTGTGAGTCCAAGTGTTGTCCTGGGCATCACCCAGAGCTTGTCAGAAATGCAGAGTCTCAGGCCCTGCCCAGGCCTACTGAATCAGAATCTGCCTTCTAACAAGCCCCCCAGGTGATCTCGGCGTACAGTCAAGTTGGAGAAGCGCCGGCCCAAGGTGCTTTTACTTTTTCAAACTTTTACCAGACTCAGGGCTTCCTGTTTTTTCACTTGGGGGGAAATCCATCATTTTGAGTTTCAGCACAGTGTCAGGCACAGTTGCTGAGGATGGTTTCTTAGGCTTAGACGTGGTTCATGCCTTAGCTGGCTGTGCGATCCGTGAGGACAGAGGCTTTGTCCTGTCCCTGCTGTGTTCCCGGCACCCAGCGCTTTGTTTGGCAGGGTTGGAGTTCAGGAGACTCTGGCCGAGTGGGTGAATGAATGAGTGAATAAATTAGTGAATGAGCGAATGAGCGCTGTTTTGTCAAAAGGCATCGGAGGCAGAGGTTAGCCTCCTAGACTTTGTTCTGTTCTGAGTCCCTATATCTCAGAGCAGACTGAGATGCTCAAAGACTGTTTTTCCTCTTGTCTCAGAGTGACAGGCCTGGCTTCTGTCACAGGAAGGCTGTTTTTTAAAATAACATAGTCAGGACACAGGGCAGTAAGATAACATACTTGTCTGAGTAATGCAAAGTGGCCTCAGTCTTGCTTTTTGTGCTTTAAAGCCCTTTAAAGTTTTGGCAATGAAGTATAAAATTGGGCATGTACTTCATTAAGAATAAAGTCTTGAGATGCAGAACCATGTAGCAGAAAGGCTGGACCAGGGATTCAGAAGGCATTGGTTCTGATCTCTGCCCAGAGCTGACTGTCTATAGATATTGGGCAAGTCACTTCTCTCGTGCTTCAACCTCCCCATCCTGTAAAACAAGGATTAAAATATTTGCCCTGCCTCTTGTACAGAATAATGTACATGGGTTGTAAGTGTTATGCAAAGACATTCATTTGGGCTGCCAGTGTTAGACTATAGCTTATCCAGATAACTCACAAACATAAATTGCTCCCCCCCGTGTTTATATTGAATGTATGCTGAATTTTTACAAACTTTATTGTATAATTAATATATATTAATTGTAGTAAAAGAGACAGAAATAAAGATCATCCTTAATTCCACCTACCACCCAAGAATAACTGCTGTTAAATTTTGTCTGCCTTCCACATTTTGCTATGCACACATTATATGTCTATTTTCTTACAAACAGTTCATAGTATGTGGTAGGCGTTTTTCCAACACGGTCAAGTTTGTTGATGAATTTTGTCTGCCATATTCCAAGTTGTGACAGAAACTTTAAAAGGTTGCCCCAAGAGCTTTCTCACTATTCTTTGATTTATACTCATAACTTCAACCCACAGTGAAGGTTGGGAGCTATGGGCAGTCCCCTGCTCCACCCGGGGAAAAGGGCCACAGAGCTAAGAATAAAATTCTGCTCTGTCATCATTTTTATCCTCAGCATGTTGTGTCTGATGACTAAATCGTCTTATCTTTTTGACCCATTTGCTGTGATCTTTTCTTAGGGGCCAGTAATGTTCTTCTGTTCGTGTCATTCCTTTTTTGCTTGACTCAGCCCTTTTCTTCCCAGGTTTCTGCAGTGGAACTCCAGGGCGCAGAATGATTTGGGAAGTCGCTGTGTTGCTTAGTTTGGTCCTGGGAGTTGGTGCTATTCCTGTGGATGATCCTGAGGACGGAGGCAAGCACTGGGTGGTGATTGTCGCGGGATCAAATGGCTGGTATAATTACAGGCACCAGGTAAGAAAATGCCTAATCGTTTCCTTTATGACACTGGCATTCTGTAAACGATCCTGGACATTGTTACTAGAACAGACTTTTTAAAAAGCCATTTGTGTTCCTATCAGGTTGGCAAAAATAAGTGTGTTGGTGAGGATATGGAGAAATGGGAACTCTCCCACACTGCTGAGTGGATTATAAAATGGTACAGCCATTTTGGAAAACATTTTGGCAGTTTCTCAAAGTGGCCCATCTGGGGTCACCTCAGTCTAATGCAGGGTTTCTCAACCTTGGCACTATTGCCACTTGGGTCCAGGTAATTCTTTATTGTTGGGGGGGCTGTCCTGCACATTGTAGGATGTTTACCAGCATCCTTGACCTTTGCCCTCTAGATACCAGGAGCATCACCCAACCCACTGTCACGACCAAAGTTGTCTCCAGCCTTTGCCAAATGTCCCCAGTTGAGACCCACTGGTCTAATGCCTTCAGTTTATAAATAAGGAAACTGAGACTTGAAGAGAGGAGGTGACTCACCCGAGGCCACACAGCAAGTTGAGGTGCAGACGGGACTCTGGTCAAAGCATCGCGAGGCCTCTTTGCCCTCCACGCCTCTGCCCTGCTGCTCTGCCCTTACCCCTTTCTCCTCATCTTTCCTGGCATTCCCAGCAAATCAGCCTGGCAGAAATCAGAGCGGAAAGAATCTATATTCGTAAATACATTAAAAGTGCAGCCTCCAGGTGAGAATGTAAAATGGTGCAGCTGCTTAGGAAAACAGTCTGGCAGTTCTTTGAAAGTTTCAACACACAGTTACCATATGACCCAGCATTTCAGTCTTTAGGTATATACTAAAATAAATAAATAAACACATATGTCCCCCCTAAAACTTGTACTCAGATGATTAGAGCAGTTTTGTTCACGTTAACCAAAAAGTGGAAACAGTCCAAGTGTCCATCAACTGATAAATGGATAAACAAAATGTAGTCCATCCATACATTTGGCCATAAAAAACAACAAGGGGGCTTCCCTGGTGGTGCAGTGGTTGAGAGTCTGCCTGCCGGTGCAGGGGACACGGGTTCGAGCCCTGGTCTGGGAGGGTCCCACATGCCACGGAGCGACTGGGCCCGTGAGCCACAATTGCTGAGCCTGCGCGTCTGGAGCCTGTGCTCCGCAATAGGTGAGGCCGCAATAGGTGAGGCCGCGATGGTGAGAGCCCTGCGCGCCGCGATGAGGAGTGGCCCCCACTTGCCACAACTAGAGAAAGCCCTCACACAGAAGCGAGGACCCAACACAGCCATAAATAAATAAAACTAAATAAATTAAAACAAAAAAACAAAAAAACAGCAAGGTACTGTATACATGCTTCAACATGGCTGAACCTTAAAACATTATGCTAAGTGAGAGAAGCCAGTCACAAAGGACCATAGGATTCCATTTATATATGAAAGTCTAGCATAGGGAAATCTAGAGAAACAGAATGTAGATTAGTAGTTGCCAAGGTCTGGGCAGAGGGAATGACTGCTCATGGGTATGGGGTCTCTTTTGGGGGTGATGAAAATGTTCTGGAATTTGATAGTGGTGATGGTTGCATGACTTTGTGAACATACTAGAAACCACTGAATTGTATATTTTAAAAGGTTGACTTTTGTGGTATGTGAATTATACCTTAATAAAGTTGTTATTTAAAAAGTCATTGAGGGAATTCCCTGGTGGTTCGGTGGAGAGGACTGCACACTTTCACTGCTGAGGATCTGGGTTCAATCCCTGGTTGGTGAACTAAGATCCCGCAAGCTGTACAGTGCAGCAAAAATAAATAAATAAATAAATAAATAATTTTAGGGACTTCCCTGGTGGTGTGATGGATAAGGCTCCACGCTCCCAATGCAGGAGGCCCAGGTTCGATCCCTGGTCAGGGAACTAGATCCCACATGTGTGCTGCAACTAAGAGTCCACATGCCACAACTAAGAGTTCACATGCCACAACTAAGGAGCCCACGTGCTACAACTAAGGAGCCCATGTGCTGCAACTAAGGAGCTGGCAAGCCGCAACTAAGGAACCCGCCTGCCACAACTAAGACCTGGCGCAACCAAATAAATAACTAAATAAATATTTAAACATTTTTTTAACTTTTAAAAAAAATTTTTAAAAAGAGTAAGAAAATTAAAAAAAAAGAAAAAGAAAAAAAGTCATTGAATCTTTCAGTTCTCAGAGACAAGATGTACAGATGATCACGGTAGGTGCTGGGCTTGCATCTAAGAGCCCTTTACATAAATGAACTCATTTAACCATTGTGGGGTTACGTGCAGTAGGTCTGGTTCTTGTTCCCTTTTTACGGATGCATGGACTGAGGCTTTGAGAAGGTCAGTACTTCAACCCAACGTGGCCCAGATGGCAAGTGGTCGAGCCAGGATTCAAACCCAGGCCGACTAGCTGCAGAGCAGCGCCGTCCAACAGGAGAGCCACCTGTGTCGTGGTGAATTTTCTAGTAGCCACGTTTTTGTTGTGTTTTAAACTAAAAAGAAACAGGTGAAATTAACTTTCATATGTCCTCTTTAACCCAATATAGCCAAACTATCATCATTTCATTTGTAATCAATATAAAAAGTTACTAATGAGATACTTTACGTTTTTTTAAAAAATTCTGAGTCATCAAAATCCAGTGTACGTTTACCTTCACGTTACATTCAGTTTGGATTGGTCATATTTGAAGTGCTCAGTCACCAAGTGTGGCCAGCGGCTGCTGTATTAGACAGCACGGACCTAGCATCTGTGTTCCTGATGGCTTAGCAGGGCTGCCTCACGTGCGTTTCCCTCCCAGGGTGTCAGTTTCATATCTGTTAAATAGGGGTTGGTTTAGATGAACTTCCTACTGGCTCTATAATTTGATGATTATTGAATGACTTATTTCTTGAATGCTTTTTGTTATGTTAGCTGAATAGGAAATTTGGCTTGATTGAAAAATTATTATGGCAAAATGATCTCTTTTCTTTTTAATGCTTAACCCAGACCTGACCCAGTTAAAGAGGAGCAACCCGAGTACTAACTGCCCAGCTCAGTTTTCTCCTCCCTCTCTAACCATGAGTCAGAAAGATGCGGTGTTATAAATATGGGTCACTGATAGTGGATAGGCTGCTTCATCAGCCACCCTGGTTTTTATACAACCAACTTAAAAAAAGCATGTATTGGTTAAATATTATTAAGTATAGGTATCCGATTAACCTTTGCCCCAGAAAACATTTTTAAGTGTTGCTAGTTTCCCTGGGTAAAATATTCCATATCAAAATGGAATGAGGCAAGCAAGGCAAAAAGAAGTGGCCACAGACTGAAATTTTCATCCCTAAATGAGGGAGGATGCTGGCACTGAGACTGTGAAGAGGAAACATGGGTGCTGAATCATCTCTGGCCTCAGCCCATATGCCGGCCGGACCGGTTCTCTTCTCAGCCAACTGCCAACATTTGCCATCTCGACTTTGGAGGCCAAGCACTAAAACAGCATTTGAAAGAACTTTTCCCCTAGAACCTACACAGGCTTTTTTTTTCTACACAGACTTTTTTTTTTTAAATAAGTTTATTTATTTTATTTATTTATTTTTGTCTGTGTTGGGTCTTCATTGCTGTGTGTGGGCTTTCTCTAGTTGCAGCGAGCGGGGACTTCTCACTGCGGTGGCTTCTCTCGTTGCGGAGCACGGGCACTAGGCGCGCGGGCTTCAGTAGTTGTGGCCCGTGGGCTCAGGTAGTTGTGGCTCATGGGCTCTAGAGCACAGGCTCAGTAGTTGTGGTGCATAGGCTGAGTTGCTCCGCGGCATGTGGGATCTTCCCGGACCAGGGATCGAACTCGTGTCCCCTGCGTTGGCAGGCGGATTCTTAACCACTGCGCCACCAGGGAAGACCCTACACAGACTTTTAAACTTACATTTTTATGGAGGTTTATATTTTCCTTGAGTGGAACACGGCACTCATTATCACAAATTTCTTTTGTCTAGGGAAGGTTAGTACAGCAGGCACAATTAAAGCACTGCAGAGAGCTTTTCTGTGCTTTCTGATGGTTATTTAGCCTGTGTTGGTTAAACCGAATTGGATTTCTCTGTTTTCCATTTTTGGCTGGGATAATGGGACGACAGAGAGGGGGTTGGTCGGTCCGGGGTGGTGCTGGTGGGGCGCGCTGCCTCTTGAGTGTTGGGGGGAAGGTCTTGGGGGGAGGGGCTCCTGCAGTGACAGAGGCAAAAGCCAGGCTGCAGCGCGTGGAGGACAGAGGGAGAGGCCCCGCAGTGCGAGCTCAGCTGCACACGGGGACAGCTGCACCATCTATTCTTCCGACAGGCTTGTAAGGGGCAAAAAGAAGTACGTAGGTCACCAGGGGAGGAACAGGACTGGAGGAGGGTTTCTCTTAGGGCAGAGATTTGAGCGCGCTGAGAAGGAAAGTATAAGGCCCAGTGGGGGCGGGGGGGGGGGGCTGGTGTTAAGTAGATTGAAGGTGAAGTTCACCCTTGCCCAGGCCAACAGGAGGACGCTGAGGATGGTGGGAGTTGGGAGGACAGGCAGATGTGAGCCGGGCGTCGCTAGGAGAAGGGGGCTTGGGGGGCGGTTTGAGATCACTGCTGGGCAGGGGGGCACCGAAGGAGGAGGTCTGGCGTGTTGGCAGTAGGACAGGAGTGGTTTGAGTACAGCAGGAGGGGCGAGGGGCTGGGAGAATGCTGGTGCCTCCTCCCCTCTGCTGGTCTCGAGCTGGGGTCTGGAGCGGAAAGGAAGGGAGCTCCACCTCATCCGGGAAGGCTTTGAGAACATCTGCATCCTGGGGCCAGGAGGAAGCGGGGAGGGAGAGGGAGAAGTCTAGAACTCACACACGTCGGAGTCGGGAGGAGAAGATATGATGATGGAGGGTTACATTTCTGAGAGACCGCCTTTCATTTTATATACTTTTAAAGTGTGTACAATTACCACTTTTTAGAAACAGCTTTATTGAAGAGGTATACGTTTACATGTCATACAATTCACCTATCCTGTAGTTTCGTGATTTTTAGTAAATTCAAACAGTTGTGTAAGCATTACCACAGTCTGGTTTTAGGACACTTCCATCATTCTAGAAAGTTCCCCATGCCTGTGCCCATCCCAGCCCTATGCAACCAAGGATCTGCCTTCTGTCTTTATTGTTTTGCCTTCTCCAGAAACTTCATATAAATGGAGTCATACAATATGCAGTCTTTGTGGTGTCTGGCTTCTTTCGCTCAGCATAATGTGTTTGAGGTTAATCCATCTTGTTACTAAATATCGCATATATTTTAAAAACAGAAACATGGATGGAGAGCAGAGCAGAGTAGGACTGACTTGGGGGAATGCAGTTAGCCCAGGAGGGCTGTCCTTGTACAAGCCAGAGGCTGGGCCGGGTCATGGGGAATGTGGGCCGTGGACTTGCACAGACCCCGGGTATAATTCCTTCTCTCCGCTCACCTGCTGTATTAGTTGGAACAAATTACGTGGTCTCACTCTAAACCTCTGATTCTCCTCTGGAAAATTTGAGGTGGTGGTGAGCTCAGTGAGGCATCCCCGCAAAGCCCAGACCCAGGGCTTAGCCTCTGCCACGGTCAGAGCACGTGTCAGGAAGCGGTAATATACACTCAGTGGTAATATACCCTCAATGAGCAGCCTGTGAGGACCACTTCCCAGCCCCTACCTGGTTTGAAAGTGGACCCCTTGGCAGTGACTAGAACACGCCAAGTATTTAGCCTTTGCTCCAAGCCGGCTATCCTTATTTTGCTTACAGTTGTGTCTGAGGTAAGGCAGCACCATCAGTGTCCGGACAGTGACCTGCACCAGGACATCACGGGATGCATTAGTAAGCCCCGTCGGAACTCCTTACGCAAGCCATGAAACAAGCTGAGTCAGCAGTCTCTGTTCAGTAGTCCAGAGGGCTCTGCCTTTCTTTAAAGTCTTGCTCAATACCCTCCTCTCACATGGCACCTCGTATGGCATTTCTGTTTTAAGGGGAAAAATGCATACAGATGAGTTGTGTTCCAGGGAAGTCATTCAAGTAACCTTTAACACCATCTCCAAGTCATTTGACTTGGCCTAACCCTACTTTTATTTATCTCTCTTGGGTACCAGTAAATGCTTGATTCCAACCAAAAACCCTTCTGAATTAAGAAAGAGGCAACCGGGGCTTCCCTGGTGGTGCAGTGGTTGAGAATCTGCCTGCCAATGCAGGGGACACGGGTTCGGGCCCTGGTCTGGGAAGATCCCACATGCCGCGGAGCAACTAGGCCCGTGAGCCACAGCTACTGAGCCTGCGCGTCTGGAGCCTGTGCTCCACAACAAGAGAGGCCACGGTAGTGAGAGGCCCGCGCACCACGATGAAGAGTGACCCCCGCTCACCGCAACTAGAGAAAGCCCTCGCACAGAAACGAAGACCCAACACAGCCAAAAATAAATAAATAAATTTAAAAAAAAAGAAAGAAAGAAAGAAAGAGGCAACCAAGTAACTCCAAGGACTCAAGAGAGAATCACCACTTGGCTTTGAGACCACTGTGTGTGGAGGCAGGGCGTAGGGCATGGTCGGGGGCAGGAGATCTGGGTTGGAAGCCACGAGCCCTTTCTGAGCTTGTCCGCATCTGTGAAATGGGCGTAAAAGCATCTGCCTGTCAAGGTGGTGGTGAGGAGCCAAACGGTGTAGGGGAGCACTAACAGGGCAGGCTGAATATATTTTCTAAAACATATGGTCTTATTGAAGCATATTTTACAGAGCATGTATAATTCACCCATTTCAAGTGTTCAACTCAATGATTTTTTTAGTACACTTACCAAATTGTGCAAACATCACCATAAACCAGTTTTAGAACATTTGCATCTCCCCAGTAAGATCCCTTGGGCCAATTTCCCTACCTCCAGGCCGAGGCAACCACTAATACACTTTCTATCTGTGTAAGTTTGCCTTTTCTGAACATTTCATGTAAGTGGAGCCCTGCAACATGGTCTTTTGTGTCTGGCTTCTCTTAGGGTAATGTTTTTGCGGTTTATCTGTGTTGTAGCATGTATCGGTACTTCATTCCTTTTCTTGCCAAATAGTGTTCCATTGTATGGATAAACCGCATTTTTTTCTCTTTACCAGTTGGTGGACATTTGGGTTGTTTCCATTTTTTTGTCTATTTGAATAATACTGCTAAGAACATTTGTATGCAGGTCTTTGTGTGGATAAATGCTTTTGTTTCTCTTGGGCAGACACCTGGGTCATATGGTAAATTTATACTTAACTTTTTAAGAAACTGTTAAACAATTTTCCAAAATGGCTGCATCATTTTATATTCCCACAAGCAGTAGATGAAGGTTCCTGGTTTATACTCACCAACACTTGTTACTGTCTGTCTGGCTATGAAGTGGTATCTCATTGTGGTTTTAATTTGCATTCCCCTAATAACTAATGATTGTGGACATCATCTTTTTATGGGCTTATTAGTATATCTAGTTAAGTGAAATGTTTATTTAAATCTTTTATCTATTTTTGATTGGACTGATTGTTTTACTGAGGTACAAGAGTTCTCTGCATATTCTAGGTACAAGTCCTCTGTCAGATATGTGTTTTGCAGACATTTTCCTCTTACTCTGCTGTTTGTCTTTTCATTTTCTTACTGGTGTCTTTTGAAGCACTAAAGTTTCTAATTTTGATGATGTCCAGTTTATCAGTTTTTTCCTTTTATAGACCATGCTTTCGGTATCATATCTATGACATCTTTGCAGTTATAACTCAAGGTTCCAAAGATTTTCTCCTAGGTTATCTTCTAAAAGTTCTATTATTTTAGCCCTTCCATTTAAGTCTACGATCCACTTCGAGTTAATTTTTGTATATGGTGTGAAGTGAGGGTCCAAGTTCATCATTTTGCTTATGGATATCCAAATTGTCCCAGCACCATTTGTTGAAAAGACTCTTCTTTCCCAGTGTAGTTTTGAAAACAGGAAGTGAAAGTACTCCAACTTTCTTCTTTTTCAATATTGTTTTTCACTATTCTAGGTCTTTTGCAATTCTATACAAATTTTAGGATCATCTTGTCAATTTCTGCAGAAATCCCTGCTGATCGGTTTTTAAAAATTTTAAGGGTAGTAAGTCTTCTGATCCATGAACATGAGATGTTCCTCTATTTAGATCTTCTTTAATTTCCCTTAGCACTGTTTTATAATTTTCAGTGTGCAGGTCTTGCACTTCTTTTGTTAAATTTATTCCTAAGTTCTTTTTGGTTTTTGATGAACCTGCCTTTTAATATCTGACAGGAGAGGTAAATAATAGTATGACTTGCACTGAGGTGAGTGGGTGGGGTGCCTGCTCACTCCAGTTTCATCATAGGGGAGGTTAAATCTGATATAATATTGGTTTGATTTTTTTTTCTTATGAAATAGACAACAAATGTCTATATAACATGCGTGCAGTTTAAAGAATAATAATAAAATGAATACCTGTGTACCTTGTACCCAACTAAGGCAAAAGAGAATTACGTGTACCTTGTCCCCTGTGTGATCTGAGCCCCCTCCTTTCCTGCCAGAGGGCAAGTTCCTGAGTTTTCTTTTGCTTTGCTTTAGACTTTATCATATATGTATTTAACTAAACAACATAATGTTTACTTTAGTCTGTTTTGACCTTTATATCATGTAAACTGTGGTGAATATTTTTTTCTATGACTTCTTTTTGTCATTACGTTCCTGAGATTCACGTATCTTTTTTTTTTTTTTTAATTTTTTAATTTATTATTTATTTTTTTTAATTATTATTATTATTTTATTTTTGGCTGTGTTGGGTCTTCGTTTCTGTGTGAGGGCTTTCTCCAGTTGCGGCGAGTGGGGGCCACTCTTCATCGTGGTGCGCGGGCCTCTCACTATCGCAGCCTCTCTTGTTGCGGAGCACAGGCTCCAGACGCGCAGGCTCAGTAGCTGTGGCTCACGGGCCCAGTCGCTCCGCGGCATGTGGGATCCTCCCAGACCAGGGCTCGAACCCGTGTCCCCCGCATTGGCAGGCAGACCCTCAACCACTGCGCCACCAGGGAAGCCCCAGATTCATGTATCTTGAAGCATGGGTTGTATTTCATTCAATTTTAGGTATTCCATTTATGTGAGCTTTCTGATATTCCATTATATGAACATAGGGCAGTTTATTTTTCCAGCTATTGATGGTGCTTTGGATTATTTCTTGATTTTTACTGTTGCAGTGGCACTGTGAACACTCTCCCGTTACACATAGTCTAGGGCAGCGGTCCCAACCTTTTTGGCACCAGGGACCAGTTTCTTGGAAGACATTTTTCCTGCGGAACTGGGGTGGGGAGGGATGGTTCAGGCGGCAATGCGTGTGATGGGGAGCGATGGGGGGCGGCAGGTGAAGCTTCGCTCTCTTGCCTGCCACTCACCTCCTGCTGCGCGGACCAGTTCCTAACAGGCCGTGGACCAGTAGTGGTCTGCGGCCCCAGGGGTTGGGGATCCCTGGCCTAGGGTATAGCTTGGAGCAGAATTGCTGGGTTGGAGGGTATATGCTTCAGTCTGATCCGATAATGTCAAGATGTTTTCCCGAGCCCAGTGCCAATTACACTATACTTCCACCATCAGTGTTTTAGTTTCCTATTGTTGTTGTAACAAATTACTACAAACTTAGTGGTTTAAAACAGTACAAATTTATTATGTTACAGCTTGAGGTGAGAGATCTGAAATGCGTCTCACTAGGTTAAATCAAAGTGTCCAAAGGGCTGCTTTCCTTTCGGGTGATTCTTGAAGAGGTGCACTTTCTTACCTTTTCAGCTTTTAAAGGCTGCCCACATTCCTTGGCTTGTGGCATCTTCCTCCATCTTCAAAGCCAGCAGTGGCAATCCAGTCTTTCTTACATTATATGCCTCTGACACCAACTTGCCTGCTTCCTTCTTCCACAAATAAGGACCCCTGTGATTACATTTGGCCTGCTGGAATAATCCAGGATAACCTCTTTATTTTAGGGTGAGCTGATTAGCAATCTTTTTTTTTTTTTAAATTAATTAATTAATTAATTTATTTATTTTGGTTGTGTTGGGTCTTCGTTTCTGTACGAGGGCCTTCCCTAGCTGCGGCAAGCGGGGGCCACTCTTCATCACGGTGCGCGGGCCTCTCACTATCGCGGCCTCTCTTGTTGTGGAGCACAGACTCCAGACGCGCAGGCTCAGTAATTGTGGCTCACGGGCCCAGTTGCTCCGCGGCATGTGGGATCTTCCCAGACCAGGGCTCGAACCCGTGTCCCCTGCATTGGCAGGCAGACCCCCAACCACTGTGCCACCAGGGAAGCCCTGATTAGTAATCTTAAATCCATCTGCTGCTATCTTAATTCCCTTTTGCCATGTAGTGTAACATATTCACAGGTTCTGGGGATTAGGATTTGGACATCTTTGGGGAGCTGTTATTCATCCTACCGTAGTTGGTGTTTGAGGGTCCTTGTTATTTTATAGAAATGGGGACTTAAACATTTTAATGTGTGTGTGTTTGTAATATTTAATAGCTTTTTAAAAATGATCTATGTTTAGATTTTCAGCCCCCTACTCTTCCTGGGCCTTTACAGTTTTAATGATTTCTTGATTGTCCCTGTCTGAAGCAATATCAAGTTCTGGAGTCAGAATGCCTGGGATCTCTCACTGTGAGCTGTGTGACTTGGACAGGTCACTTCCCCTCCCTAAGCTTTGATTACCTCATCTATGAAGTGGGAATAATTATCACATAGAGTTGTTATGGGAATTAAATGAGATCGTGCATAGAAGGTCTGGGCATAGTGCCTGACAAGTAGAAGAAAGTCAATAAATGTATGAGTTTTCATATTTATTCAGTCATCTGTTCATCTAACAGCTCTTGAATGCCAGGTCTTAGACTCACCCACTCAACATTTAGCAGCTGTATTTTGAGCACCCATTTTTTGCTGTCAAGTCCATTTGTGTGGGGCATCTACAGGCAGAATGCTGGGTTTGGTGGTGGGTGAGCTTTATTTTATTTTTTTATTACTTTTTATTGGAGTATAGTTGCTTTACAATGTTGTGTTTCTGCTGTACAGCAAAGTGAATCAGTTATACATATACATATACCCCCTCTTTTTTGGGTTTGCTTCCCATTTAGGCCACCACAGAGCATTGAGTGGAGTTCCCTGTGCTATATAGTAGTTTCTTATTAGTTATCTATTTTATACATAGTAGTGTATATATGTCAATCCCAATCTCCCAATTCATCCTACCCCTTCTTCCCCCCTTGGTATCCATAAGTTTGTTCTCTACATCTGTGTCTCTATTTCTGCTTTGCATATAAATTCACCTGTACCATTTTTCTAGATTCCACATATGAGCGATATTATATGATGTTTGGTTTTCTCTTTCTGACTTACTTCACTCTGTATGACAGTCTCTAGGTCCATCCATGTCGGGCAAGCTTTATTTTAATTGACGTGCTAAGGGCTGTGTAGGATATGATCTGTGGAGGTGCAGTTCCTAAAGCCCTCTTCCTTAGAGAGGCAAGTAGCTGGGTAAACTGTTTCTTTTATGCTTTGTCCTAGGAAAGACATAGTTAAATAAAAGCAGAGAGTTAGGTAACATTTTTCCCTTCTGTTCTCAAATGATTTCCATGTCATGGAGTGTAGTATGTGTCATCTGAAAAAGGAAGCAAAGAATGTCTTCACCCTTTTATGGAGAAGGAATCACATTAGAAAAGTTTTTCTTTTACCCTTAATATGGTCACCCTTGTTGTTATTTATTTTTTTAAATTAATTAATTAATTAATTTTTGGCTGTGTTGGGTCTTCGTTGCTGCACACGGGCTTTCTCTAGTTGCGGCGAGCAGGGGCTACTCTTCATTGCGGTGCACAGGCTTCTCACTGCGGTGGCTTCTCTTGTTGTGGAGCACGGGCTCTAGGTGCGCAGGCTTCAGTAGTTGTGGCATGCGGGCGTCAGTAGTTGTGGCTCGCTCTGGAGCGCAGGCTCAGTAGTTGTGGTGCACGGGCTTAGTTGCTCCGTGGCATATGGGAATCCTCCCGGAGCAGGGCTCGAACCCGTGTCCCCTGCGTTGGCAGGCGGATTCTTAACCACTGTGCCACCAGGGAAGTCCCAACCCTTGTTATTTTTTAAACTAAAGAACACATCCCTCATTTCAATTCCTGAGCTGAACTTTTGAGTTTTCACTCAGTTCTCTGAACAGCAACTATGGCAGTTAAAGTTACTGGAACCAGAAGAATCCTGTGTGATACAGAACTAGCCGCTAAGCTTTTAATCTGCTGGTTCATCATTCTAAGTCATTCTGTTCTTCAGACCTAAATCAGTGCTTTCAGGAGACTTTTCTATGGTGTGGAAAATGAAAATAACTTATTCAGGACTTTCAAAGGCGCTTGTTGCCTGTAGATGTGATGGTGGTGGTGGTGGTGGTGTGTGTGTGTGTGTGTAATCCACATATACACTAACTGCCTGATGAATGAAAGTTTCATGGGGTGGGTGGATTTTTAAAAATTGAATTGAAAAAGATAAATGAGTGTGTTTTAAAATAATTTAAATACCTGACCGGTAGGGAGCGGTTCACAGCACATCTTCCATGAGAAAGAACATGTTGCTCATTAGAACTCCAAAATTGGCTTCCTTCCGGGAAAAATCTAACACTTGACAAAACTACTTCTCCCAGGCCGATGCGTGCCACGCCTACCAGATTGTTCACCGAAATGGGATTCCTGATGAGCAGATCATCGTGATGATGTATGATGACATCGCTAACTCTGAAGAGTGAGTAGGGAGTGCTTTGAACTTGATGGTGAGGAACTTCAGGGCATTTTAAAAAATGCACACAGACCCTCAGGAATGCTTAGATCAGCGGCCTAACATTAGAATATAAACAGGCTCCCGGATGAAATTCCACATGGCTGCTTCATCTAGAGCTTTCACCATATCTTGGTGGGACCCAGCAATGGCAGGGACATAGGAAATGGTGGTGAAGGTCCTTGGGCTGGGGCTTTGGAAGGATTTAAAACATGAATTCCCTCTCAGCTTGGGGAACTGACTCATCAGTGGGTTCTGTGGTGCTTGTTCCTAAGCTCTGAGCAGGGACACCTCAGAGGCCCTGTACACAGAAGGCTCAGTTGTATCTTAGAATACATTAGAACATCTAACCCGTTCTAGTCTCCCAGCTCCTTGTATGGGTACTAACCCTAACCCTATCCAGTCTCCCAGCTCCTTGGTTCCCAGACTATGGCCCTGTACTGTGATCACGTAACAGCTCATAATCCATCCTCAGCTTTAAAGCCTAAGCTCTTGTATTAAAGCCTTGTTTTCTGGTCTGTCTTTTTCTGAAAGTAGTTTTGCTCTGAGAGATCTCTTGATGACATCTTGCCCCCAAGATGCAATCTGGTGTCCAGCAGGAAGCCAGGCACACGGGGGCCTGGGTCCCTGTCCTCGGTTTGCAGAGCTCAGTCCTTCGCTGCTCCTGCCAGGAACTCAGGAGTTGTGGGACACCGAGACCCCCGAGCTGCTAAAATCACTAACACATTGGTGACCTCGGAGGCAATGAGAAATGTCTGTGACAACCACGGTCGTTTAGTATTTTTAAGCATAACAGGGGCGTATTCACGAAGACATAGATTTCAGAGATACGTCAAATTGTGTGCTTCACTTGTGTCCTTTGATTTTCAGCAATCCCACCCCAGGAATTGTGATCAACAGGCCCAACGGCTCAGACGTGTACAAGGGGGTTCTAAAGGACTACACGGGCGAGGTGAGGCGCATCACTGGGTCGGAGCCAGCGGGGTCTGTTTCATTTCAGTGATGATTTTTCCCTCTTTCTTGTACTTCTGGAATCAGAACCTTATTAGACTGATTTCTGGTTAATGTTTCGTGTTTGTATTAAGATTTGTGCTTGAGGTGTAATTTCTGAGAATTTTGAAAGAAAGCAGAGGGAAAAAAAAGAATGTTAGTTGTAGTCTACTGATCTTTAGTTTCTAATCTTGTTGTACTTTAAGCCTCATAATAGATTTCCTTCCATAATACCTGATTTTCTTAGGATATTGCCAGTGATCTGATTATAGATTATCCGTGCCCTTTTCTGAAAATCAATTTTCTCAGCATCAGCCCTAGTACAAAATATATCTCTAAATTTTGTAAGATAGTTTATCATTAATATAGTGTATAACTTCCAGAACATTACCTGCTTCCCAGTCGATTGAGGCTGTGTACGTTGACACGTTTTTAAGAACACCATTATGACTTCAGCCTCATGGATTTCATAGTCCCTTTTTCGTAATGTCAGAGGCGTCGAAAGTAATATTCCTTGTGACAGGGAAACGTCTGGAGTTTAGCAGTTCTTTCAGTTTTATTTTTCTCTTTTAAACTCAAGAACATTTAAATCAGGCACATCATACATGTCATATAGATGATTCCATTTTTATAAATTGTTTCTCTATAGTTATGTAGGGAAACATTTGGAATTTAGGTGGTGGGATTTTTAATGTTTTTTTTTCCTTGTGCTTTTCTGTATTACATTTTTTAACGATTGCATATCCATTTTACAAAATCCCCTTTAAGGTCATGGAGTGTCCTTGGGAACTGGCCTTTAGGAGGCAAGCTGGTTGCAAAGGTCGGCACTGATGTTCCTGCCGCCCTCTTTGCTGTCTCTCTGAGGCAGTGTGCTCTTCCTCTGTTCTTTGTCCCTACCTACCGACATCTTTGGGTTTCTCCACATGAACTTTATAATGGTCAAGAAGAAATGGCAGGCTTGCTGAGTTGGCATCTGCCAAAGACAAGATGATACTTGAGACGAGGTCATGCACATGCCCAGGAAACACTGGATCTTTCCTGGTTGCAAAGTGTTTGCCCTTAAACCTTAAGCCTTGGAGGTATGTGGACGGTGGCCTGGGCCCTCTGCGACAGACTCAGCAAACGCACTGATTTGGAGTGACAGCTGCATCTGATTTCAACTCCCAATTCTTTGTAGGATGTCACCCCGCAGAATTTCCTTGCTGTGTTGAGAGGTGATGCAGAGGCAGTGAAGGGCAAAGGATCTGGAAAGGTCTTGAAGAGGTAATGTCTGTTTTATGGCTGTCACACTTTTCTGAATGACGTGGTACTCCAGAACTGAGAATTCAAACAGGCCTTGCCCTTTGTTCCCGGACTATTTACCTGTGAGAGACGGCAGCGTGGGGACCTTTTCCCTGACAGGCTGCACAGACCTGGTGGCTTCTTTTGGCAGCCCATTTCTGTAACGAATTAACCCTGTGATCCAGGGTCCCTGGTGAGTCTCAGTGAACTGTTCCCCATCACTTAAACCCGCTGCGTTTTGTTGTCTGTGGATCCTCGTGCTGGTCGGTTCCACTACCAGTGGAACACACCAAGACAGGCGTGAGGCTCTGTGGCCAGTCAGGCTGTAGGGCCCCCGCCCCGCCTCCTGCCGACCCTGTGCTCTGATGGCAGGTCAGCCCAGTGGGAGGAGGACATCTGTAAGTTCAGAGCAAACCTCCGTATTGGGAGAAAACTCATCCCATTGCTTGCCCTGTTGGCTGTGGGTTACAGATGTCTTGTTTAGCATCTCTTTATGCAGCATTTTGACGTGATGTCAGGGACCTTAGGAGCATGACTTCAGAGAGTCTCAGGTACTTGGCAAATGGTGCTTTTCCCTTATGCCCGAGGGGAGATCTGGGCACAAGTAGCTCGTGTGAGTTAGAGCAGAGACGGACATCTGCGCGGGATGAACCAGATTGCCTCCGAGTGAGTTACTGCATCTCTGCAACCTTGAAGCAGGGCCCTCTGAGTGGAAGCCTGGTGAGGGGGCGCAGGTGGGCGTCCCAGGCCGTGTGCAGGCCGAGGGGCCCGGAGGGGCCGTCGGAGCTGCAGGACCGTGCTTGGCGGCGTGTCCTGGCTCCGTTACTCGTTGCGGAGAGGTCTGGTGGCACAGCGTGGCCGCCCGGGATGAGGCCCTATTGCCAGAGGCCTTGCTGTCCAGATCACCCTGGGCTGTCTGCGGAGCCCCCTCCCGGCCGTGAACCCTGCAGGCTCTGGGGTACGCCTCGTGGTTCAGAACGGCACCCAGCGGGAGCGGAGGGAACGGGCTGCACGTCGGGCTCTGGGCTCCTCCTCCCACCTGGTTGGGAGACTGTAATCCTCGGACCCCTCCTGAGTTTTTTGACTGGGGTGGCTTTTCAGAGAAATGGAAGTAGAAATAAGAAGTGGTCCACTTGGACTCTCATGCTTGTCTGCGTGTCTCTTGGCAGTGGCCCCCGGGACCACGTGTTCGTTTACTTCACTGATCACGGAGCCACTGGAATACTGGTGTTTCCTAACGACGATGTGAGTTCTTCTTAATGTTTTAAAGACAAGCTGGGGGGGAACTCCCTGGCGGTCCAGTGGTTAGGACTCCACACTGTCCCTGCCGAGGGCCCAGGTTCAGTTCCTGGTCAGGGGACCCACAAGCCATGTGGTACGGCCAAAAAAAAACAAAAACAAAAAAAACAACAAGCTGGGAGAATGGGAAACAAAACCTCAGTGTTGGCAGGCCACCTGTGATGCGTGTCTCTAACATCCTACAGCGCAGGTTCGTAGGTGGCTGCTGAGGGTGGGGTCACATTTAGCAGCTTGAAATCTATCCAGAGGCATCTCTTCCGGCAGGTTTTCCCTGCGTGTCTCCTGACATCACAGCATGAGTCGCTGTCCCTGAACTTGGGTGCAGTGCACTAGACGCAGTCATAGAACTTAGTCCCTGAATGCTCCGGACAAAGTGATGAGGAAGCACATCTGCTTCCCCTTTTTATTATGTGATTAAAGCCCTCGATGGTGTTCCGGGATAATGCTGTTCACCACGATTATCTCTCAGGATTTCTAAATAAGAATTTATAAAGCATCATTAAGACTTGATTAGTGGGTTATCCAGCAAATGGTTTCTCTTGATGTGTTTGGTCTGAATGTCCATATTCTTACCTTTCAGCTTCACGTCAAGGACCTGAATGAGACCATCCATTACATGCACAAACACAAGAGGTACCAAAAGGTAATGTCAGTGCTTGGGGTGGCCTTGGGGGAGGAATGTGAGGGAGGCAGTGGAAGCAAA
The DNA here is from genome assembly GCF_028023285.1 of Balaenoptera ricei. NCBI lineage: Eukaryota > Metazoa > Chordata > Mammalia > Artiodactyla > Balaenopteridae > Balaenoptera > Balaenoptera ricei. Next base: position 176,407,075 of record NC_082640.1, on the reverse strand, counting down.
GCCCGTGGTTCTTCGACAGGCCTCCTAACTCTGGATTGGCTGTGTTTTTTTGGAAAGGGTGTCCTTTCAATCAGTCTTGACCTCTGGTCTCCCAGGATTAACTTTTTGTGATTCTACAGCTTTAGCTGTTAGATCAGAATCACCGGCGATCTTGTTAAAGTACAGTGTGGGCCCCAGCCCCGGGATTTGGCTCAGTTGTTCTGGGGAGAGGCCTGAGGGTTTGCCTTTCTGAGTTTTCAGGTGATGCTGACGACCCTGGTCTAGGGACCACACTTTGAGGACTACTGTTTCTAGGGCTGTCACCAATCTGGGGCAGCTGGGGGGGAAAATACCACCTTCTTATTTTCCCTTTGGCCCTCTCTGGCCCCTTTTGCACCCTGTATGGAACCTGTGTAGCTCAGGCGTGTATGTGTTAGTAACGTGTTTTGCTCTTGGAAACTGCTCCCTGCGTTGGATGGCAGATCAGTTTTCCTTAGCATCATCTGTGGCTCCATTTTTTTCTGCATTATTTCAGCTAAAAGATCATTTTATTCTCTTAGCCATGCATAAATTTGGGTCCTTCTGGTTTGTGTGACAACAGCTTCTGTAGCCTCTGCTTCTTACAGCAGAGATATCTCCCAAAAGCAAAAGTGAAAGACTCTTAAGAAACAGGTCAAGAGAGTGGGCAAAGTCAAAGTAGCATTTGCGAGAGGTCTGTGCCTGGGCGGGGTGAGTTCACCTGTCTCATTCGCCTCCCAGATGGTGTTCTACATTGAAGCCTGCGAGTCTGGGTCCATGATGAGCCACCTGCCCCCCAACATCGATGGTAGGTGGTGGGAGCACTGGCCTCTGAGCCGGGCTGGGTGAGCACCTTGCTACATGGTGCAATTGGACATTCTCTGAATCTGCCCATGGGAAGAACCAAGTGTCTTACATAAGCCAGGCCTAGGCCAGCCTAGTGCACGGAAGTAGGGGGATACCTGTGGGCAGCTCTGAGCTTCTTCTACTCCTGCAGGATTAGTGGTCAGGGGATGAAGGGATGTAAGCTCTGGATGTGAGCTCTGTGGTGCTCTGCCAGGTTCTAGTAGGGCTACTTAAGAGCAAAATCACAGTCTTTGGACCAGCCTCTGTCCTTTGAGATGTGTTGCTTGCCGGCTCTCTGATCTTGGGCAGGTGACTTACCCTCTTGGACCCTCAGACTTACTCATCTGTAAAATGGGGATAAAGATAGTGTCTGTTAGGAGAGTTACATTTTAAGCGATGACATTTGTCCAGCATAGTTCTGAGCCCATGGTAGCTAGGTAGAAAATGGTAGCTATTTCATATGTTCAGTCCATCTAAGTGTTTCTTTAATAAATGTTCACTTTCTGTGGAAATGAAATGAGGTCCATATCCTTCAAGATTCCAGAGTTACTCAAATCTGTTAGCTCTGTTCCAAAATAGCTGGATGTCCTAATAAGCACTCCTGCTTCCTCATTGCTGCAGAAAGTGTCTATCAGCTGGCTTCTCTTTTTCCACATTTAGTTTTAGATGAGTTACTGAAACTCAGTGAACAGGGCTGGATACAAGGAGGTCTCCCTGCCCCCCCTGAGCTGATCATAGGTGACCTGCTTTTTTTTTTTTTTAATTAATTTATTTATTTGTTTTTGTTTTTGGCTGTGTTGGGTCTTTGTTGCTGTGCACAGGCTTTCTCTAGTTGTAGCGAGCGGGGGCTACTCTTCGTTGCAGTGCGTGGGCTTCTCATTGTCATGGCTTCTCTTGCTGGGAAGCACGGGCTCTAGGCACGCGTGCTTCAGTAGTTGTGGCACGCGGGCTCAATAGTTGTGGCGCACGGGCTTAGTTGCTCTGCGGCATGTGGGATCTTCCCAGACTAGGGCTCAAGCCCGTGTCCCCTGCATTGGCAGGCAGATTCTTAACAACTGCGCCACCAGGGAAGCCCCAGGTGACCTGCTTTGATTGCACTAGGAAAGGAGGAGGAACTCAAGCTTCAAGTGGAATCCGCAGACAGCCGAGAATAAAACACGACTGAAATGTGTCTTTAATTCCTCGTAGTTTATGCAACTACTGCTGCCAACCCCAGGGAGTCGTCCTATGCCTGTTACTACGATGAGGCGAGGTCCACGTTCCTGGGGGACTGGTATAGCGTCAACTGGATGGAAGACTCGGACGTGGTGAGGCATCTGGGGGCCGGCTGCTCAGCTGAGGCTTAGCTGTCAGCTGCGATCGTCAAAGGACTTGACTGTTTTCATTTTGGCAGGAGGATCTGACCAAAGAGACCCTCCACAAGCAGTACCAGCTGGTGAAATCCCACACCAACACCAGCCACGTCATGCAGTATGGAAACAAGGTGAGTAGGGGAGCCTCGGACCCCTGATGATGCCTGGAGTCTCAGGCTGACTCAGCGGGGACGTTTCTCTCCCGGTGAAGAGAAACGGGATCCATCCGGGTGAGGAACGGCTGAGGCAGGGCTGGCTCTGCCTCTCATGGCCGCTCCATCCTGGAGATCCCACCCAGGCTTTGGAATCAGACTTCGGTTCAAACTCACAAAGTTGTGAGACTTTGGGCAACCTACCTGACGTCTCTGAAACCTCTCCGTTTCCTCCTTGGTCAAAGCCCTAGCGCACAAGGTGATGAGCAAAAAGCAGGGGGTCCATCACGTGCACGAAACACACAGTGAGAGGTTACTGAATCGAAAGCTTCTCCTGTGAGTTTTGTGGCTTTGCCCTGTAGAACCCCACACCCTGAATCCTCCGGGGTCCAGCCTTCCTGCAGTTGCAGGATGTTATCTTGACCCTTTGGCTATAAATTCAAGACTTTTACTGCCCCTACCCCCCCCCCCCCCCCACCCCCAACTATGTTCAGAAGGGACCTAGGTGGTAAAATAGGTCAGTCCATCAGGGCTGTCAGGACAGAGGTCACAGCAGGTGGCTGCTGAAGGCTTGGGCCTTAGGTGCCACCCCTGGGGCTAGCCCTCGGGATGTGCAGAGGAGGGGATTTGTGGGGGGCTCCCAGTAGTCTGTACGACCAGACATCATCCTCCAGGTGGCCTGCCACCAGCTGAGAGCTTGCCAGCTGAGTTCTGTTCCTTTGATGTGAGCGTCGGCCTTGTAGAAGACCTTGTGAGCAGTCAGTCCAGCTATTGCCTTCAGCACTTCTCGGGCAGAGTGTGGACCGGAGGGCCCGGGAGCCAGCAGGGCAGTCACAGGCCACGAGAAGTGCACTCACGGGCCACGGGAAGTGCACTCAGAATGTCGTGGCCTTGGTCAGGCTTTTGAGGGAAGGTAGTGGGGAGGTGGAGCAGAGAGAAGGCCAGGGAAAGGTAATTCAGAGGGGGCAGGGTCAAAGGTGGCACTGCCCCAGCTTTGTCGGGGGATTGGAGGGAGGGAGGGTACCAGCAACAACTCTTCTTCCCTGAGCTTTCTCTTCTCTTTACAATTTCCTCAGCATTAGCCACGTCTGCTCTTGGTTGAGGAGGCATGAAGGATCTTTTCTAAGCATTATGTTTCTATATACATGTGTGTATATTTTATTTTATTTTTTTTTAAATTTTATTTATTTTATTTTTATTTATTTTTGGCTGCGTTGGGTCTTCGTTGCTGTGCGCGGGCTTTCTCTAGTTGCGGCGAGCGGGGGATACTCTTTGTTGCGGTGCGTGGGCTTCTCATTGCAGTGGCTTCCCTTGGTGCGGAGCATGGGCTCTAGGCTCACGGGCTTCAGTAGTTGTGGTGTGCGGCCTCAGTAGTTGTGGCTCGTGGGCTTAGTTGCTCCGCGGCATGTGGGATCTTCCCAGACCAGGGCTCGAACCCATGTCCCCTGCACTGGCAGGCGGGTTCTTAACCCCTGCGCCACCAGGGAAGTCCTATTTTATTTTTTGTTTTAGAACTGCTTTTCGATTAGCGTCGCTTGGTTTAGGACCATGACCGCTGGTAGCGTTTCTTTCCCTCTTAATCGGGATCCAGTCTGCAGTGACCCCTGCAGGCAAATGCAGCCAGGCAGGCGGGCCCGCTTGTTAGGCCCTGATGCCAAGTCGGCCCCGCCCCTCGGTGGCTTTAGCTCTGCCCATCTCAGTGGACCCAGACCTCAGCGCTGACCCGGACAGGTGCTCTGCACCTTCCTTCTGCTGGTCGCTAGGGGCAGGCGGGTGAGCGTGGAGGGGTGAGCACACCCCAGGGTCACCCCTGGCTGAAGCGACTCTGGCACGAGCGTGGCGGGACTGGGTAGCGGTTCTGCCGCAGAGAATGCCAGGCAGCTTCCAAGTCCATCATCGGCGGGTTTCAGGTGGTCAAATGCGTTGCCTCGCCCGCTGCTGAGGACCAAGCGCGTGCTTTCAGGCTGCGATTGTGACCCTTCAGTGGTCCTGAAACCACGTGGGGTGAGCTGTGGACTCCAGGACCCAAGGGACGTTTGGCACATCTGCTCCTCCCACTCAAACTGACTCTCTCTCTCTCTCTCTCTCTCTCCCTCCCCCTCCCTCCCCAGTCCATCTCTGCCATGAAGTTGATGCAGTTTCAGGGTCTGAAACACAAAGCTAGTTCTCCCATCTCCCTGCCCCGAGTCAAACACCTGGACCTCACTCCAAGCCCCGAGGTGCCCCTCACCATCATGAAAAGGAAACTGATGAGCACCAATGATCTGCAGGAGTCCAGGCGTCTTGTCAAGAAGATCGACAGGCAGCTGGAGGTAAGCGGTGGCGAAGCTGCGGCTCCCAGCCTTGCCGGGCAGCGTGCGCGAGTCCTGTCTCTGCCTCCTGACCATAAATCCGTGTTGGTGGGAGCCAAGTGACAGAGCTCTGGGGTCACCCTCCTCCTGCCACACTGGGAGTATATGGGAAAGGAAACCAGGCTTTGCACTCGCTGTAAAATGGACACAAGTGAGCAGGGCAGAGGCCAGCTTCATCCTTCATCAGTAAACTGGCCTTGACCTCTTTGGAAGCAGGAATCAAAGAGAGGGAGCCCGTCTCCTGCCAAGAAGCCACGGCATGTGGGTGTTTCTTCTTTTACACCTAGTTGCTCACAAGACATTTTTATTTTGCTGCTTGGTGAGTTAGTAGCTAATCATATTTAAAAACAAAAACCCAGTCCACAAAAAATTTCTGCTGCCTTAGGAAAATCATAGTCACAGCCCCACATTCTTCCTAAAATGCTTGAGCAATCTTTTACGATGACTGGGTTTGTTTTCAGCAGTTCATCTGTTTGTTTGCAACTGGCCGAATTTCTTTTCAGATTCTAGCTGTGTGGCTAGAACCACCACGTGTGTCCTCACGAGATGCTGGGCAAAGACTGTCTGTTCAGCAAAGCCAGCTGTGCAGACTCTGTTCCCTCCTCAGCACAGCACAGGGATTGATGTGCTGGGATACAGCCTCAATTTTCTAGGAAAGAAAAAAAAAATCTACATGACCTGTCTTAGAGTCGTACATCTCATAATCCTGACAGTTAGCAATCCTACACGTGGTACATTAACCAGGATGGGGTTTTTGTTGTAGTTGTTGGTACCACAGGGTAATACAACAGTTCTCATATTTTTTTGCTCTCGGACCTCTTTACACTCTTAAAATTATTGATCCCAAAGAGCTTTTGTTGGTGTGGGTTATATCAATATTTACTGTGTTAGAAATGAACACTGAGATTTTTAAAATAGTAACTCACTTAGAGATAATAATAAACCCATTTTGTGTTAATATATTTTTTATGAAAAAGAATTATTTTCTAAAATAAAAACAATTTGGGTGAGAAGAGTGGTATCACTGCACTTCTGCAAATCTGTTTTCTGCCTGGCGTTCTAGAAGACGGCTGGGTCATCGTACCTGTGCCTGCATTCACTGTTGGGCTCTTTTGTTCTGGTTGAAATCTATAAAGAAAATGTAACCTTACACAGATACACAGTTGGGAAAGGGAGGACATTATGGAGCCCCCAAGAAGCCTGGGGGACCCCTGTGGTCCTGGACCGCATGTTGAGACCCGCTGGTCTGGCACACAGTGGGCAGGGAGCATTCGGGCATGAATGGAACAAACCCTGGCTGGGGAACGGGAGGGTCAGGGGACTCGATTGTAAGTTTTGGTTGATATGGAAACAGCTTTCTCCTTAATGATGCTGGTTTTCATTATCTGGGAAGAAAATGATGTCCACCCTTTGCGTCCTTCTGTCTAAGCATCTGATGGTTTCCAGAATGGACAAAGGTGCCTGTGAACACATAGCACCGCTTATGGGACAACAGTCTACTTTGGGGCACAATTTCTACATGCCCTCCCCCCGCCTCCCCACTTCCTTAGCCTGGGCCATACCTGCTCTTCAGGTATTCAGATTTAAATGCTTCCATCGTGCCCGAAGATCCCTAAAAGGCAAGGTATTTCTGAAGGGTTCTAGCTGTAACAGAAGCCTCGCGTGTGCGTCTTTGGCCACAGAAAGCATCTGTTGGCATCTCTTTCAACATACTGGGGTGGAGGCTCTATGAAAGAAGCATCTAACTGGTCCAGGGTTCCAGGAGAGACTATATTAAGTAAGATACATTTGGAAAAGATGTGTTTCTTCACAGGTCAGAAATGTCATTGAGAAGTCAGTGCGGAAGATCGTCGCCTTGATCTCAGGGTCCGATGCCGAGGTAGACAGGCTCGTGTCCCAGAGAGCCCCGCTCACGGCGCACGACTGCTACCAGACAGCCGTGTCCCACTTCCGCACGCACTGCTTCAACTGGCACAACCCCACGGTAAGCCCAGACCCTGGGGCTGCCGGCCTCTGCACCCTGCCTTCCGTGGGCCAACTAGCTTGGCCTTCCTCTGCATCTTAAACCCCAAACCTGAGTTAGTACGGTCCACTGGGAATCGCATCAGGTGCATTGCCTTGTAGAAGGTTCCGCCTTGTAGAAGAAGCAACAGGCTCATTCAGAGGCCTTTGGTGGGGATGTGAGAGGAGGAAGGTCATCCAAATTCACTGACCCTAAATCTTGGCCCCAGACACTCTGAACTGTCCCAGTGGCTGGGACAGCTTACCAGTCATAGACCATTCAACTGCCCTTCCCATTGGCCTTTGAAGGGGACTTCCTTCTCTTCACACTGTGCTGTCCCTGCCGAACCCCACCCCTCCGCCCTGCCCCTTACACCAGCCACGCAGGTTTTCTCCCTTCTGGGTCTGTTCCGACCTCTTCCCCAGATTTGTTGTTGAAGCAGGCCCTGGCCCATGGAGGAGAAGAAAGGACCTAGTTTCTGCAGATTGTCGAATGTCAGGGTTGGAAAGTAGCTAAAAAGCCTCCTTTCTGGTCAGTACTTACACGATGCTTGGCTCCTTATAGGGAAGGGGTTAGCAAACTGGGGCCCGCAGGCCCATTCCTGCCCACAGCCTGTAGGGTTTTTCCCTCCACAGCCTGTTTTTATAAATAAAGTTTTATCTAAACCCAGCCACACTCTACTCAGTCACATAGCTTTCACCCTGCAGCAGAGTTGAGTAGTTCATGCAGCCTACAAAGCCTCAAATATTTATTGTCTCGCGCTTGACAGAAAAGTTTGCCAAGTCCTGCTTTAGACCCACGCTCTTCGATAACAGTACTCACTAGCCTCACGTGGCTCCTTAAACTTGAATTTAAATTGATTAAGGATTGACATATACACACTACTATATATAGAATAGGTAACTAAAAGAACCTACTAAATAGCGCAGGGAGCTCTACTCAATACTCTGTAATGACCTATATGGGAAAAGAATCTGAAAAAGAGTGGATATATGTGTATGTGTAACTGACTCACTGCTGTACAGCGGAAACTAGCACAACATTGTAAAGCAACTCTACTCCAATAGAAAAAAATTAATTTAAAATAAAGAAATAAATGGATTAAAATGAAACCAAACGTAAAAGTCAGTTCCTTAGCTGCAGTAGCCACATTTCCCGTGTTCAGGAGCCACATGTGGTGAGTGGCTACTGAACTGAGAACGTTATAGAACATTTTCATTGTTGCAGAAAGTCCTCTCTGGGCTGTGACGTGCCTACCATGGTCATCCTCAGATACTTCTGAGGGTGGAGTGCTGGGCACTTGAGAGATAGCTCTCCATTATTAAGAGCCTCTCAATTTTATTTTTCACTTATTTAACAAAGCATTCTCTTTATTTAATGATTTTTAAAATTCCCATTTATTTAACAAATACTTAATCCTCTGGTGTTAACATTTTTGCCTGCTGGCATCACAGAAAGTGAATCTCTCCTTTCTTCCTCTTGTGAGTTCTCAGGTTCCCTTGAAGTGTTTTTCAAGGTAAACACCCCCAGTTATTTCCGTCTTAGTTGCCATCTGTTTGGCAATCACTTACCATCTGTCTCCCTCACCACTGTGTCCCAAACTAAAAGCCAGGCTGCCAGGGGGAGGTCTGAGCTAACAGAGGGGAGCAGGGCCAGGGGGTTCTCATCCAGGAGTCCTTACCTGGGCTTGAGGGTGCCGTAGGAAGCCTGCCAACCCCCTGCACATGTGCGTTTTTCCTGGGAGATGGTCCATAAATCTCACCAGATAATCTAAAGGTGGGAGGGGATCCCTGACTCAATAAAGGTTAAGAACCATTGGTGTAATTTTTTTTTCTTTTGTTTTGACTGCACCAGGCGGCTTGTGGGATCTTAGCTCCCCAACCAGGGATCGAATCTGGGCCCTCAGCAGTGAAAGTGCGGAGTCCTAACCACTGGACTGCCAGGGAATTCTTAGGAACCACTGGTCTAGATGCTTTACATATTCCCATGTTAGGAGTTGATCGTGTTATCAAATGATGATGTTTGATCGTGCTTTTTGGTTTGTTTTCCTCCAGTACGAGTATGCTTTGAGACATTTGTACGTGTTGGTCAACCTTTGTGAAAACCCTTATCCGATTGACAGGTAACCCTGCACCTGGCATTTGAAGGGTCGGTGTCCTTCTGAAAGCAGAAGGGCACGTGTAGCACTGCTGTCCTCTTCTGCACGTGGGCACTTTGCTTCTGCCGGCTTCTACCTCTCACTGTGGACGAATTCAAAATAGATGCATCCCCAGGGTTGCTGGGTTGGGTGGGTCTGTCATACATGTTCCGTGGTGGGTTCTGTTCGTCTTCATTTCTTCAGGGTTGACCAACTTCGGGTTCAATAACTTCTTCTTCCCGTTTCTTACAGAATAAAATTGTCCATGAACAAGGTATGCCTTGGTTACTACTGAAATGCTGTCGACGCTTTTCTGAATGTGAACACGTCCCTTAGAATGTGTGCTGATCAGAGACAGAAGAGCTGGGGCCAGAGGGAGGCTCCCCCCGCGGCTGCAGGCCCTCCCGGGGATGCGATCAGGCCACGCGGGCGGCACTCCAGGCCTCCCCCAGGATGGCTTGCTCACCTTTACCGACTTCCCCAGCTCCTACAGGTCCTGTGTGATCCTCTGAAAAAGCCACAGATTTGGGAGGCTAAATCTCTGCACTGAGAAAGGTGCATTTGCTTTTTAAGAGGGTTTTTTTGCCCATGACTTTTAAGGAGTGACACGTTCACTGGGGCTTCTGCAGCCAGTGAAAGAGTCTTTGAGGAATTTGAAGTCAGAACCTCTTAAGTCTTTACAGTGATTTTATGGAAGAGGGACGTAAACCCCAAATGGAAAACTATTTTTAGAAAATAGTATAATTTTTGATTGCTTTTGTATTTTATTTGTCAATAATGGACAAGTCTGAAAAATAAAGATTTATAACTGAATCCGAGTATTAATTTCAGGTCCCCGACTTTGTAGTCTATGCTCCTGGCCCCTCCTGGTGGGGTCCACTCCCCATCTGTCTGTCTTCCAGCCTCCCCTCTCCCACACCACCACCTACCACTTTGCTCTCCCTGCTCCCCCGACCGCCTGGACTTTTCAGCCTCCTGTGCCTTTGCTCCTTGCTGTGCCTTGTGCCCTGGAGTGCCTTTCCCTCCATCTGATCCATCCTCAAGGTGTATCTGAAAGTGCCCTGTCTTCCTCAGCTTCCTTCTCTCCTACACACAAAAGTCCCCTCTCCTCTGTCCGTTGGCATTTGCATTTTCCTTGGGTCTTTTCCAGCACTTGTAGGGGTCTGCCCTTACACCACGCCTGGGGGCTGGGAGGTTATCTAAGCTCCTCTGAGGGCACAGGCTGCCTGCCTTGCCTTTGTTTCCCTTGGCCCAGTGTCCCACACGGGGTGGTACTGTGGGTTTGTGAAAGACATTTAAAAGTAGCACTAACTCTCTCCATGTAGTGGAATATTATGCGGCCACATAAAGGATGAAGCACTGCTACAGCTCCAGCATTTAGCCAAGGGAAAGAAGCCAGTCACACAAGACCCTGTATTATACGATTTGACTTGTATCTAATGTCCAGAATAAGCAAATCTATAGAAACAGAAAGTGGATGAGTGATGCCAGGAAGCAGGGAGAGAGGGAAATAATAGGGAAACAGTGACTGCTAATGGGCATGAGGCTTCTTTTGGGGCTGATGAAAATGTTCGGAAACCGATCATGATGATGGTTGTAAAACTCTGAATGTACTAAATAAAACCCAGTGACTTGTACACATCAAATGGAATTATGTGGTTTGCTAATTATGTTTCAGTAACGTTGTTTTTAAAAATAAGCCATATACCTAGATGACTGTTTAAATAGAGAGCAAAGAAAAAAGGAACACTAAACCACGACACTTGTGACCACCTGTCTTTATGTAGTGAAACCTGTCTAATTTAGCAGTGGTTGACGCCTTTAAAATTTGGAGGTACGGACTGGAAGTTGAGATACTGGCAAAGAGGGTTATTTATGTCTGTGACAGATTCAAGGGTGATACTTTTGTTTCTAATGGGCCCATTTTTCATCAGTTTATCCTTTCTCCATGAGGTTGTCCTAATACATTCAATCACGTGACCAGGATAAAGAACTCTTATTGTCCTACAGATTTGGGGGAGCTTTAGGGATTTAAGTAACAAGTACAAGAAGCGTAAGGTGTGTGAACACGTATCACTAAAGCTCAAGAATGGGCAGCCCTGAGGGCCGGCTGATGTTCAACGAAATGCAAATACTGACAAGTAGCATATTTAAAAGGAGTCTCTTAAAAGGCCTCAATGTTCAGGTGGTAAAAATTCTGTTCTTCTGTTTTCTAGAACTGTTAACTACTTTGTGACCCTGCTTCTCTCTTATTATTTGTCCTCCCTGTAGAACAAAAATATCCTTAACTATTTAACAAGTGCAGTAACTTGAATGTTCATAGTTCTAAAGGTTAAAAGCAGCTTGTTCATTTCTCAAATAAATGACAGTTCCCTAAGTAAGTCACACTGCCTTGACTTTTCTTTCTCCTCATGTGGTTCATAGGCCCCCAGCAGACATGGCTCTCCATCCCTTGTATTAAGCCATTTTCTATTAGATTTCTGATAAGGGTGACCTTTCTATGTGTATCACAACTAGGACCAGCGTTTTTTCCCTAGTTATATGCAAAATGTACAGACATGTTCTGTCATAAGAGGTACATAGTACAGAAACTTTCGGAGTAAAAGGTGGCCAACCCTTTTCTTCCCCAGAAATCCCAAATGTCAGTTTGTATTCGTCATTAGAATGCCCTTTCTACATATTTACATACCTATATACAAATAATACTTTTTTGCCTTTTCATTATAAAATAAAAACATATAGAAAACCATACAAAGGAAGTGTAATGCTTAGTGAATTATAAGATGAACATCCTTGTGACTACCACCCAAGTCAAGAAATAGAACTTTACCAGATGTATTAGTCAAGATTCTCCTGAGAAATAGAACCAGTTGGATGTGTATACATATAGAGAGAGACATTGATCTGAAGGAATCAGCTCACATGATTGTGGATTGTGCAAGCTGGAGACCCAGGGGAGGAGTTGCAGTCTAGGCCAAAGGCCACCTGCTAGCAGATCCCTTCTTGCTCAAGGAAGGTCAGTCTTTGCTCTCCTAAGGCCTTCAGCTGATTGGATGGGGTCCACCCACATTGTGGAGGGTCATCTGCTTTGCTCAGGGTCTACTCATTTAAATGTTAACATCATCCAAAAAGTCCACAACATCCAGAATAATATTTGACTAAGTAAGCACCATGGCCCAAACGGACACATAAAATCAACCATCTCACCAGCCACCCTGGAAGCCCGTGCTTGTGCTCTATCCCAGTCACAGAACCTCCCCAGCCAACCCCCCACAAAAAGTAACCACTCTCCTTGTGTTCTTTGTGGTTTTATCACAAGTGTGTATGCCTAGACACTCGTTTTAGTCTTTATTCTGCAGGTTTCCTCATCCTTTTTTTTCCTTCCAATTTCTGTTGACGAGTCCAGGCTGTGGATCTGTAGAGTTTCTCAGTCTGGACTTTGCTGATTGCATATTCAAGCTGCTGTTCAGCACGTTTTTCTGACGCCCAGCTCTCTGACAGATCAGCAGCAGGATCCAGAGGCCTTGCACGTGTCTAATGGGTTTCAATCCATTGTACTTCTGTACTGAAGCTCAAATTGTTCATTTTTGGCTGATGGAATCTTAAAGGTGGGCTCCCAAGCCCTTTTGACATGACCCTAGGAAATTTCCATAGCTTCCTTCGTATCTGGTGTATCAAGATGTCTCATTCTACATTTCCTGTCCCAAAGCTGGGATCAGCTATTTCTCCAGGAAAAGCTGGTTTCTTTTCATGAGACATAGTCTTTCAAGACAGCAGTCTGACTTCTAGGAGTGCTCACTGCTCCTGCCTCCAGGCTGGCCCCCTCCAGTTCTGTTCTACGTGGGTGGAGAATTTCCAGACTCCCTGTGCTGCCAAACAGGGCCATTCAAGGGCCTGGCCCTCATCCTCACCTTCCACTACTCTTTGCCTCAGGCTTTATGTACAAGCGATCTGGAAATGACTGGTGACCCTGCATACAGCACACTCCTATTTCATTTTTCTGTGATTTTTCACTTTCTTTGATCTTCCTTGTCAGAAACTGTCAAGAGCCAGAGATTTTACCCCACTTGCACGTTAACAAGGTCACCTGCCACAGTTTCACAGGTGCTGGCAGGAGACTCCTGGGACCATGACAAGGGACTTCATCACTCCTGGCAACCAGGCGCACGTGCTTCATATTTGCTTCGACTCCTCTTGCCTGCCGAGTGCCCTGAGGGGGATGTGGAGGTGGGCCCTGGTAGAGGCTATGCACACAGTCGGTCTGGGTCAGGCTGAGAAAACTCGAGCTGAGGAAGAAGGCTGTGAGCAGACCTGTGCCGCTTTTACCCTGCGGGGAGACACTCTCTTCCAAAGTGAGAGACGTTATTTTATCATCTTGGTCAGGAAAAAAAATCTGCCCTCTTCCCAGAAGGGAGAAACTATCTTTATCCTCCAAGGCTAGTCAAATACTCTTAAGAAGATAGTCTTGGGCTTCCCTGGTGGTGCAGTGGTTAAGAATCCGCCTGCCAATGCAGGGGACACGGGTTCGAGCCCTGGTCCGGGAAGATCCCCCATGCCGCGGAGCAACTAAGCCCGTGCGCCACAACTACCGAGCCTGAGTGCCACAACTACAGAGCCCGTGCACCTAGAGCCCTTGCTCCACAACAAGAGAAGCCACTGTGATGAAAAGCCCGCGCACCACAACAAAGAGCAGCCCCCGCTCGCCGCAACTAGAGAAAAAGCCCACGCGCAGAAACAGAGACCCAATGCAGCCAAAAATAAATAAATAAGTAAATTTTAAAAATTAAAAAAAAAAAAGAAAAAAAGAAGATAGTCTGGAATAAAAGCTGTCAGTGAGTCTTCACCAGACATGCAAGAGATCCATGGAGAATTCCAGCAATCTTCAGGGGTTCTTCAATTCCCTTCTGCTTTTGGCCGACGCTTTATCCTTCAAGACCGAGCTCAGGCATCCCTGTCTGCAGGGAAGCCCTCTGCTTCCTCCAGGTGGGTTACATGCCCTCCCCTCCCTCAGGACCCCATCACATCCCGTGCTGACTGTTGTCATCACACTGCTCACATTAAACAGAAAATATGTGCCTGGCTCGGTAGCCCCCAGGCTTGAGTTCACCTGGACTCCCCATAGACCATTTAATGCTGTCATATGGAAAAGGTGTCCCTTTCTCTGGGTGGACACAGTCCTGTGCCAGGGTGACAAGTGGAGCCCAGACTGGATTTCAACCCCACTTGTCCCCTCAGCCGTGCAGCTTTGGCCGTGAACAACTTCCCTGCCCTCATGTGCTAGCTCTGAATTTATTTCCCTTTTCTGAAAGATCTAAGGCTTTGCTTGCCCCAACCCGGGAGCTTGTCTGATCCCTGCGACAAGCCTGGGAGATCAGGGCATAAGCATTCTTAAGAATGGGGACACTGAGGCACAAAGATGTTGAGCATCTTGCCGAGGGCTCGCAGCTGGCCTGGAGCCCAGGTCTCCTGACTACGAGTAGAGGTTCTTCCCACCTTCCAGCTGAGCAGTTTCTCCGACTTCGAAGCCAGATTTCAGAGTTCCCTTTTGGTTGAGGGCTGCGTCAGCAGCAAAGAGGTTTCCTGGAGGGCATTCCTGGGAAACCGCTGTCTTGCAGCAAATAGCTGACAGCTGGGGAAGAGGAAAAGCCACAGCCACTGTGAATCAGTGCTTTTCTCCCCGAAGCCCTGCTCCACGTGACCTTCCTGCGAAGGAAGGGCCCAGTTCCTGCCCCAGCTGCTCCCCCGCCTCCCCGTCCCAGATGACCCTGCAGAGCAGGAGGTGGCCAGTTCCTGGATTCCGGCCAGCTGAGTGCGCACACGGCGACCACATCTGCGACCGGGTGCCGTGCCTTCCAGATACAGCCTCCGCCGCCAAGTGGGGATGACAGGCTGGTCTGTGGGTGGGGGAGGGAGGCGTCTCCACTGCACCCAGAGGACCCTCCCCTCCTCCCTCTCAGGGCCTCTGCTCTTCTCTGCCCACCTCCCTTGCAGGACCGTCCCTTGTCCCCCAGCAGAGACTTGCTCATACTAGGGAGACCTGGATTCAACACATTAAGGTGTTGTGAGGCCATCGTGGGCCAGGTGTCTGCAGGGGCAGTTTGGGACTTCTCATGATGGGCAGGGCTTTGCACCCAGCTGTCACTGGTAGGCCCTGGGGACGGAGGAGCAGCAGGGCCTGGGCATGCCCTGGTCTCTTCAGAAGCCCTCGTAGCTTCTCCCAGCACCGCTGGCTCCAGTCCCAGCCTCAGGCCAGTGGACAGGGGAGGGGGCCAGTAAAAGCAGAGGGAAGGAGGGAGCCAGCCGGCCCAGGGGAGAGGGGACAGACGCTAGGGAGGACACACAGCCGAGCCCTTGTCCTACGTCCCAGCCTGTGGCCCCATCACCCTTGGACTCAAGGACCCCCTGCTCGGGGCCTGTGGGGAAACCAGGCCGCTTCACTTGCATCTTGGGCCTCTGGATCAGGTCAGCCCTGCGACGCTCACCATGGCCTCAGGCAAGTTCACCCAGAGCGGGCCTGGCGGGCGAGGCTCATCTGACTTTGGTTTCCTACCAACAGGTCACTTGGGATGCTGCACCCGGTAGAAAAGAGAGCCCTGAATTTGGGGGTAGGTTAGCCCTGAGTTCAAACCTCACTTTGGCCTCTAACCAGCTGTGTGACCTTGGGCAAGTCATCCCTTGCTATGGGCCGAGTTGTGATCCCTCCAAGTTCATGTGTTGAAGCCCTAACCTCTAGCATCTCAGAATGTGACTGTGTTTGGAGACAGGGCCTTAAAGGGTTAATTAAGGTAGAATGAGGTCATATGGCTGCGCCCTAATCCAATAGGACCTGTGTTCTCAGAAGAGGAGGAGACCAGGGCTGCTCAGGCCCAGAGAAAAGGCTGTGTGAGGACATAGCGGGAAGGCAGCTGTCTGCAAGCCAAGGAGAAACCAGCCCTGATCTGCGACTTCCAGCCTCCAGAACCGTGAGAAAATAAATGTCTGTTGTCTAAGCTGCCCCATCAGTGGTATTTTGTTAAGGCCGCCCAAGTAGACTAATTCTCCCCCTTCCTTTGAGCCTCCGCGTCCTCATCCGTAAATATCTCCCACAAGGGGCTGCTGTGTGGATTAAAGAAAATCACACAGGGCAGCCACTAACCAGCACCAGGCAGCCCCGTGAGGGCTCCGTACATGCGAGGCTGTTTCTGCGCCCTGAATCGGGCCCCCGCACCTCCCCGGGGGGAGAAGGCATCCAGAAGACAGGGGTCCAGGTAGCCCCACCCCTCCTGCTCTCTGGCCTCTCCTGATGGGAGAGGCCCCAGGACGGTGGGCCCAGTACATATGCTTGTGCACATACATGCACGCACACACACACACACACACACACACACACACACACACACACACAGTGCTCTTACAGTGGTCGCCGGTCCAGCTCACTGGCTGTACAGAAGACTCCCAGGGCTGGGCTGGTGTCCGATCCACGCTCTGAATTCCAACCCCACCCCAGGTTTGGGCCCCACTTGGCCAAGAGGGTGCTCGGGTAAATGGACCCGCCTCTGACGTTCCCCACCAGCCTCAGGTCTAGTGGGAGGCAGTGGGCACTTTGCCGTACAGCTGTGGGCACGAGGCTGTATGGCCAGCACAGCTCAGGGCTGCAGGGAGCATTGGAAGCTCAGGAAGGGAACAGTGTCTGCACTGGGTGGTGGGTAGGGGGATGGGGAAGGAAAGGGCAACCTGGGATCAGAGCCGGCTACCCTCAGCTTCTGATCTGAGGGTAGCCTCAGATCAGAAGCTGTTTGTCTGTTCCGTCATGTCTGTTATACTGAGCGCCGGCCTGGAGAGTCCTCCAGGGCTGGCTGGCCGCATCCTGGAGCAATCCCTGCATCTCACACAGGGCTGGCCTGGAGCCAGAGTTCGACAGATGTTTGTTGACTGGCTGAATGAGCTGGTTGCTGCCCAGGAGTATAATCCAGGTAAGTCCAGCCGACCTGCCCTGGGTGCACCGCTCACTGCTGTTCACACTGGGGCTCCACCTGAACTTCATCTGTTTTGTTCTCTGCTGTTTCCCAGGGCCTAGAAGAGTGCTGACATTTAACAGGCACTCAACAAACACATATTTTAATCAATGCTGAGGACACAGACATGAAGGGTCCAAATTTGGTGGAGAAAGCAGAAATATCAACAGACAAATGCAATTTGATGAGCTATCTCTTGTGAGAGAGATGATCCGAGGGGGCTGGGAGACATGGACAAGGACCATCTGGCCAGCCTAGGAAGTCAGAGAAGGCTGACTTTCTCCAGGGGGAGGAGACGGGCTTTGAAGGATAAAGAGGAGTTTGACCACGCAAAGACTATATGGAACGGTATTCCTGGGCTAGGCGGCAGAGGCAGGAATGATGGGAACCATGGTGGGGGAGGAGACAGGAGATGACCAGGCTAAGGGGCAGACAGGGGCCAGGGCCCTGAGGGTTGAGCGTATGCTGCAGATTCTGTCAAAACATAGGGCCCTCGGTGGCAAGGAGGTGGTCTTCTGTACTCCACCCGGGAAGGGGATTAGGCTGTTCATGGGGGGCCTGGCTGGCTGAGCAGAGCTCTAGCCCGAGAAAAGAAGACGCCTTTTCAAAAGGGCTTTTATTAAACACTCCCCACACAGTGCCTCTTGCCACAGGTGCCACAGCCCTGGGGTGCCCCCCAAGGCAACGGCCCAGTCAATGTCCCCCGTGGCCGAGGCTGCGCTCACCCACGTAGCCACGGAGCTGGCTTCACTTGGAGGTCGCAGTGTACGTCTGGCTGCTCCTGGAGGGGCTTGGGAGCTGAGGCGGGGCTGTGGGTGCTGAGAGCCAAGCGCAGGCTCTTATGCAGGGGTCGGGGGAGGGCTGTCTCCTCACACACCCTGAGATGCTCCTGAGATGCTGGGAGGGTCCAGAGCATCCCAGCTCCATCCTGTGGGAAGAGGGGCGTGGGAGCAGCTGGGGCCAGGCCACTCCTCCTGAGGACAGTCCTGGGGAGACGGGAAGCCCTCCCCGGGAAAGACTGAGGATCGGGTGGGCATGGGGGTCAGGGGCAGAGGGAGTGGCCTGAGGGGCTGTGTGTGAACAGGGGCCGGGCTTGGGCTCTGTTTGCTTCAGGGGGCTGGAGAGTCCCTTCTCTCTCTGAGCCTGTTTCCCTTTCTGCCTAATGAAGAACGTGGCCTCTAGGGGGCTATGACTCTCCTTCAGGAAGCACGCTGGGGGCCACTGATCACGTTGCTTAAGTGCCACGTTGGTCTACGCGCGCTCAGTGGGTTGTGAGCACGTGTGACGTGTGGGCATCCCTGTTGGGAGAGTGTGTGCGTGTGTGTGTGTGTGTGCGCGCGCGCACGTGTGTGGTTGCGGCTGAGTGTGAGTGTGTGGGGTGAGGGCGCGGGCCGGGTCTTCTGACGGCTTCGCCGCCTGGGTGAACACTGCCTTTGGAGCGGCTGCAGCCCCGGCCTCACAGGAAGTTGGGCTCCCGCACCACGAGGCAGGGCGGGCCCCCGCTGCCCCCGCCGCCGTCCAGGGGCCGGTACACGAAGTGGAAGTCGCGCTTGGGCTCGCTCCGCAGCAGGTAGCCCTTGATGCGGTGCGGCAGCGCCTCGTCGGCCAGCTGGAAGCAGCGCCCGTCCACCAGCACGAAGAGCCGGTGGTCCTGGGGCTGCACCACCTCGAACTTCTCCGCGCACTGAGCGCACAGCGCCTCGGCCAGCGTGTCCGCCCGCGACGCCAGCGTCCGCGACTGCTGCTCGGGCTCCAGGTACGACACGGAGATGAAGTCCTACGGGGCGAGATGGAGGGGGCGTGGGTCACCGGCGGGGCCAGGCCGGCGTCGGGTCTCACCCCCGCCCCGATGCTGGGAGCTTGGACAGGAGTGAGGAGCTGCGTGGTCTTGAACAAGTCCTTTGTCCTCTCTGTACCCCAGGGTCCTCTCTGTAGAGAGCGGATGGATGGCAGGAGGGGTCGTGAGGCTGGCAGTCAGGGCACCTGCAGCTGACCCTGCTGTGTGACCTCAGGCAAGGGCCTTCCCTCTCTGAGCCTCAGCTCTCGATGGGGCCGACCATTCCAGGTCAGTGGGTTGGCTTGCAGTCTCGGCAATGAGTGAGAGCGCCCGCCCCCTGGTGGCCAGTCCACGGGCTCGCCATCATTTACTCATCTGTCACTCACTGTCTCATCTCTTCCTCCCTGAGCCCCTCTTCGTCCCAAGCTCTATGCTGGGCACGCAGGGCAGCATAAATAAAACCAGAGGTTCAGACCCCCCCCCCCAGCATCCCATGGCTCAGCTGGGGCAGCTAAGGCAGGCAGAACAGTTCAGGCCTTAGGGCTGGAAGAGCCTGGGGGCGAGAAGCGTGGTGTTCCGAGGCGGGGCAGGCAGGCAGGGAAGGGCGGGGGAGAAGACTTAGGGGAAAGGGACTGGGGAGCCGGGCCTGAAGGATGGGGGCTTTAGGGCAGGTGGAGGAGTTGCCCCTCATAAGCTACGTGGGCAAGCGTGAGGCGACGCCTGCGAGGCTGGGGATGGGAGCTTTCGCACAGAACAGCACACTCACACCTTCCTCCACCAGAGAGGGTGGAAGGAGTCCCTGCCTGGCTTTGAATCTGCTCCCACTGTGTGACCTACACCTCTCTGAGTCTCCATTTCCTCAACTGTAAACTGGGGATAAAACCAGTCCTTACTCCGTGGCTGTGTGGAAGCACATAAAACTAGCTCAGGCTTCCCTGGTGGCGCAGTGGGTGAGAGTCTGCCTGCCAATGCAGGGGACACGGGTTCGAGCCCTGGTCTGGGAGGATCCCACATGCCGCGGAGCAACTAAGCCCGTGAGCCACAACTACTGAGCCTGCGCGTCTGGAGCCTGTGCTCCGCAGCAAGAGAGGCCGCGATAGTGAGAGGCCCGCGCACCGCGACGAAGAGTGGCCCCCACTTGCCGCAACTAGAGAAAGCCCTCGCACAGAAACGACGACCCAACACAGCCATAAATTAAATAAATAAATAAATAAATAAATAAATAAATAAAATTAAAAAAAAAAAAAAAGAAAACTAGCTCAGAGCCTGGAAGAGTCCCCTTTTCCCCAAGGACCGAGGACGGGTAGGAAGTGGTGTGTGCAGGGTTGCCCCCTTGTGGAAGGATGGTGGCAGCACAGCCGTCTCCCGATGAGGAGGAGGAGGACGACGACTATGAGGGCGATGACCACTTCAGAATGGTGGTAATTATGGCTGCAGAGCAGTGAGTGCATGTGAAGGGCAGGCTCTGTGTCAAGGGTCCCTGGGATCACTCCTTTCTTCTGGGAGAGGAAAGCCCACCCAGTTCCTTGGGTCTCCGTGGCTGCCTGTGCTCTCCTTGTCCCCCATTAGGCCTCCCAAGGGCCCTTTACACCTGATGACTGTCAAGCTCTGGGCTCTCACTCCCAGGGGAGGGATTTAGGGCATGGGGTGCAGAGGAGGCACTGGGGGAGGAGGAAGGGGGTGGTGACCTCCCCATACCCCGGAAAGAGTGCCGAGAAGACTCCTCATCCCAAGCCTCTTCCTGAGCTTTGCCTCCCTAAGTGGAAGGCACTGACGCTCTGCCTGGCTCAGCGCTGGGAATCCACAGGGCGGAAGCAAGAAGTAAGGAATGCCCGGGTCAGGCTTGGACCAAGAGTATCCATATTCCAAGAGCTGGTGGAGGGACAGCTGTCCCAGGAGGCGGTGGGCAGTGGTAGTGTGCTGGAGCTGGCACTTGCCAACTCATGCTGGCTCATACCCGCTTCCCAACTCCAAGTTCAGTGATGCCAAGTTAGTAGCTTGGAATCGGCCATGGTGGGAGCATTTATACCATGGAAATCGACAGAAGCTGAGATCAGAGGGTTTTTTTTTTTTTCCTCCCCAGAGAACCAGTTACTAAACATTATCAAGATACCATTGATTAGAGGAGGGGGGGACATCAGCTTGGCCACCTAGAACAGGTACTGGGGAGGCAGAGCTCAAATAGTCCAGAGTCCCCCTGTGCTGACAGGAAAACTGAGTCCCAGAGAGGGCAGACACTGCTCGGGGTCACACAGCAAGCTAGTACAGAGCTGGGTCCATACCTTGAGCCTCTTGCCTCCCAGGCCTGGGCTCTGCTGGTTACAGAAGGGCCATCTGGAAAGCCAGGTGTGGGGTTCAGGTCCAGTGAGCTCTGGGTGCCAGGTAAGTGAGTCTGTAGAGCTATTTACAGCTCTGGATTGCAGCCTGGCTCACTGTCCTAACTCTGGCCATTCTGCATGCACCCCAGTCTCACTCTGTCCCAGGCCCTGGGCTTGGGACCCTTAAGACACGTGAGCAATGGGCCCTGCTCTCTCAGGGTGATAGCTTCACGCATAGATGGTTACAATACAGTGTCTATGTGCTGTAAAGGGTGAAGAAGCAGTAGGAAGCACAGAGGAGGGCATCTAACCCAGGCCATAGGGAATGAGGGGCAGGAGGGGGTGTCAGGGAAGGCTTCTC
Source organism: Balaenoptera ricei (assembly GCF_028023285.1). Classification (NCBI taxonomy): domain Eukaryota; kingdom Metazoa; phylum Chordata; class Mammalia; order Artiodactyla; family Balaenopteridae; genus Balaenoptera; species Balaenoptera ricei. Next base: position 176,385,788 of record NC_082640.1, on the reverse strand, counting down.
AGAGGAGGGGCTATTGGAGAAACTGAGGATGGGCAGTGGCAGCCGGTGAAGAAGGGGAGATGGACCAGTATGGGCAGAGGCTAAGCCCGAGGGAGTTGAGCACAGTGTGTTCAGGGAATTAGAGGTAGCTGATTGGATGCAGCCTGGGGGTGTGTGGGCTAATGGGGGGGGGGGGGGGAGGAGTCTGGCCACCAATGGCTTGAATACTGAGTTTGTATAGAGAGAGGTGGGGAAGGACGGGTGGCTGGACTGGAGGGGGCAGGCTTGGGGCAGGGGGACCCCTGGCAGCTGCTGCATTTGTCCAGGCACAAGGGGGCAAGGCTGTAGATCAACTCGTGGGCTTCTCACTGGGACGACTTACTGTTCACATCTCCAGCCCTAACAGCCTGCTGGGACATCATAGGTGCTAAGGAAGAGTGGATAAATGTCTCATATCCCTACCATGTTTGCCCACCGAGGCCTGCTGATACTTTTGTAGTCTCCACCCCTTAACTTGCACTCCCATCCCCCAACCGCCACTGGGCTGGGCACACGCTGGCAGGCGAGAGCCGGTGCCTTTGCCTCCCACGTGAACACCCCTGGGGGCTGGGCTGGCTGGCCAGAGCAGCCAGTCGGCGTCAGGCTTGTTAGCCGGCGGGCAGTAGGGATGGTCTGGGGACAAGGTCCGCCGGCCCCCTCCCACCCTCGGTCCCAGGCGTCACCTGCACGGAGGAGCGGGAGGCCCGGGCCTTGTTGAGCGTGCGCCGGCGCTCCCAGCGGTGGATGGAGTCCTGCACCTCCACGCTCAGCTGCCGGGTCACCGTGATCTTGTCGTAGTTCTTGATGTGCTCCAGGGCCCCGTAGGTGGTGGTCAGATAGTAGGAACCTGCGGGGGGGGAAAGGATGTGGAGGCTGAGCCAGGACCGCCTCCGCCCACCCCCAAAGGGAGGGGGCTGGTCCCAGCTCGGCCCGCCCCGCCCACCTCTCTAAGCCCCACCCACCGCCGCTGCAAGGAGGCACCTGCCGCCCCGTTGGTCACCGGCCCAACTTCAACTCTGTGCCCCGCCCCCGCAGCCTCACGAGCTTCCTCAAGTCCAGCCCTGATCTGTACGCCCCTGATCAGAGCTTGTTCCTCTTGGGACGTAACTCTTGCTTATATTTAAGTGATGTTTTAAAATGAGTATTTAGTTTTACAATGAGTTTTACAATGTAAAGATACACAAGAACCACGGATGTCTTTAGGGTGGGGAAAGGGGTGCCTTGGAGACATGGGTGGGTGGGAGACTCCTCATTGTATGTGTCATATATACCCTATTTTACAAAACGACTTAAAAATATGTGGAGAAAATTTTAATTACGGTCATACTATCACACACTATTTTTTAAAGATTTAAAGAAAGTAAAAACTTTGATTCGTTTATTTCTCCATTTCTTTTTACCTTAAGTTAATTCACACATATTCCTAATACCTAATGTTTCCTAATTTAAGCTTTGAAATAGTTCAGACTACAAAATTTACATGAAGTTTTCAGATAAAAGATAATAATTTGCACAGATGCTTACAAGTTTACTCTCCTTGGCTTGTTGGAGGCTTTGGTTAAAATGCTTGAGAAGCACTAGCCTTGTTTCGCCCCTCACTCTAGAGGGGGCAGGGTGACTTGGCCAAGGTCTTGCAGTGCTTCCCTGGGCCTCCTTCCCACTCACCAAGCCTCTCCCCAGCCCTTTGGGTACCAGGGCAATGAGTTTTGACATGAGGCCCATCTGCTAGTGAGCCACCCAAATCCCATCTTTTCTTTCTTCCTAATTAACTGAACTCTACTTTTGTGGGGTAAAGCACCACTCAACTGAAAATGCTCACTTCCTAGATTCTCTTGTAGTTCAGGGTAGAGGGCAGGAGACCTCGTTCTGGCTACTTAGATGTAAGTGGAAGTCCCTGAGTGGCGCTTCCAGGAAAGCCTTTTGCAAGGGACAGACTCAGTTAGTGTACCCTTCTGGTTTTTGCCTGTCCCTCTTCCTCTTCTCTGGAACACAGAGGTGAGCCTGGAGGCACAGCAGCTGTTTGTGATCAGAGGTGATAGGCACAAAGACCAAAGTTCACATCCTAAAGAGCAATGGAAAGAGCTGGGTCTACGATTTCCTGATGGTGGGGCTAAAAACTGCCATCATTATCAGCTGCTTACCCCAGGACTTCTTGATGCAAGAGACAAACCAGTCCCTCACTCTGATTTAAACCATTATTAGTTACATCTTGAATTATTTGCAGCCCAAAGCATTCCTAACTGCTCCATTGGATGAAGCTGTCTATATATTCCTACAAATTTCACAACCAGTATGGGAAAAGTTCACACCCTGACTGGGGTGGGCGGGGGATGAGGTAAAGGGGTTTATTGCCAGAGGATCACTCGCCCTCTCATGGCAGTGTAGGAAGGAGACAGTTTTTGAAATAGGTATATCAAGGCCAACATGGAACTTGGCTTGGTGTCCCTTATCAGAGAAGGGCCAGCAGACCTCTCATGGGTCTCCTTTTCCAGCCCAGCTCAAAGCCTGTGTGTGCAAGAAGCCTTCCTTGGTGCCTCCAGCCCTCGCTGGCAGAGAGCCCTGTCCTCTAGTTGGCATTCCCCCGTGGTCCTGTTTCCCATCGTGATCACAGCCCCCTGGCTGGGAAGGGAGGAGCTGAGTGCAGTGTGCTGACTGTGAATGGTCAGTTTTGGAGTCAGAGAGCAGGGTTTAGGTCTCAGCCTTTGGCAGAGAGCCCTGCGCTCTCAGGTGAGTTAGTGTCCTCTATGCTTCTGTTTCCTCATCTGCAAAATCCATAACGTTGTGGAAAGTAAATGAGATGAATACACATAAAGTGCAGTGCTCGGTAACATGTGAGTATGGCACGGTGGTTAGGTGACCTAAGGGAGCTGCTCTGGAGGTTCCCCACCCTCTTGGGCAAAGGAGAGGAACTCTAAGCCCTGCCACTGCACTCCTGCCTGCTCAAGCCCTGCTTTTTTTTACAGCCTCCTGGCTCTCCCAGTAGACTTCCCTTGGACTTGGGGTCCTGCAGTTCCTGCTATGACCACTAGGTGGCAGGCAACTCCTCGCACTGTGAGTTTTGGAGTCGAGGGTTCTCTTCAGGGAGAGTGTGCTGTCCATTGATGGGAAAACCTCATTGCCTCTCTTAAGATATGACTAGCCCAGGATGGCCAGCTGTCAGCCAGGGTGCAGAGGGGATGTGGGTAAAGGAATCTATGAGGGTGCTTCTGGAGAGGTTGGTATTTTGAGCTGGCTCCAGCCAGGTGCCCAGCAGCTGCCTGGGTCTCCCATCTGCCCTGTAATTGCCCAGAGTGGTGGGAGCTGCAGAGAGAGGGGGGAGAAAGGGGTCAGGGTCCCATCAGCCCAGTGTTCAGGTCCTCTCTACTTCTTATAGGAAGTCCCTGATGGCTCACTCTCCAGAAGCCTGCTGCAAAAAAGTGGGACCCAGTCACAATCTTTGCCAAATTCCAGCACGTGGAACCAGTTGAAAGAATGTGACGGTCTTGCAGGCTTTTTGGTGAATGCAGATCTGTCTGTTCAGACTGTGAAACACAAGAAGGCAGAGGCCCACTCCAGCTCTCCACTTTCCCCCAGCTGCCTCTGCAGAAGGTGCCCAGATGGTCTGAAAACCCCAAATCTAGCCCAATGCCTTCCCTTTTCCAAGCCAGAGAGGTTAAGTGACTTGCCCAAGGTCTCCAGCCAATCAGAGGCAGAACTGGGACCAAATCCAGCCTCCAAACTGCACTTTTTTCTACACCCTGTGTTAATTCTCCTCTTAGGATGGAGTAACTTAAGTTCTCAAGAGCAGGGACTCCCCAGGGGCCTGCCCTTGTCCCGGGCATGTCTGACTCTGCAGAGCACCAGGGGCGGACACTGGCCAGCAGGGGCTCTGCTTCTCCCCCCCCCCCACCCACCCCGCCTCCCAGGCAAGCCCCTCTTTTCACTGCACCTCAGAGGCTTTGGTGACGGAGCACCCTGCGGGCCACCACCCAGCAGAGACAGGAGGGTGGAGCTGGGGAAACTGAGGAACACTGCCCCCCTGGCGCTCTGTCCTCCTGCTCTTGGGCCCAGATATGTCTAGATGGAGGTCTACCAGCTGGCAGACTTGGGTGGAAGCTCCTGCCCATGCTGGAGACCCCCAAGTCATCCTTCTGTCGGAGTCCAACACCTGTGAGGCTGGGCTGTCCCGGCCGCTGTGACCTCCCACCCTGGCTGTGGGCGCAGGAAGAGAGAGAGGCGCCCGTGCCACCCAACCCACCTGCTGGCGTGTGCAGCGTGGTCCTCAGAGCTGCCCTGGGCAGGGTCTGCTGGGAGGGGCGGTATGTGGTGGCATGCGAGGCTCTGCCCTGCCATCTTTTCTTCCAGCAAACACCCCATAGATTCCTTAGAAATTTCCCCACAGGTCCAGAGGTGGGGCGGGGGCTCTGACCCTTAAGTCTAAAAGGGGTAGGCTGCAGGTATTCAGGCAGCTTTGGGTCAGAAAGTGTGAAATGTTTAAGATCTTTATGTATTCATTTGTACTTGGCTTGCCTCAAAAGTACTTAATGTAGCCCTACACATAAAATAGATAGGCAACAAGGATTTACTGTGTAGCACAGGGAACTATATTCAATATCTTGTAATAGCCTATAATGGAAAATAATCTGAAAAACATATATATATAACTGAATCACTTTGCTGTCCACCGGAAACTAACACAATCTTGTAAATCAACCATACTTCAATTTTAAAAAATACTTAATGTAGCCCCAAACAGACTAGCTCTCCTGCCTGCAGGACCTCAGCTTTCCCACTCGAACCCCCTGTGGGTTTCGGGAACAGGAAGAAGGATCGCAGGAGGTTATGGCAGATTTGGGGTGGGGGGCTTCAGGTCCATAAGGAGAGGGTAGTTGGGCCCAGGATGTCCCTGTCCTGTCCCTATTCGCCACTGCGCCTGGCCTGGAGTCCCGTCTGGCAGCAAGGATGCAGGCTGTGGATGGAACAGGAGCCACGGTGGCCAGGGCAGGGCCGACCACTGCCAGAGAGCCGGCCAGTGCTGAGATCAAGTGCAGAGCCCCACAGCCTCGCTCCATCCTTCCACCCGCCAAAGGGCTCTTTCCTTGACACTCTCTATGACCCTACAACAATCCACGGGGGCGGGCCAGTCCTGCATGGCTTTACACGCTCCCCTGAGCTTCCAAGAACTCACAGAACCAGCCACGTCATATTGTCCCCCCCAGAGACCGACACAGTCTAAAAATGCAAACAGATGCAAAGAGGGCCAGCTTATCTCAAGAACCACAAAGCCCAAAGGGGCCACTGGGGGCCTAAGAGTCTCTCCACCCTTTTGGGGGTAGTGTCTCAGAGGGAGCCTGGGGCTCCCTCAGAACCGCTATCTGGCCTGGTTGCGCCTCAGGGATTCTTGGTGGAGGGGTGGCCGAGGCTAAGTGTATGGGACGAAGTGGTAGGAAGGAGGAAAGGGAAGGGAAGATGAGGGTGGGACAAATTACACCCCTGCCATCATCCTACAGGAGAGTGCATGGCCTCTTGCCCACACCACAGCATGACCCTCCTCCCACTGACGGGTACCTGGCCCAGATCTGGATGAGCAGGGGGCTGAGTCCGCAGGGCCACCCCTAAGAGCTGACCATTGTTCCCTTATCCTGTACACTGCCAGCAACTGCTGTTCCCTCTGCGAAGACTGCCTCTCCCCCTTCTTTATCTGACTGGCCCCTATTTATCCTTCAATGCCCAGCTCAGGCATCACCTCCTCCAGGAAGCCTTCCCTGATTGCACAGCCTGAGTAACGTGCTCTGGTACTCTCTGGGCCTCCCTTGTCTAGCATAGGTGACAAGGTCTCTTTACTGGTCCAGCTCCCCTGCTAGTCTTTGAGTCCCCCAGGACAGGGGCTGTGTCAGGCACTGTCGTGTCCCAGGGCTTAGTGGAGTCTGGCATCCAGGAGGTGCTTGTTGGGCCCTCCAGCGAGCCCTTGGTGTGGCTGGGTCATGAGTGGGCGATGGGCTCCAGGGTTCCGGAGATGGGCCTGGGGTGGTGACTCACCCTCCCCCAGCTGCAGGGCAGGGTCCATGAGCTCCATCATGTACTCCACGTTGAGAAGCATCTCCGTGAGATTGCTGCGGGCCAGCACGTACATGAGCACCGGCAGGAAGTCGTCTGCCCCGTAGAACTTCCCTGGGAGAGGAAGGAGGCAGAAGGTGGTGAGTGTGAGGCTCTCCTTGTGAGCCGCTCCCGGCCCAGGGCAAGGGGACAGTGGTTTGCTGGGTAGGGGGTGGTCACCCCTGGAAGAGGAACCTTCCTGTTTTCTCCTGACTCTCATGACAGGGGGCGACCCTGGGATCAGCCTGGTCGGGAGGCCTGAGACACAGTCTGGGTTTAGGAAGAAGGAACCGAGAAAAGTGCCCTTTGCTGGGTGGGCAAGACCCAGCCCCTTCCCCTTTCCCAGCTCTTCCCCTGCAACACCTTCAGGCAAGTTCACGTCACACTTATTCATGGACCCAGAAGCAGCTGTCTGTCTAACACTGACGTCTTTTGGGAACAACACATCTCTCTCTCCACTTGCAAAAGTGAAGCCCTCCCTCGACCAGATGCTACCAGGCCTAAAGTTTCCCCTCCAACCTTCATTCTTTTGGGTTAAGCAGTGCCCTTTCCCTAGGGTTTCTTCTAAAACGTAAATACCTCTGAAAGGAATAACTTATCACTACTGTTTTTGTGGGAGATGTTCCCAGGGCTCAGAGCCTCTTGACAGTAATAGATACCTTGGGGAAGGAGGGGGGTGGAGGTGGGCCTAAAAGATGCCTTGACGGCCTTTCACGGTTTTTGAGAGAATGAAATGAGAAGAAGAATACGAAAGTGATTCGGTACCCATGGAGCGCAATGGAAAAGTGAGCTATTATTGACATCTCCGTTCTGCTTTCTCAGGCGGCCTCAGTTTTTCCACCAGTAAAATGAATCAGCTGATGGGGTTGGTAACACACAGCACTGAAAAGCAGAGTCAGACCCGGACTCCTTACCAGCTATAAGATCGTGGGCTAAGTGTTCTACCTCTCTGAGCCTGCATTTCTAGACACACGTGAACTGACACAGATAGCATGACATCCTATGGGGTTTTGGTGAGAATTCTAGGAAATGATTTACAGCGGAGCGCTCTATACCGCCTCCACGGAAATGCCCACTAAGGAAGGACGTCGTTCCTCTTACTCCAGCTCTGTGTTCTGAGCTCTCTGATCATTTCTTTCAAGGTTCTTGTGCCTCTGTGCACAGAATTAGTCAGTTTTGGAGAACATCTTCCATAAACCTTTATGAGCCTGAGACACGACTAAAGAGTTCCTGGGGAAAGATTATTTTGTGCCTGCAGTTGTCTTCCATGTTGATAATTTAATCATTAGAATTCTGGCACACGGGAGATTCTTTTCTTGTTTGATTTATGAATTAGGGAACAAGGCATGTCCGGCAGCATGGATGTGAAACAGTTCTGTGCCTTTTGGAATTCACCTATAACTCATGCATTGGTTAAGAGCTGATTGAATTTTTACTCCGCCTCCAAGAATACCAATTTTTTTCTTGGTATTGTATTAATAGCTCACCCAAAAATACAATCAGGCAAGTTCATTTGCTTTTGAGCAGTAGGTCTCAACTAGGGTGATTTTTGCCCTTCGGGGGCCATTTGGCAACGTCTGGAGTTGCTTTTGCTACTGGCATACAGGCCAGGGATGTGGCCAAACATCCTGCAGCGCATAGGACAGCCCTCCATAAAGATGAATTACTCAGTCCCCACACGTCTGTAGTGCTAAGGTGAGAAACCCTGCTTGAAGGGACAGTGACGTTCAGCCAGGAGGATGGTCCAGCTCCAGCCCAAGGTCTGAGGACTTAGAGAGATGGGGAAGGAAGCCCTCTGGACTGCGGCTCTGTGGGCGGTGGGAATGGAAAGTGCTTTGCCCTTTTCTTCTTCTCCCCAAGCCCTTCTTGAGAATCTCGGCTGATTCTCAGAAAGGGCTTTGGGGCCCACCTCCTTGGTTCCATGACACTGCGTTCAGCTAGCCCACTGCAGGGGACTCCTTCGACCCCACGTCTGTCCCTCCAACTACCGGTGAGCACTTCCTCTCCGTCTCCCCAGTACACAGAGCACGCACGGCAGAGGTGGTGCTGGGTGAGCGAGTGAATGAATGCCGAGCTCCCAGCAAGAGCTCAGAGCCCGGGCCTGGCGCTGACTCGGAGGGGCCTCTACACAGACTCCAGGAGTCCTTCCCCCATTAGGGGGAACTCAGAACGACAACTTCCAACTCAGAATGGCATTCTGCCACCATCACACTCCCATGGGACACCCCACTGTGCTGAATCTCGGTTGAACTCTTCCGGCACTTTCACTCCTCTGTGCCTTTGCACACACAGTTCCCTCTGCCTGGACCGCCCTCCCTACCTTTCCCTTACTAACTTCTCCTTGTCCTCCCACATCCTCAAGCACAGCTGGATGGTTCCTGCTCTAGTGCCCATACCCTTGACTGTTTCAGAGCCTGCCCTTTTCCTCGGATTGTGAACTCCCTGAAGGCAGGGTTGGAGGCTATGTGAGCTTGAGCAAGTCACTTAACCTCTCTGAGCCTCTGCCCCATCACTGCCTTCCCAGTCTCCAGCACAGGGCTTGGGATGTAGGACACCAACAGTGAGCTGAACTGGACCCACATGTGCTCCCACCAGGCACCACTCTGTCTTGCCCATGGTTGGGGCCATGGTCAAGGAAACTAGGATCCATTATGGGCCTTAGACAGTGGTGTGACGGGAATGCTTAACAACCGGCTCTCCAAAGAAAAAAAAAAAAAGCTCTGATTTGCAGCATTTGCCAATTTGCATGGCATAAATCTTTCCACAATGGCCAACTTCAAGCTACCAACATGAACATGGAGCGGGGAAGAGATGCAGACGGCTAGCTCCCATGAGATGGTTCGTATCATCGCTGACTTAGCACACCAGTGGCCTTGGATTCATCAAGTCCAACCTCACTGTGAGGAAACTGAGGTTCACGGATGGGAGAAATGTGCTCCAGGCCCCACAGCTGGTCAGTAGAATCTGGGTCTCTCTTCCCTGATGTGGTGAGAAATGCCCACACAGGATCCCTGACCTGAGAGCTATTTGTGGACAAACACGAGCTTTAAGCATCATTTAAATGCACTGGCTCCCACCCGATATCCTAGGGATAGTTAGGGCTGCATTCTCCTTCCCTGAAGCCTGGAGCCCAAGGCTTAGGGCTCGGGGCTCAGCCCTGCACACAGTGGGGCCTCAGGCAGCAGCACTGGGAGGCTGGGGCACAGCTGCAAAATAATTCACCTGTGGTCGAAACATCTGCCTTGCGTGGGTCAGAGATCGCATCCATCAGGCTGTACCTCTGAAAGGCCTGCTGGGCTGCAGCCTGCCTTTCCTGCTGATTCCTGCTTTCTTTTTGCCAAAGTCACATCTGTTTTCCATCTGTAGGTGTTGGGGGAGCCGATTACATTTTAAAGAGCTGGCTGGGGGCCTTATGCGTGTTTCATCAGCTGGGGGATTTTGGAGAAGAAGAGCTCTGATAAAAATGAGCTAAAGCGTGCACACCTGGGTCACACAAACCGTGAGGACACTGGATTAGGAGGCCCCCGACTCGGCCACTTAACCAGCTGTGTGATCTGGGGCCACTACCTCTGAGCCTCACTTTTCTTATCTGCAAACCAGAAGTAATAACAAAACTCGGTCTGTTACTCAGAGCCCTTGTGAGCGTCGAACAAGTGGCTGGATTAAAAATAAAGTTTTGTCTTCTAGGAAGCATTTTCTAAAAGAGGGGTTGGCAAATTTTTTCTGTAAAGGGCTGGATAGTAAATATTTTTAGTTTCATGGGCCACATGGTCTCTGTCCCAACTATTCAACTCAGCCATTGTACAAAAGCAGCCAGAGACACTGTGTAAATGAATGAACGTGGCTGTTTCAATAAAAATTTATTTACGAAATCAGGTGGCAGGCCAGAGTTGGCCTGCAGACCCCGATCTAGAGGAAAGAATCTATCATCTTATCATAACTGCCCCTTGGAATGTGCTGACCGGGCTCTTACTGAAAGTGGGCGTGGCTGGTGCAACGATCCTGGGGCAGCACATGGCCCACGACTGTGATCTGCTTTGGCCCTAACCCTCTGCCACGATTCCCACCTGAAGCCACTTCCTTCCTCCAGGAAGTTTTAACCCAAGACCCCCACTCCCCACCAGCTAGGTTCAGTGCCCTTATAACGGGTTTCCCTGGGCTTGTCGTTGAAGAATGGAAAAACAAATACATGTTAACTCAGAGAGGCCTCCCCTGACCTCCCAACCCAGAACAGCAAACTCCTTCACACTCCCCAGACTGCTTAGCCTGTTTCATTCATTCTAGTGGCCTGTTTCAGCATCTGATGATATATTTTGTATTTCTGTTTCCTTGTTTATTAGCTGTCTCTCCCCAGGTAATGAAAGCTTTATGAGGGCAGGGACTTTATCGTGCTCACTGTTTATATCCAATGCCTCAACAGTAGTAGGTGTTTAATAAATATACTTGCTAAATGAATGAATGAATACCATTTATCTCACTGCAGGGTTGTCGCCTGTTGAATGCTCTGTTTTTCCACTTGAATTGTGACCATCCTAAAAACAGGGGCTGGGTTTTCCTGTTAACATCCATACTGTCAATAGATGTTTGTTGAACTGCTGAATGAACGAACTTATCTGATAAAAACACAGGATGGCAGGAAGTAGAAAGCCTCTAGAACAGGAGGTTTTAAATTTACTTTTGCAGTGGAATCCTTTCGTTAAGGGGTATCTGATACAGAACTTGGCTGCTCTGGTTGATCAGAGTCGGACAGCAGGGCTGGTTTGCTGTTTCCCCTCCTCCCCCCTTCCCCTTGCAAGATGTCCCCAGTCCCTCGAGAGTTCTCTGGGACCAGTTGGAAAACCACTGGTCTAGTTTGAACTCCCAGCTGCACAGATGAAAGAGCTGGAGCCCGAGGGAGGGAGGTTCCCTGTAGTCTGTGGCTGATGTGAGACGAGAAGCCAGCCTCTCTCCCACTGAGCTTCCCAAAGCGACCCTTTTGGGTTGCTTGTGCTTTTTGCAGATGCTGCTTAAGTCTCAGTTCTGCTTTGAGCAACACTGGATCCCTGAGGAAATCACTCCAGCTCCCTGGGTTCCTCTTTGGAGAGCTCAGCCCACAAGCCAGTCAGCCACACAGGCTGTGGGTGCGGAGACCAGAAGCCAAAAGTCCCAGCCTGGCTGGAAAACGCATGAAGCCACTGTGATTGGGCCTGGCCTCCCTGAGGTCATCTCTGACCCCAGGTCACCCTAGAGAGGCAGAAGAACACAGCAATCCAGCACAGGACCTGGATCCAAGCCCCAGGGCCACCACTCACCTGCTCAGGTGTGACCCTGAGCTTGCTGCTTCACCTTGCCGGGACTCAGTTTCCTTGGCTGTAAAATGGGGATAACAACAGTGTCCACACCTCGTGGGGGTGGTTGTGATGTTTCAGTGACGAGACAGATAGAAAGTGATTAACATGGTGGCTTCTGGGTTATTGGACTGTGAGAAATGTTACAGATAGTTATTATGCAAGACAGGAGGGTAACGTGGCTTCTAATCCTCAGAACATGACATCTTAGAGGTCCTGAACCCCATTTCTGTTGTGGGTGTAAAAACAAGGTTATGCTTTGCTTCCAGGCCTGGCACATACGTTCTCTGTCTGTCTCTCTCTGTCACCTGCATGTCAATGCCCAGGGGGACTTAGAAAGCCTCCCTCAGCCTGGATCCCTGGATGACTATGTGGAGCAGAGCCCGCTCCCCACTCCCCAACCCTCCTCCATCCAATTGGACTTACATGCGTGAGAAATAAATCTGTACTGAGTTAGAGATTGCAGGGTTCATCTGTTACAGCAGAAAGTATTTCCTTAACTAATTATCTATTTACTTACCTATCGATGTCTATTTCAAAGAGACCACATAGAAATCTACCACAATACTAATCATCTTTTTCTACAATAAACATTAGTGACTTTGGTCAACAGAAATCAGTTTAGATTTTTTAACATCGATTTTTAGAAACCAACAGACTGACCTCCCTCTCTGTCCTGTCTACCCTCAGTCAATGTCATAGGCCTGTCGATCCCTGCACCTGGGGTCTCCCAACCCCCGCCTCTGCCCCTGCCTGAGCCAGCTACACAGACTCTGGAAGGAAGAGAAGAAAGCAGCCCGCTGGCCTTCACTGCCCTCTCGGATATTGCCTGCTCTTTATTCTTTAAGAAAGAGTCCCACATTTGCGTGAGCTGCATTCTTCTTTCCTTCCCCCAACTCCTATCTTATGGAGGAGTTCTTGGGTTTGAAGCTATTTCTCCCCAACAGCAGGGCCAGCCCTGAATGCTAGGTCTTAGACACTGAAGAGGTGGCAATAGCTTGTTTGTCAAAGTAATGGGAGAGATGATTCTAGAAGTTCTAACTGCTCTCACCGAGCCTCATGCGGTCTGCTCATCCAGTCTGCTCCTGGCTGCAGGACAGAGGGCCAGGTCTATCCAAAGCCATTTGTCTCCGTGAACTCCCCACCGTACCTGACACGGGCCCCTAAGCCTGCTATAGAGGAGGAAGCACTTGATCAGGATTCGGGAACTTTGGGATCTGTTCCCAGGCTGGCTGCTTGGTACAGTGATGGAAGCACAGGCTCTGGAGTAAGGATATCCTAGCTTTGAATCCTGGCCCATCTGTATCATGGGCATTAACAGCAGCTACCTTTCTGGAAAAGACAGCCTGGCCCGTTACCTCAGGCTTTGTGTCTCCAAGTTCTGCCTTTCCCACCGTCCCGGCCGGTCTCGCCAGCAGCCAGGCCGTGTGGATACCAGTTACTATTGCCAGCGTCGTGCAATGGGAGAGACGGGCCGGTGGAGCTTCTTTCCTGGACTTGAGAGGCTGGGGCAGGGTGGGTGGGGGGGGAAGGGCAGTTTTCTGCGTAGAGTGGGTCAGCGGTGGAGGCCGGCGGCAGCCAAGCCGGCGCTGTGTCCTCCATGGCGGGGCTGGGGACCACACTCAGAGTAGCAAAGCGCTGGAAGCGTCTGGTGGGGGAGGGGGTGAGGGTGCGGGAGGGGAGCGGGGGCCGGGTGGCCGGACGTTGTGAGCAGAAGACCTGGTCCTAAGGTCACTGCATGTCAAAGTCAGAAGAGAATTTAAGAGTCAGTCCGGATCTGGCTGAAAATGCCTAACCTCAGTCTAATCATGCGGAAACATCTGACAAACACGAAATGAGGAACTTTCGTGACAAAGAAAAGATGGGGAGGGGGCAGGGAGGGAAACCTGTATTCCTTAAAGATGCCAATGCCATAAAAGACAAAGAAAGGCTGTAACGTTCCAGATTAAAGGAGGCAACTAAATGCGATACCTGACCTTGGATTGGACCCTGAACTGGAGGAGGAAATGCTAATAAGAGCCTTGTTAGATCAGTGACCACCTGGAATACAGGCAGTGCAGTGGAGAAAAATGGTGTATTGATGTAAATTTACGAAGCAGACAACTTTAATGTGGTTATGTGAGGGAATATCCCTATTCTCAGAAGTATTTAGGGGTAAAGGGCCAAGATGTATGTAACTTGCCCTTATATGATTCAGGAAAAAATTACATATGCACAGAGAGAGTATAAATGATAAAGCAAATGACGTAAGATATTAACAGTCCACAAGGGGTAAGTGGATGTTCCTATTTTAATGTACTATTTCTATTCTTGAAGTTTTTGAAGTCTGAAATGTTCTCCAAATGAAAGGTTTTCTCAAAAAGCCAAAAAATTAGTGGGAAGCAACTGCATAGCACAGGGAGATCAGCTCTGTGCTTTGTGACCACCTAGAGGGGTGGGATAGGGAGGGTGGGAGGGAGGGAGATGCAAGAGGGAAGAGATATGGGAACATATGTATATGTATAACTGATTCACTTTGTTATAAAGCAGAAACTAACACACCATTGTAAAACAATTATACCCAATAAAGATGTTAAAAAAAAAAAAAGCCAAAAAATTTAGCAGCAGAACTGGTTATTTCAAACAAAATCCCAGGTGGAACCCTGCGTGTAAAACAGGGACAAGCAGGGTTGTCTGGGGTCAAGCCCGGTCCTGTGTCCCTCTGGTGGCCCCTGGGGTGCCTCCTGGAACCCAGCTTGGAAACCACTGAGTGGCTGCATCCTCCACATTTGGAGCGGCCATTCCTACATCCTCACATCTACTGGACACCCACCCACACATCTGGTCGCATCTGAGCCTCGCCACAGCCCCGAGAGGGGTGTTCCCAGCCTCTTTTTGAACGGGGCTAGAAACCAGAGGCTCTGGAAGATTAGTACCTCCTCGGGGCCACGCAGCCCAGGTGTTTTCTATGTGCTCCCCCCACCTCTACCCTGCACGGCAGGTCTTATCATCCCCACCTTACACACAAGCAGAGGCCCCATGAGATTCAAGTCTAAGGCTACAGCACTGAAGCTGGGTTCAAACCCATGTCCTTGAACGAACCCTCACATCCCTGCTCTTCTTGGCAGAACTGCTTCCTCTCCAGTGAAGAGGCTGAGGCTCCGAGTGGGGCAGCCCAGGCCTGCTCGGGGCACAGGTGAGACTGGAAGCCGCTGGGTTCACAGGCCGGTGCTCGCTCAGCAGTGGGAGGGGAACCCGCTCTCTGGCTCTTGCCAAGAAACCCACCTGTACCTGGTGGGTCTGTTCCTGGTGGGGAATCTTCACACGGAGCCTTGATCCCGCCCTGAATTTCTGGGCTCAGATCTCCCTGCCTGGAGCTGGCTTCTGAATCAGCAGAGAGGTTCCTGTCTCCCTGCCCCGGCGCTCCTGCCCCCCCCACCACCACCCCAACCTCCAGCCAAGGACAAGGAAACTATGAGCGTCCTTGTTCTGTTCAGACTTTCACGGGCTGAGCTCCGGCAGTGCCTCTCTGTCTTTCTTTTCCCTCAGATTTAGCCATTCCCTCCCCCATTCCCTGCTCGCTGCTAAGTTTTTAGTAGGTAAATTCACTGTCCGCAAAACTCACAGTGTTTGAAGCCACTGCCAAGGCACTGAGTGTTTAAAAGAACCGCAGGCTTCTGAGTAAACGGGGACTCGCTGAGGATGCAATTGCCCATTTCAGGCCCAAAGCTGCCTCGCTGATAACGGCTCAGGGTCTGTAGAGCCCTGGGCCCTGACTTTGCCCCAAGCCCCCGCAAGGCAGGGAGAATGACTGCCCAAACGAGAAGTTCAGAAGGGGAAGGTAACTGTCCTTGTTAAGTGCCAGCCACTGGGCTGGACGCAAACTGCAGACTCATCTCAGTCTCACAACAGCCCCGTAACGTGGGTGTAGCTGTGCTGACTTAACACAGGCGAAACTGAGGCTCAGAGCACCGAAGTAACCTGAACACAATCACATAGCTGGGAAGGAAACCTGGATCTCTCTCTTCCACGTTCCTCCAAGGTCCCAGGCCCGCCTGTCTGTTCTCGCTGAGGCTGCTCCCAGCGACGGGTCCTACGGGGCTTTGTCTCTTTTCCTGCCTTGATCCAGTTGCTCCCTCTACACACCACGCAGGACACCCCCTGAGCCTGCCTCCCCACCCCCCCGCCACCCGCTGCTGATCTGGGGCTGCCTCGCTCTGAGAAGGTCTGAGAAGGTTCTGGCCAGCCCTCTGCCACGCCACAATGGGGACTCCAGCCTCACACCGCTGCTGTGGGCTCCTGGACAGCTTTCTGGGTTCCACACCCCTGGGACAGAGCAGGTCCACCTCTGAGAGCTCTGGGGGGTGCAGGCTGCTTGCTGACCCCCACCTTACTTCCTTGGAGATTTCTGAGGCGGTTTCTCAGCTGTGGAGCTCACACGCTGGCCTGTTCTCTAGACTCTACACTGCATGGGACACCCCATCTCGAGGTCTGACTTCCACCCCATGAAGAAAACCCTCCACTCAGCATCCCGTCTCCACTGCTACAACCCTCTCTTCCAATCACATTTCCAATATTATGATAAAGGGTTAATGTGCAGCTGTAACTCAGGGTGGCATCGGCTTACGGGGAACAGTATTCATTCTCCCAATTGACTGTTGGACCCAAGTCCCTTTAATCTAAAAGAGTGACTCCAACCTGGAACTGTGGCCTGTTCCAGGCCTGTGAGGAAGTTTTTCTAGGGTGAGGGGACCTTGCACCATCCCCCAATCACACACTAACAAATGTTTTCCGTTGGCCTGTGGCCACACTGGCCTGCCCTTCTCCGAGGCAGATGGAGAATCCCTCCCCTAAAACAGCCACCACTGGTCGAGCCTGCTAGGCACCATGCATTGAGGTTGACATTTTACATATGCTGTTTCCAATATTCACAAGTGACCAAGCGTGGCTTCTGAACCATTAGGGGCCTTAGTTTTGCCTCTTTGTAAAACAGCTTCCTCAGATGAGGAAACTGGGTCTTATGGGGTTAAGGAAATCACTCAAGGTCACACAGGTAGTAAGTGACAGATCAGGAATTTGAACCTAAGTCTGTATGGCTACAGAGGTAACAATCCTTCCACTCTCCATTACCATGGCTGTCATGTACAGTTACACAGGTTGCTTACTGCACAGAGACATCCAGCTGAAGGGGTAGTCAGGGGATGAAATCCAGCCAGCATTCTGTTCAGTAAGGTGTGCACCACGGTGCAGTGATGCCTGAGCTTGTCTGCCTGGAGGAGCGCTGGGGTAAACTGATTATAAATGGTCCTAATGATTCCCTTCCCTACATCTGCACCCCTTGCTATGTGCCTTTGCAGCTCTTCTCATCAAGAAGGGAAGTCTGGTTCCTCACTCCTTAAATCTGGGCTAGTCTTGTGACTAAACGAGTCAGTGAAATGTGTCAGACTGGCATTGTGCCAGTTCAAGTCCATACCGAGAGGCCTTGTAGGCTGTACTTGCCCACTTGGACCCAAACTACCGCCATGGGTATAAGCTTGGGCTAACCTGCTGGAGAATGAGAAACACGTGGCCCAGTCACCCCCACCCCAGACCAGTTAATAGCCAATCAACCACCCAACACATAAGCAAGGCCATCCTAGCCCAGCCAGCCTCCAAACGACCCCCTCTGACCACAGACCCTCAAGTCAGCCCAGCCAAGCTCAGGCACACCTGACCAGATCAGCGTAACTGCCCCACTGACTTCTGTAACTGATTTATGTGGCCATTATGGGTTGAATTGTGTCCTTCCAAAATTCATATGTTGAAGTCCTAGCCCTCAGTACCTCGAAATGTGACCTTATTGGGACATTAGGTCTTTGCCGATATAATTAGCTAAGATGAGGTCATACTGTTGTAGGGTGGGCCCCTAATCCAATATGACTGACATCCTTATAAAAAGGGGAAGTTTGGACACAGACACGTACACAGAGAGCACACCATGCAAAGACTGGAGTGATGCTGCCACAAGCCAAGGAACTCCCAGAAGCTAGAAGAGAGGCCTGGAACACCTCCTTCCTTACAGCCTTTAGAGGGAGTAGGGCCCTGCTGACACCTTGATCTCAAACTGCCAGCCTCCAGAACTGTGAGACAATAAATTTCTGTTGTCACCAGTTTGTGGAACTTTGTTACGGCAGCCCTAGGAAACGAACGTAGCACCTTTTCCTAATTCATACAAAGGCACAGTATGGGCTGGCTTCCTTGGCTGCTTCCAGTGTGGCAGCCAACCATGGCTCTCCTCCCGGCCCCCAGGGAACCCACCGAGGCTGCTCCTGCCCCAACAGGCTTCTGAATCTGGGAAGGCTTCTCCAGTGCTTTCCAAGGGCTCTGGAGTTGTTGAGGGGAAGGGGTCACAGCCTCATACGATATCGCCGCTCCAGGGATCCGGAGAGCGCCCCCAGCCCGGGTCCCTCCCGGCTGCCCACCTACCTGGGTTGCCGAGGGCCATGGAGTCGTAGATGAGCTTACAGGTCTTGAGCAAGGTGGAGATCTTCTTCTCGGGCGAGTAGGCCTTGTGCATGCTGGCAAACTTCTGCAGGATCTTCTCCATGACGGGCACCTCCGGCACGCTAGTGGTCACGCCCAGGTCGGTGGTCGTGGTGGCTAGGATCACCAGCTGGTTCTCCTTGAGCTGCTGCAGCGAGCCGTCCTTGCTGTGGATCTCACGCAGGCATGAGTTGATGGCTTCCTTCAGGGGCTTCAGGACACACTTGTACAAGGCAGACTCCACAATGGCTTCTGCAGGTGGGAGAGAGCAGGAGGGTGAGAAAACCAGCTGCAGGGATCCTGCCCCCACGTCTTGTTGCCCGGCAGTGTGGCTATCCCCATCCCATGTCCCTGGAAGGACATACTCACAGCCCCGGCAGGTACAGCCCACAGTTCTGACAGGTGAGACAGTGTAGTACATTCAACAGAAAGCCACACTGCCAAGGGCACAGGAGCCACACATGGTATCTAATGCTTTTCACAGGGCCTGGCACAGATTAAACTCTCACAGGGCTGCTTACTAGTACACCACCTCAGAGAGCACTATGCACATGGGAGTTGTGCAGTATACAACCTGTGCAGCTGTACCTGGAGGGCCTGGGTGCCCAATAAAAGTTTGGTAGAGTTATTCTTGATGTGTCTCTTTCAAATTACCAGATCCATTTGAATCTAGTCTCAAGAATACAGTATAGCCAGAACCTGACTTCTTACCATTTCCACAGCTACCACCTTCACCTAGGCTGTCATCATCTCTTACCTGAGTTATGTTAATAGTCTCTTGCCCTGGTTTCTTTTAGTCCATTCTCAACACAGCAACCAGCATAATCTTGTTATACCATGTTTGATCATGACATTCCTGTGCTCAGAACCCTGTAATGGCTCCCGTCTCATGCACAATAGAAGCTGAAGTCTTTCCCGTGGCCCACAAGCGCCCTCTGTGACCTGCCCCCGTGACCTCTCTCACTCATCACCTTGTTTGCTCCCTGTGCTCATGCTGCTCCAGCTACCTTGGCCTTCTTGCTGTTCTGCCAACCGGCCAGGCTTGCTCCTACCTCGGGGCCTTTGCACTTGCCGTTCCCTTTGCCTGGAGAAATGCACATGGCTATCCACATGGCTTATTCCTTCATTGTTCAAATGTCATCTTATCCCAGAGGCGTCCTGATGGGCTAGTGGAATGAGAATTAGGCATCTCTGATCTCACAGCAACTGTGCAACGTACATGCCATAATCCCCACTCTACAGATGGACCAACTCAGGCTCTGCTGGTGCAGGTCACACAGCTAGTTGGGGTCTAAAAACAAGGATTTGAACCCATGTCAACTTGACACCAAGGCAATGTTCAGCATTGGTTGACAGTAGGGAAATATTCTTGTAAAGTCTTTTTGGCTCCACCCGATCCCCAGGGTCTCAGCTATTGGCCCAGTAGGGGAGGTCCCAAGTCCTGTCCCTGTAGGGAAGACACCTGAGCTGCTCTATCCCTGGGAGGTGAGGGAGGGGCCCATGTCCCCATGGCGAGTCTCAGTAGAGGCCAAGATAACCCTTCCCCGCCACGCACGCCTAGGGTTGGCCCACGTCTGGGGCTGGGGCTGGTCCTGGCTGTCTTGGTCCTCATCCTGACGCCTCCCTCTTCCCCTTTGCTTTTCCAGCCTCTTCAACAGGACGACACACGGCTGCCCTTGCCTCCGTCACCCCACTCCCATCTATCCTTCCAGGCCCTCAGAGCCTCTGCAGCTAGAGGCGTGCTGACCCAGAGGCAGGGACCTGCGGTCAGCTTCCCCACCGCCCCTGGCTCCCGTGTAACCTTGGCCAAGTCCATTCCCCTTCCCGGGCCTTTTTCCTCATCTACAGAATAAGATGGTCCATGCCCTCTAGGGTCCCTACATCTCTGCAGCCACCAGGTCTCCTGCAGGGACTGACTCCGACCCTCAGCAGCCATGCATGTTAGTGCTTTTTTCTTTTGTGCCGCTAATCGCTCCTGGTGACTTGTCTCCCTAACAAAACCAGGAGCATCCTGAGGGTGGGGGTCCCGCCCAGCTCTCAGGTGGTTGAGATTCTGCCATCTAACTGGGCCCATGGGCCGAACTCAGGAGGAAGAGACAGAACAGCAGAGGGGTTAGTTCACGGAAAGGGAGGATCATCTGGGATTATCCCTGGCTCCCACCCGCTCCCAGCCCCTGCCCAGGACGGGGACCGACCTAGCTCCTCCTCGGAGTGCAGGGCGGGGTCCACCAGGGCCTTGAGCTCGGTGCTCTGCAGCAGGTAGCTCTTGAGCTGGGTCATCATGGTGCGGATTTCCTGCAGCATCTCCATGCTGGAGGTCTGGTGCGCCATCATCTCCAGGCTGTACACTTTGTAGTCCTGCACCAGGTTGCCGAAGTACGAGGCCTTGTCCTGGGCCAGCTCCACCACCTTCTTGTACAGCTTGCGGTTGTTGGAGAGGAAGGCACTGAAGACGCTGGTGAAGCTCACGAAGCTCAGGCGGTGGCGGGCCTTGCCCAGGATCATCGACGACTTCTTCTTCATGCCGGGGCTGCTGAACTGCTCCAGCTCCTCCTCCGTGCTGCTGGTCGAGTAGGAGTCCTGGTCTGTGGCCGAGGAGGGCACTCCCAAGCTGTCTGAGAGGGAGGCCAGGGAGCCCTTGAACTCCGGGGTGCTCTGGGGCCGGGCATGCGGGCTCTGAGTGCCAGCTGTGGGGGCAGGACCTTGGCCTTCTCCAGGTGGACCGGGGGTGGGGTTCTCGGGGGCCTCCCCGTCCGTGGAAAGCTCGGCGGTCTCCAGGGGAACTGGGAGGACCGAGGCCAGCTGCCGGGAGAGCCGTTTCTTCCTGGGAGGGGGGACTGGGGGTTGTCGAATCTTCCTCGGAGGCTCTGGCAGGCTGCCCAGATTGCCGGCTTTGGCCACTGCTTCCTGGCCTTGCTCTGTGGTTCTCTGAGGCCTGTCCCCAGGGCTGTCTGAGGTCCCCTCGGGAGGCAGGCGGAGCGGGGATGCCCTGGAAAGACCCGCCGGCTCCCCCTCTGCTGCCGCCCCCCTGCGCGCCTTCCCTGCGCTCTGGTCCTCCAGGGGGACCGTCTCCGTGATGCGGCGTCTGGGAGGGGCGGCGGGGAGGCTCTTCTTCGTGGGCACTGGAGGGACGGGGGCCTGCAAGGGGCTGGGGGCTGCCCCCGGCTTCACCTCGTCCTCCCTGAGGGGGCCCAGGCCTGCGAGGGGACGTGGGAGCCTCTCACAGGCTGTCATGGGTGGCTGGCTTGGAAGCTCCGGGGGGCCTGGGGTGTGGGGTGCCAGGCGGGGGGCAGATGCTGGGGGTGAGGGAGGAGGGGCCTCGGGATGCAGATGCGGGGTAGCAGCCGCCGAGGGAGAACTGGGCAGAGGGCAGGCCGGAGCGGGGGCAGGGGGAGGAGGCCGGCTGGAGCCGGGGGGATGGAGAGGGAGCGGCGGGGGAGGGGGTGCTGGGCGGCGAGGGGCCCACCTGGAGGTGGGTGAGGTAGCGTCGGAGGTGGGAGGCGACGGGCGCAAGGGGCAGCTTCCTGGGGGTGGCTGGTCGGCCGGCAGGGAGCTGCCGCAGTCCTCGATGAAGATTGGATTCACAAACCACAGGCGGCCGTTTCCTAAGGACAGCTCGATTTCACACGAGCAGTTTTCGTAATGGGCAGATGACCTGAGAATGGAGGCGGGGGGCGCTCCCGGGGCTGGGTCTCTCGGGCCCTCCACTGGGCTCCCACCTCCTCGCCGGGGGTTCAGCGAGGAGTCCCAGAAGCCTGTCGAGATGAGGGAGGGAGAAGCGGTCAGTCCTGAAGCCGGGCCCCAGCCTGGCCGGGGCGGTGTCTGTGGGCTGCGCGGGGGGCAGGGCGAGGGAAGGCCGTGCAGTGCTTGCTTCACCGCTCCGAGGGTTGGTTTCCCCTCTTGGACTGTTTTAAACCTCTCCCACTACTTCCTGCCTTGAGAGGGGAAGCCCCACGCCATCCTCCCCTGCGGTGCCGGGCTGGGGCCTGGACGGCGCTGGTGACAGGCTCAGCTTCAGTCCTGTCCCCTGGCGTGTGACACCCCACTGGGGGGGGGGCACTCATACCCCAGGGTGCAGGTACATACGGGGATGGAGGGGACAGAACCCCGGTCCCGATGCTGACCGGCTGGGTGCTCTGGGGCAGGACACCGGACCTTTCTAGGCCTCCATCTAGTCATCCCTAGAATGGGGTCCTGACAGAGAAGTTGCTTTGGGCCTGTTTGGGCCACTGCAGTTGTCACAGCGGGAAGAATGAACTATGGATTGTAGCCAGTGAGCTCAGACCTGACCATCCAAGTGGGGGAATGCCTGCCCTCTGCAAAATGATTCTGCCTCTGGCCAATCTCAGTGTTAAAATAGGAAGCTGCCCTGTGCCCCCAGCTCAGAGAGCTGGAGCTCCTGCACTGCTGAATTAAGTCCCAGCACATGCCTTGCTCTTGACGCAGCCCTTAGCTGTGGCCACCAAAGCAGGCCTGCACTGATGGTCAGCTCCAGGCTCGTTCTGGGTAATGGGCATGGGACGTCCAAGCTGAAAGGGCGCTGGGGCTTGACTAGCTCAGAGTTCTTGACCTCTCGGTACCAGGCTCTATGGAGAATCTGACAAAAGCTCGGGATGCTCCCAAAAGGCCACAGGAGTACATTTTGAGAACAAGGTCACTTGGCTGGCAGGTCACTGCAAGCTCACTCAGGCAGCTCCTTTTGGAGGAGTATGGAACCCAGGCCTTGTTCCACGTGTTCATTTTAGAGATCGATAGTGCAAATTCCTTGTTAATGATTCGGCCAGGCCTCCAGCCTCTCACCCAGGGCTCTTTACCTCTGGGAGGGAGTCATCAGTAAGAAAACTACCAAAAACAGCATCAAAGACAATACCAGGAACAAACGTGCATTGCGTTCTGGCTGTGTGGATTCCTTGCTCTACAGGGACCATCCCACCAATCCCTGACCACAGGCCTCTGGTGTAAGTCCTCATGTTGTCCCCGTATGGCAGATGAAGATGAGAAAGCCAGGGAGATGAACGGTCACTGGGTTGGTGAGTGAAGGAGCTGGAATTTGAACTAGGTCACACTAGCTCTAAAGCTGAGAGTGGCATGGACATATATACACTACCAAACGTGAAATAGCTAGCTAGTGGGAAGCAGCCGCATAGCACAGGGAGATCAGCTCATTGTTTTGTGACCACCTGGAGGGGTGGGATAGGGAGGGTGGGAGGGAGACACAAGACGGAGGGGATATGGGGATATATGTATATGTATAGCTGATTCACTTTGTTACACAGCAGAAACTAACACACCATTGTAAAGCAATCATACTCCAATAAAGATGTTAAAAAATAATAAAAAATAAAAAATAAAAAGTAAATAAATAAATAAAGCCGTGTGCTGGGCCGCCGTGTTATGCGGCTGCCCTTCATAGGAACTTGCGACACTTCCCATCCTGGTTGCTCTCCTGGCGTGAGTGAGTAGTGGGGTGGTGAGCACCCCAGAACGGGGCGTGTGGTAAGAACACAACAGGCTCTTGACATCGAAAGAAAGGAGATGTTGCAAGATGGCCAAGGGCAGCCGTGCACGTGTGTGCACGTGTGCGTGCCCGCCCTAAGGGATGGGCACTCTCGGGGTTGTGGGTGTTTGCCACCTTGCTGGCCAAAGGGCTCAGAAACCCAATCAAGGTGAGCAAGGTGTAATCCCAGGACGGTGGGGCTGCCGAGAAACTGACTGAAAGAGAGCCGTGTGCATCCACAGGGGAGCAGAGCGGGACTCGTGGTTCAGCCCCGTCCTGGGCAGAGACTCCCAAGCCTGGAAGTGCTGTGGCCGGCTGGCCCCACAGCGTCAAAGATGACAAATTTTCGTGTGACTTTCTGACACGCCAGGCTCTGTGCCCATGCCAGCCACCACCTGAGGACGTGGAGAGCCCGGAGGGGGAGGGTGCGTCTCCAGACTCTCCCTAGATCCAGGCGGGTTGTTCCTGAGGGCCTCCTGGGCCCTGTGCTTCACTTTCTTGGGCAGCTATGACCCCTCCATGACCGGTCCATTCTCCCGGGTACTTCGCATGGTCTCCTTGGAAGGCTTCCTAGCAAGGAGCAGCAGGGGGCCAGTCTAAGGTGACTGGACTGCAGCCCCATAGGTGAGCTGAGGTCCCCGAGGCTCACCTCCAAGTTCTCATAAGACCCTTCCTTTGGGAGAAGGTGCAAGTTATGGGGTAGACGATCAAGAGAACTGCCCACCCATGCTCGGACGCTCCCATTACCGCTCACCTAGATCGTGGCCATAGGCTGCCTCCATGCCCCCCACCCCGCCCCCAATCCATTCTACTCCTTGTGGCTCTATGCTGGACGTATGGTGGGCCCTTGATTGCTATTTGCCCAGAATCGCTTCCAAACCTTTAGCCTGGCATTCAAGGCCTGTGGGATCTGGCCCTGTACACCCTTCCAGTGCCGCCTACTGAATCTCCACCCCACTCTCTCTGCTGCTCACTTCTTCCCGAACACGCCACGGGCTGCCACACCTTCAGGTCTTGGCTAATGTTGTTCCCTCTGCTTGGAATGCTTTTCCCACCCTCTCCACCTGGCAAACTCCTACTCATCCTCCAACACTCAGGTCAAATGTCACCTGTTTGGTGCAGCCGTCCTGACACATTCAGGCCTCGCCTACACTCCCCTGGGCTCCCCAGTCCTGGTGCACACTGCAGGGAGAGACCAACCCTAGGACTGTACTTCTCTGGTTTCATCCTGAACCATGGGAAGAGGTCTAAAGACAAGAAGAGAAGAAGTGAGAAAATGAGAAGAGGGAGGCAAGAAGGAGGGCAAAGAACTCCATAAGTGATGGACCACCCGCTGGACTGCCCGCCTCAGGATAGCAGGGGGTCCATCATGCACAGAAAAAAAGAAGACATTTTCCACCGCTCAGGTTTGTATTCCTACAGGAGTGGAACAGACAGTGGGGTTCAGGGAAATGGGCCTGGGGCCTGGGTGATTAGGAACCGCTGCCCTGCCCCTAAGATAGGCCTAGTGGCTGTACCTCGCAGGGCAGAGGCCGCAAAGCGAATGCCGCTCTGAGGGGTGGGGAAGCTGGGACCTGAGGAGCTGCACCCTGGGCTCTGAGGGCCTATTAGGGAACTCAGCGGCAGTGTAGGTCTTTGTGCTTAAAAACAAGGAAGTAGGTAACTTTCTCTGCAGCCTACACAATGCCAAGGCCAGGGGAGAAGCGGGACGCTGTCATGCAAGCCTAGTGGCTGGCCCGGCTGTGGGCATCTGTACCCACCGGCACTGGGCCAAGCTCAGCTCAGTGGTCGCGGTTCCCCTAAGGGCCTGTGCCCTCACTGCCTCTGCGCTGCCCTCGGACTGAGGCAGATGTTTTGCTGGCCCTGTGGCCTCCTGTGTCTCAGCTGGGGATGCCTTGTGCCAGGCGTCCACTCCTACAATCCTCAGAGGTCCCGGGCCAGGCCAGGTACCGGGCTGCAGATCCTGAAGGCAAAGGTGACAAAGGTTTCACACTTGAGGAGCCCTGGGCTACCGGCAGAACAAAGAGGGGATGAGTAAATGAAGCCAAGTATTCCAGATGCCGTGGAAACAGCTAGAAAGTCTGGTGAGATCAGTGGGTGAATGTTTTTGTGGCACCCTAAAGACGGGCTGTTGGGCAGCCGTCCAATCTGGAGTTTTCAATGGATTTTTAATAAGTAGGAAAATTCTCATTATATAATGTAAAGGAAAAAGCAAGTTACAGGCCAACTTGGAAGCACTATAGAACATTTGCTTTTTCTAAACATATTTTAAAAATATTAAACATATACATACTGCAAACATGTCTGAGAACCTCTGCAAATCTAACCCCTATCTATCACTGCTTTCTCTAGATTCCTTTTGCACTTAGAATCAACTGCACGCAGTTTAGAGCTGAACTGCTCCCTATGTTAGTTTTGTGGGCCCAAGCTTATACCTACATAGACCTTTTGAACGTTGGCTTTTCCAAGGCCAAACTCAGACTTTCTTACATCAGCTCACGAGCAAGCATTCTGGGCGATCACATGGTGCTGAGCCTGTAGGTCAAGAGCCCCGTTTCAGCAACATCATCCCTGTCTGAACAGCAGGGCTTGTGCAATGATTTGGATATTTATGACATTCTGTTCATTTTGTAAAAAGTGAGTAGAGTGCCAGAAAAAGAACCACTGCTGACACTAGTGATAGAAAACACATATGCCTCATAAACTTATTCCAACTATGAGATCATCAGGTGGGGATGTGGGTCGGGAGTCAGAGCCTGGCCGGTGGAGGGTCGGGAGCGGGAACCAGGGGTTAAGGAGAGGCTGAGCTGTGTGCAGAGATAAGCGTCTGCTGCCTGCAAAGCCCGGCTGACCTTCTGCTCCTGTCACGGAGATTCCCCAGCATCCTTTCACTAAATCCCCTTTTATCTAAGCTCGTTTGAGTGGGTTTCACTTCTCTGCCACAGGAGTGCCTTGCCTAGAACGACGTGCGATGCGCTGGGCACAATGCCTGGTGTGTCCGGGCCCTTGGCAAGTGCTGTTCTTTGCATATTTCTCATCACAACCGCAGGTGAAGGTCAGGGAGGTCTGCACATCCCAGAGCCAGGGCCTCTGGCCTCTGACAGGACGTGCCCTTTCAGCTCCGGGTCTCCATCCATTCTGGGGATGGACTGAAAAGATAACCCTTCCTCGGCTCCAGGGAAAACCTATTCTGGTGAACCTCGCTTCTGACCTTCAGCCCTTGGGGACACCAGGCCTGATCAGAACCCTCCGGTTCTTGGGATTTCCCTGGCAGTCCAGTGGTTAAGACTCTGTGCTTCCAATGCAGGGGGCGCGGGTTCGATTCCTGGTCGGGGAACTAAGATCCCACATGCCGCGTGGCATGGCCAAAAAATTAAAAAAAAAAAAAAAAGAACCCTGATTCCTAAGCTTCAATGCACTCAGATTTCATTTAAATTCCCTTCCCAAGGAAGTGAATGCTGACATACAATCTGAACTACCGCCTGCTTCCCAGAGGGCACCTCCCCTCTCACTTCCTCAGCGTGCCCGAGGTGAAGCTCACCCAGGATAGAAGGGCTTGTCTGTTCCAGAAAGGAATGTGCTTCTCCCCAGAGGAGCAGCTTGTCTTTCATACAGCCGTTCCTAGGGCTCAGGGGCAGCCCCGCCCCCGCCCCCCCAGGTAAGAGGAAACTGCGGGTCCCTGGGGCAGTGGGTCTTAGGGATGCCTGCCTCAACCTACCCACAGTGAGGCTGCTAACCGACCCTCCTCTCAGAGGCAAGCCTCTCCGGATGGAGCTCATGCATCTCAATTGCCCTCCCAACTGGGCCTCAAAACTGGCAGCTGACTGCTCGTTGCAAAAAACACTGAGAAGGTCATGAGGTGCAGCTGAGGGGCAGTGGAGGGTCTGAGCTGGGAGTCAGAAGCCCCTGGCACACACCCCAGCTTTGCTCTTGCCTGCCTGGAGCATCTTGGACAAGTTTCTCAGCTGTGCTAAGAACTGACTTTCTATCTTTAAAATGGGGATGCAAGGATTGCACAAGATAGTGCCAAGGGCGTGGCAATGAGAGCGTCACCTGTGCCATTTTAGACCTTAGGAGGGGTGTCACTTGGACTGTATGAGTTACAAGACTCTCACCTGTCCCACATGAAGCTTCTGGAAGGGTAAGAGCCCAACAACTATAACATCTGGGGCCCAAGTTCAGTGTTTATTCCCAATATCAACTGAAAACTGGCCCTGAAGTTTATAAACTGGGTCAACCAGACCTAGCAGAGCCTGAGTAAGGAGTTAAGGGGCAGCACAAGCCAGCGGGTGAGGGCTGGAGCCCAGCTGCCCAGCCCTCCATGGACCCTGTGACACTGGACATGTCACTCAACCCCTCGTGTCTGTTTCTTCTGCCATAAAGTGGGGATCACAATAACAGAACCTGCTTTACAGGGTTGTTTGAAGATCTGATGAATCAGTGCAGATAAAGAGGTCAGTGCTCATTAAATGCAGACATCCGAAGGGCCTGGACTCCTCCTACTTCCTGGCCTTTGACCACGAGCTGCCTGTGGCATCTCTTGCATTGTTGTCTAGAGGCCTCTCTGGGTGGTGAACAGTGGCTGGCCTGGGAACCAGGGGGTATCGCCTCTGATCCCAGGTCGGCCTCTAACTTCCTCTGCACCCTGGGCCTGCCCTCTCCATCACCCTCCCCTCCATTCAACCAGCACTGGTGAAAATGTACTGCCGTGCTCAGTCACGTGTGGTGCAGGTTCCTGGGCACGGTTTAGACTTTTTAATAAAAAAATCGAGGTATAGTTGACTTACAATATTATGTTAGTTTCAGATGCACAATACAGTGATTCAAAATTTTAATAGATGATACTCCATTTAAAGTTACTATAAAATATTGGCTATATTCCCTGTGTGGTTTAGTCTTGATAAGGACTTATTAACTGCTTTGTTCATAACGAGACCTGACCTCTGCCTAGGATTGGGGGCCCGCAGAGGCGGCTGGCTTGGCTTCCTGGCAGCTCCAGACTTGGTGAGCTTGGGCTCCCTGAGGGTTAGCATGGTGAGGCCATGTCAGAGGTTGGCACTGGCTCAGCGAAGCCCATCACATGGAAAGGGCCCAGTAAACACGAGCTCTTCTTACTATTATGTGGAAGGGCTGGGATCAGAAACACTCTTGTCTTTTACTCTCCCCTCGTCATCCCTCAAAAGGTCAGAAGGGTAAGGGGCAGGGCGGGTGTGCTGAATCAGGTGGTTGGGCAGGGGCAGGCCAAGGGAGTGGGGGCACACTCTAGCTCATGATCACGTTCACGCTGCTTTTCCTTCTGACGAGGGCGGGGCTGGGGGCCAGGGCTGTGGCAGCTGCTGGCACCCAGGTTCCTGGCCATCGCTGAGAAGTCCCCTGGCGTTTGGTCCAGCTTCTCCCGGGCCCCGCCCCGCCACCAGGTCAGCCTGTGTGGGTCCTGACCAGACCCAGCTCCCTCAGACCCGGCAAGGCTGTGCATCAGACCTCCTGACAGCTGTTAAAGGCGCCACTCTGAAAAGAGGGAGAATCTCCCTGCCACAGGGGCTCAGCACCTGGGGCAGGGGTGCAGGTGGTCCCGTGGGAGCTGGGACTCAGGATCCAGCTTGGGGTCAGCCTGAGGAGCCGTCCATCTGCACAGGCAGTCAGTGGGGGGCAATCCAGGGGCTCCATTTCCTAAGGCCCAGCCACCTCCCCTGACCCCAGAGGGGACTTACCCAGGCCCAGGTTGGAGATGGTCTTGAGGTCTGTGAAGCTGCTGGCCTCAAGGATGGCCTGGGGCAGCCTCAGCTTGAAGGGCAGTAAATCTCTGTGGAGACACGAGGAGTGGGAGGTCAAGTCCGGGGAGGGGCCTGTGTGTCCATTCAAGGCCCCCACCGCCCCCAAATCCTCAGCCCATAAAGGAAGAACCCCGGCAACCCCGCTGGCGGCTGGGATCGCCACACAGACTGGAAACTTCCCTGGGGGCCGAGGGGCGGAGTCCTGAGGCTGAGGGAGCAACCCGTCAGATCCGGGTCCTGTGCCTGCACTGGCCCCAGAGATGCTAAGACCCTCCTTGGGCGTGGAGGGGGTGGGGGGAGAGGCTTTATCCCCAGTTTTCTTGGCCCTGGAAGTCCAGGCAGCTTCTTCTAAAGGTGCTATTCTGGGTAAGGCGAGTGACCCACCCCCTCCAGCCCTCTGACCCTCGCTGCTCCACGCTGAGATGTGCAGCGGGCGCACAGCCAGAATCCCCTGGTGAACCTACCGCCAGGTACCCCCTGGCGAGCACACAGACAGACAGCCAGCCAGCTCTATCTGCTGCCTTTGGTCTGAATGGGGATCTTTTCAGCGATCTCTCCAGAGATCTCCCAGAAGGGATCTAGACACCCTCCCCCTTTATTGTACAGATGGGGAAACTGAGGCCCAGAGAGGGAAAGGAAGATGTCCAGGCCTGGACACACGGTGGGTGGAGGGCAGAGTGTGCTGAGCCCCAGGCCTCCTGACTTCAAGCCCAGGGCTGCTCCGTGGGGCAGGAAGGGGAGTGTGGCCCTGCAGGGGCCCCAGGATGGCTGGTCCCAATTCTACGTCTCAGCCTGGCATTCAAGGCCCATCACAGTCTGACCCCCTTTTCCAACCGTATCCCCAGCTCTGTCAACCTTCTCCCCAAACCCTGATTCCAGTCATTGAAATCCCATCTGTCCAGGCCCACTGACAGCCTTGCGTGATGGCCATCCGTCCCCGGGGGTCTTCATGGCCTTACTGTCTATACCGCACCCTCCATCTCCTCCCTGTGAACTACGTGAGAGCCCTGGAAGTTCCTGGAAGGGGCGGGCAGCTTTTCACGTCTCTGATGCCCCCAGAGCCCTCAGCACACACCACAGAGGCTCAGAGAGTGTTTGCCGAATGGACCCGTCTAAACTTCAGGTACTGGATTGGGGGAGAGCAGGGCAGAGGCCGCCTGGGATGCGG
Source organism: Balaenoptera ricei (assembly GCF_028023285.1). Lineage (NCBI taxonomy): Eukaryota > Metazoa > Chordata > Mammalia > Artiodactyla > Balaenopteridae > Balaenoptera > Balaenoptera ricei. Next base: position 176,355,428 of record NC_082640.1, on the reverse strand, counting down.
GTCGCCGGGAAGCTTCCCAGACCACCTCTGCCCATCAATACAGGCTGTGTTGCTCTGCGGGGTGCCCCCACCCCTTCATAGTTAGTGTTTTCACCGGGGAAAAACACTCTGCTTATGGAATAGCAGGATGGGGGAAGGTGGGAGAAGATTCTGGGCCCTTTTTTGAGTTCCTGGGTTGTGGCCTTTGGCTTCTCCATTGTCAATGGGGTGGGCGTGGCCCGTCGATCTTTGCTTCATTGTCATAGTTGTGTGATTCTGAGCATCTGAGGCCGTCTGTGGGCCCCCTGTCAGCCCTTCCAGCCAGGCCAGGCCTGGACGCAGACCGGACGGGCCCTCAGTACTCCATCCCCACCTCAGGCCCTGCCCGGTCACCACTACCCCACTTTCTAATTTTGAAGGGTGGCAGATTTCATCCCGGTGTTGCCTGTCTACCTGCTTGGCTGTCTGGCCTGCCACTGGGGCTTCCAAACGTTCCTGGGCCACTGCATATATTGAAATGGCCAGCAGAGTCGCTCGGCTCACCTGGCACCCACCCCCGACCACCAGGGCAATCTCTGACACCCCCTCCCCACCTCCTCTGTGTACTGCTCAAGATGCTGCAGTCGTGGCTGCCGATCACACCCCAGCCTGGGACCCCGGCGTCCAGGGCCTGCCCCAGCCTGCTCCCCGCCTCCTGCCCACCACAGAGCCTTCCCTTGCACTCGGGGCCTCCTGGCTGCCTCCCAAAATGTCATTTTCCTACAGTGAATGTCCCCTGCTCATTCCCACCTCTGAGCTCTGCATGGAGGGAACGCCCCCCTCGTCCCTTCCACCTATGTCTACTTAGATTCTACACATTCTTCAAGGCCGCACCATGGACCTCCTCCTTCTCCATAACCCAGTACTGTTCAAGGATTTCATGCACGTCTGCCATCCCACCCCCATCATCCAGTTCAGCAATTTATCCAGGGGCCACCTCTTCTGATCCAAGGAAATGCATACACAGGATGGGGGTGTTCGTTGAGCATCTACTATGTGCCAAGTATCGGGCTGGGTGTTACCCAGGTTGGGCCTTACATCACATCATGTTATTATTATCATAACACAGCAACCCTATGTAACACAGCAACCCTATGGACAGGCATTATTACTTTTGTATTAGTTAATTCTGGATCACCTCCTGGGGGAGCTGCTAAGATGTGGATTCTCAGATCCTCGCCCAGGGGTTCTCAATGTTGAGTCTGAGTGTGGGTCAGGAATCCACATTTTTAAACAGCTCCCAAGTAGATCCTGATGACCACAGCCTTGGGTGGGAATCAGGGAGCCCAAAGCAAAAATAAAAATTAAGCACTTCTCCAGATATATAATATATATACATGTACATATATATGTACATGTACATATACACTTTATAAACTATTAAGTCCTTAAAATGCATTCACAAAAGTAGAAATTTGAAAAATAAGATTTTTAGAGTAAGCGTTCTAACATTTGCCCCCGCATTCTGGTGGGTCGGCTTGTGTAGCTCGTAGAGTGCAAACACCCCTCTCTAGAGGCCTCTGTCCTAGCTGGTGATGTTCAAACTTTGTTGACCATGACCGTCAGTAAGAAACACATTTGGCATCTTTTTTTTTTTTTTTTTTTTTTTTTTTTTTAATTTATTACTTATTTATTTATTGGCTGCATTGGTCTTCGTTGCTGTGCATGGGTTTTCTCTAGTTGCGGCGAGCGGGGCCTACTCTTCATTACGTTGCGGTGGATTGTTTTTTTTTTTTTTTTTTTTTTTTTTTTTTTTTTTTTTTTTTTAAATTTGTCATTCTTTTTTTTTTTTTTTTTTTAAATATTTTATTTATTTATTTATTTATTTATGGCTGTGTTGGGTCTTCGTTTCTGTGTGAGGGCTTTCTCCAGTTGCGGCAAGTGGGGGCCATTCTTCATCGCGGTGCGCGGGCCTCTCACTATCGCGGCCTCTCTTGTTGCGGAGCACAGGCTCCAGACGCGCAGGCTCAGTAGTTGTGGCTCACGGGCTTAGTTGCTCCGTGGCATGTGGGATCTTCCCAGACCAGGGCTCGAACCCGTGTCCCCTGCATTGGCAGGCAGATTCTCAACCACTGCGCCACGAGGGAAGCCCGTTGCGGTGGATTGTTGCGGAGCACAGGCTCTAGGCGCGTGGGCTTCCGTAGTTGTGTTTTGCAGGCTCTAGAACACAGGCTCAGTAGTTGTGGCGCACAGGCTTAGTTGCTCTGCGCATCATGTGGGATCTTCCCGGACCAGGGCTCGAACCCACGTCCCCTGCATTGGCAGGCGGATTCTTAACCACTGCGCCACCAGGGAAGCCCACATTTGGCATCTTGATGTCATGTACACACACACACACACACACACACACACACACACACACACCCCTAAAGAGTTTAGCAAAACAAGACTTATTCCAACTACAAGAGACACATTCTGATATTTTCCAGTCTAGTTTAACTTTTCATTAAAAAAAAAAGAGCCCGTCATGATCCCCTAAGCTGACTTTATGATCCCCTCTGGGGTGTTTTCTAACAGCAACAACTAATTCTCCAATTCTCTGGACGCCAATGGGATGTCCCACAAGTTAATGCCGGCACTAACTGCCTGTAGTCAGCACGGACCCACAGGTTAAGGACTCAGTCCCACCACTTCGGATGCCCGTTGCAAGTCTCAGGCCACCTGTACTTCTGACCGGCTGGCTATAAATCAGGGGCTCTCATGACCCCCTCCTCACGTTTGACAGTTCGCCAGCTCGGCTCACAGTACTCAGGAAAACCCTTTACTTACGTTTACTGGCTTATTACACGGATACAACTCAGGAACAGCCAGATGGAAGAGGCGCGTAGGCAAGCTTTAGGGGACAGGGCTCCCTTCCACGCCTCTGGGTTCACCACCCTCCCAGCACCTCAGTGTGTCTGTCCCTCAGCTGGGAGGTTGGTGGGTGGGGCTGAAAGTTCCAGCCCTTTGATCACCTGTCTTCCCGGTGACCGGCCCCATCCTGAGGCTGCCTAGGGGCCCCACCTGTTTATCGGTTAGCATAAACCCAGGTGTGACTGAAAGGGGCTCATTAGGAATAACAAAAGACACTCCTGTCATTCAGGAAATTCCAGGGGCGTTAGGAGCTCTGTGTCCAGAAGCTGGACAAAGGCCAAATATATTTTCTTACCAATATACTGTTACCTCCTAGTGGGCGGTGACCCACAGATTAAAAGCCCCATGCTCCACGTATATTATCTCATTAGTTCTTTCACACAGGCTAGCTTTCTCTTCCCCTCAGGGGCGTGGCTCCTCCCGCCCCACCCAAGGTCCTATAAAGCTTTGGGGTGACCTGGGGAGTGCTTCCAGCGTGGAAGGCCCAGGCCTATGAAACCATATCTGCACCCCCGCGATGCCCCACGGCTCCGTCTTCTCACAGATCCTGGGTGACTTCTGTGGTTTTCAGAGTCAACCACTGCAGAGGGAAAAGCACGACTTCCTTTCAGTTAAAAGAATTTTAATTTTTTTTTAAGTGAGGGAGAGGCAGAAAGACAGGAAAAACCAGCATGAACTTTGGAATCGAGGGCCCTGGTAAACCCCTAGCTCTGCCATTCCTGGCTGGGTGTCATTTCCTTGTCTTGGTCTGCCAGTGGACAGGACGCCCTCTTACGGGGTTACTATAGAAACCACGCAGCACAGCAGGGGAGTGTCTACTGGGAGCTTGTTCCTTTCCTCCCCCTGCTGGGAGCTCGGGTCATGGGTGCTTCTTGCGGGCCTCCGAGCAGTGCGGTCAGGCCCCTTCCCTCTGCCCCCCTAAACCAGGACCGTCCAAAGGCAAGACTGTGGCTCCTGGTCAAGGTGGCTGGGAAGGCAGCTCCGGTCATAGTGATAACAGCTTCCTTCGAAGGAGGAGAGGCCCAGCCCGCCTCCCCCTCCTGCCAGGAGGACGGTGGCAGACTAGTCACCTAGGCTGGGTGCCCGGCCACCTCTCCTAGAGAGGGCGGGCCCAAGGGCCTCCTCCTTTCTTTCCTCATTTCGGTTAATGGCACCCATTTCACAAGGCTACTGGCTCCTGACCCCAGGCTGTGCTGAGGATCGGACCTCACCATCCTTGAAAGGGGCTTAGCAGAGTGCCTGGCGTGGAGGAAGTGCTGCAGGAATGGCCAAGCGTGTTCACGCTCCTGTACCCAGGATAGGAGCCCTGACGTCTCCCCAGGCTTCCCCTACTGCCCCGACCCCTCCCTGCAGTGACTGCCCCCAGCCTGCTCGGTTCCCCGTCCCCTGCCCCGGCGGGGGCCCGATGGCTGCGGCGCCTGGCTGGTGTCCCTGCTGACCTCGCTCCAGCCCACCGCCGGCTGCGGCCACGTGGCTCTGCTCGAGTGCAATCTGTCCGTGAGCAGCAGCGAGCTGCCAGCACCCGCGGAAGGAGGTCCCCGCACGCAGCTCCTGGGCACGGCGTTCCAGGCCTCATCCGCCCACCCACGTGTCCAGCTCTCCCCCGAAGCCATTCCCAAGCTGCCCGCAGCTTGCCTGCTGCCAGGCCTTTGCCCGCGCTGCGTCCTCTAGCTGAATTCTCTTCCTGTCCTGCTTTGCCTGGCCTCCAGTGTCACCCTTCCCACCAAGAGGGCCTGGACTCGCCCCGCGCGGGGAAGGGGAGGAGCTGCCGCTGGAGGGGAAGGAGCACAGGCGTCCTCTAGGTGGAGAACTGAGCTGTGTGACCTGAGGCAGGTCAGCTCCAGCTGCAGCTTCTTCATTCACCGATACAACAGCAATAAGAGTACACTTGATCCTTTCTGGAGGATTCACTCCGTGCCAGACGCTCTGCTCAACAAGCTCCTTGCAAGGATCTCGCGTCTGGTCCTCGGCACGACCTGGGGCAGGGGTCGAGAGCCACATGAAGTGGGTCTGCGGTGATAACACCTCCCCGGCAGCACCGTGCGGGGTTAGAAAGAGCTCTGTGGGCAGCGTGCAGCACAAGCCCGACTCAACACAGACGCCCGGTCCACAGAGCTGGTTGTAGCCGTCACTGCCACGGTCCCACCCGGACCCCTTGGATGCCTTTCACCGGCTCTGTGCACCCATAGCCCAGCCTTGCGGGGGTTTGCTCCTGAGGGCCAGCACCCGTGACCCTCAGAGGCTTGTCCGGACACACTGGAGTCTCACGGCCTGCCCCAGTGGCCCTGCAGAGAGCCACAAATGCCTGGGTGTGCTGGCTTGGGGGTACAGAAGCCCAGCCCCGTGGCTTTATAGTGGGCCCCGAGGTCTGCTTTAGGCTCCAGAGCTGCTGGAGGGATCTGGCTGAGGCTGGGACGGCCCCTGCAATGGACCCTTGCTGGGTTTCTCTCCGGTCCCTGTCCTGCGCCCCACTCCCTTGTCGCTTCCTCCTTGGGGGCAGGCCCTTCAGCGCCCCCTGCACATGGATCCTCCTTTCCAAGTGTGCCCCTAGGAGACCCCCAGCTAGGCTGTTACTATCATTTTCTTAGAAGCAGTTCCCAAACCCTGGTTTGCAGACAGCCTTGTTATAAATGCAGATTGTCTGTCCCTTTATCTTACTTCTTCCTCCAGCATCTATGGCATGGGTATTATCGTTCCCATTTTACCAAAGAGGAAGTTGAGAGATTAAGATTAGCTCAAATTCTGGGCTCTGCAATTACGTCATCATTCATTCGTTCATTCACTCACTCGAAGCACCTAGCATGGGCCAAACACTAGACTAGTGCCTTCTACTAAGGTAGAACTTCTCAGAATAGGAAAGGGCCTGACTCTGAGAGCCTGACATGTCATAACGTACAAAGGGTCAGGGAGCCACTGATGCTTTGCTTTGTGGGCCTAGAAGGACATGCTAGGTCATCAGAATCATCGTGGAGCGTACACAGTGGGGCGGCTGTAGAAAAGATCATGGACCTTGGAGCTCTATCTACTTTGAATCCCCACGCTGCCATTTACCAGGTGCGCGACCTTGAGCAACTTCTCTCAGTCTCCGCTTCCTCATCTGTAAAATGGGACTAACAAGAGCACTTACCGGGTGGAATTGTTTGCAAGATTTAAAAAGATAATGGATACAGAACTCTAGCACCGTGCTGGGTACCTGGAGAGCCCTCAACAGGCAGCAGCTTATTATCAGCATCACCTGTTCTGCCCATGGGGTCCAGGAGGGTCCTGGTAGATGGGGGTGGTGGTGTTCTGGGTTGAGTGTGGCTTTCACCAGAGGCAGCATGAATGGTCTCTTTGAAGCAGGGGGAGGTGAGCCTGGGGCCCTGCACCCCAAGACATCTTGCCCAGCTCTGCTTAAGTCCCTGTAGCTTAAGCCATTGGTTTTTGGCACCAAAATGTATTTTTCAATTCCTGTTGACCTGCGACCAGTTCTGAATAAATAGACCAGCTCTGAGGGTGGTTACCAGACACCCTCTCCACCCAGCAGCTGCTTCACAATCACAAGCCCTCTCCCACGGAGGGAGGGTATCAGCCCTTCCTGCTGTTCCTACAGGAAGTTCCTTCTATAACTCCTCCAACGGGGCGGGTCAGGTCCGCACAGGACTCCAAGCTGTTCTGGAAGCCGGAATACAGGAAGCTGGTATGACGGGCAGTGAGCCCAGGGGGCAGGTGGTGGTGAGGGAGGGGACTTTACCGGCCAGTCCAAGCAAGCAGCAGAGCCAGCACCCCCCTTCACAGTTACCAGGGTGAAGCCGGGGGACTGTCCCCTCTCTCTGCATCCTGTGGGCTCCACACTTCCCTCTGGGGGCTTCCCTGTGACACCCCCGTCCCCACCCAAGGTTGCATGGACATCTATTGCCATCAGATGACCTCCTGGGGGCCTGGGCTACTCACCTACTGACACAGTAGAATGCGATCAGTCTGAAGATGTCCTCAAACACAAGAACCGAGCCTTCCAGGTACAATACTGAGGAGAGAGGACAGAGGCCTTGGATGAGTGTCCCTGTCAAAGGGGAGGAAGGTCCCTGGGGAGGGCGTGTCTGCTCTGTGCTCACTGTAGGTCGCAGCACCTGTTGCAGCACCCGGCCTGCTGCGGCCGCATGTACGTCAGCTGCCCAGCGGACCACAGGGAGGTGAGAAATGAACTTCTGTGGTGTTAACCCACTGAGATTTCAGGGGCCTTTCTATCGTCGCAGATGGTGTTACCTTAACTAATACAAGCTCCTCATATTGAGCACAATAACACAGAAGGCTCTAGATTGTAAAAGCAGAATTTAAAAATGTCTTGAGGGAATTCCCTGGCGGTCCGGTGGTTAGGACTCGGCGCTTTCACTGCTGAGGGCGCAGGTTTAATCCCTGGTCTGGGAACTAAGATCCCGCAAGCTGCACAGCGCGGTCAAAAAAAAAAAAAAAAAAGTCTTGAATCAAACTTTCAAGGTCATCTCCACTTGCCAATTCTGAGGGCTGTGACGGGCCAGCAGGAGGACAGTTTCCCTGTTCTGCTGTGGCCTCCTGGAGGTTCATTGGTCCAGGGGTGCTGGACTGGGGCCACTGGCCTTTTACCCAAGAACCCCAGGGCCTGTTAGAACCTCACTTGATTTGGCTGCACATGTAATCCAAGAGTGAGGGTGACCCCAATATTTTTCAGCTGTGACAAGGAAGAGGGATCAAAGCATTTGCCCAAGAGCCCATCCCAGGGTGGATATGGCTGCTCGGAGGGGCAGGGCCCCGGGGTATGGCAGTCAGTGCCCGAAGCTGGGGCGGACTGCCCAGGGGAAAGCGTGGCACCACACCGTGCACTGCTGCAGAGCCCCAGGGCAAGGGGCCCAGACCATCTGTGAGCCACTCATCAGGGCTCTCAGCAGCCGTCCATCCGCACACCTCCTGACTCTCATCCCAGGGCTCCATATGCCCAACAGGCGACGCTCCCGGCACGTGGGACCCCACAGTGTACTTTCCTGGGCCTCAGAGGGTCCAGGAAATATGTGTGCATCACACTTCAGTTCCAATTTCCTGAGTTTCTTCCAGCGTCCATGGGGCAGAGGGGGAAGGCAGGACCCGGGTTCCAGGCCTGGCTCCAACCCTGGAATCAACAGTGTGACTCTGGGTACACCCCTCCCCCTCTCAGCACCTCAGATCCGCCACCTGCAAAGGGAAGGAGCCCTTCCAACCCTAAGCACTCGCGCATCTAGGTGACAGCAGCCTGCTGTCCTATTTTTCAAAGCCTAGGACAGCTTTCCGCTGCATTGGTGATCTGCGAGATGGTTACAGGGGACACGTGAACCAACACGTTTTGTTCTAATAGCTTTATTTTAATACATTCCTTCCTTCTAATACTATTGCACTGTTCTACACAGTTAACATGATTTTTTAAAAGATTACATTCATCATTTATTTATGGCAAAGAGACCATGGTATCCCACTAGGATACTTATAAAAATTTAAAAGGGAGTTTAAAGAAAAATATTAGATAGATTACAGTACTCGGAGGTACCGGGAAGATGCCCATAAAGGACAAGTCTGAGAAACATCAGTGCATGGAATTACCACCCTCTATGAGTTAACGGCCATGAGGCAGTCCATGGCGCCGCCTAGTGGCACATTACTGCATCGCCCACTCTCTCCACAGGAAGCAGCACAAACTGGCCAAAAGATGTCCGGTAGTTGCGAGAGGTAGAGAGAACGCTCCACCTGCAAAATGGGGATGTAAAGACCTTTCTCAAGAATCCTCCAAGGGGGATTAGTGGTGATGCGCGCAAAAAGCCTAGCCTCCTATGCTGGACCTGCTCAACAATTAGCAGGTTTTCTTCATCATTGAGACATGGTCTGACCTCTGCAGACACAGATTAAACCCTTAAGATAGTCAGTCCCTCCCTCTCCTGTGCCCCTGGCACTTTCTATAAAGCCTGCAGCTCCTTTAGACTTAGTTTACCCCACTCTGGTCCGCTCCTCGGGTGCAGGGACCAGGGCTCATTCATTTTTGTAGCTGGGGCCAAGCAAACTTCTAGTGACCCAATCACATTTTTACTGTGAAAACTGTAGATCTGTCAAAGCACAAGCAATGGTCAAGGCTCATGTTTGTTTCTTTGTAACCAGGTCTCTTCTGCCCCAGCCCCCTGCTCGTACCTCCCCGTCCTGCAGGGAATAGCGTCCCTGCACACCAAGGACACACCCGGGGGAGCTCCTGTATGCCGGGGCCAGGGCTTTGCCCACATTTGAGTCTCCCTCGGTGCCCAGCACAGTGTGTGGCATGCGGTTTGGGACATAATAAATGTCTGCTAAAAGTCTGTCTGGGAGGGAGACCCCAGAGGAGTAGAGGCCCCCAGGGGCGTCTGGTTAGTCTCAGACCTCCTACTGCGTAGATCATGGTCCTCCCTGCAGGGGCCCAAAGGGACACCTGGGACTTGAGGGAGTCCCGACAGGTAGCCTCACTCTGTTCCGGAGCAGAGGTGAATGCAAACCGTAAGAGTTAGAGAATCCTTTGTTCCAGTGGGTGGTGGTAGAGCTCAGCTTCCAGGACCGCCCTGTGTCCTGCACTGGCCTCGTGGTTGTATGCAGCGCCCAGGCCAAACAGCCTGAGTTTGAACGTGTCTCCAGCACATTATTGCTTATCCTCCCTGCGCCTCGGTTTCTTCAGCTGTACAACAAGGATAGTAAAGTACCCACATGTTGTGGGTTGAATTGTGTCCCCCAAAAAGATACGTTTCAATCCTAACCCCAGGTACCTATGAATGTGACCTTATTTGGAAAGAGGGTCTTGTCGGGTGGAATCAAGTTAACACAAGGTCAGAATGCATGGGGTGGGCCCTAAATCCAATGATTGGTGTCCTTATAAGAAGACAGGTAGGACTTCCCCAGTGGCACAGTGGTTAAGAATCCGCCTGCCAATGCAGGGGACACGGGTTTGAGCCCTGGCCCAGGAAGATCCCACATGCCGTGGAACAACTAAGCCCGTGCGCCACAACTGCTGAGCCTGCTCTTTAGAGCCCGTGTGCCGCAACTACTGAAGCCCGCGAGTCACAGCTACTGAAGCCCGTGCGCCTAGAGCCCGTGCTCCCCAACAAGAGAAGCCACCACAATGAGAAGCCCGTGCACTGCAACGAAGAGTAGCCCCTGCTCGCCGCAACTAGAGAAAGCCTGCGCGCAGCAACAAAGACCCAACACAGCCAAGAATAAATAATAAATAAATTAATTAAAAAAAAAAAAAAAGAAGACAGGTAAAGACCTGGGACACAGACACTGAGAGGAAAAGACCATGTGAATGGAGGCAGACACTGGAATACAGCTACGAGCCAAGGATTGCTGGCTGTCACCAGAAGCCAGGAGAGTGCCTTGAACAGATTCTCCCTGGTCTCCAGAAGGAGCCAATCCTGCCAACCTCGACTTGGGATTGCTGGCCTCCGGGCCTTTGCTCATGCTGTCTCCTCGTGCACGGAAGATCCAGCTTCCCCCTTCCCTGCCTTGAGGGGTCAGCTCCAGGTCCACTTTCTGCCTCAAAGCCTTGCTGGTACTCCGACCTCTCCCACAGGAAAGCCACACGCAGGAGGTACTGTCCAAATCACACACTCTTGGCTCAGGAAGCAGGGTGTATGTGCTCACATTGTGACGTGGGCCGAGGGTTCTCAGACGGTGAGACTGAGAACAGGGACGGGTCTCACTTTGCCCATCACCGGCACTGTGCCCAGCCCTGCGCCCGGCACACAGGGAAGGCTCTGAGGAGGACAGCTGGGCTGACCAGGCCTCCTGGTGTCAGAATCAAGAGTGGACCAAATCTCCAGAGACAGCAAGTACATCCGTGGTTGCTTAGGGCTGGAGGGGAAAGGGGACAGGGGACACGGGATGGAGTTTCTTTTTTTTTAATTGTGCTAAACTATGAAAAACATAAAGTTTAGCATTTAAACCATTTTTAAGTGTACAGTTCAGTGACATTAAGTACAGTCACACTGTGCAACACGGGGCTTCTTTTTTGAGGTGTTGAAAATGTTCTCAGATTGACCTTGGTGAGGGCTAGACAACTGAACATACCAAAAGCCACTGAATCGTACACTTTAAATGGGTGAACTGTATGATACTGAATACATGGAATAAATACATCTCAGTAAAGCCATTATTAAAAAAAAGAAAATGCATACATACAGAGTGGACTGAATTTCACTTCCTGTATTACGTTTTTCTGGGATTTTTATAATGAGCATATATGACTTCTGTAAGTAGAGAAGCTATAAAGATTCTCTGAATTTTTCTTGAATTTCCTAAATCTCTCTGTAAATTTTTCTCAGAAACCGATGGGTTTCCAGAGTCCTCTCACTCATGCTGCTTCGGTGCCCCTCACAGCACTGCGGGCACAGCTGACAAGCTCCCCGCGTCAGCCCACTGCCTGCTGGGTCCTCCCATCAAAGATGCTGGCAACCTCTGCTCACCTTTGAATCCTTGAGCAGCAACTCCTCCGCTGTATACAGCTTCCAGCCTCCTCAGCAGAAACTGCGGCGGGAACACGCCAGACCCTGTCTAAACCATCCCGCTTTCAAAGAGTGAGGAGAGAGAAAGAGCACCAGCCAGACCCACCTGCTGTGTCCCAAGGTGACAACAGGTGACAACACTGGGGCTCTGCCCCTGCCTAGAGAAAAGGAAACTTTTCACCTCATGACTCACCATCAAGGCTGAATCGGGACAAGGTGGAGACTCCGGGTCTACACACGCCGGCCTGGCTTCTAGCGTTTACAATCTCAACGTCAGTTATCCATGAAGAACCGAAAGCCGTTAGAAGATTTTTTATTTTAAGAAATTCCATTTTATCACTCAATAATACAAATGAGCTGCCAAGGCAGGAACTGTGTATGTATCTTTTGTTCTCCATGGTACTCCCAGCACCAGGCGTGGCGCTTTTAGCAAATTGCTCCATCTCTGTGATTACATTACTGAATGTCGTAACTGGAGTCATGCAGTACATATTCTTTGAGATGGGCTTTTCCCACTCTGCATAATTTCCTCAAGGGTCATCCAAGTTATTGAGTGAATCAATATCCCGTTCCTTTTTAGTGCTGAGTAGTAACCTATGGTCTGGATGTACCATAGTTTCCTTGGTCATTCACCCACTGAAGGACATCTGGGAATTTCCGGTTTTTAGTTATTATGCACAAAGCTGCTGTGGAACATTTATGTACATGCTTCTGCATGAAAATATGTTTTCCTTTCTCTGGGATATACGCCCAAGAGTGCAACTGCTGGGTCACATGGTAAGTCTACCCTTCATTTTCAAAGGAAGGGCCAAACTGCTCTCCCGAGTGGCTGTACCACTTTACGTCTCACCAGCGATGAAGGAGTGATTCAATTTCTCCCCATCCTCGCCAGCTGGGTGTTGTCACTATTTTTTATTTTGGCCATTCCACTAGGTGTAGAGTGATATCTCATTGTGGTTTTAATTTGCATTTCTGTAATTTGCATTTCAAAAAGATGTTGAATGCCCTTTCGTGTGTACATCCTCTTTGCTCAAGTGTCTATTCATGTCTTTTCCTATTTTCTAATTGGACAGTTTCTTTTAATGTTGAATTTTTAAAAAACGTTTTATTAAGATATCATTCACACACTATACAATTCACCAATTTAAAGTGCATGATGGTCTTAGTATATTCACAGAGTTGTGCAACCATCATCACAATCAATTTTAGAACATTTTCATTAGCCCCCCAAACAAACCCTGTACCCATTAGCAGCCACTTTCCATCCCTCCCTCCTCCTAGCTTCTGGAAGCCACTAACCTACTTTCTGTCTCTATGGATTTGCCTGTTCTGGACTTTTCATATACATGGAATCATACAGTATGTGGCCCTGTGGGTCTGGCTTCTTTCATTTAGCATCATGCTAAATGTTCATCCATGTTCATCCCTGTCTGTGTTGCAGCAGGGGTCAGCACTTCATTCCTCTTTATGGCTGAATAATACTCTGTTAGATGGATACACCACATTTTATTTATCCATTCATCACTGATGGATATTTGGGTTGTTTCCACTCTTTGGCTACTACAAATAATACTGCATTGAACATTTGTGTACAAATTTTTAAGTGGACATATGTTTTCATTTCTCTTGGGTATATTCCTAGAAGTGGAATTGCTGGGTCCTACAGAAACTCTACATGTTTAAGAAACTGCCGGACTGTTTTTCAAAGCAACTGCACCATTTTACATTCCCACTAGCAATGGATGAGGTTCCGCTTTCTCCACACCTTTGCCAGTACTTTGTCTGTCTTACTGATTCGAGTCATCCTAGTGGGTGTGAAGTGGTATCTCCTTGTGGTTTTGATTTCCATTTCCCTAAGGATTAGTGATGTCAAGTATATTTTCATGTGCTTATTGGCTATTTGTACATATACTTTGGAAAAATGTCTATTCAGATCCTTTGCTCATTTTTATTTGGGTTGCTTGCTTTTAATGTTGAGTTTTGAGAGTTCTTTATGTTTTAGTTACAAAGCCTTTGTCAGATGTGTGATTTGCAAATATTTTCTCCCAGCTATAGCTTGTCTTTTCATCCGTGAACAGGGTCTTTCAAATTTTATGTTAAGAATGAAAAAAATGGGACTTCCCTGGTGGCACAGTGGTTAAGACTCTGCGCTCCCAATGCAGGGGACCCAGGTTCGATCCCTGATCCGGGAACTAGATCCCACACGCATGCTGCTACTAAGAGTTCACATGCCGCGACTAAGAAGCCAGTGAGCCACAACTAAGGAGCCCGCCTGCCACAACTAAGCAGCCCGCCTGACGCAACTAAGACCCAACGCAACCAAACAAATAAATAAAAATTAAAAAAAAAAAAGAATGAAAAAAATGAATACTGTCCAAGTTTGCGAAATAGTAAGCACTCGACTGGTGCTGCATAAATGATTCAGTAGGGATATTTCCAACCTGCTTTAATGAACAGTCAACTCTTCTTTGCACTTGGCAGTATCTGTTGTTATAATTAATGTATGAGGTATCTTTAATCAGTTATTATCCTTATCTAGACCAAAGTCCCCTGTGCAATCTTACTGACACTATTAAGTCCCTCTGCAGACATTTTCTTCATAGTTGGCCCAAAGGTAAAATTTAGCCAAGCCTGGCTTAATTACCACACATTCCTAGTGACTGAGGTGAGTGAAATCGACAAGAGAGACGTCCTACGTCATGTTCATTTTAAGCAGAGAATGGCTATTGGTATGTGCCTTCTTTAGGGTCTGATTTGTCTTTACTAACAAGTGAAGGGTGAGCATTTGTTCACCTAAGCCTGACCCTGGGCTTTGATGAGGAAAAGATGGTCACACGACAATGCAGAGTGAAGCTACGCCTTGCCAACAGTTATTAAAATTGTGAAGTGTACAGGTTACTCAAGAAACGCAAACCGTCTTCCTTGTTGGCAGACGCCCTTGTTAACCTGAGAGATCTCTGTTCAAACACAGTTCGGTTGACAACAGGAGTTATAAATAAATCTCCAGGTATGACCCTCATTTGAAGGGCTGGGTCAGAGTTACTCTTTAGCTAGGACATTATGTATTCAACCACTGACAAATATTTATGTGCTCATAGTCTGTAGAAATAAGGGGAAACGGATTTAGAAATCGAGAGGAAGCCTCACGGTGAGCAGGGCTGGTTTTGGCCACAGGACCCAGCTGAAGCTCCTTCCCCAGGGGCAGAGATTTGAAACAACCCGCTCATTCTCTTTTATGATTGAAAGTTTGGTTGGGTGAGGGTGGGAGAGATGTTCATTGATTTTTATCTAAGAAAAAACCCTGTACTTAGCAAGGCCTCAGTATGTGCGTTCATGGAATGGGCCCCGGATGGATGAGAACTGCCCGGGAAGGACAGTGTCCCCAGAGGGACACAGGAAGGGTCGGTGTTGGCAGAAGAGGTGGGATCTCGGGCCTCTCAGAAAAGGCCGTCACACCTGGCCGGGGGAAACCTGGGTGGGCCCAGGAAGTGGCCTCACTCCAGAGCCTTATGTGACACTGTCGAGCCAACCTTCTCTAAAGCGGATCACCCAGAATGGGTTGGAAGACAGATCCTAATGGATTCTGATCCCACTTCCTAAAAGGGGCCCTAGGTCACCAAGCTGGGTCCCTGACAGCAAAGGCCAGGAGTGCAGAGCCTGAGGATAAAAAGCCAATGTGACCAGAGGCTGGGGAGTGGTTCACAGCTGGAGCAGGAGGCGGGCGTCACCTGCAGGCCCATTCTTCCAGGTGTCCCTCCCATGCACCCTCAGCTCCTTCCCCACTTGGAAGGTCACAGTTGCCTTCTGGCTCGTGGGACCCACCGCTGCCCGGCAACACCATGGTTGCCACGGGAACCACCACCTGGACAGTTTGTGGCTGAGGAGGAAAAAGGACTGTTTACTGCTATCATCAGGCCCAATTTTCTGTGATAGATGAAAACTAGTTGCCCTGTTCCCAGGGGTGGAAGTGGGGAGAGTGGCAATTTCTCTGGAGTCCAGGGGACCCCGTGGTTCCAGGCCCAGCTCTGGCACCACTTACTTCAAGATGCTCCTGCAGTGCGGCTGGGTCACCTGTGAAATGGGAGGACGGCTCTACCCCCTCCAGAAGGAAGGGTGCTGCTGGACTAGGGCTTCTGGAAGCTCTGGCTCCAGCAGAAGGAGAGTTGCCAGGAGAAGTGAGAACAAACAGGCCTGCGCCAGGCAGCAGATCTGTGCTCTCGGAGCTGACTTGCTGCCCCGCCATACAACGACTGGAGCTCGGAGTGGGGCAAACTCCTGTTCCCGTTCCAGGCAAAGCCCAAACCCGGATGGTACCGACCGGGCATGGGCTCCTGGTTCCATCCCCCACAAGCCTTCAAGCTAGAGAAATCAAGAGACTTGATTTCTCTAACGGCCAAGTGAGGATACGAGTAACTGAGGCCCTCCCCTGGCTGTGCCGAGGCTGAGTGGTACCCCCACAGGCAGGCCCTGAGTGAGGAATAGCAGCCCCTCCACCAAAGATGACACAGAGGTCTGGAAGGTCTGGGGTGGGGGGAGGAGGGCAGGGGGGCGAGTTAGAGCTCAGGGACCTGGGAGAGGATGCTGATCTGCAAATGTGCTGAAAGCAGTTCCCTTTCTCTGTCCCTGGCTGTTACTGATGGTCCAGGGTGGGCATCTTGGCCCTTGGTTCACTGGCTGGCCCTGGAGTCCCTTCCCTGTCTATGTACCAGTCTGTCCTCTGTAAATCCCGCACACCCCCACCAGCCCTGAAGCCTCTCAGTGTACATTATCCCTCCTTAGCCCTCAGTCTCCCTCATCAGCCACGGGCCCCTGGGGGCAGGACTTGCTGCAGGGCCTTCTGTTCAGAGTTGGGGCACGGCAAGCCTTTGCCCCATGTATCTTTGACTAGAGGCCAATGGGAAAGGAACAGGGGAGGACCTAGCAGCCATGGCCAGGGGTCCAAGCAGGGGGCCACTTCCACATGCTCCCAGTGCCCCGTTACAGGGTTTGGCAAGGGAGCAAAGAGGTGGCTGCAGCCCTGCACAAAACTGCACAACTTGACGAGCAGAACGCCAGCTGGATTTAATCCTACCCGGCAGTTTTGAGCAGTGCACAAGCTGGGCAACTGTCCATGGCAGCCCTGGGTATGAGTCATGGCCATCTATGCTGGGTGTTCTCGGCATAAGGAGCAATCTCCTCTTGATTTCATCTTAAGAATTTTAGGATGTAAAAGGCAACAATGTCTTTTTACTGAGTTCTCTACCACACCCCAAATTTGCCCAGACTAGACACAAGCACACTCAACTATGCCTCCCAATGGATGGGGAACTATTGAAAGTCAGAATGAAAGGGCCCTTAGAGACAGCTCCGGTTCAAACTCCCTCACTGCACAGATGGGGAAACTGAAGTCCAGTGAAAGAGGATTAGCCTGGGTGTCTTCCAGAGCTTGATTCTGGTGCTCTCTGGGATCTAGATTCTGAGCCTGGACTACTGTTGTTCTGCCCCCTTCTTCCAACTTCGCAGTGTGGGCTTTGTTCAGATTTGAGCCTCTTGATTAGTAATAGAGGGTTATCATTTTCAAAGTTTTAACAACAACAACAATAATAATATCATCTACCATTTACCAAGTGCCTACTGTGTTCTAGCCTCTGTATTTTTAATCATCATGACAACTCCATTATCCTCATCTTATAAGCCAGGAAACTGAGGCTCAGAGAGTTTAAGTAACTGGCCCGAGGGCACAGCCAGTCATGACCAGGTGCCACCAGCCTGGGAGCTTGGAGCACGAGGCACCTTTTGTTCAGCGGAGGTGGCGTGGCACAGAGGGAGGGCATTCCAGTGCTTCATTCCCCAACGCGCTCAGTGTGACTCCCTCACCTGTCAGCCAACAGAGACGCCCTCCCATGGGTCACACACCTCCTCAGTCACCAGGCAGGCCCCGTGTTACCCTCAGAGAGGGCTTCCTGGGCAGAACTATGCTCCCTTCCCTGTGGCCCCAGCACTGGACACACGCTCCAATTTAGAGCATGACTACACCACATCATGACTCTGGCCCAGAATGAAGATCCCGGAAAGCAAGGGCCAACCCTTTCCTCTTTCCCAGATCCAGGGCCTCGCCTGGATCACCCCATATGTGTAACGGGTCTTGCCACTATTGAAAGCATTATCTCTGAATCCACGTTGGCAGCTACATCTGCAGCCACTGCCACCACACTGTCCAAGCTGTAATAAAAGATTCCTTTTCTTGGATGGTGCATTTCCGTATTTAGCAACCGCGTAGATGAGGATTTTGGTCTGGGAAAAGGAATACCGAACGCATTGTCACAACGCAGATGGGACTTTGCCTGGGAACTATTTATAGGTTCAGATGCCGAAACAGAAGGGGAGACATTGGACAGATGTGCGAATTGCCAAATGGCAGGGAAGACTAAATAAAAAGTAAGCAACAGGGAGGTGTTGGGGGAGAAGGAACAGGGAGGGGTGGAGGAGAGAGGCTGAGCAGAGGCCCGCCATCCCAGGGCTTGAATTACCCACAGGGAACGAGCTGCAAGGCTGGGAAAGCAATCCGCCATCTCCTCTACTCAGATTGTAGGGGCGGGGAGGCATCTTTGATTGTACCCATCATGAGAAAACATGGCTCTCTGGGAGCAGAAAAGACAGGCGGAAAGGGAGGTGGCCCAGGGCACCACCCTGATGGCGAGAACAGCCCCGAGGGCCACGGGAGGACCCATCGAGAAACTACCCCACCCAGAAAACAACCCAGCTTCAACTTCAGGAGCTTATAAAGTTCATCCCACCTCAGAGTTTCGGAACTTTTATCTGTGGTCTAGAAGAAAGTGACTGCCACTTATGAGAGCTGTGAGACCCAGAGAGGTTAAGTGACTCACCAAAGGTCACAGAGCTGGGAAGTGGTACCAGGATGTGACCTGCAGCGAGCCTGACTCTGCAGCCCATGACCTCACCCAGCACACCGGGCCGCTGGCTCTCTAGACCCTGTTGTCCAGTAGAAATATGATTCGAGTCACGTGTGCAATTTAAAATTTGCTCATAGTCATGTTAGTAATAGTAAACAGAAACAAGTAAATAGTAAAATTCATCTTAGTAATATATTCTATTTAACCCAACGTATTCAAAATAGTATCAACAAACCATAAGTATAAAAATATTACTGAGGGCTTCCCTGGTGGCACAGTGGTTGGGAATCCGCCTGCCAATGCAGGGGACACGGGTTCGAGCCCTAGTCCGGGAGGATCCCACATGCCATGGAGCAGCGGAGCCCGTGCGCCACAACTACTGAGCCTGTGCTCTGGAGCCCGTGTTCCGCAAAAAGGGGAGCCACCGCAGTGAGAAGCCCGTGCACCACAAAGAGGGGTGGCCCCTGCTCGCCGCAACTAGAGAAAGCCCGTGTGCAACAACGAAGACCCAACACAGCCAAAAATAAATAAATAAATAAATTTATAAAATATTACTGAGGCACATCACATTCTTTTTTTCATACGAAGTGTTCAAAATCTGGTGTGTGTTTTACACTTACAGCTAATCTCAATTCAGACTCACCACATCTGTAGTGTTCAGTAGTCTCCTGCGGCTCATGGTTGCCAAACTAGATGGCTGTGCTTGACCAGGAGCAAATCTACCCCCCAGGGCACGTTTGGCAGTGCATGGACACATCTTAGGTTGTTGGGGGGAACGGGGAGGGGTTGGTACTACTGACATCTAGCGGGCAGAGGCCCGGGATATTGCTAAACATACTATAGCTCACAGGACAGCCCCTCACAGCAAAGAATGATCCAGCTCCAAATGTCGAGTGCTGAGTTTCAGAAACCCAGCACCAGAGGGAGAAGCAGCTTGTGCTCCTAGGACAACCGGCAGGACCCCAGGGGCCCTGTGGATGCCGACACCTAGAGCTGCCTGCACGTGGTGGGTGCCCGACATCAGTGCTGGAACGGAGCTGAATGCAAGACCGGCGTGTCCACTAGGACTCAGAATCCACGACCTCAGCCTCACAGGAATCACATTCCAGTCCTCTTCACCAGCAGCGCAGAGCCACTGAGTGTGGAATCAAGAACAAGGGACCAGTCTCAAGTCAACTGACATTTCACTTGCTTTGACATGCTACTGAAACACCTGCTGGTAAAGACCCAGCCAGCTGGGCTCAGGACGCAGCTTTCTTCTCGCCCTGGGGCAGGCTTGGCCCTTGCCAGGGGGAGGCCTGCAGTTCCAGGGAACAAATTCCATGAGGGGCGTGATGCTAGGGCACTTGAATTCAGCTGTAGGTCAAACTGCTTCCTTCAAAGCAGTCCATCAGCAGGAAAGCTGATGTTCTGACCCTTTATTTCCTCACTGGCTCTGAACACAGGAGTGGAAGAAGGGGTGTTATTTATAGAACCGCCCCCATTCCCCAAATCCCCAGCAGGCATAGGGCTGGGAGCTCTCCTGAATCACCATAAATGCCCCTGGACAGGGAAAGGGACACCACTGCTGCCGCCACAAGAAGCATCTCTGTGGGCACAGGGACGTTCCCGTGACCTACTGGGGGTCAGGGTTCAAAGTCCTCCGGCAATTAGATTCAGAGTCTTAGGTTTCTCTAGCCCGTCATCTAATTCAAGTTCCCCTTTAACTACCACATGGCACTTTTACCACCCAGTAAGAAGAGTGGACTTATCTCTAAGCGCAGAGGTGGAAACGGGCCTCTTGAACCCACAGGACATGACCACCACAGAGGGACAATGCAGGCTTAGCATCTCACCCCCTGGAGACTCTCAGATCTCTACCCCAGACTCTGCCCTCCCTCCAGAGGCCTGGACCCAGGGGTTTATTCAATTTCCATTCACCAAATATTTACTGAGCACCTACTATGTGCCAGGCACTGCTCCAGGCACCGGGGTGATGGTGGTGGGTTTCTTTCCCCCTGGCACGGTGGATCCCCGTGTTCCTTGCTGTCACCCCCTCCAACCACCCTTCCCCTGGATCTGGGGTGACGCTGCCACAGGTCCCCGACACATTGGCTCCTCTTCCTTCCTCAACCAGTTCTGCCAACTAGGCTGTCTGTCAGTCTTCCTCCTGGATATCTCTGGCCGGGGCCCCTCGTCTCCACGCCCCACATGCTGCCCCTAAATGGTTGCCGAGTCCCCGCTGGTGTTCGCCCCTCGGGGGTCTCCCCTGCATTCCAGCCTCCATGCTGCCCCCAGGGGCACGGGACTTCTGTTTAAAAGGAGCGTCAGATCTCCTCCCCACCCACCCCCCAAGCCCGGCCCCATTCTCTGTGGCCATTTAGATAAAGGCTGAGCGGCAAGACCTGGGTGCACACCACCCTGTGATCAGCTCTGGCCAGTGGTCCCATTCTCTGCCTGTCCCTCCCTCCGCACGCCTTACATTCCAGCTGACACCACGTCCCTTGGACGGACCCCAACATCCTGAAACTCCAAGTCCTTGCACATCCCGTCCCACCACTTCGCATGTTCTTCCTCCCTCATCCAAACGGGACGGTTCTATTCATCCTGCAAGACACAGCTCACATGTCCTCCCTCCCCAGAGATGTCCCCCTGGGGTCTCACTCACCCTCCAGCACTGGGGGGGGACAGTCCTGCCTCTGAGTGCAGTAAAATCCTAACATTTTCTTAATATCATCACCTCTGTATCCCTAGGGTCTAGTGTTCTTAAATTGAGTAAAAGAATAAGTGAAATGTCTCACGCGATTCTCTAATTATGTAGTGTGTGTGATCCTTGTACCCCAAAGTAGATAGAAGTTTCCCTGAGAGCAGAGCCATGTTTTCAACTCAAGAGCAAGTAGTAGAACGGACACAGTGCCAAGAACGTGTGGGGAGCCAGGCTTTAAATCCTGGCCCCACCACTTACTAGTGTGTGACCATGAGCAAGCCACTTAGCCTCTCTTTTCCTCAGTTTCCTCATCTGTAAAATAGGATAGTACTTGTTCTGGTATCTACTGCTGTGCAATAAACTACTTGCAAAATTTAGTGGCATAAAGCAACCACCATCTTATTGTAGCTCATGATTTCCTGGGTCAGGAATTTGGGCAGGGCTCTGCTGGAAGATTCTTCTGCTCCTCCTAGCACTGACTAGGTCACTTGCTGATACTCAGCAGGGGACTGGTCTGGTCCAGAGGGTCCAAGAAGCCTTTAGTTATGCCCGTGCCTTGGCAGGCATAGCTGGAAGGCTAGACTCAGCAGGCCTCCTTGGGCATCTCTCCCTGTCCATATGATCTCTGGGCCTCTCCAGTATGGTGGTCTCAGAGTCATCAGACTTCTTACATGGCAACTCAGGGCTCCCAGAGTCCAAGCAGAAGCTGCCAGTTCTCTAAAAAGCTGCACATGGAACTGGCATAGTGTCACTTTGGCCTTATTCTATTGTCCAAAGCAGTCCCAGCCTGACTCAGATTCAACGGGAGGAGCCATAGCCTCCCACCTCTTGATGGGAGGAGTGTCAAAAAAAGCACAGCTATTTTTAATCTGCCCAATGATAGTGTTTGTATCCTAGAGCTGATATACAGATTAAATGAGTTAATTCATATAAAGCGCTCAGGGAATGGCTGCTCTCAGCATCCTACTTCCTTAGAATCTCTCACTGTACCCAGCAAAGTTCTCAATAAATATTCCATGTCATAACTCAGTAGAGGAAGAGGCACAGGGAGAACATTCTAGGTCGGGCTGCATAGAGGGAGCTTCCTGTACCAACCCCTGAGCCACATTCTGCAAACCAGGGGTCCACCTGGAATCCTAAGACGGTGTTGTGAGGGAGCCCGGGAGAGAGCGGAACCAACACAGATTCAACATACAGTCCAGGGATGCCAAGACCCACAAGCCCCTCTCCACGGGTCTCCCCAAACCCATATGTCACAGATGAGGAAACCGAGCTCAAAAAGGCTCTGGAGCTCGCCCAGGTTCAACCAGCTAGTAAGTGACAAAGCAGCCTTTACATCCAGGGCTGCCTGTGTGTCGGCTCTTTCAAAATTACAGCCACTGCCACTGCCACAAAGAAAACTGTGGACTCCACCATGTCTTCTCAATGACTGACAGGGCTTTGGTCCTTGGAACCCTGAAGCCAGTACGAAGGAGCCCCTCAGGCTTCCACTAGAGAGGACCTCATGATCTCAAACGTTATCCCAGGATCGGTTTACAGTCTCACATTACTCCCGATTCCTCTGGGAATCTATGCCACACCTGCTGTACCACTCCCTGGTTCCAACTTATTTCCTGTTTCTGCAAAGATACAGCCCCACCACTTTTTAAAGAGACAGCTTTTTGTGTAAGAATTACAACAAACTACATAAAATACACACATCATATCTACACACACACACACACACATCATGCTTTAGTCTGCAAAATGCTCACACATACATCCCCTCCCAATGGTTCCATGAGGTGGGCACTACTGTCCCCATTTTATAGATGAGGAAACTGAACAGTGGTGTGCTGGTAATGTTTAACAACCGGCTCTCCAGGGAAAGAAAGCCCCAATTTTATGGCCCTTGCCAATTCCCATGATGTAAATAGTCCCACCATGTTGATTTCAAGCGCAGAGCTGGGAAGAGTGCTCTCACGGGCTGGAACGATCGGGCTCTGGTGCGCCACCAAAACCGCGGCTCAGAGACAAACCCACCTGCGGATGGTCATCAAGAGGGTGAACTGTTAAGAGGCCTGGAACTCAGGTGACCCCACTGATTCTTCTCCATGGCTGTCCTTATTGAAGCCGTCCAGCCTCTGTCTGCCCCTTTCTCTCCAGCTTTCTCTTCTGTGCAATAAACATAAAGCTCTCGGGTATCATCTCAGCTTAGGCCTCAGACTCTGAGGGCGATTCCCAAGTCCTTACATATACTTGGTGATGTTCTGCTCGATCTCCCTCTGGGCACCCCCCACCACTCCCTGACCTGGAGCACCACGAGCGTGAGGACCACGAGAGGCAGGACAAGAAACAACCTGGCCCAGATGAAGCCGCTCTGAACGTGGAGTCGACAGCCCGGGTTCAATCCCTGTTCCATCCTTGGGCACAATTCCCTCAGCTGCAAAATAGGGGTCTAGCACCTGCTTCCTAGGGCCATGGTGAAGACAAGAGGAACAGCTGCCATGAATGCCCACCTTGTGCCTGGTACACAGCGAGTCTGGTACAGGGCCTGGTACACAGGGAGTTTCCCCAATAACTGGGGGCCAAAGGCTATAAGACTTCAAGGGTAGGGCCTAGAATTGAGGAACTGGGTCTCACCTGGGGGCTGCCCAGGGCAGCCTTGGACTGGGAACAATGACTACATTTAAGGAACATCCCCAAGACGGGAAGTTCCCTGAAAGTTTCCGCTGTGAAAACCAAGGCTAAGACAGCAATAAGCACAACAGAATGTATGCAACAGGCTCAGGACTGCCAATAAAAGCAGTGCAAACTGTTCGCTGCTTCTTAACAGATCCAGGGAGACGGACACACAACAAAACACTGAAGTCACAAGTCCATTTCTACAGAACTTTCCAGAAGGTCTCACCTCTGACTGCTTCCTTAAATAGTTTGGGCAGAAAGGAGAAGTTGGTGCGACAGGCATTATACTGTGGCTTCCCAAGTGGCCAGCTGGGCTGCATGAGACACTGAACAACATGTATTTTCCTCCACTATGGTGAGGCTTCATATCCAAGTGCTTGGGATGTCTGGGGCCAGGCAAACCATGAACAGAGCCTTCTCTCTGTGTGCGGCTTCATCCTTCCAAGGCATTTTATATCCATGTCTTGCCCGGTGAGGTCAGGGGTCCCTTTTCACAGGAGGCCCAGAGACATTGAGTGACTTGCTAAAGGTCACACAGCAAGTTACTGGGGGAGCCAGATTAGAACCCTACTTATTGACACTTGCCATGGCTTTGCACACGTTCACACTGATGCTGCCACTGTTCCTGGTGCTGAAGCTGTCTGGGAGCTTCCAGAGCCAAGCAAATCTGGGAAGTGCTTCAGAAGTGCTCAGAGGTGACAGTTAGCTTTCCCTTTTGGGGAAAAACCCCAAAGCTGAGTCCCCCAGGAACATCTCCCTAGGAGTCCTGAATATGGGGCGCCCCTCCCAGAGCAAGCCTCTGCACAGGAATGCCGTGAGAACTACAAAGCACTCACGAAAGCACTTTGCCTTGTTTCTTCCACTCTTGCCTCAACCCACTCAGCTACCCAAGTGACCTTTTTTTTTTTTTTAATTAATTATTTATTTATTTATTTTATTCATGGCTGTGTTAGGTCTTCGTTTCTGTGCGAGGGCTTTCTCCAGTTGCGGCAAGTGGGGACCACTCTTCATCGCGGTGTGCGGGCCCCTCACTGTCACGGCCTCTCTTGTTGGGGAGCACAGGCTCCAGACGCGCAGGCTCAGTAATTGTGGCTCACGGGCCTAGCTGCTCCGCGGCACGTGGGATCTTCCCAGACCAGGGCTCGAACCCGTGTCCCCTGCATTGGCAGGCAGATTCTCAACCACTGTGCCACCAGGGAAGCCCACCAAGTGACCCTTTTAAGAGCAGAATTTGGTCTTACCTGAGCTTAGGGCTCAATAGATGCTAGCTATGTATACATGCGAATGAATGGATGCAGTAGTATACAGTTCACTCTTGCATCTCTGCAAGGTTTTATATATGTTTGAATATGTTTTCTTGAGACTGGGTTCAAGATGGCAGAGTAGAAAGATGTGCGCTCACTCCTTCTTGCGAGAGCACCAGAATCACAACTAACTGCTGAACAACCATTGACAGGAAGACACTGGAGATCACCAAAAACGATACGCCACATCCAAAGACAAAGGAGAAGCTGCAATGAGATGGGGGTGGGGGCGGTGCAATCACGATAAAATTAAATCCCGTAACCGCTGGGTGGGCGATTCACAAACTGGAGAACAATTATACCACAGAAGTCCACTCACTGGAGTGAAGGTTCTGAGCCCCACATCAGGCTTCCCAACCTGGGGGTCCGGCAACAGGAGGAGGAATTCCTAGAGAGTCAGACTTTGAAGGGCAGCAGGATTTGACTGCAGGACTTTGACAGGACTGGGGGAAACAGACACTCCACTCTTGGAGGGCACACACAAAGTAGTGTGCGCATCGGGACCCAGGGGAAAGGAGCAGTGACCCCAAAGGAGACTGAACCAGACCTACCTGCTAGTGTTGGAGGGTCTCCTGCAGAGGCAGGGGGTGCCTGTGGCTCATTGTGGGGACAAGGACACTGGCAGCAGCAGTTCTGGGAAGTACTCATTGGCGTGAGCCCTCCCAGAGTACACCATTAGCCCCAACAAAGAGCATGTAGGTTCCAGTGCTGGGTTGCCTCGGGCCAAACAACCAACAAGGCCCACCCATCAGTGGACAAGCCGATTTACTGAGCTCTGCCCACCAGAGCAACACCCAGCTGGTGGCCAAACAACCACCAGTCCCTCCCATCAGGAAGCTTGCACAAGCCTCTTAGATAGCCTCATCCACCAGAGGGAAGACAGCAGAAGCAAGAACTACAATCCTGCAGCCTGAGGAACAAAAACCACAATCACAGAAGACAGACAAAATGAAAAGGCAGAGGATTATGTCCCAGATCAAGGAACAAGATAAAACCCCAGAAAAACAACTAAATGAAGTGGAGATAGGCAACCTTCCAGAAAAAGAATTCAGAATAATGATAGTGAAGATGATCCAGGACATCGGAAAAAGAATGGAGGCAAGGATCAAGAAGATGCAAGAAATGTTTAACAAAGACCTAGAAGAATTAAAGAACAAACAAACAAAGATGAACAATACAGTAACTGAAATGAGAAATATACTAGAAGGAATCAATAGCAGAATAACTGAGGCAGAAGAACGGTTAAGTGACCTGGAAGACAGAATGGAGGAAACCACTGCCACGGAACAGAATAAAGAAAAAAGAATGAAAAGAAATGAAGACAGCCTAAGAGACCTCTGGGACAACATTTAACGCACCAACATTCGCATTATAGAGGTCCCAGAAGGAGAAGAGAGAGAGAAAGGACCCGAGAAAATATTTGAAGAGATTATAGTCGAAAACTTCCCTGCCACCCAAGCCAGGAAGTGCAGGAAGTCCCAGGCAGGATAAACCCAAGGAGGAACATGCCAAGACACATAGTAATCAAGTTGACAAATATGTTTTCTTGTCTATTCCTCATAACAATTTCCTTGGAGGCATCTTTAACCCTATTTGTGGTTGATGAAAGTGAGGCCCAGGAGTCAAACACCTTGCTTGAGTTCCCACAGCTAGTTAAGCAGAAGAACTGAATGCAAATCCAGGTTTTCTAACCCCAAGACCTATGCCAAGGGGGAAGGTGGGCAGTCAGAGAAGGGGAAGAGGCAATTAACTTTTTACGAGCACTTACTGTATGCAGTTCCAATTAGTCATCACTACAATTATGAAGCCATTTCACGGTTGAGAAAACCAAGGCTTAGTGAGGTAGAGGATTGAGCAGTGTTGCCAAGACCTCACAGCAGATGAAAGCAAAGGGGTGGGTTTCAATTTGGGTCCATTGGGTTCAAAGCCCACTCTATCAGTCTTTCCAGACCAGGCCGTCTCTCTGCACAAGTGTGAGGTGTGATTAACCAGCTGAGCGGTGGCCCTGCCCTCTGTTAGGCTATGGGGACCACGGATACTATATCAGACACAAGCTCTACCTTCAGCCAGCTAGGGAAATAAGACATGAAAATATGAAATGGATGACAAAGAATGATGAGAAGACCTGACAGGCCCAGAGGAGTGGGCTTCGAGCCCCTGAGAACAGCACAGAGGTGGGGTGACACGGTGAGTGCAGAGGCGGAGAAGAGAAAGGGGGCAGGTGGTGCCAGATGGGGATGCAGGCATTACTCCTCTTCTGGGAAGGGGGGGCCTCAACGTGGAGAAAACCTAGGAGAGACTGCCCCGAACAGGCAAGATCAGGCGAGAGACGCATCATGAAACTTCACCATCAACCTAAGTAGTCTCGGGGAGTCAGCCAGCCTGGGTGGGTGGTGGGCGTGGGGAGGATGCTGGCGGCCAGATGAGCCTTAACTAGAGCAGGTGCCCCCTGCTCTGCTATTTCAGGACAGCCAGGACAAACGAACTCCCACTCTTTGCTGGCTGATGCCTGGTGCTCCACCCCTGTAACACCAGTACAATAACTTTGTTCCGACTGCAATGCACACCCTCATGGCCGGGGGCACGACTTTACGGTGGTGTTAGTCTTTCACGTGTCAGTATAAACCTGTTTATTGGCTAGAGAATTTCCAGAGAGCAGCTATTCATGGAGGGTGGCAGAAGGAGGCAGAAACAGCTGGAAAGGAAGGTGGGAGCTCCAGACACAAATATTAATAATCCATACGCAGAGCTTTCCTGTGACAGGAAGCCCAGGATGTGCCTGACCCCTCTGTAGCCACCCTTAAAAGAGGGGTAGGGCTTCCTTGGTGGCGCAGTGGTTAAGAATCTGCCTGCCAATGCAGGGGACACGGGTTCGAGCTCTGATCCGGGAAGATCCCACATGCCGCGGAGCAGCTAGGCCCGTGAGCCACAACTACTGAGCCTGCGCGTCTGGAGCCTGTGCTCCGCAACAAGAGAGGCCGCGATAGTGAGAGGCCCGCGCACCGCGATGAAGAGTGGCCCCCGCGTGCCGCAACTAGAGAAAGCCCTCGCACAGAAACGAAGACCCGACACAGCCGTTAATAAATAAATAAATAAAAGGAAACTTCTTAAAAAAAAAAAAAAAGAAAGTGGGAAGTATAATATGCTTTAAAAAAAAAAAAAAAGAGGGGTAGCTGTGCAGAGGCCCCCGGCTCTCTGAAACAGCTGAGTTGGACTCTTTTCCCTTAGACACACTTTCTGAAGCTGCAAAGCCCCTGAAGGTGGCAGTCACTGTACACACAGGCCGAGGCCACTCACTAGGGCCTGGTGCTGGGATGACATCTCTCCTCCCCACTCAACCCATTTCCCTCTTCTCTTGCCTCCAAGGCCATGCGTCCTCGATCTTTCTCCCACCTCTGTCAAAACCTCCCCCTGTGTTCCATTGTCTCAGAGCAAGACAAACTCCTGGTGCCCTCAAAGTGCACACTTACATTCTAGCGCTTATGACTGTCTGACTTGCATTTCTGGTTAAATGCATGTGTGTCTGTCTCACCACTGGGCCAATGTCAGGGGCCATGTCTTACAGAGCCTTCGTAAGTGTCATTCAGCACGTAGTTCATTGGATATAAAGTCTTTGAAATGTTTAATGACACAGAGAAAGCTCATCATAAAATGTTTAAGTGAAAAAAGGAAGGCTAAAAAATACATGCAGGGCTTCCCTGGTGGCACAGTGGTTGGGAATCCACCTGCCGATGCAGGGGACACGGGTTTGAGCCCTGGTCCGGGAAGATCCCACATGCCACGGAGCAACTAAGCCTGTGCGCCACAACTACTGAGCCTGCGCTCTAGGGCCCACGAGCCACAACTGCTGAGCCCACGTGCCACAACTACTGAGCCTGAGCTCTAGAGCCTGTGAGCTACAACTGCTGAGCCCACGTGCCACAACTACTGAAGCCCACGCGCCTAGAGCCCATGCTCCGCAACAAGAGAAGCCACTGCAATGAGATGTCCACGCACCACAACGAAGAGTAGCCCCCTCTCACTGCAACTAGAGAAAAGCCCCCGCAGGGCAATGAAGACCCAGTGCAGACAAAAATAAATAAATAAATAATTAAAAAAAATATATATATATGCACCACTATGATTCAAAATCTATTTTCAAAAACACAGAAACAAATTCACCAAAGTTTTACAATCAGGTTTTTGGAGTTAAACTAGCTGATGATGTAATTTTTTCCTGGGCCAACCCCAATTTTGGAGGCTGAAAAGGGAATTACTGAAAACAGAAAGATACAAACTGCGGTTAGTTTTTTTTTTTTTTTTTTTTTTTACCAAAACCTCCGTGGGAAATAACCAATGTGAGATAAGCAGAATGAATTAACTTTTTAGAGAAGCCCTGCAGGAGCAAGGTGCTGAAGGAAGTGATGGTTCTGAGGTCTGAGCTGCCTGTTACTCGACCTCCACAGCTAATTATAACTGCTAGTATTTACTGAGTGCTTACTACCCTCAGACACTGTGATAGCTTTTCCCCATAAATGTCTTCATTTTGTCCAGGAGACAACACCAGGATGTTAGAGTTACTTCCATCCTGACATCAATCCCAATGTCTGTTTTTTCCACACCACCAAGCAATTCTCCAACACCAGCTGGGTGTCCTACAATTGAACTCAATTCTGACCCCATGTACCTGGAGACAGTGTCAGATCCCACGGGTTAAGGGCTCAGTCCCACAAGACTCTCCCCCTACCGGCTCCGCCCCCCACTTCAGACACTAATCACAAGTCCAGGCTGTCACCTGTGCTTGTGACCAGTCGGCTACAGACTGGAGGTTCCAACCACTTGGGTTCAATTAATTTGCTACAGTGAGTCGCAGAACTCAGGAAACCCATTGACTCACAAGATCAGTGGTTTATATAAAAGGTTATAACTCAGGAACAGCCAGATGGAAATGATGCACAGGACAAGGTACGCAGGAAGGGGTGCAGAGCTTCCGTGCTCTCTGAGCGCATCAGTCTCCCCAGTCTCCATGTGTTCACCAACAGGAAGCTCTCTGAATCCAGTCCTTTTGGGTTTTTTACAGAGGCTTCATTACACAGACATGACTGATCAAATCACTGGCCATCAGTGATTGACTCAACCTCTAGCCCCTCTCCCCTTCCCAGAGGTTGGGGGTGGGACTGAAAGTTCCAACACTCCAATCGTAGGGTTGGTCTCCCTGGCAACCAGCCCCCAACCTTAGGCACTTTCCAAAAGTCACCACAGGGACATGAACTCAGGTGTGGTTGAAAAGGCTTGTTTTGAATCTCAAGACACAGTTATGGCTCTTGTCACTTAGGAAATTTCAAAGGTTTTAGGAGCTCTGTGCCAGGGAATGAAGACCAAGGATATATTTCTTATTTTAAGTCACAATAGCACGATGCTGAGTGCTTCCTCTGTGCCAGGCAACACTGTCCCACGTCCCTACCTGAGTTGACTCATCAATCCTCCAACAGCTGTGTTGCAGGTGTTCCCATTTTGCAGATGAGGAAACCGAAGCACAGAGACGTTAAGTAACTTGCCTGATGTTGGAAGGTGACAGGGACAGAATAAAAACCTAGAACTGTCAGCCTTTCCAAAGCTCATGCTCTCAAAAGAGGTTTGCATTGACAACAGCACAAGACTCACTCACGAGGCAATACTTGCTCCCTGATAAAATATCAAGAGCTTGCCTTCTCCACGCCAACCCTGACTTCAATAATAATCATTCCTTACCTTTTTATGGACTTAATACATTTTGGTCCAAATACAGGTTAAATCTCATTCTAGGATAATGGGTCAGTTGGTGAAAGGGTCAAACCCAAGAGCACAGAAAGCAAATCTCCCGTGTGGACCTCAAAGGCAATTTGGGTGACCCTCTGCCCTCCTATACATACAGATCTCTACTGCCCAGGAGGACTCATCTAGAATTTCTCCCCTCCTTGGTTTAAAAGTTCCCCCCAGTCCAGCGGTGATAATCATCAGCACCAATCAGCACAACATTCACCGCGTGTGCCCATGAGGTGGGCCCCGTTCCCAAGTGCAAGTGTATCTATCCGATTCAACTACTTGGCCTAAAACCTCAGCCCTAAGAGTGGGAGATTGGCTCAGGGCAAGAAGAAATCCTAACTGAGTTCGACAGGCCAGCCTTTCTAAAGCCAGGGGTCAGTCCGGCATAGGGAATAGGCAGGGAGTGAAGTGGGGCTGCCCCCCGAAACTCGGCCAAGTGGCTCAGGCCAAGTGCCAGGCCGTCACTTCCTGCAGGGGCCAGACCACACCATCCGCCGCTGTCTCATAGCTCCTCTTCTACAGATGGGGCCAACCGGTTTTCTGTTATTTGGCGGCCAGCAGAAAAATGCCATCCCATGAATGTGTCATGGCCACCATCTTCAAGGGTGCAGATTAACGAAGAAGTAGCTAGTGTCCCCCAGCCAGGTGGCTAATTTCAGCCATAAAGGGGCAGGGCTGAGCCTGGAGGCGGGACTAGCCTCCATCTACCCCATGTCCCGCTCCTTCGTCTCCTGTATCTCCTGAGCCAATGTCTCTTCTGCCAGTTCTCTGCCCCCACCCGCCAGACACACATCTGGCCTCTGAGGGTCCCTGATGAAGCTAAGTGGTGACCCAGACAGCGCAAAGCCTTCTTGTCACCTTGGTGCAGCACAGAAGGGAATCGGGGATGCAGCAGACGGTAATAGTTGTTCAAAATAGTCGCTACCCCTCCCTGCTAGTCACATGCTGGCAGGAGGATCATACTTTCCATCCCATTGAGTCTGACCTGGCCATCTGACCTGACCTGAAATGTGATGGGAAGTGACACCTGCCACCTCTGAGTAAACCCTTTCGGCTCCCATCCTGGAATTATGCCATCTCTCTCCCTTCCCTCTGCCCCCAGCTGGGGGCTGCTCTTTCAGCCCGGATTGCAGAGTGAAATGTTTTTGTAGAGAGCTTCAGCTGACAGGGGACGTGAGTGAGAAATACACTCACATTACTGTGTGTGCAGTACTGTGTGTGTACAGCCCACTGCAGGGCAGGGCTCTTTGTCACCACAGCATAACTAACCTGAGCTGACTGGTTCAGAGTTTTGCCAAGAAACTCTTCACAAGGAACTAGAGGATGACCTAAGCACACAGAAGCACAGAGGTGGTCCACGCGGGTCTTCCCCTGTCAGAGCAAACGGAGTGGGGTCACAGATGAGGCTGACCACCCGCTTTGGGGGATCCCCTTGTCTCCTTCCTTCACCACAGCTCTGTGTGGGGAACCCCAGCAAAAGGTCCCGGTTCCAGGCTCTGGGCCTTTCCCTTGCCCGCTTCCTCCTCAGGCCATCCCCCCACTGCAGCTACCATGGCCACGGGAGGACTCAGGAAGTTGGTGGCTCCTTCCTCCCATGAGGGACTAGGAGGCAGGCCCCACATGCTGGGCTGCGATTTACCCAGAGCCTTGGAACCCTGTGTGTAGGCTTATTGTGCTCCTCCTTTTGCTTTAATCCTGCAGGAGGCTCAATAATAACAGCAATAACAACAACAACACAATTATAACCCTCTATGGTGCTCTGGGTACCACCCTAAGCACTTCAGACACACTAACTCCTCCTTCCAGCACCCTGCGAGGCAGGCACCATTATCATCCCCATCTTAGAGGCCTGGAGAGGTTAAGCAAGGTGCCCAAGGCCACACAGGTGGTAAAAGGCGGAGCTCGGATCCGACACAGGCTGTGTGGCTTCCATGGTCCATGCTCAAAAACCATGTTAAGGAGGCTGGTACTGAACAGAAAGGCAGCACAAAGGTTGAAGCAGCGAAGCAACATGGCAAAGAAACACACGATCTGCTGCTTTCTTGCTGTTGTCTGGTTTCTCTGGGGGCAGATCTCAGGGGTCTGAGGTTTGGGGAGCAGTGGAGTAAAATAAAAAAAGCGAAATGAAACACATGCAAACTTACGGCATCTGTGTAGTCACAGTGAATGGACACGAATCGTGATTTGGAACAGTTATG
This sequence comes from Balaenoptera ricei, assembly GCF_028023285.1. Lineage (NCBI taxonomy): Eukaryota > Metazoa > Chordata > Mammalia > Artiodactyla > Balaenopteridae > Balaenoptera > Balaenoptera ricei. The sequence goes on along the minus strand of NC_082640.1, from coordinate 176,322,530 downwards.
TTTCACGAAGGATGTTTGGTTTGCTCTTTTCAGCTAAGCTGAGCATAAATTTTTTAAGGTTTAAAAATGAAAAATGGGATTCTACCACATGGGAGGAAGACACGAAACCAGGGAAGGAAGCTTCCTCCATCCCGAACACCTTGGTTTACTCCTTGGGCTCCTAATCAGAAATGAGACACATGACCAGACATGACATCCTGGTTCCATGGGGTAGATAGAGCTTGTGCACGCTTCCTGACCAAGTTCCAAAAGCCTGGGGAAGCCAGGCTGTCGTTGGGTTGGGCAGACCTAGAAGAGATTACCCTGGAGATGGGGCAGGGAGGTGGAGAAAGAAGCACAGGGGCAAAGGAGGAGAGCAGAACTTCCAGACGTTCCGTCAGTCCAGCCCAACTCCCTTTTCCTCCAGGAAGCCTCCCTGGTCAGCCTGCCCTTGAAGCAACGCTCCCTCCTCCCACTTCCAGAGCACGTGCTGGCGTGCAACAGGCTCGGCACAATGCTACTCCCCACTTTCAGCGACTTTCCTAATGTTAGTGTTGAAGTTCAAGAGCACAACTGGCTCCTGGACTTCTAAAGGATTGTAGACACCTGGTGTCCGGGCAGCCAAGTCCCCGAGAGCCTGGCTACTCTCAATAAGTAGCAGGACTGCACAAGACCAGAAGCAGACAGGCTGATGGCTGTCTCTTCTCCCAGGAGATCAAAAGCACACCCAGGGTCTGTGCAGCCCCAGGTGCCCCAAGCAACCTCACCCCTTCCGCAGTCATCAGAGGGCGCTACATATTTGGTCTGGGGAAACTGTAACACTCTCCTTCCTCTCTGAGATCCCTACATTGTCTTCCCTGCTGGATGCTGTAGGGCGGGAGTCATTAAGGGTTGCTGTATAAATTAACAATCCCACACGCTCCTTACGCCTTACCCAGAGAGCAGACTCCGAGCAGTTCACCAAGATTCAGGCCCTCTGTGCCTCCCTGGACAGGTGTCTGGACCACATTTCCCAGTCTCCCTTGCAGTTGGGTGTGGCCATGTGAGCAAGTTCTAGCCAATGGAATGTGAGCACAAGTGACACACCTACTTCCAGGCGTTGAGGTAAGACCCGCCCACAAGCCTCCTCTTTCGCCTTCCAGCCTATGGCATGGAGTCAACCACAGGAAACTGGGGGCTGCGTGCTCCAGATGGGGTCCCTGAATGAGCCTTCCCCACTGACCAGGAATCTTGCACATGATTGGGAAACTTGCCCCTTCTGGGTTTAACCCATTACATTTTTTGTTGTTATTGCAACAGCTGGCTAATCTTCCCACTTATATGTTCTCCATAGCATGACTCTCCACACTTGTTTATTGTCTCCTCTCTCAGGGGCAGGGACTGTGTTTTGTTCCCTGCTGTGTCCCCCATGGTAGAACAGCTCCTGAGACACAGAGCAGACACTTAATAATCAACTGTTGAATACACGAATGAGTGAACTGTTTCACCCATTCAGTGTACGGCAAGAACAAGAAACTGCCCCTGCTTTTGCTTTCTCCTCCACCTCTGGAGCTAGAAAAGCAGCATTTAATTGAACTAATATCCTCACCCTTCTGGAGCCAGCCTGTATTCCCTGCTCTTTGACACCCTCCCGGAATCCTTCCCACCATGGTCTGCATCCTCTGTGCCCCTCAGCCAGAGGTCCCTGTGCACTTACATCTGTCACACTGCACAGCAAGTGTTGAGGTCTGTGTCTCTCCCACCCACCTTGCCCCCCACCCTCCAACTACACTGGGAGAGCCTTGAGGCCAGAGCTCTGTCTTTTTCATCTTTGCATCTTCCCAGTGTCGGGCACAAGTGTCTCTTGAGAAACAAGCACCCTAAAATATTTAATAAATATTTTAAAAATATTTATTATATTTATATAACATTTAATTATGCAAATATATGATTAAAGTATATGTTTCTATTATATACTTATAATATTTATAAAATACTTAAATATTTTACCTTCTTTAAATGTTGTCACTCTGCTGCTAACCAAGAGTAAAAAGCTTCTGACATCCCTGGATCCATTTGTAAGAGGATCTAAGCCGGTGCTTGGAGTAGTCTACAGATTCTTCCAACAAGCTTTTTGGATCTTAATACCTGGCTTGGCTCACGAGAGGAGGGGGAAGCCCAAACCCTTTCAATTGCGTACAAACCCACCCTTGTTTGGAGGTCCCCAAACATTTTTCCACGGAGGCTCAAGCCTGCTCCTGGCAGCCCTGGGCACACACAGGATTTTTGTCTTTCAAAGTGCTTGCCCATTTGACCCTCACAAAGGCCCTGTGATACAGACAGGAAGTGACTATTATATCCATTTGACAGATGAGAAAACCGAGGCTCAGAGAGGTTCAGTGACTTGTCCAAGATCATGGTCTGAGTGTGTGCTGAACTGTCACTAGGACCTAGGGGCCCAGACATGTCCTCTCTTTTTCTTCCCTTTCTGCACCATGACCTAACAAGAGGAAACTTCATAGAGGCCTTGAGGAAGCAAAGCCATCAAGCTGTGACATGGGTGAGTGGAAACTCGCATTGACTTTGAGTGATAAACCGAGTTCAAAACAAACCGGGCCAAATAACTTCAGCAGATGAAAGCTTTCCCCCTTCTTCTAATTTTAGACCCTTCTGGCCTGGGAGGAGTGTCTGTGGTTACAGGGTGTAGCATCTGCTGCTGCCATGTGGCTGCAGGCAGAACGGGGACATGGTACTCACTCGATTTTTCTTCTTTAATGGTGTATTCCAGCACCGCGGATGAGCTCTCGTTTGGGGAAGGGAAGTGGACACAGAGCACCAGGTGCTTCAAGCTGCTGTCCCGGCGGACCAGGAACGTCTGCAATGGAGGAAGGGGGAACTCCATGAGTCAAAGATTTGGGGGGGAGGTTATTTAGAAGGACAAGAGTGAGATGGAAGTCATCTGGAATGTTCCAGAAACAAAAAGGCAAGGTGGGGGAGTCTAGCATCCCGAGGTAGAACTAGGGGTTCTGCCCCAAGAGCCATGTGTCACGTGGCCCATGTGCCCTGGCTCCTTGAGTCTCAACTTCTCATTTGTCCATTGAGGGGGGTCAACTAAATCAGTGCAGATTCCTGAGTCCCGCCCCTTGAGATGCTGGTTAGTTGGGGGAGGGTAGCGGGCCTGGAATCAGCTGAATCTGGTACAGGCAGTGATCCAGGGTCACGCTTGGAAAAGCTCAAATGGACGGGTTGAATTTCAACTCACACGCCAGCACGTATGCCCTGGGGGAGGCTGCTGGAAACGATCATAGATATTAGTCAATTCACACTATTTTTCCCCCATGGAAACAAAAATAACTAATAACTAATATACACAGCTTTCTCTTTGACAGGAACTGTTATGAATACCTTGCATATATTCACTTGCTTGGTCCTCTCAATAACCCTGTGATGTGAGTTTTGCTGTTATCCCCACTTCACAGATGAAGAAACTGAGGCGCTCTCTGACCTTAACAGGACCTGGCTCTTCGGGCTGGTGTGAAGATCAACTGAGGAAATACCCATATGGGCTTGGCCCCTAGGACATACCCTGGAGGCTCTGGCTGGCCAAGGCCACACAGCTGAAAGGGGCAGAGCTAGGATTCAGCCCTGGATGCTGGTGTCCATGCTCCAGACCCCACGCTATGCAGCCCCTCTCTGTTCTATACATCCTGCCCAGGGAGGGACTTGCCCTTTCTTCTCCTGTGGGTTTACTCTAGTCGAAATGATGCTTCTGGGACTTCCCTGGTGGTGCAGTGGTCAAGAATCCACCTGCCAATTCAGGGGACACAGGTTCGAGCCCTGGTCCGGGAAGATCCCACATGCCGCGGAGCAACTAAGCCTGTGCGCCACAACTACTGAGCCTGCACTCTAGAGCCCAAGAGCCACAACTACTGAGCCCTCGTGCCACGACTACTGAAGCCCGCGCACCTAGAGCCTGTGCTCCACAACAAGAGAAGCCACTGCAAGGAGAGGCCCACACAACGCAACAAAGAGTAGCCCCCGCTCGCCGCAACTAGGGAAAGCCCACGTGCAACAACGAAGACCCAACACAGCCAAAAATAAACAAATTAAAAACAAAAACAAAAACAAAACGATGCTTCTGAGCCCCAGGGACCTATCTGTGCTCTAGTAACCCAGCACTACCCGAAGTCTAAACCAGAGCCAGGGCGTTTATAGACGCTTCACTTTTACTTCTTCTGCTCTGGACGATGGTTCTGCTCGGTTACGGGGATTGTGACTCTGAAGTTTTCCACTGTTACACCCACAGCAGCCCCAGGGCAGCGCCCTCCCCACGGCCATCAGGGGGAGGGGACCCCTGATTCCTTTCACAGACTCTGTGGTTTTAAAAGGTTCTTTTTAGTCTCCACTGGCCCCACCCAGGCTCGTCCCTTCTTCTGGGTGATGACAGACCCCTTCTGGAATCTCCCCAGCCTCCTGGGGCACAGCTCCCCCTGGGGAAGAGGAAGAGGGTTGGTCCTCCCCCCAGGAAGGGTCATTCCTTCCTTTCCTGAGAAAGGACTTGGTCACGGTGTCCCCCCTCCCCTCCACCCTCGTCCCCAAGAGGGGTCTAAGCCATTCCCACTCAGGCTCCAAGAGCCCGGTCTACAGTGTGGAAGACCGGAAGTCTGGCCAAAGATGCTGAGAGAAGATTGGGGAGTAGGGCCACTGGGGCCTCCAGAGGATGTGGCCCCAAGCGTGAGAGGCTCTGGAGAAGCACAGAGATGGCGCTTCTCCCCTTCCCCCGCCAAGGCACACTGTCCTGCCACCCCTTGGGTGATGCTCCAAATTCCCCGCCATTGTTATTGATTACTATTATTATTATGATATTGCTATAGTATTATAATTGTTAATACAATGTCATTATAATTGTTAATAAAACATTATAATAATATTGTTATTATTGACTAGTAGCAGCTAACACATATCGCTTCCCTCCTCTACCCAAGCTTTAACCCCAGTTCATTAGATTCCATGATCTTACTTAACTCTCATATGAGAGGGGCTGCTGTTATTATCCCCATCTTACAGATGAGGAAACTGAGGTACAGAGAGGCAGGTAATGCCCAGGACGACAGGGCTAGTAAGTGCTGGAGCTGGGATCTGAGCGCAGGCCCTTCAGCTCTAGATCCTGAGCCCTCGGCTGCCCTGCACCCGGCCCACAGAGGGCAGTCTCTTGGATTAAGCTTCTGCTCTCCGTGAGAGTGCCTCTTGGGAGCAGGGACACAACGCACCCATCAGCCATTGAACCGTGGTCAGAAATGAGTTTGCCAGCCCCCCTCCTCGTGCAGGGCAGGGTGGAGAGAGCCTGAGAACCCAGTGGATAGAGGAAGGCGGGAGAGAGGCTTCTGGGGCAGAAATGCGAGCTGGGCGGGGGTGCTGGTGCCCCACCTGGAAGGACGGCCCTCCTAGGGGACCCAGCGGGAGGCCAGCTCGCCTCTAGACCCTTCTCTGCACTCCCCACGCAGCCTCGCCCGCGCGAGCGGCAGCATCACTGAGCTGATGCGTCCACCTGGACCCGGACGGCCCCCAGGAGCGCGTCTTTCCAAGAAAAGAGGTCACTTTGGCTCCTCTTCAGCGATCCAAGGCCGAGCTGCCTCCTACCCATCAGGTCCATGGGACCCAGCATGTGTGAGGGAGTGTGTGTGTGTGTGTGGGGGGGGGGGGGTTGTGTGTGTGTGTGTATGAGACAGAATGAGTGTGTGTGTGTGAGAATAAGCCTGTGGGTGCTATAAAAAATACAGCTGGTCTTTGTCCCTGGTTCCTGGCACAGAGTTTCAAAAACCCTTGGATTTTCCTGAGTGATGGGGGTCTTTAGTAATTCATAAAGAGCCCCTTTGGGCCATACCTGAGTTTATGCTAACAGGCGGCTCAAGTGGGACCTTAAAGGAGGGGCTGCCCCAGAAAGACAGTCGCATAATTCTAGAGGGTTGGAACCCGAAGCCCCACCCTGACCCCTGGAAAGGGGAGAGGGACTGCAGACTGAGTTCAAGCACCGGGCACTGATTTTATCTCCTGATTGGTGAACACACTGACACGTGGGGAGGGTGCGTGCCCGGTTTCCATCGGGAGAGGGTATTAGAGCTCCGTGTCCCCCTCCCCAGCCCAGACCTCACCCCCGTGTGTCTCACATTCAGCTGCTCTTGAGTTGTATCCTTTATAATCAAACTGTCACCATAAGCATAGTGCTTTCAGTGAGTTTTCTGGGTCTTCCTAGCAAATTATCAAACCTAAAGAGGGGTCATGTTTGTGGTCAAGTCAGACAGAAGTGTTGGGAGCCTAGGGACCCCACCTGTGTCTGGCATCTGTAATGAGAGCAGTCTTTTGGGGACCTTCCCTTTAACTTATGGGGTCTGTGTTCGCTTTGGGTAGTCATGTCAGAATTGAATTGAACTGTAGGACATCCAACCGGTATCAGAGAACGGTTGTCAGGAGCATAGTGAGTGTGTGTGCAAGTGTGTGAACGTGTGTGAGTGAACATGTGTGTGAGTGAACATGTGTGGGAGTGAGCGTGGAATAAGGGAACTCTGGGCTGCCGCCGGGGTCCCCCCTGCTGGAACTCTGGGAAGCCGGGCACAGGGAGCGAGGCCCAAGCGGGAGCCGGTGGTGCCCCTGGGAAGGCAGACAGCAAAGTTGGATCCTTGACCCTGACCGGGAAGGAGCTGAGGCTGGCACTCTCCTGAACTGAAACCAAACTGGGGGTGTCTGTCTCTGTAGGGCACATGTGTGAGGGACACAAGCCAGGTCACTGGTTCAGAAGCACACGCACATAGCAGAGTGGCCCCTCGCCGCCCTGAGTATCAGGAATGGCACAGGAAGGAAAACAGTGTTTTTCAAACTGTGGGTCATGACCCATTAAGGCAAAGGCCACCAACCATTTATTTTTCCAAAAGAAAATACAAGAGAATAAAACAAGACAATAAGGATACCTATCATAAGGATGGACTTTTTGTCAGAGAGACCGAGTGAGAGAGAGATGAGTGGAGGGCCAGGGCCGCAGGACAACATAGACTGCCTACTCTACTGATTGTCAACTTCTTCCTGGACTATTTGACCCCCACTGATCTCTCTCTAGGGTGACTGCAATGACAAATCATGGTTGCCAGCCTCAACTGGGACCTCCAGCAACGCCGCCTTGCAGTCTAATTGGCTCTTTCACACCCAGCACGTAACTATTTCTGGAATTCTTCACTCCGCTGAGACATGGACCCCGTTCTCCACCCTCCCGTTCCACAGAGAGAAAGAAAGGAGATAAGAGCCTTCGGACAGGAACTCCTCCAGCTGCGAGGAGAGTCACAGTCTGTCACAATCTGCATTTCTTCTTGGGCTCCCAGAGGGCCCAGAGCAGCCAGCTATGAGCTCTGTGGCCCTGGGTAATTCCGTGGCTTCTCCGAGCCTCAGTGTTCTGATCTGTAAGTGGGGATAACACCCACGACCACCCAGCAGAAACAAGAAATGAAACCAAAGCCCCGCGCCTCCGTGTTGGAAGGGTAAATGAGACGTTGCATAGGAAAGCACCCAATGGGATACACGCGTCTCCAGCGATGCTCACTAAGGATTAATTCTCCATCTGCTTCCACCCTCCTCCCCCACGGCTGGTTGATATTCCTCAGTCTCCCAGTCTCGGGTTCCATCTAGAACTGGAGATCAGTCTACCACATGTGTTTCTTGTGAAGAAAACTCAGAAGGGATTTCCTTGAGAGTGTGATTCAGTGGAGGGTAAGGAGCCAGAAGCTGAAAACAGCGGCTGACGTCTGCGCTCCGGGCCAAGTACCTTACGCATCACCCAGCTCTCCCCACGGCCCCATGAAGCAGGCACTATTACCATTCCTTCTGATGGATGAAGACTCAGGGCACAGGGAGGTTAAATAAACCCAAGGCCACACAAACAGGAAGTGCAGAAGCAAGATGCAGACCCAGGTGTCGCCAAGAACATCTCACTTATCTCTTGCCATCAAGTCTGTGTTATCTACTCACTGCAGGCCAGGGGTGCAGACAGGGGTGGAAAGTCCCCCAGGCTGGGCTCAGGTTCCCAGTTCTGAGCGTCCAACACCCACCCTTTCAGCATGGCCACAAAGCCTCCTGTAGCACTTCCTTCTGCTGTGGCCAAGTCCTGGGGCGCTTATCTGAAAAGCCAAGATAAGGTACTGGGTCGGGGGTTTGGGGGGCTGAGTTAGTGGGGGAGGAGCAGGGAGGGAGGCTAGAGGAGTCCTCTGACCTTTCCCGCCCAGATGGCAGTCGGGGAAGGGGCACTGACAGGTGCCTGCTATGGGCAGAACCCCAGTCAGTGGTCGGCCTTGGCCACTGTCCTTCGGAATAAGATGGTCTGTTCCGTGTTCCCCTTTGGGGAGATTTAGCACCTCAGCTAGTCACAGGGTCCCTTCTAGGAAGTAGCCACAGACAGCACCTCAAAAACAGTGTCGCTGTGCGGCTCCCTGCAAGAACGTATGCAGAGCGGTAACTCCTACAAAGCGTTCTGGATTAAGGTGTGTCTCCCATGCTTAAACCCAGCAGAGTTCAGCCAAAGCCAGTGCCAGGAGAAGGGCATCTGAGTGAACTGCCTGTGTCCCCATCACACCCCTACCCTCACCAGGTGTCCACTGCTTATCCTCTCAGGAGATGCTGCCCGTGATGGTTGTTGCAGGTGAGTACCCAGGGGGCTAAAGGGCTGGGTGTGCCACCCAGAGCTCCTTCTCCAGCACCCTTGGGGGGTCCATGTGCAAATTCTCCAAGCCTCTCTTACTTCTCTTTCTACCCCCCTGCAGCCTACTATTTAGAGCTGCAGGGGGACTCGAATCTCAGCTCTGCTCCTTACCAGCTGTGGGTCTACAGGCAAGTTACTTTTACTCCTCTGGTCTCGATTTCCTCGTCTGAGCCTGAGAATAATAATATCCACCTTTCAGGGTTGCTGTGAGAATTGCTGGTCATATATATAAATGCCTGGCATAGAGCATGCACTCAATGATACTTATTATTATTATAGACTGTTACCATTTACTGAGCACTAAACCAGATGCTAAGATTTTTATCTGCATAATCTTGTTTGACAAATAAATGATAACTATTAATACGATTATTATTATGTATCTTTTTTCCAAACAAAGAGATAGGAGAACGGACTCAAAGATCATTCACCTATGCGGTAGATTAAAATGGCCACAAATTCTTTGCAACTCCTCCCATCAAGAGGTGGAGTCTATGTCCCTGCACCTGGAAGGGTGGCCTTTGGATTTGCTTTAACCAAAAGAAAGTATCAGGGACTTCCCTGGTGGCGCAGTGGTTAAGACTCCGTGCTCCCAATGCAAGGGGCCTGGGTTCGAGCCCTAGTCAGGGAACTAGATCCCACATGCATGCTGCAACTAAGAGTTCACATGCCGCAACTAAGGAGCCTGCATGCTGCAACTAAGGAGTTGGCGAGCCGCAGCTAAGGAGCCTGCGAGCCACAACTAAGGAGCCCTTGAGCCGCAACTAAGGAGCCCTTGAGCCGCAACTAAAGAGCCTGTCTGCTCCAACTAAAAGACCCAGTGCAACCAAATAAATAAATAAATTTTTTTTTTTTAAAAGAACTTCACTTATTTATTTATTTATTTATTTATTTATTTATTTATTTATTGGCTGTGTTGGGTCTTCGTTTCTGTGCGAGGGCTTTCTCTAGTTGCGGCAAGCGGGGGCCACTCTTCATTGCGGTGCACGGGCCTCTCACTATCGCGGCCTCTCTTGTTGCGGAGCACAGGCTCCAGACGCGCAAGCTCAGTAGTTGTGGCACACGGGCTTAGTTGCTCCACGGCATGTGGGATCTTCCCAGACCAGGGCTCGGACCTGTGTCCCCTGCATTGGCAGGCAGATTCTCAACCACTGCGCCACCAGGGAAGCCCCAATAAATAAATATTAAAAAAAAAAAAAGAATGTAGCAGAAGTGACTCTGTGGAGTGCTAAGCCTAGGCCTTAAGAGGCATGTCTGCTTCCACGCTCACCCTGTTGGACCACAGCTGTCATCTGAAGAAGGCTGAGTGAGCCCGCTGGAGTCGTGAGGCCCAGCCCACAGCTGGCACTAACTGCCAGACAGGTGAGCAAGGCCATCTCTGGCCAGCCGGCCAGATGACTGCAGCTGCTTGACTGACCCCAGGAGAGACCAGCAGAAGAACCACTCAGCAGAACCCAGCCCAAACTGCTGACCCACAGAATCCTGAGAAAGTTGAACACTGACTGTTTTAAGCCACTGGGTTTTGGAGTGGTTCGTTATGCCACAGTAGGTAATGCTATAGCTGTGGGTTATGTGGAGGTGGGACCTCATCCTTTGGGTACCCCCCTCCTCTCTTCCTTCTATGAGGTGCTGTTGAGGGGTCCCCAGAGCTTGGCGGGGAAGTTTGAAAGCCACGGGTATGTCCAGCTCCTCACTCTACAGCCAAAGAAACCAAGACCCAGAAATGCAAAAAGATGTCCTGAGATCACATTATTTGTTCGTGGCAGAGCCAGGACAAGAATGCAAGGCCAGTGACCTTCAGATCAGGGTTGTGACCATTATAGTACATGTCCTCCAACCCAGCCAACCCACAAACTGGGCATGTGTTCTATGCCAGGCACCTGGTTAGAGGCTTTAGATACCTTGTAGCAACTCCCTCCCTGGCGTTTAGAATATTTTACCCCTCGTACAGATGAGAAAACAGTGTAGGAAGAGGACTGGCAAAGAGAGAGGGAAAGGGGAAGGTCCAGAGTATTGGGCCTTGGGGCCCTTCTGTGTAAGACTTTAGCCCACGATCTCTGGAGCCAGACTCTCAGAGTTCAGTCCTTAGTTGGCTACTCTTGAGCTGTGTGACTGCTCTGGGGCTGCTTCTTCCTCTGCAAAACGGGATCATGATAGTTCCTGCCTATGACGGTCGCTATGAGTTAGCCCCCTGAGAACCAGTCCCCTCCCTCTCCTTGCTAACTGACCACAATTCTGGCCTGGGAGCAGTGCATTCTGCCTCAGGAGATGAATCCTGTTTGGTCAAAGCCAATCATGGCTATTCTGTTCCCCTCTGCCACTCACCCCCTTCCCCAGCCTCCCTCACAGTCAGGGGTAGCCAGTAAGGTATCTGGAAAAACATCTGTTCCCTGACAAAAAGGTTGAGCCTAAGAGAAGAAAGCCTTTTGCCCATGACCTCCTGCTTTTAAATGGGTGGGATGGCTGGAGCTGCAGCCGCTATTCTGTAACCATGAGGTGACAAACAGAGGACAAAAGCCAACCTTGAAGATGGAGGAACAGAAAGGTGGAAAGGACCTGGGTCTTGAAGACATCACTGAACTGCTAAACCAGCCCTAGACCCCAAACCTCCATATTTCTTGTTAGGTAAACAACAGTAGCCTTATGGCTGAAGCTACCATAGGCCCAGTGCCTCAGAGGATTAATGAAAGAACTGCCCACGTGACTTCAGTAGTGTGCCTGCTATATAATAAGCACCCAATATATGGTGTCTCTACCTGCCTCAGGGCCCCCTGCTGTACGGAGGAAGCGTTTCCATCCTCCTGTTCATGGATGGCTCTATGATTCAGAAAGGCAAGATGGTGGGGCACCAGGCACCCTGGACACGGAAAGACACCCTCACTAGCAGCTCCAGACTTCAGGTCTCAGCCCCAAGTGAAAGGATGAGCTCAAGGTGAGCAGTGAGGGAATGTGAGGTGACAAGTCCAGGCACCGGGGCCTTCTCTGTCCACCTCCAGGACCCTCGCCTGTGGGCTGCCTGGGGTTATTAGGAATGGAGCAACTCACCCTCCTGCTCCCAGCTCACACCTGGACCCTCCCTGAGCCACTGCTCCGGAAAGCCTTCCCCGATTAACCGGGCCACCTACAAAGCTCGCTGTGCCCCAGTGTCCTCACTCAACGCCTCTCCTCTATGGGAACAAGCGTCGTCTGGTGCCTTGTTGAGCTGACATCTGAGTCACCCACTCCTGTTCCCTCTTTATTTTTTTACCCTTTTGTCAGCTCCCCCAATATACTGGATTAGGAACTCACCAAAAGCAGAAGAATCCTCTTTCCCCAGCTGTACAAACTGACGGGCGACATGCCCACTCTCAGGGTCCAGTTTTCTTTGAAGAGCTAGGATTCCCCTACCCCCACCCCCTGAAACAACAGCGGGTTCATGGTCAGATCCCTGGGCTGTGAGGAAGGACACGGTGTCCCTCTTAGTGCTGACCCTGGCTTGCTGTGCCCTTCGGCAAGTCACTTCCCCTCTCTGAGCTAGCTTTTCCAGTCTAGTGAAGGAGGGGGACTAAAGGGTCCAGGACTCCTTCCTTCTAGAAGATTCTCTCCCAGCATCAGTGTCCTGGGGTCTTTCCCAAACCCCAAGAGGCTTACATGAGGGTTAGTTTCACAGGTAAATCACTGCAATCCAGGAGGTTCGAGCCCCTGGCTGGGTTGGAGCCCTTCCGTATCCACCTTCAGCCAGAGGGGTTCTGGAAAGACCAACTGATTTCAGTCACAGCTGGGACAGAAATATGCTTAGGGAGAGAATTATGCAGCCACTTCATTCCCCTCCTCCTCTTCAAATAAATACATAAAAACCCAAAGCTAAATACACTATAAATGGTTTTGTTTTTACTATCCCTTTTTTGGCCTGGACAGTCCAGAGCTGTCTGCTTTTCTACTTTTGTTATTTTAGGACTATTTTCCAGTTGCTTGGGGAAATTTTCCAATCACGCTCTTTAGGGCTGGAACAGCAATGGCTGGTTCTTCCCAGGCACCACAAGTGCCTGTGGAGGTCAGGGGTCCAGTGGCCGAAGCCCCCTCTGGACACACGTGGTCCACCTTTCCCATTACTTATAACGAGGCTGTAGCCTGGCATGGAGCGGAGTTTCTCAATCCTGGCTGCACATCAGAATCACCCAAGGAGCTTTAAAACCATGCTGATGGCTGAGCCCTACTCTAAACCAAAAAAATCAGCATTTCTGGGGATGAGGCTGAGACACTGTGGTTTTTTTTTTTTTAAAAAGTCTTTGAAAGCAGTCAGTTGGTGGGTTCAAATCACCCTCTATCACTTAGTGGCCATGTTACTCAGGGCAGGCCCCTTACTGTCAGAGTTGGGTTTCCTCACTTATAAAATAGAGAGCCTGCCCCCTGATCTGCAGGGCTGTTGGAAAGATGAGAGATGGTGCTCGGCACACAGCAGACCTGCTGACTGTGCCTTCTTCCCTGGCCCTGGCACCCTGAAGGGGCAGAAAAGGGGTTTCACCGATGCTTTCTCCAAACTATATTGGACGTAACTGGTACTCCTTGGTCTCACAGCAGGGGAAGATGCCTTGAACGTGGGCTGGTCCATATTGCAACTCAGGTTACTGCAACTCTTGAGCTAACCCCTCACTACAAAAAGCAATCTTACAAGAGGTTTCTTTCACTAAAAGACCACCTCTTGGCCTAGAAGCAATGACACTTCACTAGCAATGAACACACACAGTGCCAGATCTTGGTTTCTAATATTATTCTCCAATAAAAGGAACAAGGGTTCCTTGGAGAAATGGCTGATCCTAGGACTGAGGCAAGAAATATATAAGACAATCTGGAGCATCTTTTAGTGTAAGAAAGTAAGGAAGTGCTCTGAACAAACAAATAATCAAAACACACACACAATGATGGGGTTATGTCAAAGGGACACAGGAGCCAACTGAAAGAGCTCCCGGTGGCCAAAGTTGGAACAATTTGAGCAATAAAATAATTATGGTAGTAATGGATTATAACTCAAAGCATAAAATAAGTATCTATGAGTCTATATCGATATTAGTAAGTGGTCGAATAAATAAATAAATGGGGGAGAAGAGACAAATCTCTTGTGCGTATGAATTTCAAGTCATTTGTGTAGATGCTCTGCCCTCAAGTAGGCGGAGCATAAATTCCCACTCCCTGAGTGTGGGCTGCGCAGTGACTTCCTTCCGAAGCGAACTGTATGAAAGGGGGAGGAGAGGACTAACTTCACAGTGGAAACTGACAGGTGATCAAGGTCAACATCAACAGTGATGTCATGTTGACAGTATGAACCTTTGTCATGATGTGATGAGAATGGTGCATTGCCTATGGGATCTTTCTCCCCAAAACTCATACCCCGAGTCTAACCATCTGACAAATCCCAGGTGAGGGACATTCTACAAAACACCTGACCAGTACTCCTCAAAACCATCAAGGTCGTCAAAAACGAAGAAAGTTTGAGAAACTTGCAGCCAAGAGGAGCCTAAGGAGACCTATGACTGTATGTGATGTGGTGCCCTGGATGGGATCCTGGAACAGAAAAAGACATTAGGTAAAAGCTAAGGAGATCTGAATAAAGTATGGGCGTTAGTTAATACTAATGTATCAATACTGGTTCATTAATTGTGACAAATGTACCATACTCATGTTAGATGTTAACAGTGGGAGAAATTGGGTGAGAAGTACATAAGGGAACTCTCTGTACTGTCCTTGCAACTTTTCTATAAATCAAAAACTTCTAAAATAAAACTAAAAGAAAAAACACCCCACCATTTGGGTGCAGAATGAATAAAGATGGCTTTTGATTGCCTTGCTCTGGATACACGCAAATCAAAAATGGGCCAATATGTTCCCAAAACCTTATCAGAGAAGCAGGCTGCAGGAGATGGGGAGTAGTAGAGGGGGTGGGACATGGTCAAGGTCATACAGATATTTGGGACAAAGGGGCTGGATCTCCAGTCTCCTGACCACTGGCCCCAGACATGATGAAGCACTGTCTCTCACTGGTGCCATGAGGGGTGGGTCCAGGTTATCTCTGAGGACCCTCTGAACTCTCACAGCCTGGGGGCTACCCAGTGTCTATATCTTAAAAACGATGAAGCCATTGCACTGATGGAATTTCAGACAGTTCCATGAGAGTGATATTATGCAGCAAAGGGCCTTCCCAGCATCTCCTGAAGATCACACTATGCAGACTCTGCTCTTACTAGCTGTGTGACTTCAGGCAAGTGACTTAACTTCTCTGTGCCTTCATTTCCTTATCTGGAAATGGGGACACTAATAACACCAACCAGACAGACGTCGCTGTGAGGGTCAATAAGATCATGCAAAGAACAACTTTGGGTAAAAGTTGGCCAGTCTTTTATCAGAGCATGAGCTTCAGGGCTTTGCTTTCTGCTTGAAAATACAGAAGCTCACGGGGAGGAGTGGGGTGTGAGGGCAGAGAATTGAACAAAAGGTGCATCTCCTCCAATTTTGTTGTCCTCAGGGCTGACCCAGTCCCTGTGGCCTCAGAGGGAGAGTAAGGGGGCAACAGCGGGAAGGGCCTGGCTGACCTCTTTTAGCCCGTCACCTTTGGTCTTAACAGTAGCCTGTGGTCTCACTCCTGGGATTAGATTCAAGGCTCTGGACAAGGGTGTCACTTCAGGACCCAGACTGAAGCTTTCTGTTTTCTATACTCAGCCCCTGAGTTATAAAATAGCGACCTGGGTACCTCCACCTACTTGGGGTGAAGAGGTGTCTGGGCCTCTTGCAGCCACAGAACCTGGGATGAAGGCTTAAAGCCTTGTGTGATGTGTGCTCACCTGGAAAGTAAACACAGCCACGTGACCTTTGTCCCTCACTGCAGGCAGGCCCTGAGCAACTGGCCCGGCTTTGCCAGCTCCCCAGAACCAGTCCCATCCTCCCTGCCATCCTTCATTCACTTGTTCTAACGAACACCCAAAGCCAGACATACTCTGCACCCAAGCCTGAGCCAGAAGCTGGCATTGCAAGGCAATGAATGCATCTTGGTGCTGCCCTCCAGCGACTCCAGTTGGCTCCAATGCCTGCAGTCATGCTCTCTTCCCTCCCCGTGTGCCCAGCCCAGCTCATGCTCACTTCTGGGGCTCAGCCTGTGCTGTTCCATCACCCATTCACCCACTCAGCTCCCCCATCCCAATCTTGCCCATCCATCCTGCATGGCCCAGCTCAGCATCTGTCTCCTCCAGGAAGTCTGCCCGGATCAGCCCACCTGGACAGGCTCCCCGCCTCCTCTAGGTCACTCGCTGTCCTGCCTTTTACCCAGCACTGAGACATCCCCTCCCCAGGCCTTCCCATTCATATCCGTGCATGAAGCCCCCACCAGACCCTCTGAGAGGACAGTGGTAAGATCAGATTTTATCCATCTTTATAAATGTGTCTTATACCCAAACCCATCTGGTATTGACTGACCTCAAAACATTACTTCTTTTTCTTTCCGGCTACTAACCTTCACCCTTGTGAGGGGTGTGCTTTGGCTTAGCCAAGACTGGGATCAAATCTCAGCCCTGTAACTCACTAGCTGTGTGACCCTGGGCGGGTGACTTCACTCCCAGGGGTAGAGGCTGCTGGGGCCCTGCCCACTCTTTATGGTGGACCCCAGTCCTGCTTCCAACAGCCAGCTTGGCATCACTTTGCTCACCGGCTGTTTCTGGCCAGAGTCAGATCCTCTCATACTGAGAGCAGAGAGGTGGTGCTGGAACATGAATCCTCATCCCCCATCGCCTGGAACCAATGGCTATCAGCAGCCAGTGGATAATATCAGCTCCCTCAGCCCTCTGGGCAGAATGACCTTGAGATGTGTGCTCTACCCTGGCTCCCAGAGTGCCCCAGCAGAAGCCAGCTCCACTGCCCCCAGGGGTAACTACATCAACACATACCTTTTATTAGCTGCCTTCCCTTCCTTGTCTTATTTCCCCCACTGGTGTCCCCTGGGGTCACCTCCCAGATCCTCAGCTCGGGGGCTGCTTCTGGGAAGCCCAAGGGCGCTCCTCTTAGCCACAGTTTCATCATCAGTAAAATGAGGATTAACGGCAGAGCCCGCCTCACAGGATTATCGCGAGGATTAAATGAGATGACACTCACACAACACTTGGTACAGGGCCTGCCATTCATAAGCATTCTCCACACACAAGCACTACTGTTGTTTTGAGTTGGGCTTATCGTAAACTTTTTGAAGAGAGTATTGAACCTTTGGACAAAGTGGGCATGACTTACACCCAGTGCAGCTCACCTTGGAGACCCACTTGCCATCTCCCGGGACGGTCCTCACTGTCTGGTCCACCCCCATCTACACGCATGCCTGGACACACCTCTCCTGATGACCAAGTAAGGTCCAGAAAATGGCCATTCCTCAGCACCACAACCTTGCACTTGGGCCTGTTTCTCAGCTGCATCCTCCCAAGAAGGGTGGGACGCTAATCCCCTCAGATCCTAATAGGGGAGTGGACGACCAGCCGGGGCTGCAGCCTGGGAATGCCGACCCCGGAACACCTGCTGGTATGAATCCCTGACTTTATTTTCTATGCAGTTTTATAATCTGCTCTAAAGCCTCAGGCAGTTCGAAACTGAAAGCCTTTAGGTGGGGAGGAATGAAACAACAGATCTTGTTTCCTTGAGGATGCGGTCTCCCTGCCTCTCCCCACCCCCCCCCACCCCCGCCACCCCACCCCAACCCTCTCCCAGGCTGATCCTGGGGCTGAGGTGGGGCTGGTCTGGTCCACAGGGCGCCTGCCTCCACGCCCGGGGGAGGTCTCCCCTGGCCCCAGAGGGATTCAGCTGGGTCTTTAGGCCTCTACGGTCCCCACTCACTATGGCAGGAGCCTCTGTGGGACTTTGTGGGACTTTGCTGGAGGCCCCATGAGTTCCAGTAATTCCAAAGTTCAGGTACAACTGCTGACTTGATGGATTTTATCTAGTCCAAGATGAATTAGTCTGCTAACTACCTGAGCACCCTGTGTTTAGGAGCTTGGACTATTCCCTGGACACAGTGTAGCGATACATACCACACTGAAGGTAAGAACAGCAAAAAATGGCTAAAAGATGCAATTCCATCTCGGTCAAATACAACCTGTGTGTCTGATACAGCACGGGAGCTCCCCGACTGCCTGGGTTCAATAGCCAGGTCAGGCACTCGATCGCTGTGTCCCCTGGGGGAGGTCACTTATAACTGCTTTGTATCTCAGTTACTTCCTCTGTGAAATGGGTATATTAGTATTACCTACCTCAGAGGGCTGCTGGGAGGATAAACTGTGCTAATACACGTGACAGTGCCCAGAACACAATAAAGTGCTTGGTGAATGCTAGCTGTCAACAGATGTCGGTGTCTGCACGGAAGATGAATGGACCGATACGCCACACACGCCCAGCAGAAATGACTTCTGGAAGCAGTCCGGTGGCTACCAGGGGCCAGGGGAAGAAGGAATGGGGAGTAACTGCTTAATGGATACGGGGTTTTATCTTGGGGTGATGAAATGTTTTGGAACTAGATAGAGGTGGTGCTTGAACAACCTTGTGAATGTACTAAATTGTGCACTTAAAAAATGGCTAATTTTGCGTTACGTGAATTTCACCTCAATTTTAAAAAAGCCCCAAACAAAAAAAGACTTCTGGGAAATAGGTTAGGTGAAAAAGAGTGGGTGGCAGAGACCTTTATCAGACACTTTACTTCTTACTTTATCACTTCTGTCCAGCTTGATATTTTTTTTACAGTAAATACTTATATGTATCACTTTTAAAATTAAACAAATTAAAAAAAAATTTAAAGGAAGTAGCACGTAAGAGAAAATGCATGGTGCGTGGCATCTATTTTCCTCTGTAATGCTTACACCACGAGGAGGAAAATACTATTAATGGCCCCATTTCAAAGTGAGAAAAGTGAGGCTCAGAAAATTTAAGCCACTTCCCAACTCACAGAGCTTGACTCCAAAACAAAACAAAACAAAACACTTTCGATTCCATCACACAGCCCCTCATATTCACATGTAAAATAAGGGGGTGTAAGATGATTTCTCAGTTCCCTCCGGCTCGGATACTCTCTGGTCCCTGGATGCCTGGCTGAGTTCTCAAAGTGCCAGTCCTGCCGCGGGCACCCATATGCCCAGAGAGGCCCCGCCAGCCGTACATCCCCAGTGGGACACCTGCTCCCCAGAGCAGAAACCAGACCTCCCACCAGTCCCTTGCTCCTGAGTTCTGGTCGCAAAGCTGATAAAACCTAAGAAAAGAGAGCAAATGGGCAGCTGTCCAGAGGGCAGCTACTTCCGTGGGAGCCGGAGCAGCTCCTGACAGCCGTGCCCGCCTAGCGGCCATGAGGTGGAGAGACCCCGACTCACCCCGGCCGCCTCCCGGTGCAGGATCCTGGTCGCCTCTGCCCGGCCCAGACCCAGATGCAGCCACACCGGGCAGGTCTTGACGAGCTTCTCCAGGACGCTGATGCCCCGGAGAGGAAGGCAGTTCCTCGGGGTGACCGGCAGGCAAGGCCCCACGCCATCTTCCTCCTCCTCTTCCTGTTCCTTTCCTTTGCCAACATCTGGAATAGGACTGAGAACAGAATCAAATGACCAGCCCGTCCTGCCGCCAGCCCAGAGAGGGGTTTACAACAAACGGGGATTCAGTTCAACCATGCTTATTTATTCAGCATCTACGTAGCCAGGGGCCCTTTGGGGAATCAAAAAATGAACAAACCGTGATCTTCGCCTTAAGGCGCTTATAATAAAATGAGTTAAGACATACACAGAAAAAACCAGCTGTAGCACAAGATTGGAATAAATATAACAGGAGCACAGTGCAACGGAAGTAGCTAATTCCAACCCAGGGTGGGTTCAGGAAAACAAGGGCATTTGAGCAGAGCCCTGAAGAGGATTTTTAAAACACTTTTTAATTGAAGTGTAATTTATACACAGTGAAATGCGCTAGTCTTTAGTATACAGTTAGACAAAGTTTTATGTATGTCTACACCCGTGTAACTACCACCCAGATCAAGAGAGAGAGCTGTGCTACCCAATAGCATAGCCACTAGCCACATCAGCTCTTCAAAGTGAGTTGTCTGAACTGAGACGTGCTGTAAGTGTAAAATACACACAGGATCTCAAAGACTTGATATGAAAATAAAAAAAGACCACAAAATAGTTCATTAATAATATTTTACATTGATTGTATACTGAAAGGATAATTTTTGGATATACTGAGATAAGTAAAACATTATTAAAATTAATTTCACCTATTTCTTTTTACTTTCGGTGTGGCTACTAGAAAATTTAAAACCAAATATGTGGCTTGCATTATATTTCTATTAGATACTCCCTGACCCCCCAAGATGAGGATGTAAAGCGTCAGGGTCCCCGGGGAAAGGAGGAGAATCACAGGCCTGAGAAATGGCAAGACAAAGTAGAGGTCCAGTCTAAGCGATTCCAGACCCTTCCCAACACGCTCCCTCCACCCGACCCCCTACACACTGGCATGTGAGTTTTGATTCCAGAAAAGCAGGAACAGCATCTTGGTGCCTCAAATCCTGAGTCGGGTGGGCTGTGTGGTCTGTTTGCCTTCTACCTGAGGAACGAAATCTCAGGATATCTGCAGGGGTGAAGACCTTAATCAGACAGAAGGGGCCAGTTATAAAGCCAGGAAGGTGTGTCTTGTGCCTCTCCTTTGCTCCGTGTCCCTGTGATGTGGCCCACGGGCACCAGAGATAAAGCTGGCTGGTAAGGAGCTGCCGAGGGGGGGGGGGGGGCGGGGTGGGAGGAGGCCAGGATGAGCCCTGTTAGAGGCACAGAAAGGTGGAACCATTTGCTGAGGTCAGAGGGCAGCGGGAGCCAGGAGTCCTGATGAGGGGACGAGCATTTCCTCAAGGGGAGGGCGAGGGTCCTGGTGGTTCTCTGGGTGGTGGGGAGGCTGGGAAGTGTGGGATTAAACAGGTCTAGCGGTGTTGGGTTTTGCAGAGACCAGACTAGAAAGATGTGTGGTGATGAGAGATCCGCCAATGTCAGTGTGCTAAAAATTCCCTCCTCTGACGCCTCCACTCCTAAACCTTCCGAGGAGCCCTCCCTCCCTGTATGCTGCGTGTGCCGTGGGTTCGTGTGGATTTCCCCTCCGGGTCCACACAGAAGAGTGTGCCACGTCACCAGGCCAACACGAGTGTCCCAGGCAGCTGCAGGCGTCGTGGGTCTGGAAGGGGCAGCAGGGCAGCCCCATGGGTGTCCGCAGGCTGTGGAAGTGGGTCTCATTTGGAGCTCAAGGTCAGGGCGGCCCAGCTCATATTGATGTGACCTCTTCCCAAGCCCTGAAATGTGGTCCAGCATCTCCTCTGGGAAAGCAGTGAAAACAGTGGAGGCCAGAATTACCCAGAAATAAGCATTCGGGGCCTGTTAGGTTCTTCCAACCTCCCTTGGAAACACAAAATCATCCTCTGGCACCGAAAGGCTTTATAATCATCCTAAAACCTTCTCGCTTGGCCCAGGGCTTCCCCCAGAGGCCAGTTAGGGCTCTAACAGCAGCTGGAGTGACAGCAATTGGCTCCCATTTCCTCTCTGCCACTAACTGGGCTTAGGTAGCTTAGTTAAGTCCATGGGTAAGTCTGTTCCCTCTTAGGGTCTCAGTTTCTGCATCTGTCTGCTTCTCAGACTAAACCACTCAAGAGGCCAAAGGCTCTTAAGATACTGCTTTCCAGGAACTGTCCAAGTCTTTCCGTGTTCTCCTTTCCCTCTGGGTGGGCCAGGGCAGAAGTCACAAGGGCTTGCTCAGGGCCCCCTAAGTGGCGACTTGGCAGGACGTGAGGCTTGGAGTGGAACCTCTAAGTGTCAAAGGCCACAGCAAGGTCTAGACGTTAGAGAAGGAGCAGCTGAGGCTAGGGGAGGTTTGGGCCTTGCACCAGGTCACAGGAGCAGCAGAGCCCTGAAGGGACAGAGTGACATGGACACCTGCTTTGACCAGGCCAAAGAATGGTAACGGGGCCAGGAAGTTGCCTTCTAATCTCTGAGTCCCTGCTGACCTTGGGCCTCGCGTCACTTGAGCTCTCTGGACGCCCACTTGCGACTAGTAAATGCCGGTGCTGATGCTGGGGTCCCAGGCTGGACTGTCGGGCTCGAGCAGGATGGCAGAGATGTGAACGCCCTGAGCCGGCACCAGGGCAGGCTGCTTCCCTGCCATGATTACTGTTATTAAACAGCTTGGCCACACCAGCTCTAACTGCCAGGGACCATCGCTGAGCCCACATCGGATACGTCATCTGCTGGCACGGTCGGCCACCCCAGCACCCATGCCCCCCCCTCTCACCAGCCAAGCTCCAGCTGAGAGCCCTGCAAAGGCAGCCACGGGAGCCCCGGGTAATTAATGGCACTGTTAGTGCGAAATAATGAGCCTAGAAACTTTACAGCAATTCCACTGGAAAGAGAAATCATGCCATGACTGGTTTTCCTTCTGCTTGCTCACGGGAAGTAGAGCAATTAGCTCTAATCAGCAGTCCTAACAGCCTTCCGATTCAAGGGGCGGGTTGGCGGTGGACACCCAGATGCAGTGTGGTCAGACACCAGGGAAACCCTCGCCCTGGGCCACAGGGACAAGGCCTGGGCTCAGCATCCTGGCCTTCGCTCCCAAGGGAAGGAGTGACCTGGCGTGGTGTGTCCACACTCCCTGGCGTGGTGCTGCATCCGGTCACCGGCCTATGAAACCTGGGTGAGGCGGAGAGGAGAGCTCTGCTCTGGGGTGGAGAGGCCGCCCGAGGGGGCCACCCAGGTGGCGTGGGGTCAGCTCGGGGTGCAGCATCCTGGCTGCATGCTGCCTGTATGGAAGAAGGCCCCGCCGTTTCCCAGCTCATGAGGGCGCCAGCTTCGGGCTGCCTGTGTGGGTCCCGGGGAAGCAGCTCAGAAAGTTCCAATGACGCCTCATTGTAAGGAGAACTGACGCCCCCTTGTGCAGACTTGGCCGGAACTTGGGGGGAGTGTGGGATGGAAGGGGAGGACCAGGAAAAGGCCGTCTCCATCCCACCCACGATCCTGACCTCAGGCAGGCCTCACCCCAGCTTCAAGGCCAAGCGGCTGTATTGAGATAAAGAGACCTGGTCCCAGCAATCAATGTTAAGGGATGGCCCGATCACTCTGTGCAAGGTGCATGAGTACACAAATGACACGGAGGGCCAGGGTAGGAGGGGCCCTGGTAATGCCAATCAGGGCAGCAATGTGCCTCTTCACCCATAAGTAGCCCACAGCACACAATCATCCTCAAACCTACTGGAGTGGGCTGCACTGTGTCCCCCAAAGAGATATGCCCAAATCCTAACACCTGGCACCTGTGAATGTGACCTCATTCGGAAAAAGGCTCTTTGTAGATGTAATTAAGTTACAGATGACATCATTCTGGATTTAGAGTGGGCCCTAAATTCAATGAGAGACAGAGGAATTCCTTGGAGGTCCAGTGGTTAGGGCTCCACGCTTCCACTGCAGGGGGCATGGGTTCAATCCCTGGTCAGGGAACTAAGATGTCACAATCCACGTGGTGTGGCCAAAAAAAAAAAAAAAAGACACAGAGATACAAGAAAGCCATGTGAAGGCAGAGGAAGAGAGTGGAGTTATGAGTTTTGAACACCAAGGATTGATGGTCACCACCAGAGGCTAGGAGAGAGGCATGGAACATATTCTCTCTCTGAGCCTCCAGATGGAACCAGCTCTGCTGACAGCTTGATCTTGAACTTCTGGCCTCCAGAACTGTGAGAAAATAAAATTCTATTGTTATTAGCTGCAGAGTTCGTGATAACTTGCTGCTGCAGCCCTAGGAAACTAATATACCTACCCTATACCTGACAGTCCCATGTAAAGACGAGGACAGGGCTTTCCTGGTGGCGTAGTGGTATAGAATCCGCCTGCCAATGCAGGGGACACAGGTTCGAGCCCTGGTCTGGGAAGGTCCCACATGCCGTGGAGCAACTAAGCCTGTGCACCACAACTACAGAGCCTGTGCTCTAGAGCCCGTGAGCCACAACTACTGAACCCATGTGCCACAACTACTGAGCCTGCGCTCTAGAGCCCGTGCTCCGCAACAAGAGAAGCCACTGCAATGAGAAGCCCGCGCACTGCAACGAAGCGTAGCCCCCGCTCTCCACAACTAGAGGAAGCCTGCGCACAGCAACGAAGACCCAATGCAGCCAAAAATAAATAAATAAAATCAATAAATTTTTTAAAATAAAATAAAATAAAAAAATAAAGAGGATACTGAGGCACAGAGAGGCTGAATAGCTCATCCAAGGTCACACAGCCTATAAGTGGCAGAGCTGGCATTCAAACCCAGACATTCTGGATCCAGAGTCTGTGTTTACAACCTCTACACTATCCTAGTTCTTGAAGAAATTAAAAAAATTTCCTATGTATATGTATCCTTGCAGTACCTGGCAAAGAAAGAGTGTTCACTAATGTTTGTTATCCCATTTGCAATATATACAAACACACACTGAGACATAGAAATATAACTAGACACAAAAATAATTTCCTGAAGGCTCTGTGAGACATCATTAAGGACAGTTATTTCTGAGAAGTGCAGGGGAGTTATTTCAAATTTGTATGCTAATTATGCATTACTTATAGGATTAAAACTCATTTTAAATAAATATGTGAAAATACATCTCTTTGTCACAAAAATGCATGCAGGGTGGAGACCTGGTGGCTTTGGGGCCTCCCGAGCCCGCGTGTTATCCCAGCTCTGCACTGACTTGCTAAGGGGCTTAACTGCCTATCTAACCACACTGACTCCAGTTTCCTCTTCTGTAAAATGGGGAGTAAGTAAAACCAGCGGAGAGGGTTTCTCTTGGGCATAAATGAGATGAGAGGGCACACCGCGCATGATGATTATCTCTGGAGTGATTAAGAGTAAACCTTTAAGAGCTGTAACTGAATTGCCTGGTGGGGCTCCTGTGCTCACCGTGAGCTTCCAGAAGCCCAAAGCCTTCCTCCTTTTGAAATGGCGCCGACTTCTCGAGCTGCGGCTGACTGTCCAGAAGCCCCAAAGGGGAGTTTTCTCTGTCTCTGACCTTGGAGGCCCGGAGAACCAGCCGTGCCTTGACACTCCCAGGGTGAGGGAGGACAGTCGCTCATTGCTGTCCCCCACTCCCCATCCTCTCCCTTCTCCTCCATGCTGACTGCTCTTAAATGAAATGACTCCCTCTGTACATTCAGGAAGGGACTAGATGACAGGGACAGGTGTGTAGGGGTGTGGGGGGAGGTGGGATGTTGCAGGAAGAGGCATCAACCTCTCAGTGGACCCCTCTCACGACAAACTCACAATCAGAGATGCGGTGGTCATTTCACACACTCTGCATAGCCTGAAGATGAGGAACTAGGACTCACACAGCCTCGGTCCCAATCCCTGCCATATCTGGCCGTGGGACCTAGGGCAAGGTATTTAACCTCTACGGGCCTCAGTTTTCTCATCTGTGCAATGGAGCTGGTAATACCTGCCACATGTAATATGCATCAAGCATCATCTGGTACATGAGAACACCTCAAATAGATCATTATTCTACCTGGGGTAACCATGCACATGGTCATGCCCTGTTTCTCTTACGAACACCAGCAACATGAGAAATGGCCTAAGATAGGCGAGAGCCCATTGCTCAGCCCCTAAACGCCACCAGAGCACCAACGGGGTAAAACACTCCATGAGAATGAAAACAGTTGCACCTGCTCTGAAAATGATTTCCAAAATCTAAAAGAGACGGAGATGCCGTAGCCCAGGCCCCAGCAGCCCCACTCCCAGGACGCACATGGTATAAGGAGATGATTGATAATGGAAGCATTTATACCGAGAGAAAATGGGAACAAGCAAAATCCGTCCATGAGAGAACGATAAATAAGTTGTGATTCGTCCACCCGGGACTATCGCACAGCTGCTGAAAGGTAGGAACCAATCGCTACAAGGTTAAATCTCAAAATCCTGTCAACTGCATGAATATTAATTCCCTGATCTTGATTCTTGTGCTGCGGTTAGGTAAGAGAATGTCCATGTTTGGGAAATACCCACTGAAATATATGGGCGTAAAGAGGCACAATGTCTGCAAATTACTCTCATAAGGTTCAAAAAAAAATGAAGGAGACAGAGAGAACCAGCAGATGTGACAAAATGTTGATAACTGCTAAATCTGAATGAAGACTGAACTACATGAATTCATTGTACTAACCCTGTAACTTTTCTGGGAGTCTGAAATTATTTCAAAAGAAAAAGTTAACGAGTTTTTAAAGTCAAACAAACCAAATCCCCGATGTTGAGTGAAGAAAGCAAATTACAGAAGGAATGAAAATATTTCTATAAAGTGTAAAAACGTACATAACAGTTCTGTGTCTTGTTTGTGGATACACATGCACACCAAATTCAGGATAATGGTGACCTCTGAGGGGCTGGAAGAAAATGGGATCAGGGAACTGTGTGAAGGAGGCTTCAGCCCGTTCTGTAATGATTTGTTTGATTTTAAAACATCTGAAGCAAATATGGCAAAAGGGTAGGATTTAACAAAGCTGAATTATGGGTGATCAGGGCATTGCTATGTTTTTCTCTAGATTTCGCTACCTTTGAAATATTTAATTAAAAAACAAAACAAAAACCCCACATGCACGCACCTTCTCCCAAGGTCCCAAAGCATGTCACAAGCCGAGGTGATATAGAGCGGGGGTCTCCGAATGCCTAACCCTGTTCTTTCCGCCAGGGCAATTTCCCTGGGATTGACTCCCGCTATTTTTTCTTGGCATTTTAAAGTCAGTTCTGGAGCCTTGAGGGCCCGTGTTGAAAGGTAATCAAGATGAGTCCATTCAAAGAATCAGGCCCCAGGGGACATTTAGGAAAATCCTCTGACAGCTGCCACAAGGTCACCAGAGCAGAAGCCAGAGAAGGTCACTGGGGCTGTTTCTCTGCACTGTGGCGGCACAAGACTTGGGCCAAAGAGCAGCAGCTGATGCCAGAGGGAGTGACAGCTTGGAGTTCCAACTACAGGTGAAGATGCCAACAGGAACAGTCCAGCATGGGCGGCAGGCATCTGGGGCTGGGAGCCGCCGCCTCCGGAGGCTCTGATATGATGAACAAACACCCCTCCTGGGCTCAGGGTCCCCCACTGTAAACAGGGAGACTATGCCACCGAGAAAATAAAATTCATATTTTATGGCAAGACGAGAAAATTTAAACATAAAATTTTTCTTTGCCGGTTTGGGCCTCCTCCCTCCTCTTTAGTGTGTGCTGTGCCTCTGCATTAACCAGACCTCCTTAGGAGATAACATTCCTTCTTAATCTTGTAAGGGGCCACGATGACCCATGACCCACTGCGGGCTTTGTAATGTAGATCTGGATTGTGTAAACTGTCAATTATATGTCATTTGATTATAGCCCTTTGTCTCAAAAACTTATATACCTGTGTTTTGACCTCTAAAGGGTGGAACAGTTTTCAGAGCTTTCTGAAAGACTGTCTCCTGGGTTATAATGCTCAGGTTGGCTCAAACAAAATTTTCCATTTCTTTCCAGATAAACTACTGATTAACTCTTTCATCTACACCACTTACCTCAAAGGTTGTGTGAGGGTCAAATGGGACAACATAAGGAAGAACCCAGCCACAGCGGATACTTAAGTGGTAACTCCTAGATGAGATGGAGAGCTCAAGACAGTTCATGGAGGAAGTCAAGGCTCATCAGACCCTGGGGCAGAACAGGGAAGGGGTTCCTGCTGGTAAAGGAGAAGGATCTGGGAACTTTAGGGGTGGGTGAGCCCCCCTGGAACCAAGTTCCCCTGCCAAGTTTATGATTAACCTCTCAATCCAAAACTTTATTCCCTTTCTTGTCCCGCCCCTGTTCCCCTCAGGATTGAGGTGTATCAAAGAAAAGTGGAAATTAAAACTGAGTAGGGCACTTTGGGGCCTTCCTGGATACAAAAGCCCCTCATTGTCCCCTGTTTCTTGTTTGTAGAAAAAGGCTTTAGTCTCCTAGGCCTTCCTTGAGTTCCAAAGAGCAGATTCAAGCAGTTACTAATTAGGGAAGTGAAAGAATGAAGAAACAAAGGGAAAGTAGTCAATCAAGAAAAGTAAAGACAGCTTAAACAATAGTTCAGTGATAAAACAGAGTCCTAGTTCCTCCTCAAGGGATTTACATAACGATCGTTCTGCAGAAACTAAGACAAGCCATCCAGGTGGAGGATGGTACTACATGCTGACCGTAATAAGCAGTAGACCCCAGACTGGCTGGAACCAGGCTGATGCTTAAGATTCCCAAAACACCACCCTGATGCCTCACCGCCAACGAATCAGAAGATCCCTGAGCTGCAACCCTCACCCCAAATGTTGCCTTTAAAAACCCTTCCCTGGGCTTCCCTGGTGGTGCAGTGGTTAAGAATCCACCTGCCAATGCAGGAGACACGGGTTCGAGCAGCGGAGCAACTAAGCCCATGCAGCGCAACTACTGAGCCTGCGTTCTAGAGCCCACGAGCCACAACTACTGAGCCCGCGTGCCACAACTACTGAAGCCCGTGCCTAGAGCCCGTGCTCCGCAACAAGAGAAGCCACCGCAATGAGAAGCCCACGCACCGCAACAGAGTAGCCCCCGCTCACTTCAACTAGAGAAAGCCCACGCACAGCAACGAAGACCCAAGGCAGACAAAAATTAATTAATTAATTAAAACTAAAACAAAAACAAAAAACCCTTCCCTGAAAGCCATTGGGGAGTTCGGGTCTTTCTTTTGAGCATGAGCTGCCCATTCTCTTTGCTTGACACCTACAGTAAACGCTGTACTTTCCTTCACTACAACCTGGTGTCAGTAGACTGGCTTTGCTGCATGTGGGTGAGCGGACCCAAGTTCTGTTGAGTAACAAGCATACCAAAAGACCTGTTGGAGCAGTTTGTCTGGATCAGTGATGTGCTAGTAAGCACTGGTCTAGGACAAAAAAAAAAAGTCCTGATATGTAGTGAATGCTGATTGCCATTGTAAGTGCTCCCACCATTGCTGATAACAAGCTATCAATGGTTTAACAATTTGCTTAAAGTTCCTAAATATTGAACAATAGGCCTTTGTGAACCTATCAGCTGCCGCACACCCACTGGAATTTTAACACTGTCCTCTACCTCAGATGTTCCCCTAACACTGGAGTCCTTTCTGTACCATCCCAACACGTAGTTGTATCTGTTTGAAGACCTCTGATGATGGGGTGCTCACTACCTCACTGGGCAACCCATTCCAAGAAGCAATCCTCAATTTCTATTGAGATGAAATCTGCTCCTCTGAAGTTTCTCCTTTTGTTTCTTTTTCTACACTTTTTAAGGCCACAGGGACAACTCACCCCACCCCCACACAGCCCTTCAACTCTGTGGAGAAGGCCAGCACATCTCCTCCCCCGACCCCTAGTGTCATCTCTTCTCCAGGTTGAAGAGCCCCCATCTTCCATGTGGTACCCAGAGGTAACATTTACCAGCTCTTCCCCTGTGGCTGACACTGAGCCCCACAGTGGTTTACACACATTGTCTCCATGAATTTGCATACGGAGTGGTTTGCTTTTTAATAATATTTTAAGGTGTACAATGCAATGGTTTTTAGTATAATCACAGAATTATGCAACTATCACTACAATCAGTTTTAGGACGTTTTCACCACCCCAGCAAGGAATCCTGTCCTCATTAGCTGTCATTCCCCATTTCCTCCTAATGCCCCAGCTGGTGTCAACCACTTATCCATTTTCTGTCTTAATAGGTTTGTCTTCTGATATTTCATATATGGAATCATACAATATGTGGTCTTCTATGTTTGGTTTCTTTCACTTGGCATAATGTTTTTAAGGTTCACCCTTGTGGTCACAGCTCACTGAATGCATCAGTGCTTCATTTCTTTTTATTCCCAAATAATATTCCCTTGTATGGACATACTACATTGTACGTATCCATCAGTTGATGGACATTTGGGTTATTTCCAATTTTTGGCCATTATGAATAATGCTGCTGATATTCATGTATGAGTTTTTGCACAGACATTGTTTTCAATTCTCGTGGGTATATACCTAAGATTAGAATTGCTGGGTCATATGGTAACTCTATATTTAGCATGTGAGGAACTGCCAGCCTGTTTTCCAAAATGGCTAAATAACTTACAATCCCACTGGCCGTTCAAGACGGTCCCAATTTCTCCATATTCTCATCAACAACAATTATTATCTATCTTTATAATTACAGCCATCCTAGCAGGTATAAAGTTGTATCTCATTGTGCTTTTTTTTCTTCCAGTTTTACTGAGATATAATTGACATACAACACTGTATAAGTTTAAGGTGTACAGCATAATGATTTGGCTTACATACATCATGAGAAGATCGCCACAATAAATTTAGTGAATATCTCATTGTGATTTTATTTGCATTTCTCTGATGTATAAGTATGTTGAGAATCTTTTAATTATTGGCCATTTGTATACATTCTCTAGAAAAATTTGTTCAGATTCTTTGCCTGTTTTAGAATTAGATTATTTATCTTTTTATTATTAAGTTGTTAAGTTCTTTATATATCCTAGATTCAAGTGCCTTATAAGGTGTTTGGTTTGCAAATATTTTCTCCCATTCTGTGTATTGTCTTCTAATTTTCTTGATGAAAAGGTGAAGGTGTCGTTTGAAACACAAGTTTTTAATTTTGGTGAAGTCCAATTTATCTATTTTCTCTTTTGTTGCTTGTACTTTTGGTGTCATACCTAAGAAATCAACACCTAATTCAAGATCATGAAGATTTACCCCTGTTTTCGTCTGAGACCTTTTACACTTAGGTCTGTTCCATTCTGAATTAACTTTTGTGCATGGTGTGAGGTAGGGTCCAACCTCCTTCTTTTGCATTTGGATATCCTGTTGTCCCAGAGCCATATGTTGAAAAGACTATTTTTTTCCCCATTGAATTTTCTTCACACCCTTGTTGAGAATCAGTTGATCATAACTTATGGAGTGGTTTTGAGCCCCCTCATCTGCACCGTTTTTATCCTTCTGAGTATCCACTGTTTTATCATTCTGTCTTTCTCCATCTGAAATGTCGAGTCTCGAGCAGGGAAAGGATTCCCCAGGTGTGCCTTGAGCAGCTCAGAAAGGAGCATGACCATCACCTCCCTCAATCTACATAGTTTACTCCTATTAACATGACCTAAGACAGCATCAGCTTTTCTGCAGCTACATATATAACATTCTTGGGGAACTATGGGAAATTTTTTTGGATTCTGAGGTTGCGGTCACCTTGTGGAAAGGAAGGGAGATAACAAGAGTTTAGGAGATGAGTAGTTACATGCAAATCCTGTATTCATCAGGAGAATGGGTATGATATAAAGGAAATGGCACTGAGCTCAGACTCAAGAGACCACGGTCTGGTTGTGTTGTTCACTCTGTGACCTTGGGTAACTCACTTCCCCTCTCTAGGCTCAGCAGCCTTTCAGTAAAATGAGAAGACTAGACTAGGTCTGGAATGGTAAGTAGGTTGGATTTCCCTGTGAACCCCAGTTGATAGGCAGCAGCTGCCTGGACTGTTACG
Source organism: Balaenoptera ricei (assembly GCF_028023285.1). Lineage (NCBI taxonomy): Eukaryota > Metazoa > Chordata > Mammalia > Artiodactyla > Balaenopteridae > Balaenoptera > Balaenoptera ricei. The sequence goes on along the minus strand of NC_082640.1, from coordinate 176,291,305 downwards.
CTAAAGGCTCAGCCGAGAAAGACTGCTAGCATCTCCTGGTGAGGTCTGCCACGGGCTCTGTCCTGGGCTTTGCATTGTCTGAGCACGGACGAGACCCAGGACTGGGGTTCCTTCCAGCACTATGCATTCCATGATCCTGTGACTCAACTGACCCCTGGCCCGGTGCCACCGGAAGGCACTCTGCCGAGCCAGGCTGGCTCTGGCCCTGCAGACAGCCTGAGAGAAGGCAGGCAGCCAGGCCAGCTTCTCTGTGGCTTCCGTTCCACCAAGTGCTTTGTCCTGGACGTGTGGAAGCTGAGCTACAGCTGCCGCCTGGCTGCACCTCTGGCCCGGCCTTTGGAGGACACAGAACCGACAACGCGGCTCCAGGATGACCAGAGAGGTCACGGGGAGATGGAAGAGAGGCAGCCAGTTTCAGAATCAGCATCTCTCACATGTATAATGTGCAAACGCTCGGCCAATGCTTCCAGCCCTGTTCCACGGGCCAAATAACTGCATGAGGCCCTAGCGGGTTCCCACAGACGCCTGAGGCTCCAAGGACTGTGCTTGGAATCCTGTTGTGAGAAAGCGCCCTACGTGTCTCCTAACTCCGAGATCAAAAGGCCTTCCAAGGCGAGGTGGAGCACGGGTGCAGCTTGAGCCCCCGACCCTCGCTGGGTCACCCCAGGGAAGCCGGGACTTCTCGCTAGGCCCCTGCCCAGAGCCTCGCAGAGGGGAAGTCAGCTCAAGCAGGTCTTCCGGGCCCCGGAAGTGCTGAGAACAGGTCTGGCTGTCTCAGTTCGCATGTCACAGCCCACATCAAGGGGTCGAGTGGGTCAAAGGCCTTCAAACTTTCCACACCTGTGTGCTGCAGGACTCTGCCACCCAGCGTGTGCCAGGCAGTGCCCAGCTCGCAGCCCTGCCTCCCAGGCTGCCTGCTGGGTGCTCTGCTGTCCGCCTGTCCACTGGGGCCTGGGTGGAGCCCGCGGGAGACACCTGGCTTCAGTGCTGAGGCCCTTCTGGTGGCTGTTCCCAGACCCCGGTTCTCAGATGCTCTGACTGCTGGCTCACAGCTTCCCTCCGCCCGGCCTCTAGCCCTGGATGCCCACGGCCTTCCCAGAACTGGGGCTGAGTTCCTCCGCCCTCCCTCTGTAACCTTCTTTGGCTCACGGGTCCCAGTCCCTTTCCCGATCCCAGCCAGGCCCTTGAATCCAGCCTAACGTGACCCAGCCTGCTTGCCCTGCTGACCTCCCCTCCCCCAATGCCAGGCCTAGGTTAGGACTGTCCACTCCCATCAGGACCCGGTTCATAGATGACGGTACCAATTCTGTCCCCAGTGCTGTGTGCAATTAGGCCTTCAGTGGTAGGTCGACTAGCAGTTTAAGTATGGGCTCGGGAACCAGACAGCCTGGGTTAGAATCCCAGCTTAGTGGCCTTGGCAAGTCACTAAACCTCTCTTGCCTCCATTTCCTCATATTTAAAATAGGAAATATAAGCATCACTACATTATGGAATTGTTGTAAGAGTTCAAGATAGTGCCCGGCATATAGCAAACATTCAATGATGTTATTATCATACATTCATTCATCCAGTAAGTACTTACTGAGCATCTACTATGGACCCACACCATTCGAGACTTATCATAATAATACTTACAATAATAGTCACACATAGTAAAAGAGCACTGACGTTCCCTCCCCCACCCGCCCAACCCTGAAAATCCTTGGAAATTTCACTGAACATGGAGATGGTTACTGGAGAAGACAGAATTTGGGGGACCAATTTCCTGGCTTAGACTGAAGCTGGAGGCAGTGGGGACACAAGAACCCAGGTCACCAAGAGCAATGGGCAGGCCCCGTGCATCTTTGTGATACGTGCACATTAAGATGCGCTGAGGCATCTCCAAGGAGACAGGGGAGGGTAATCAAGTGACACCCCGTGGGGGGGGGGCGGGGAGAGGGAGGGGACTGGGAGATGAGCAGACAAGGATGGGAGGGTAGGCACTTCCCCATACATCCTTTTGTGCCTTTTGGATTTGAACCATGTGATTATATCACCTATTCGAAAAATAAGTAAAACAGTTTGTAACTTTGAAAAAGAAAAGTTCTCGTCAAGGGGGTTTCAGACGTGGAACTGAGCTGAGTTCTATACAAGGAGCGCTAGAGAACTCTGCTTTCTTGTTTTGGTGAAAACTGCACAGTGTAGGTCATGCCCCTTCTAGAATCTGTCTCAAAGAGATATTTTTAAAATGCGGATAAAGCTTAATGGACAAAGATGTTCACTGGAACATGACTTACAGTCGTCAAAAACTGGAAACAATCAAAAGGTAAACGATACTGCTTGCTACATGCCCGTCTCCTCCCCTCCCCAAACTCTGTGTTCTGGTGTCGGTCACATCTACTGCTGTGTGTCCAGGCTCAGCATGGAATAGGTGCTCGATAAAAAATTTTAAATGACTGAGTGGTTAAGGAAATATTAGTACTATATGAAACTGGCAACATTCTACCGTTTTTGACCTACAGAGAGAGTGATTTTAGATATTCAACCTAATACAAACACTGGAATAATACATCTGTAAAGATAGAGTTGCACATGTGCAAAATGATGCTTGGACAGAGATACTCATTGGATTCATTGGTGTATTGTCTGTAATGGAGAAAAGACTGGAAACGATCTAATGTCCATCATAAAGGGACAGGTAAATCAATGAATACAATGCCTCTGTAAATACTATGCAACTGTAAAAAAAGAAAAAACCAAAAAAACAAGGAAGCTCTCTGTGTACTGACATGGAAAGGTTTCCAGTATATGTGGTTAAGTGACAAAAGCAAAGTACAGAACAGTATGTAGACTGTGCTCCCTTGTTGGAAAAAAAAAAAGAAGAACTTTTTGTATTTGCATAAAGTCGCTCTGAAGCAACACAGAAGAAACTAATAATTAGTGGGGCAGGTATGTGAACGGCCACATGGGGGATAAGGTTGGTGGGAAGACTATCTCACTGTATGTCTTTTTTTTTTAATACATTTTTATTTTGAATCTTGCGAATGTATTACCTACTCAAAAACAAATTAGTAATGTTTCCAGAGATTTCTGTGCCAGGCATTGCTCTAACTGCTTCACATATATTAACTAAGTTAACCTTTTCAAACAACCCTAAAAGGGACTTCCTTGGCGGTCCATTGGTTAAGACTCCGTGCTCCCAATGCAGCGGGCACGGGTTCGATCCCTGGTCAGGGAACTAAATCCCGCATGCCACACAGAGTGGCCAAAAACAAAACAAAACAAAACAAACAACCCTACAAGGTAACTCTGGTTATCGTTCCCATTTTACAGAGGGGGACACTGAGACACAGAGAAGTTAAGCAACTCACTGAGGCTGTGGAATGTGGCAGGGCTGGGATTTGAACACTGGCCTTCTCTAAGTCTATAGTCCATGTACTTAACCACTCTGCCAAATCCCTCCAGACTCCTACTCACAATGTAAGGTTAAATATTAATCATTGTAATACAATACAAGAAAGAGATGGAGGGTAGATCTTGTCCACAGAGTGGAAGACTTAATACTCTCACGGTATGAATTCTACACAAACTGACTGAAAGAGTTGGTGCACTCCCAAATAGAACCCCAAAGGTGTTCTGTGAAAAGGCACATGCGATGCAAAGGGCCAAGAACATCCAAGACACGCTTGAAGAAAAGGGCAGGATTGGTCAGCTGGATATCAAGACTTATGATGGAGCTACAGTGATTAAGAAGGTGCAGAGACAGACACGTAGGCCAGTGGACTAGAGGAGTCCAGAAATAGACCCCACCCACACAGTCACTTGATGTACATATGGTCACAGTAGAATGTTGAGGAAAGGACAGTCTTTGCAACAAACTGTGCTGAGACAACTGGGTATCCACATGGGAAAAAGACAGAAACGTGACCCCTTATTCACAGCTCATACAAAAATCAGTTCCACAAAGACTCTTCTGACTTAAATGTAAAAAGCAAAACAAAAAAGCTTCTAGAAGGAAATAAAGAATACCTTCATAATCTGATGGAAGAGAGAGACTTCTTTAACAGTACACACACACACACACACACAGCCCCCAACCTTAAATAAATTGTTAAATTTGACTGCATTAAAGGACTTCTCTGGTGGTCCAGCAGCTACGACTCCGCGGTCCCAATGCAGGGGGCCCGGGTTCGATCCCTGGTCAGGGAACTAGATCCCACATGCTGCAACTAAAAGATCCCGCGCGCAGCAACGAAGATCCCTCGTGCCACAACTAAGACCCAGCACAGCCAAATAAATAAGTAAATAAATGATTTAAAAAATTGACTGCATTAAAATGAAGACTTTCCGTTCATCAAGACACCATCAAGAGAGTGAAATTTAATCCCTGCGTGGGAGAAGACATTTGTAACACAAAGGGCTCAGAACCAGATTATACACAGAACTTTGACAGATCAATAATGAAAAGACAAGACAAATAAAAACGAGTATAACAGAAAAATGGGCAAGAGGCTTGAGCTGGCACTTCACACAAAGCCTATCCAAATGGCCAACAAAGGTCTGAAAAGCTTCTCAACAGCCTGAGGAATCAGGGAATCTGGAATTTAAACTACAAGAGCCCATGAGAACGGTTATCATGAGGCAGACCTACATGACAGGGCTGTGGAGGAACCGGACCGCTCCTGCTCTACCGGCGGGAGTATAAGCTGATCCACGAGCGAGCGGCTGTTTATCTTGGGATTAAGTGATTTCTGTCTCCTTCTTGACACTTTTTTTTTGCACATTCCAAACTTTTACACTGAGTGTGTATTACTATGAAAATCAGAAAATAACAGGCGAACATTTCAGGGGACACAATTAAAATGGAAGAATAGACGCCCTGGAGAGAGTTTTCCTGGAAGATCAACGTGCTTGTCTGGCCTCTCCTTCACATACAACCGAGTGAAATGTGCAGGGATGTGAAAAGATTGCCGTAGGCCCTGCCTGGCTGCACCTCGGTCACCTGGACACACCAAGGGAAGGGCCTCTGACCCTAGGGAACAAACCCATTCTGACCCTCCCTTTACCTGTGGCCCATTTACCTTCTCTGAGCCTCAGTTCCTCTTTTGCCAAAAAAAAAAAAAAAAAAAAAAAAGAGAGAGAGAGAGAGAAATATCATTCTCATACTCATAGGGCCAAGTAGCTGGGCGGATCAGACAGAATTGCGTATGGGAAGGATGGACACCCAGACATAAGTAAATACATAAAACAGGTCCAAAGGAACCAAACTGATTCCAGAAATTATTTTTCAGTTGGTAGGGTTTTCCCCGTTCGTGGTCTAGCCAGAGCTGCCCCAAAGAACTTCGTGCAGTGATGGAAATGTCCTATGTCTGCACCGTCCACTATCGTCACCATCAGCTGCCTGTGGCTATGGCTATGGAGCATTTGCAATACGGCCAGTGCGACTGTTACCTCATTTTAATTAATTTAATTTGTAAAATAGCTACATGTGGCTAATGGCTATTGTATTGGACAATACAGGTCTAGACTTTTCTATTGTTTAAATCTTTTCAGTGTGTGTGAATTTGTGTACTGTGTGTGGGCTTTGTTTTTAATTAGAAAGAAATAAAAAAGAAAGAAGATAAAAAAAGACAACGATATACATGTCAATGTTATTACCATTAGCCATTACCTTACTTGGAAAGTTCTTCGGGAAAGGAGACTGTGCCCTTGGTCATTTGTTCTAGCGTTTAAGGCCCCCTTCTCTCAGGAGCTGCCCCCCGCGGCTGGTTTCAGACAAGGCCCCTTTTGCACATGGATCCCAGCCCAGGCCTCCCCAGGCCTGTCCCTGCAGAGCTGCCAGAGTCCTTACCCACCCTCCTTCCGCTGCCTTCTCCTCCCCAGATGAGCCAGGCTTGGAAAACAGGAGGCCTTGACAGCTCTGGGGAGGCCTTCCCTTTGCCCCTGCCAGCCTCCCTCCAGGAGTGCCCACACCAGGTGGCAGCCCACAGGTCACACCGTGACCTTGGTCTCTGGCCCGGCCTGGGCTTACTCAGCGGCTCCCCATCATCTGGGGGAAACGGGAAGGAGATCACAGCCCTCCCCTCCCGGGCTTGACAGTGGGGCTGAGGAGGGGGAGGCAAGAGGAGGGGGTAGCAGCCCCATGGCGGACAGGACTCAGCCCGGAAGGGGAGCCGAGGCCCCTCCACGCCCTCACCCAGGCCCCTCCACGCCCTCACCCAGGCCCCCACCCCCAACCCCGCTGGACCTCTGCTGGCGTTTCTCTTTGCCTCACCCTTAGTGTCCAGGGCTTGACTGAATTCCGCTCTGAGACTGGCCTTTCAAGGTCTGTGAAATGAGACTGACAACTGTACAGACCCCATAAGGCTGCTGTGAGGACAAAACAGCCGACTGCCTCTGGAGCTTCACAATGGCTCCGTCGATGGTTGCTGTGGACACGTCTCGTGCTGCACAGCTCTGAGTGGTGCAGAAAATGCTTTGCCCTGCAAAGGGAGCCGGGCTCTATTCTAGCCTCTGCTACAGACTTGCTGTGTGTCCTTGGGCAAGCCTCCCCGCCTCTCTGGGCCTCAGCTCTCTCAGTAGTGAAACAAGTGAAAGGATACCCACCCCCACCCCGCTTTCAGAGGTTGCCAGAAGGGTGAAACATGATCACAGGGCGAGAGGGATGTGCTTTGACAAAGTGAACCCCCATTTCTAAACTGGAAGTGGGGTCAGGTCCAGGGCCGGCCCGGGGCTCGGGGCCGAATGCAATGCTGACACCCGACAGCTGCCCTCCTGCGGGCACTGCCCACACCCCGAGGACGCAGGCTGTGGACACCAGGCCCCGAGCTGCACCTTGCAGGAAACTGCTACAGCACCACGTTCCTCCACCGCCTGGCAACACTGAGTCACCCTGCAGCCCACCTCACACTTGTCGTGACCACACTTCCTCGGCTGGGCCATGACCACGCCCCAGCCTCACTGGTCCTGATGTTTCTTGGCAGTGTGCCTTCCGGGCCCGGGCCCACCTCACAAAACTAAATGGACGCCCCACCTCCCGCCTGAAATCCCACCCTCAGGGCTGCATCCTTTCTAGGGTTTTGGTACCCGGCCCCCTCCCCCCCCGCCCCTCCCCCCGGCAGACTTTACAGTGTGCATGGTCCCTCGTGCCTTAGCATAAGGGAAGTTACTGGTGGTGAGTTTTCAAGAGTGGGAGGTGGAGGAAGCCGAGGCCACTGGCTCATTACCTTGGGGACCATCGGGAGGCACTGGGGCGGGGAGAGAGGAAGGTGCACTGAGGAGGAACACGCCATCCCTCTGGGTTAAATTGTTTCCCAGCGACTCCAAGGACAGGGGTTACAGGGTGTGACTTGGTCAGTGGATGACAAGGGAGAGGCTGGTGGGTGGGGTTGGTGCCCCTTTCTGCACCTCCAAGGTTCTCCACCTGGCCCATCATATACAGCCAACTCGGGGAGGGGGCTAGGAGGGCACCCCCTCCGTGGGGCTCAGAAGGCTGGGGAAGGTTCCAGCAGCATCCCTCCCAGGATCCAGGCACACCTGGATCTAGGGGAGGCAGCAGGGTCTTGGAATCTTGGAATGCGGCACAGGGATGCAGGGAGTTCAGGGGTGAAGGCCAGAGGCTCTGGACTAGGACAAACCTGGATTTGGGTCCTGGCTCTGCCATGGATTGCCGAGGGCTTCCACTGAGTCACTTGCTGTGCCTCAGTTTCCTCGCCTGTAAATTGGGCACTGCAACCCCAGCCTCACAGGGCTGTGACAATTAACTGAGAAACAGCTCTTAGCAAAGGGGTCTGACATAATCGCTGTAATATTAGTGTCAAATCTGTGAATGCCAAGGATCCCCGATTTTTATGCCTTGGTGGATACGCTGCTCCCTACAAAGACGCGTCTGTGAGAATCCCAGAATGTGACATCCTGGCACTGACCGCTCCCCTCCTTGGAAACTGTCCTTTCCATGCCTTGAATTTCACTGGAGGGAGAGAGGACCAAAGTCCAGGGACAGAAGGGATGGTGCTTCTCTCAAGGACTCGTGCATCTTAAAAACAGACCACGCACAAGTCAGGCACTTCTTAATCCAGAGGAGTGAACTGCTGATAGTGACGTGCAGACAGTTTAGCGGAGAGCTTCGGGGCTGACTTATCTATACGGCGTACATACAGTCCATTCTCAGCATTTGTAGTTGGTATGTTTTACAAAGTTGCCACGGACTCTGAGTTAGCAGAAACGGAACCATTGCTTCTGGGGGAAACACACGGGTAGGTTCCTGCAAGCCGCTGGTCACAACATTTTCATCAACTGATCAAGACCTATCTTATTTTATGTGTGTTTCTGTTTAAAGACACCTTATTTAATACATATCATTGATTCATTAACCTTGAACTTCCGGCCAACAGTGCTACAATTCATGCTTGAGCGAAGCTTTTCTAAGACCGGTATTTTCTCCATGGGGACCGTCACAGCCTTCTCGCCCTTAGGAACCCTAGACAGCACTGCAGCACTACGCCTGGGGGACATTTTAAACAGTGAAAGCATCAGCCAAAAGCATGAAAATTCGAAAAACATAACAGACCACGATGAGGACACTTGTTTGAAGTATGAGAACGGAAACTAGAAGGCAGATTCGCCTTGTTCGGCGCCTCAGGTGGGAACATGAGTGTCAGAAGATTTTTCATCACTCTGTGCGTGGCTGCAAATGGCTTCCAAAAGCATTATGATCTGGGGGTTACGAATAAATCTCAGCAAGTAGGCCAATTTGCAAATACAGAATCTGTGAATCATGAGGATTGACCGTAAATGTCCCTTCGTTAGGCTGGCACCAACTGTGGCCAACCTGGACACGAACCCCGGTCACAGTGTAGGGCCCGGCAGACCCTGGCAGCTGCCGTGGCGCCTGAACTGGGACCCAGCACACCTCTCGCCCCGGAGCGCAGGCCAGGCCCCAGCTCGACACCCATCCTGTAGCTGCTGAGCCTGCTGGCCTGCCACCGTGGTCAGTTCCTGTCCGAGGTAGAGGACAGATCTGGGAGAAAAAGGGGAGGACGGTATTCGTGGCAGCTGTAGGGGAGCCTCTGGCGCCTCTGGCTGCACTCTTCCCCTCTCAACGTCCTCACGTCCGGACAGCCATGCTGGGCCACGACTGCCACTGTCTCCTGCAGAGGTGGAGGGCGGGCTGGTGGGAGATAATAAAGGTGGCCTCCTGGCCTCAGGGGTGCAAACGCAGTCCAGCACCAGGTTCCATCCTAGATACACACCACTAGGCTCCTATCCCCCCGTCCCCACTGCCGAGAGTCTGGTCCAGGCCTCCATCACTGCTCGCCCCGACCCCTACGGTAGTATCCTTCCGGCCACCCCATGGGCTCCTCCCCCAAACCCCATGCCCTTCTTCACACAGCAGCCGATGCAAGCGGCCATGTGATTCCTGTGCAAAAACCTATACCTCATACGCAAACGTTTGCAGCAGCTTTATTTGCAATTGCCCCAAATTGGAAACAACCCCAATGTGCCACAGGATGTGGATGAATAAACAAACTGTGATACATCCATGCAATGAAATACTCTCAACAATAAAAAGGAACTCAGCACTGAGACACACAACACGGATGGGTCTCCAATGCCTTCCGCCAAGTGAAAGAAGCCAGACTCGCGAGGCAGCATTCACATGACGTTCTCGAAACAGCAGAACTCAAGGACGGAGAAGAGATGAGTGATGCCAGAGTTTGGGGCGGAGGAGGGGCTGACTACAAAAGGGCAGAGGGGAATTTTGGAGGGTGACAGAACTGTTCTATATCTTGACTGTGATGGAGGTTACCCGACTCTCTACGTTTGCCAAAATGTATAGAAAAGTACACAGAAAAGGGTGAATTTTACTCTATATAAATTTTACCTTGTTATGGGGTTGAAGTGTGTCCCCCCAAAAGATATGTTGAAGCCCTAATCCCCAGGACCTCAGAATGTGACCTTATGTGGAAACAGGGTCGTTGCAGATGTAATTAGTTAAGATGAGGTCACACTGGAGCAGGGGTGAGGGCCCTAATCCGATATGACTGACATCCTTATAAGAAGAGGAGACACAAGGACACGGACACACAGAAAGGAGATGGCCCTGTGACCAGGCAGAGACTGGAGGGGTGCAGCTGCAGGCCAAGGGACCCCAAGGACTGCCGGGGCCACCAGAAGCTGAGAAGAGGCAGGAAGATTCTACCCAGAGTCTCAGAGGGAGCACAGCCCTGCTGTCACCTTGATTTCAGAATGCTCCAGAATTGCGAAAACAAATTTCCATTGTTTTAAGCCACCCAGTTTCTGCTACTTTGTCACAGCAGCCCTAGGAAACCAATACACAGCCCAACTTTAAAAATGGGGGGACAAGCCTGTCTCAATCTCCACGGCCTTCAGGATCCAGCCTAAGAGCCTCTGCTGCCTGGTCCCCTCTCCTGCGCAGGCCACCCTGCGTCCACGTGGAGAGCAAACACCAGGCACACTGGGCCCACGGCACCCGCAAGAGGGCCACGCTGGGTGCCCGCTCCCACCCACCCCCCGCCCAGGTTTACCTGGGAAACTCCTAGACGTCACTCAGCTCGGCTTTCACCTCCCTGGGAAAGCTGCCCCAGACGCACCCTAGTCTGAGCAGGACACCCCTGAGCCAGCTGGGGACCCCAGCACTCCAAGGGACCATCCTGCACCCTGCAGGCACAGCACTGCCTGTCACTCCCGTGGCCCGCAAGACTGGGGACCCTCGGACAAGGCTGAGTTGTCGGGTACCTGCTGGACCAGCACCGTACAGGCCGGAGAGGGTGGGAGTCTAAGGGCTGGGGAGGAGGTGGGGGGCTTTGGCAACTACCCACACTGTGCCCCGCTCGGCCCTGGCCCTGCAGAGTGGAGCAGGGGCGAGGCCAGGTGTGTCTCTGGTTTCTCCGGCCACAGCTTCTGCTCTCGGGGCCTCCCGCCCAGAGTCGAGCGCGACGCCCTGCCCAGTCACCCCCCTCACTCTGCTGCTCAGGCTTGCACAGCCCACGCCCCCTCGGCAAGCTCCTGGCTGGCCCCTTCCCGTCTCTCAGAGGCCCTCTATCCTGGTCAATCCCTCCTCACCTCTCTCCTGGGCAGTAACCTGCCATGTATGCACTCGACAAACATCTTCCAAGCCCGTGCGGGACACTCCTCTCCAGCCCTTACAACTCTTGCTCAGCACGGCGTTCTCTGAGTCAAGTGCTCTGTGTCCAGCACAGGGCTGATCTGACAATGACACGTGCCAGGAGGGGTCACTGTCTCTGCCCTTGAGAGCTTACAGGCTAGCGGGGCCACAGACAGAGAATAGGCCGCGACAGGCCTGAGGAGCGAGGCTCTGACGGTGCCAATGGGTCTTCTGCTGGCCCAGTTGTTTAAGCCACGCTGGTGTCCCCAGTAGCCTATGCGGCACCTCTGTGCAAATTAGGAAAAGACGCTCCTTGCTCCCCATGGATGCAGGCAACCCCGCCTCCACTCCCGCACACACACCTGACGCACACAGGGCTTGGCGACAGGATGAAATTTCAGTGCCCCCTTGTTTCTCTCTCAGCAGGTGCCTGTGGGCAGTGAACAAACTGCATGACTGTATGCAACAGCACTAGAGGCTTGACAGCCTGGAAGGCTTTTGCAGGAGGTTGGAGGTGGGGAGTGTATGCTTAGTCCCTGAGGCAGGAAAGAGCTCAGCACTTTCCAGAGGCTGGAGGGAGAGGCAACCAGTGAAGGCTGATGTGTCTGTCCCCACCCCGTCACCCATCTCTAGGGCCTCATGCAAAGGAGCAGCCTAGGCACCTGCACAGAGCCTTGGAAAAAGGCTGGGTGCAGCTGAGAGAATTTGGGGTGACCACTTCCCCTCTCTGAGCCTTATGTGTAAGCGGGGGCTGGATTAGGGGGTCACCAGAGCAACACTGAGCTCTGATGCCTGACGATGCTAGAGCCAGGGATGGGGGTCTGCTTTGGCACGTGGAAAGAAGCCCCCTGCCTGCCTTTCAAACTACTTCAAAGGCACTTGCCCAGCCTTTCAAGACAGCCCACCCTGCTCAATCCCAGGTCTCACATGTGGCCTCTCAGGCAAAGCCCTGAGGCCCTCCTCATGCCCGTCGGCAGGGAGGGGTGAGTCTGGGCTGTGGGATGGCAGCTCGGAGCAGGGTCTTACAGGCTCCAAATGAGCCTGTGCTGTCCCTGGAAAAGGGAAGGCCAGTCCTAGCCATCTCAGGACAAACCTTTCTCAAGGCTGAGCAGAGAGGTGAGGTGACCACTCAAGACCCCTGGTGGCCAGTGGTCAGCACAAACCCAGCCTGGCACCAAGCAAGTGGTCAATAAAGAAGCAGTGAAAGAAAGAAAGAAAGAATGAATGAATGAACGAATAGCAGCAGCCAGCAAGGATACAGGCACTGAATCAGAAAGCGCCCCGGCTTTTCTTACGCTGGTGCAATGGGAGAACCAATATCAGAAGGGCACAAGGAGGGTTAACCTAGGAGAGTTCTCCATCTAAAGCACGGATGAAGAAACTGAGGCTGAGGGAAGCGACACGGCTGCCTTGCTCAGCAATATTTAGCTCTGTCAAAGCACAGAGTTTGGGAGTCAGAATTGAAACCAGAATAACTAGTCTGAAGCTTCTGGTGAAATCTAAAACTCACGAACACTCAACATGAAAAAAAAAAAAAGTTTGCAATGTAGTCCTTGAAATAAGAGGCTTAGTTGATGCAAAACGCCTCTCCCCTCTCCTCCTCTTCCTCCTTCCCACCTCCGCTAGGAAATAAAGATTTGCAGGTAGTCCTGCAAAGCAGCTTTAGTATTTCTGGCATATACTCTGGTGCTATGTGACAAAAGATAATTGTGTGTGTGTGTCAGTTAGGATTGTTTGTTTGTGATAGAAAATCTAAAATAACAGTGATTTAAATAAGGTAGATATGTATTCCTCTCTCATATACAAGTCTGGGTAAGTAGTACAAAGCTGGGATGATGCGTCAACATGTCTGACACCCTTATTATATTATATATTATATTGTTGCTCTACTCGGCATAGCTTCCATTCTCAAGTTCACCTCAGAGTCCAGGATGGCTGCTTCAACTCCAGCCATTACATTCCAGCCAAGAGGAAAGAAAACAGAAAGCATGACCCTTCTCTTTGAGGACATCACCAAGCAAATTTTACACCCCACATATTTTACCTTCCAAACTTAATCACATAGCCACACCTAACTGCAAGGAAACTGGGAAGTGTTTAGCTTAAATTTATACCCAACTAAAATTCAGGGGGGGCCAATCAACAGGCTCTGCTTCACCCCTGAACTCAAACACCCAAGATGGTGATAGATCTCTAAGAAATGGTCCCCAAACCCTAGACCCACATAAGTTTTCAGGGGCTTCATTTAAAACAGAGGGGACTTGGGGCTTCCCTGGTGGCGCAGTGGTTGAGAATCTGCCTGCCAATGCAGGGAACATGGGTTCGAGCCCTGGTCTGCGAAGATCCCAAATGCCGTGGAGCAACTAGGCCCGTGAGCCACAACTACTGGGCTTGCGTGTCTGGAGCCTGTGTTCTGCAACAAGAGAGGCCGCGATAGTGAGAGGCCCATGCACCGCGATGAAGAGTGGCCCCCGCTCGCCGCAACTAGAGAAAGCCCTCGCACAGAAACGAAGACCCAACACAGCCAAAAATAAATAAATTAATTAATTAATTAAAAAAAACAAAACCAAAAAAAACAGAGGGGACTTGGAAAAAAGGTGACATATGTCTATGCCAACTCCAACCATTAAAATGATTATAATATGATAAGGCCATCAAAGATGATAGGTAGGGAACATATGTCCACAGCACGGCATGTAGAAATACGTACAGGAAATAACACTCAGTGAAAAAGAGGAACACAAATCAACATATACACACAGCTCAAAACTGTGCACCAAAGATCGAAATTAAGTAAACATGCACTTGGACTGGTGCAGCCTCAAAAAGATGAAGTGTTTGATACTTTAAATTTCACTATTTGTGTGTCTGTGTGTGAACTTTTTCAGGCATAAAATAAAATATTTTTTTGAAAATCAACAGCACACACACACACACACACACACACACACACACACACCATATACAGAGAGGTAGCAGCCCCCAACTGGTCTCACAGCCCAAATAAGTGAGAACAGCCTCTCATGTAACAACCCTGTGAGGTAGGGATCACTGCTTTACTTGGCAGAGGAGGAAGAGGGAGATGTCCTGGCAGGTATAGGTCAGTGACTTGCCCAGCACTGCTCAGCTCTAAGAGGGAGAGCAGACTGTGGTCTTCATCACCGTGGTAAAATCCAACTCTTCCACCTGTAGCCAAGTGGGCCCCAACTCCCTTTCTATGCCCATTGCACAAAGAACCCTTCTTCCCCGTCCCCAAACCAAGCTCTTTAGGGCTCCCGCATACAATTTGTCCTTTCCCATTTTCCTGCTTCATGCTTTTCTCCTGTCTAAGACACCCTTCCCTGCATAAGCCCGATTTCAGTTAAAATCCTACTCACCCTTCAAGCCCCAATCCAGATGCCACATCTGCCCGGGAGTCCTTCCTGCTCACCCCAGCCTAGTGTAATAGAGCCCCGGCAATTTTTAATACAGTGCCCTGTACTTTTATTGTGTGCATATTTCTCTTATTTTCCCTAGTAGATAAACTGGAAACTCCTAGATGTACAACAAATGTTCGATAAATGGAGTAGATGAATGGATGGGTGTATGCATGGGGGAACAGATGGATGGATAAATGGATGGAGAGCTGGAGCATTGGATGTATGGATGGATAGGTGAGGATGGATGTGGAAGACATTCACTGGGAAAAGAATCCCTGAACATATTTTAGATGGATGCTCTGTCAAAATGTCAAGAACAGAAAAAGCAAGCATAATAAATGCTGTCATCAGGCACCATTGGTAGAGAGTTAAGTCCTTGCTTGGAACTGCAATATCCCTAGAGAAATTTATAGTATCCATCTCTGACACTGACTGAGATGAAGGAGGCTGGGGCCACGGTGGTGGGGGAAACAGATCCCCAGTGCATTCCTTCTTGAGAGCTTTCCCCTTTAGCCAGAGATCCTCCAATTGTGAATTTCAGATGCAAAGCCCTTTATTTCTCTGGTCCCTGGAGGTGGGTGAAGATGCATATTTATTAACGCAGGGAACAACCCAGCCCTGGGAAACCCTGTGCAGGAGGGAATGCATCTCTGCTACCACTGGGGTCTCCTCTCCTTCTTGTGAGCTGTCCCTCTCCATCCCCTTTCCTCTTCTTTCTTTCTTGGGAAAACAGGCTCTTTCATCAGCCCTGACACCTCATACTGAATGGTAGTCACGGAGCTGAGGTGGTGTCTGGCATTTGAAGTCCCATCTCTTAACTAGAGAATACAAAGTTGAGATGCCAGAGTCAGTGATGAAATGGGGGCCACATTCATGGGGGAAAGTGTCCCTTAAGAGAGCCCCTCAAGGCCAGCCCCTCACCACCCTGGCCTCCCTCTCCTGGAATCCTGGGCCCTACACCCACCCCCCACCCCCTGGCTCCAGGTTGGCGGGTGGAGCCAGGTTCTGGGGGAGCTCTCACCCTGCCTGGTCCCAGGATGGAGGACGCAAGCGGCCCTGTCCTCGGGCTGGCGCCGTTGCCCCATAGGATGTGGCCTGAGCGTGCGCTGCTGCTGCTGCACCTATGGCAGCAACAGGCCTTGACCACAACCGCTCCGTAGGCCGCTTCTTCTAAAAGGGAACTGACATTTCATAGCAGGCTGGGTGGGTCTTCCAAACACGGACAGATTGGGGTAGGGGCACCCCCAGGAGCTACTGGCAAGATGGGGCAAGGGGTGCTGCCACCACTTTGGATGCTCCTGACGACCAGAACTGTTCCAGCCACGGGGGATGGCCTCCTCCAAGCCCAGCCCTAGAGAGGAGACGGGCCCGAGGCTGCTCCTGGGCCTTGCTGGCAGGTGGGGGAGACAGAGGCGGTGGCCATGATGGCAGTTTCCAGATCCTTCTATCAGAGGCCTGAGGCTGACAGCCACACGGGAATGGAGTCAGTAAGGCCCTCCCCACTGCCCTGTGGACACCCCGGCTGAGGGAAGGGCTCCTCTGGACCTACCCACTTCCTTTCTTCTCCTTCAAGGCCATGCTGGCAGGAGGGAAAGGGCTGGTTTCACTGTATAACTGTGTGTGTGTGTGTGTGTGTGTGTGTGTGTGTGTGTGTGTGTGTGTAGCGGGTTGGGGGGAGGGCAGCGGGCACACTGTGTCCTCGGCCCACCTCCCCGCCGCGCAGGGACGGGCTGGCCCTGCCAGGGCAGCACTGGGTGTGTGTGGGGAGACCGAGCCTGCCTGGCAGGGAGCGCCTTCCCTCAGCCGGGGGGCCTGCCCGACCCCTCCCTGGCTGGGCCTTCCCTCAGACCTCGCCCATCTCAAACCCCGACTGAAGTAGCCTTCCCAGCCAGGGACCCGGCGACAGCAGGCCACCACCACCTCCTCCGCATCCCCACGGCTCCCGTGCCAGCCGGCCAGAGCAGGCACCACTCACGGATCCAAGTCACACTCAGGCCACTCCAAGGAACCTTCACAACTTGCCCACCAGGCCGCACACGCTACCA